>NC_081407.1:961820112-962433446 GCF_030272615.1 Cryptomeria japonica | reverse complement strand
CAATTTGCTGCTGCAAAGAAGAGACAGTTTGTGCAAGATTGTTAATGGTCGCTTCAGTCGAAGAGTTCATATTAGATGTGTTAGATTGTGATGGAGGTATTATGTTATTGAAAGAAGGTATTGATTGAGAGTAAGGTGGTGGGACACTATGATAGTTAGTCATAGGAGATGATTGGAAAGGAGGAACACTACAAGGAGGAATGGAATGGTTAAATGAATTGCCCCCTTGTGTCATGTTCATTTGCGGAGATATAATAGGAACACTCATTAAAGGAATGAATGAAGAAGTTGGATTGAATGAAGGAAGAGGGTTGATTGAAGAAGAAGGATTGCCCCCATGATTAGTGATCATAGGAGGAATGTCTTGTATTGAAGTAGTCATTATGTTTGATGTAAAAGTAGGTATACTAGCAATAGGAGTTGTCAAAGGAATAGAATGATTAACTTGAGTAGGAGGTTGTGTATAACCTAAAGTTTTGACACAACTCTTCATAGGCATCACATTCTAATCCACAATGTGTGCAATACCACGCAAAATATCAATTCCATTCTTATCACTTTGAACCATACGTTTTAGACCCTCAATTAATGAAAGAGCTTCACTATCAGGGTATTCTTGAGACATCCATTGCCGAAAATCATCAAGTTGGTTATCCAATTTTGAAAGTTGTTCTACAGAAACCTCATGGAGAGCTTCTTCATCATTAAGAGGATTAGAGGAATTACCCATGTCCTCGTTAAAAAGGCCATTCAAATTAGGTTCCATCTCCTCAGTAATTAAACCTTGGAAGGACTTAATTCTAAGGCTTCGTCTAACGGGAATAGTGTAAGTAGGGCTTATTGTTGTAAAACTCATGCACTAAAGAGAGATAGAAGATTTTGAATTTTAGAGGTAGCAAATTTCAATAAAATCAGCCAATCTCCTAGATTTAAGCTGTTAAATGCAATCAGGACAATCTCCCGAAATTTCAGAAAAAACGTCAAGGACCGTGGCGAACGGAGTGCACACGGTCCTCGCAACTTTTTTCGAAATTTTCAAGCATGAAAGTTATGATGATTTTAAAGCTAATCTGAAAAAATTGAGTGATTTTACGATCTGTAGATAGGCCAAATTAAAGTTGCAATCTCAAAATTGAACCCTACCAAGATTGTTGAAAAAAATGTAAAATTTGAATTTTGAAAAAGAGGGGGAAATTGAAATTTTGAATTTTATGATTTTAGAGGGAATGCTAAAAGCAATGCAAGTGTTGAAATTTAAAAATTGACTCAATTTCATGCAAAATTCAAATTTGAAAGCGGAAAGCAAAGTTGTTGTAATTAAACACTTAATTTCAAAAGTCACAAACTGCAAAAATTTGAATAAAGCACTGAAATTTCGAATGAATGCCAACACACTTTTCAGATTTAGGACTGTAAGAAACACAATTTTGATATGGATTTCAATTTCAATGATTTTTGAATGATTATAAGCCTTTATCCAAGCAATCACTAGACCAACTTTGACTTTAATTTTGAAAGTGTTAAAATTGATAAAATCAGCCAAAATTCTAGATTTTAGCAGAAAAATACAGTAAGATCTAGCTCCCGAAATTTCAAAAAAAATGTCGAGGATGATTGCGCTCGGGGTGCACATGGTCCTCGCAACTTTTTCCCAAATTTTCAGGGATGAGAGATATTGTGATTTTGTTGTGGAATCCAAAGTTACAGCCGATTTGGAGGTGTTTTGATCAGTGAAATTATCAGTCAAAGGTTGAATCAAGAAGGTTTTAAAAATTAGGGTTTTGACATTTAACCACTTAATTTTTAGAGTTAAAGCACAAATATGAATTGGCAATTTGCAATAGAAGGGTAAATCTGAAACAAGCATTAACAATTAAACATTTCACAAGTTTAATTACTAAAAATAAAATTTTAGGGTTTTTATGCAATTAGCCTCTAAAATTTGCAAAAGATCAAACATGGAAATGTAATTAAGGAAACAAAATTTTCAGATCTAACCATGAATAATCAGAATGAGGATGTTCACGTCAAGTTCACCAAAATGTAAAGCAGAAAAATGGAACCCTAGTTGTTCTCCCCTCCCCAACTCCAAGGAGAGAGAAGGGAGAGTCACTAGGGTTGATGGTTTTCACTTAGGAGAGACTTTACATTCAAAAGAGGGGTTGAAACCCACAAGATCCAATCCCGCGCAATGCAAGATTGGATTCTAAATGAGTTTCAAGGGTTGTGACATCAAGGATACCCTCTTTTGTAAAGAATGTAGATAGAATGATTGAACTAAGAATGCATGTAAAGTAGGAAAGATTCGCTTATAAACAGAGATAGGGATATGGGATGAAGCTGCAGACCTGGAATTAGTAGTAAAATGTCGACATGGTGCTGTTCTACAAATTTGAGTGAAAGTTGACAGGACGATGGCGCCCGGCGTGCACACGGTCCTCCAAAAAATCCGCGAAACGAAGGTGGATCTATTCGTCTCTGCACAAGGATTCCAGATCTTCAATTACAGCCGTGTACCTACAACCTACACACAGAAAAGGGAGGACGATTGGAGGGTTAGGGATTAGGGGTTTGCCTTTAGGTCAAACCCCGGTTTTGGAATTAACCAAGAAATGAGAATGCTGTAAATGTAAATGTTTGTAATGTAAACAAATACTGATACCTTGTTGTAAGAATGTTTGTATTCTTACATGTGAAGGTGTAATGTATGTAGTATGTTGTATGTTGTATGTGATCTTCTCTTCAATGGTTGAATCCTTGTCTTGAATGCAACGCCTAGCCTTGAATGGAGACTTAGAATGCTCAATTGCTTGAAGGAATGCTTGAATGCTTGAATGTTTGAATGTTTGAATATTGCTTCTGCGTCTTGCACACATATGTCTTCCTTCTTTTCTTCCTCCCCTTTCTAGGAGAGGAAAAGTAGTTTATATACTTGTCAATTAGGGTTGATAGACTGATTTTCCCAACCTTAGGCCGACCTAGAAACAATATTTTCCAATTTGCAAACTTCAAGACCCGATGCCCAAAAAGAGGCTAGGCCCAAAATAGAACCAGGGACCAGGGCGCTGGGCACCATGGTCCTGGGGGACCAGGGCGCTGGGCGCCATGGTCCCATCTCCCGGGAGAGCAGGGTGCAAGGAGGGATCAAGCCAGGGTGTAGAAAAATGCAGTTTTTGATGTCATAAACAGGTTTCGGGGTCTCCATTCAAGTTCAACGTTGCGCCACCATCGTGAAGACCCAAATGCAGTCGAAATTGCAAGTGTCGCAATTTTAGGATGCTACAATGTATAATAGTAAAGTTATTGTTGAAGAAAAGTTTTGAAGTACTGATTCACTCCTCCCCTCTCAGTACATTAGCGTTCCATATCGGGCCTAACAATTGGTATCAGAGCTTCAATCTTGGAAAAGGGTTTAACTACCTAAAGAGAAAGATCTTATCAATGGAAGGCTATAAACAATCTCGGAGGATTGGGTACCTACAAGAAGAGTTGGATCATGCTAATTAAGTGATTGTAGACATGCAAAGGCAAATGCAAAAATATTTGAAAGTGAGAAGAAGATTATCTGATGATTTGCAGGACTCTCAAGAGTTAGTGGAACAAATTGAGACATCATCTAAGAATAGTATATCTGAAGAGACTGAAGAAATGATTGGAGTATTGAAAGAAAAGAACAAAGCATTGGTTGATCAACTAAAAGCAATGAAAAGAGAACATGAACATTTCAGTGCACAGATGACTAAAAATCTTGATGCATTAAGGACAATCGAGGATAAAGTAAGAGATCTAGAAAGAGAGAAACAACAGCTTGAAGTTTGAGTATTTGATAAGAATGATGAAATCACAAGGTTGACTGGAATTCAACAAAACCTGCCAGATCAACTAGGTTATGCACATCATGAAGCAAATCTGAAAGATGGTGAGAATTAAGCATTGAAACTTGAAGTATCAAGGTTGATCGATGAACTTGAAATAGAGAAGAAATCCAAAGAAACATTGAAGAAGAGTTATGAAGCATCAAAGATGTTGGATGAGCAACTGAATACAAGATGACCCAACAAAGATGTAGGACTTGGTTACAAACGAAAAGACTCTACTCAGAAGGGAATTCATACTACCGAGAGAGGAGAATCATCAAAGCATGATGGAATCAAAAGAAAGAAGCCTATTTGCAACTACTACGGAAATCAAGGTCATACTGCCAACATGTGCCAAATTAGAAAAGGTAAGCAACCAAATGTCACTAAGTCCAATGGTTATTGTTACAATTGCAATAAATATGGTCACACATCTAATCAATGTAGGACAAAGTCTATTAACAATTATCAAAAGGTAAAATTCAAAGGGTTTTGTAAAAACTGCAATAGATATGGACATAGTACCAAGAAGTGTTGGTTTAAGCAAAATAACTATATGTGGTCTGTACACCAAGCAAATACTAGAGGTTATGGAACTCACAAATATCCTTACCGATAGTATTCTGCAGTACCATGGGATTACAATACAAGGATATGGTGTGAATGTTGTGGAAGATATGGACATATAAGTGACAACTACTTTATAAGGTTTGGGATGAACAACCGAAGATCATGGAGAAATCCTGGTATGGCATTTTTTCATTGTCACAAAGTTGGACACTTGGCTAGAGATTGCAGAGATCAACCTAGAAAAGACACTGAAGAAATAAAAGACAAATTACAGATGATTTGGAAAAAGAAGGAAATTGTGCCAAATGAAGAAAGCACCTTACCTACCGAGTTAGGTGCACCTGTTCCAAATTAATCAGTAAAGGTATGAAGGGACTGCATTCTCTCAAGGTTAAATCTTAATAGTTCCTATTTTATTATGTACTTAATTCAAAATCTGCATAGTTAAGATGTAGTAGTAAGTTTGAAATTCTATCAAAGACTTTTGGAGCACTTTACAGGAAACCTGTCAAGTCAGTGAATACAGGAAGCCTGCCAAGTCGGTAAATGAAGGAAGTTTGGTTACCCAGTTAAAAAGGAAAAAGTAGAATAAATCGGTTTAGTGGAACCGAGTGCATTTAATGTTTTTGACCTAACCTGCATGGAGGCCGATAAGGTATATTGTGTACTTAAAGCATTTACGTGATCATTTTTACTTACCAAGTTTTTTAGAGAACAGAGCAAAGCGAATCTAAGGTGATCAAACCTCCTTCGAAGCAAAATTCAAGGTATTTACATCAATCTCAATGCATTGTTAAGCTAGTTTACTGATCTTATCAAGTTGCTATTATCTGCTAAGTATAAAGCGTCCGTCATTTGAAAATCCTCAAACCCTAAGGATCTTATGTTAGTTTTTATCTTAAATCTACAAATGGCACCTAAGATCCAAGATCCCATTGTTGTTAAGAATGTTGAAAAGCCTTCACTAAAATACTCCTTAACTCCCAAAGTTGCATCTGAACTGGATGACAAAACCGCATTTTCACTCATCCCGAATAGAGTGTTACTAGTCGAGGATGTGAGATTCTTCACCAAATGTCATGTTGAAATCAAAGACACCTATGATGAATTGTGCACCAATGGTAAATTAGATAGCAAGTATGAGCACATTAAGATCAAGGGATTAACTGAAGCCCTAACCTATCCCCGTGTGTTCAAACCCTATGGGTCAAGTTTGTTCTGAGCAGAGTTCATGATGACTTCATGTGGCTAGAAGAGCAACCGTTTAAGATTACCAAGGAAATCATTCATCTGATTACCAGTTACCCTATTTATGATCATGCCCAAGCTCAAAAGATGATATCACAGAAGGAATTGATCAGTTTAACCAAAGTGGAATCAGATTGCAGAGGACAAAAATTGAACAATGTCACAGATGCAGAACTAAAATTTTCCATTAGAGTAATAGGTTACTATTTCTTCCAATCGGCAAGGGAAAACAATGTACCTTGTGCAGCAGTAGACTTAGCATACAAAATTGTGAAAAAGGGAATGAAAATTGATCTATGTGAGGTGTTGTTGAAAAACCTATTTGAGAATCTGAACACCATCAGGAAGCCAAAGAAGAACAACTCGACTAATACACTAAAGTTTGGATCACTACATGTATGCATGTTTTTCTATTTTGAAAAATTCTTTCCATCAGTCGATAAAGTTGTTTGGGAACTACACCAACCAATCACCCATCAGATTAATGACTTCATTAAGAAGCTAGGTGATAATTTTAATGATATTATGGATAATTACTTTAGTAAGTTTCAAGAGAAAATGCATAACAAGTACCGGATTCCACCCAAGCTAGTGGAGAAATACAAAGATGCCATGTGTTTTGAAGTAGACACTGATTACTGTTATGTGAATGTTGTGGAACCAAGAACTCAATCTTTGTCACCTATGGGATATGAGATTGATTTTGACATCACACAATAGCAAATTGATGCATTTCTTACATTTCCAAGACATGCTACCGAGGTGAGGTATGGAACCTATGAAGAAGTGAAGGAAAAAGTAAAAATGAGCATTGTAGGACCCAAAGCTACAAGAAAGGCAACAAAGATGATAAAGGCATTATCGAAGAAATTTGGAGAAGACTCTTCCTCCACACCTGTCAAAGGCACTTTAGCCATTACCAAAGAGGAATTTGAAGCCCAAGAGGCAGCTATAACATTGAGCACCAAATTGCTTAAGGGAAAAGTGTTGAAAAGAAAGAAATAGGATTCATCAAAGGCCTCACCGACTCCTCCAGCAAAGTGACCTAACACTAGAGCATCTGTAGCTTCACCGAGTAAGAAAACAAAGAGTGTTACTGTTCCCAAGGTAACAAAAACTTACAAGAAATCTACTCGAAGACTCATTTTGGTAGAAGAGTCTAGTGACACTGAATCTGAGGATGCAAGCAAATTTCAGATTGTCAAGAGCAAGAAGGTAAATGTACATAGTGTTGAAAATTTCTGTGCTAATCTAAAAGAAATGATGGATTTGGAGGATTCAAATATGTAAAGTATGAATCTAGAAATGATGATGAAAAGAGACAAATTGAAGAAGCTGTCATCTGCACACTTTTAAAATTCTGATTGGCTCCATTGGAACTATCTAAGTCACTTCCAAATGAATTATATTTACATATTGACAATAGGTGGAAGTATGCAATGGACTCAGAGAAATAGATCAGAGAAAGAAATCTAGTACATCTCTTTCCTGACATGTCAGTAGCTGAAATAAAAGAACATCTGACAACCTACAACACAAAGTTTATTGTCAAACAAAGAGCCTTAAAACTAATGAATGGGCTATATATTGAAGTAGAAAATGAGACAAAAGAAAAGTGGCAGGAAACCTTTAGAAGCAAGGATGCCGGTGAGCAAGCTACAGTTGAAATTGTTGATGTCACCGAGCAAGACCCTGATGTTACCGAGCAAGACCCTGTTGACACCATTCAAATAGATGAAGATATCATGGATACAGAGGCACTGGAACAAGAAATGATAGAAGGCAATGCATATGCAAAACTTGTATCCAGTGAATTAGTCTTGGAACAAGTTCAGCCTTATCCATTGGTCAATCAACCTGTCTCAACCGAAGCCCCTCAGGATACAGATCAAGGCACCGAAGGTCACAAGTCTACAGCAGGAGAAGGTACTACTCAAGAACAGACGTCTCAGGATCCTTCTAGCACTGAAAATGTTGCAATTGAGACACCGAGTATCGAGACACCAAAGGACTCTACAGAGGCTAAAGAAATCAACCAAAGTGTTGCCTCTACCGAGCAACCTACTGAGGGTCATCAAGCCTCACAAGCCATTGTCTTAGTTCAATCGGTGAAAGGTAAAGAAAAGAAGATGAAAAAGCATAGTTTTAATGTAGATTTGTCAAAACCAATAGTGTTGCCCAATGTTGATATATCCAAATTGAAGGGGCAAGCACTCATTGATTTCAGTGAACTATGCAAAGCAAAGGCTGAACAAGAGAAGCAAATGGCTATTCAAAAGAAAAATAAAGTACTTCAGAAGATGAAAGCACTCTTAATAGATATGCTACCTGAAGCTACAATAACCAAAGATGCAGCCATCCACATTCAACTAGATGAACTCCTAACCAAGATAGAGACATCTGGAGTAGATGCATCGAAATATTTGAGCAAGCTAAAAGACAAAGAGCTCACTACAAAAATGATAGAAGAGGTACAGAAAGCTATAGCTATTGACAAAGTTAAACTTGTCAAATTTATTGCTGAGTTGACTCCTCAACTCAAGCACTTTCATTATTTATTTTAGAAACTCTATACATTTTCTTTAATCATTAAAGACATAAAAAATAAAATAGAAGCAATTGAGAAAGAGATCACCGATCTCTCAAATAAGTTGACCACAGAGCCCAATTCAGTTTAGAATTTTTATACAAATTTACAACAGCTCATGGCTCAACAATTGGACCTAAGAAATGAAGAACATAAGATTAGGATGGACATAATGACACTTCAAACATTATTCCTTCCTCATCTTTCATCCATCCAAGAACAAATCAACCGAGCCACATCCCTATCTACTACACAAGAGGGAAGCACTTTAGATGGCTTAATATCATTATTAGCTGATATTCAAGCACATAATTCTTTAATGGACAGTGTAAAGGATGCCCTCTCTATCACTCTCACCGAAGCACGGACAAAGTACAAATCCATTTTTGACCAGTTGCCACCACCGAATGGTAACTAAATTTTGATGTTTATCAAAAAAGGGGGAGTGATATAGTATTCAAAGTATAGTATCAAACAAAAGGAGTGTAGTATACAGGGGGAGTATATCGAGTAGAGTGAGTAGAGTATCCAAGTGTAGTGAACCGAGCAATGACCATAATAGTAAGCAAAGAACAAGAGAAGATCACCGAGCACACAAAATCAGAGTTTTGTATAGTATATCGATAAGGGGAGTATAGCTGGATATATTATTTCATTGACTATTGTATATACTATCAGTATAGTCAAATCTTGCAAGTATATAGATTATTGAGTTATAACTTTGAAAGTAGTTTTTTGTCAAACATCTCAGCTAATGTCAAAAGGGGAGATTGTTAGTACTTATCAAGTTGCCATTAGTTTTTTGTTCAAAGTTATTCTATATACTCTAGTCGGTTATCTCTACTGAAATATTCAGTCGATATGCACACTCTAGTCAGTTATAGAAGAAAGTAGTCTCAGAGCGTAGTATACACCGAGCTGTCTACCGAGTATCATTCCATGTCTACTGAGCAGCAAAGATGACACACCGAGTCTATATACACCGAGTGAAATGTGTTACCAGATTCATTGAACCTGGACATACATATGGAAACATGTTACAAGATCGAGGTACATAGATCCGTTATCACATTGGAAATTGCACTTAAAGATTGTGTATGATTTTGAGGTCATCTAACCAATGAAATATTTTGCATGGTTATCCATTCGATAAAACATATTTGTAAGATCAAAGCAATGAATGGATCACCGACATAAGAGATCTATTTATACAACATGGATTGAGATCAAACATATACATGTAGCATGACAGAAAGGATGATATAGAAATATATGAAGCAAGACATGTGAAAGCACTAAGTGTTATGACTATTATAGAGACACAAAGGTCACCAAGAAGGATTTTAGAGAATAGTCAAAGAATAAAGTAAATAGAAGGGTTTACCGAGTTATTATATGGGTTATCGAGGTATGCTATAAGCAAGGTAATCTTATTCTGAGCACATAGAATCTACTATAATTTTCCAAATGTAAAGTTGTAGATATTTGTAATGATTTTATTGTAATATTTTGAAGTTACAAGAGAAACCTTTAACAGGGTAAAAGACTCTAATCAAGTCTATAAATTGTAAAGCCTCTAACCAGGTGCAACATTTAGATTAAGTGTTGTAAAATCCTTTAGCAAGGTAGATCTAATAGATCTTGATACTCCTAATAGGGTAAGCTATCAAAAATAGTTAAACATGTAGCTCTAACCAAGCAACCTTTATTATTGCAGTAGTGAAGTTGTGGGTGCCATCCCCACCATAGTTTTTCTCTCTAACCAAGAGTTTCTGCGTAACCAAAATATATGTGTTATGGAGTGAATCATGTATGATTGTTATCTATTTGTTTTAGCTTTATATTATGTTATTGCACTATTCGGTTTATACATAACAGTAAAGTTATTGTTGAAGAAATTTTTTGAAGTACTGATTCACCCCTCCCCTCTTAGTACATTAGCTTTCCATATTGGGCCTAACACAACTCACAAATAGTATTCTATAGAGTCATAGAATTGATGCTTTCACTGAACTCTGTCAGTGAGTACTAGATAGGGGTAGGACCCCTAACTTACTTATGAGATACTCAAAAGTGTCCCTTGGCAGTGGCTTTGTGAAGTTGCCTGCTATTTGTTCCTTTGTGCTAACATATTCTAGCACAATTTTCTTTTCTTGAACTTCTTCTCTTAGATAATGATACTTTATAGAGATATGTTTTGTCTTAGAGTGCATTACTAGATTCTTTGAAATGCTAATAGCACTTGTATTATCACAAAATATAGTTACTGGTTTGATAACTGTCTCATTCATACCTTCCAACAATTGTTTGATCCATGCTATATTGGTACAATTCAATGCTACAGCGACATATTCAGCTTTAGCTGTTGACTGTGAAATGTATCCTTGTTTCTTGCTAAGCCAACTCACTAGTCTTTCTCCCAAAAAGAAAGCTCCACCGCTTGTGTTTTTCCTGTCATCAATATTTCCTACCCAATCAGCATCAATATAGACTTTTAAGTCAAAATCATTCCTCTTTTTATATAGTAAACCATAATCTTCAGTGCCTCTCGAGTATCTGAAAATTCTCTTGATTGTTGTCATATGGGTTTTTTTGGGATTTGCAAAAAATCTTGCAGCTATACCTACTACATGTGCTATATCAGGCTTGCTGTGAACTACATATTGCAACTTTCCATTCATAGATCGATAAAGTGTCTCATCAACAGATGCACATTCATCATTCTTTGATAGTTTACAACTAGTAGCCATAGGAGTACTTACAGGTTTAGAATCCTCCATTCCAAATTTCTTCAAGATTTCCTTTATATACTTGGATTGAGTAATGAAATTCCCATTTTTCATTTGCAGTATTTTTAAACCTATAAAATACTTTATTTCACCAATTAATGACATCTAAAATTCTTTGCACATTTCATTTCCAAAGTTCTTGCATAAAGAATCATTTCCAGAAAAAATAATATCATCAACAAATATGGCTGAAATCAGTATTCCATTATCCTCATCATTCTTCATATACATGTTGTTGTTTTCACTAGTCCTCATAAATCCAATCTTGATTAAGTAAGAGTGCAATCTTTCATACCATGCTCTAGGTGCTTGCTTTAGGCCATATAAAGCTTTGTTAAACTTACATACCTGATCTTTATTCTTCTCTTCCATAAATCCTTTAGGTTGTTCAATATAGACTTCTTCTTCTAGGATACCATTCAAAAATGTAGATTTTACATCCATTTGATCTACCTTGAATTTTTTGTAAGCAGTCTATGCCAACAATGTTCTCACTCCCTCAAGTCTTGCCATAGGTGCAAAAGTCTCACCATAGTCTATTCCTTCTTCTTGAGCATAACCTTTGCAAACTAGCCTTGCTTTATTCCGAATGACCTCACCTTTTTCATTTAGCTTATTTCTGAAAAATTCACTTTGTACCAATTACATTTTTCTCTTTTGGTCTTGGGACCACTGTCCATGTTTCATTTTTCTTGATTTGTTCAATCTCTTCTATCATTGCATTCACCCAATCTTCATTGCTTAATGCCTCTTTTACTATCCTTGGTTCAAACTCGCATATCAGACATGTGTTCCGTCTCAGTTTGTTCCTTGTCATCACTGGATCATCCTTATCTCCTATAATATGACTCAATGCATGATTTCTTCTGACATATTTTGCTAATATAGGCTCGGTAGGCTCTGTATGATCTTCTTCATCACTCGATAACTGAGTATTTTCTTCATCGGCTTTCTCGGTAAAACTTCTCGGTTATACATATACAAACTCTTCATAATCTTCTGGTTCTTTGGAGTTTCCTTCATCATTCCTTTCTGCAAATTCATCAATTTTCACATTTGCACTTTCCACTATTTTGTTAGATGATTTGATCAAGCATTTACATGCTTTACTCCTAGAGGAATAACCAAGAAATGTTCCTTCCTCGCTTTTCTGATCAAATTTTCCATTTTTGTCATCTTTGTGAACATAACATCTACTTCCAAATATTTTAAAATAACTTACATTTGGTTTCTTGTCATACCAGATTTCATATGGTGTCTTCATAGTTCCTTTCTTCAGTTGTACTCGGGTCAGGGTGTAAATTGCAATGCTTATTGCTTCTCTCCAAAATATTTGAGGTACTCTCTTCTCTATCATCAAAGTTCTGGCACAATCTATAATTGATCTGTTTCTTCTTTCAGCTATCCCATTTTGGTGTGGTGTTCTCGGTGCAGATACTTGTCTCTTTATACCATGATCATTGCAAAATAAGTTAAATTCATCTGAAATGAACTTTCCTCCTCTACCAGATCTTAGACATTTCAACTGTCTTCCTGTTTCATTTTCAACTCTTGCCTTATACCATTTTAACATTTGAAAGGCTTCTGATTTCTCTTTTAAAAACATAACTGACATCATCCTTGAGTAATCATCCACAAATAATATGGACTATTTATCACCATAATAACTTTGAACTTTCATAGGACCACAAAGATCAATGTGTACAAGATCTAAAATTCCTTTAGAAGTGTAAGACTTACATGTAAAGCTTGATTTTGTCATCTTACCCATCTGGCATCCTCGACATATTGCATTCTTAGGTTTTTCCAAGCTCGGTACACCTCTTACTCGGTTCTTGTTACTTATTTTGATCAGGTTATTAAAATTTACATGACAAAACCTTTTATTCCATAACCAGGTATCTTCTATTTTTGCATACAGACAATTGTTCTGAGTTGAGTCAAGATGAAAATATTACCTCTTGTTTGAGTCTTGGTAGTAGCCAACTTTCCATGTTTGTCATGAACTTTGACAATTCCTTTCTAAAATTCTATTCGGTATCATGTGTTGTTTAGTTGTGCTACACTCAACAAATTGTATTTCAGACCTTCAACCCAATATACATCATCACATTTAGCATTGTCAAGAAGTGTGATAGATCCTTTACCTTTCACAGGACATGGTTGGTGTAGGAGCACCCTTCCAAACTCTTTCTCTTTCTTGTTTTGTTGGTGTTAAGCTTCTTATGAAGCCATTGTACATGAATAAGAGCCATGAGCTCATGTGTGCTAGACTAGGTCCTAGTTAGGGTCCTAGTGGAGATCTTAGGGGTCATGAGTCAAGATTGTGATTTTCTTGAAAATGGAGGGTATGTGTGTCCTTAAAGTGTTTAGGGTTCCTTTATAACATGGTGGTGTCCTTAGGTTGGCCCAATGTGGGTCTAGGAGTCATAAAAAGCAACATTGGGGAAGTTTCTCGAAAGTTGCATGACAACTTTTAAAAGTTGTCAAGCAACTTTTCCACCATGATGTCAAGTTCTTTAGGTTAGTGTGGAAAACCCTAGTTTGGGCACACAGACTAAGGAAAAGGTAGTATAAGTACTTGTAAACCCTAAATTCATGGGTCGGATGTCAGAGATTGTACGGCCCTAGAAAAAAGATCAGATTGAGACTGTGAAACTGTTACCAGTCAGTTTGTATGAAGCAATCAAGCAAGTTAATGGATTGAAAAATGTCTAAAACTGTGTGGAATATTTTTCATGGTGTAAATAATTTCATTTCAAGCAATTATTTTAGGTTTTTTATTTGCAGATTGAGTGAGTTTGTAAATAGTTTGTAAACTATCTTCTTACTATCCAGTTTTGGATAGGATTGTGTAAATGGCTGCATAACTCCATTCCCCGTTGTCGAACCACTATGAAACCATGGGGAATGAGAGTGTAGACCTTGTACCATATTGAAAAACAAGCAGGGCCCTTAAAAATGCAAGAAGGCCAAGCAAAGACCCACTCCTAGGCGAGACTGGACAGTGCCCGGTTATGAGAGGTTGAATTGCAGAGGTCTTGGAGAGCAAGGTTGGACAAAGGAGAGTATATCCTTTAGAGGAGGTGTAGAGGAGTGTTAGAAGCATCATTGGTGTGAAGGAGGAGACTCCACCAATCCAAACAAGGTGGCTAACACACAAAACCTTCACTATGACCCAGGCCGACTACAAAACCTTTAAAAAACCCCAAAATTCGCTCTAGGCATTGTACGACCACTTGGAGGCCCAAAACCTAGAAAATACTTGAGCCCTTGCCAATTGAATGGCAGTCCATTTTGGGAGTTAGGTTTGTTTATGCATCATTTGTGAGAGGGAGCCCTAGAAGACCAGTTAGGAGGCCTAATTGGTCCTAATCCTTGTAGCCCTGTTTTGTAAGCAAAAACATAAAACAGTGAAATCGGTAGAAATGATGAAGGTAGCAACTTCTTGGGGTCACATGGAGGGATGTAAAACATGGTTTAAGACCTATTTTAACCTTGCTAAGACATTGGAAAGTGTGGAACAAGCATTATCCCTTATTAGCCATAGTAAGGGGTTTTGAGTCTCATGAGTAGGTGAGACCTTAGGAGCAGCATAGCAACCCATTGGTGGGTGGATTAGGCAAGGTCAAGGGATTCCTCAAGAAAAGGAAGTCCTAGAGACCCTAGAGTGTGAGGAGAACACCAGGAGATCCCAAGGAAGGATCCAAGAGCATAGACTAGGCTAGTCTATTACAAACCCCATTCCATCAAATTGGTATCAGAGCGGGTGAAAGATTTGTTGGACTGTGTATGTCTCTATATACTAGTGAATCAGTAGGGGAGAGCAAAATGGTTACTAATGCAGAGCTAGCTAGAGAAGTGGAAGAGCAGAAGGAGAAGAATAGACTCCTTGAAGAAACAATGAGTGAGATAAGGGATAAACTGCAGGAAGTGGTGGATTAGAGAACACATGAACCTTGGGATGAAGACACCAAGGGTAAAGGCAAGAGAACTATAGACATAGATGACATAATTCCTGAACTAGATGCCTTATTCAATGAAGAACCTTTTGTGAAGGCTATCAAGGCTTTGAACACCAAAGCTTTTGAAGGATTGCCACATTTTAGTGGAAGAATGGACATAGACACTGTTATGGAATGGATTGAGGGCATGGAAAACCACTTTGAGTGTGAAGGTGTGATAGAGGCTTAGAAGGTTAAAGTTGCCAAATCAAGATTAAGGGGAGCAACTTTGACATGGTGGAAGTACCTGCAAGAAGAAAGGATTAGCATGGGAAAGCTACCAATTGCAAATTGGAAAGCTATGGTGAGTAAGATTAAGGAAAACTACTTACCAGAGGATTATGAAGTCCAACTTCATAAGAAGAGACAAGGATTGAAGCAAAAAGATCTTGATGTAACTTCCTACACTGAAGAGTTTCAAAAGCTATGTCTAAGATCTAAAGTCCAAGAAGATGAATCCATTAAGGTGGCTAGGTATCTAAGCGGACTAAAGTGGAATATACAAGAGGAGATAAGATTATGGACTCCTACTACTATTCAGAAATGTCATCAGCTTGCTGTCAAGGTAGAAGAGAGGAACAAAAGGAAAGGAGGCTCCAATAACAGGGGTAGAGGCAGAGGTAGAGACCAAGTGAATCACCGAGGTGGTTACCAAAGAAAGACAAATTAGCCAAGGAACCAAGGAGAAGCCAAGTTGACTGAGCATGGCAATGAAACCAATCTCAGAGGAGGACATTCTAGAGGAAGAGGTGCAAAAGGTGGTCCAAATAGGGGTAGAGGTACTGGCAGAGGTAACTCCTATTTTGCAACTATGAAGTGTTTTATTGTGGACAATTGGGACACCCAGCCTATAAGTGCCTTGACAAGCCTACCACATCAAACAGTGGAAAGAGGGTTGTTTATGCACAAGAAGACTCTTCAAGCAACAAGACACCGGATGTGGACTAGATTGAATCTGAAGTTGGAGAAAATCTAATGTTCAATAGGATTTTGATCAGACAGCCGGTTAAGGAGGAACCCAAACATAGGAGAGCATTGTTTAGGGTGAGATGCAAAGTTCTTGGTAAAGTGTGCAAGGTGATAGTTGATACAGGCTCAACTGACAACATCATCTCAGAAGAGGCAGTTAGGAAGTTGAAACTCACAAGAATACCCCACACCAATCCTTACAAAGTGACTTGGTTGAACAAAGGACAGAGTGTGCTAGTCAATGAGCAGACTTAGGTAGAGTTTTCTATTGGAGGATATAAGGATAAGATCCTTTGTGACGTGTTGCCTATGGATGCATGTCACTTATTGCTAGGAAGACCCTAGCAATTTGATAGGAAGGTGATCTATGATGGAGAGGAGAACTCCATATCATTCAAGAAGGATAGCAAGACCTTCAAGATTCAGTCTTTGACAGAGGATGAAGAGGGCACTTCAAAAACACCTAGTGTTTTAATGGATACTAGTAAAGAATTATTTAGTTTTCTACATGAGGAGGAGATAGTGAAGTGTTCCATCTTTGTGAAGCCAAAGGAGGAAGAAAACAAGTTGCAGGTAGAAATACCCAAGGAGGTGAAGCAAATGTTGCAAGAGTATAAGGATATAGTGAGTGATGGACCACCTGCAACACTCCCACCAAGAAGGTCCATAAGCCATCAAATAGACTTTGTTCCTGGTGCATCCTTACCTAACAAGGCTGCATATAAGCTCACACTTGATTAGAATAAGGAAGTAGCAAGGCAAGTGTAGGAGTTATTGGAACAAGGACTGATTAAGAAGAGCATCAGCCCATGTGCAGTCTCGATAGTGCTAGCATAAAAAAAAGGAGGTAAGTGGAGACTATGCACTGACTCAAGAGAAATCAATAGGATTACCATAAGGTATAGGTTTCCTATTCCTAGAATAGAGGATCTAATGGACTATTTAGGAGGGGCTATGTATTTTACCAAGCTAGACCTTAAAAGTGGTTATCACCAGATAAGAATTAAGGAGGGTGATGAGTGGAAGACTACTTTTAAAACCACAGATGGATTGTATGAGTGGCTTGTGATACCATTTGGGCTTACTAATACTCCAAGCACCTTCATGAGGTTGATGAATGAGGTGTTAAAAGAATTCATAGGTAGATTTGTGGTAATGTACCTAGATGACATTCTCATCTATAGCAAAACCAAGGAAGAACACCTTGAGCATTTGAGGTTAGTTTTAGAAAGGTTGCATGAGGAGAAGCTATCCATCAACCTAGAGAAGTGTGACTTATTGAAGCAAGAGATAGTTTACTTAGGATTTGTGGTGTCCAAAGGAACCTTGAAGAATGATCCAAGCAAAGTGGAGGCAATCTTGAATTGGCCTGCACCTAAAACAAGGACTGAGGTAAGGAGTTTCCATGGATTAGCTCAATTCTATAGGAAATTTGTGAGGAAATTTAGTGGTATATGTGCACCAATCCTTGACACCATTAAGGGAGGTCTTAAAACTAAGCTTGAATGGACTGAGTAGGCAGACAAAGCATTTCAAATGTTGAAGCAAGAAGTAGCCACAAAACCCATCCTTCTCCTACCTACGTTTGATAAGCTATTCACCTTGGAGTGTGATGCAAGTGGAATTGCAGTAGGTGGTGTATTGAGTCAAGAGGGAAGACCTATGGCATTTTTTCAATGAGAAGATTAATGAAGCAAAGAAGAAGTACTCAACTTATGACCTAGAGTTGTATGCATTAGTGCAGTCTCTAAAGAAATGAAGGCGTTACCTACTTCCAAAAGAATTTGTAGTGTTCACAGACAATCAAGCATTGAGTTACATAAACACTCAAGAGAAGCTAAGAAATAGGCATCTAAAATGGATGGAATACCTCCAATCCTTCACCTTCACCATCAAGCATAAGAAGGGGCAGCTTAATAAGGTGGCAGATGCATTAAGTAGGAAGTTGTTGATAGTTCAAGAGTTACTGTTGCAGAGCATAGTAATAGAAGGTTTCAAAGACTTCTATGAAGGAGATGAAGACTTCTCAACAACTTACAAGGTTTGCAAAGAGTTTGAGAATCATTTCCATGGTGAGTATGCAAATTACACTCTCCAAAATGGTCTCTTGTTCAAAGGTAATTAGTTGTGTGTACCTAGAAGATCCATGAGGGAGAACCTCATCCAAGAGAAACATAATGGTAGTTTAAGTGGACACTTTGGAGTCAACAAAACCTTGGATTTAGTACAGAGGTACTACTATTGGCCAAAGTTTCCAAGGGATGTGAAAAGATATGTAGAGCAATGTGGTGTATGCCAAAGAGCCAAAGGTGGATCAAGCAATGCCAGTTTATATCAACCATTACTAGTCCCAAATAGACCTTGGGAATGTATAAGCATGGACTTTGTAGTAGGACTTCCCAAGACTAAAGTAGGTATGGACAACATCTATGTGGTAGTAGATAGATTTTCCAAGATGGGTCATTTTATCCCATGTAAGACTACACATGATGCAAGCTATGTTGCACATCTCTTCTTCAAAGAGATTGTTAGGATTCATGGACTCCCTTTAAGCATTGTTTCAGACAGGGACAACAAGTTCATGGGTCATTTTTGGCAGACATTGTGGAGGAGACTAGGAACCAACTTGTCATTTAGCTTAGCTTACCATCCACAAACAGATGGTCAAACCAAAGTCATCAATAGGGTGTTAGGTAACTTGTCGAGGTGTTTAGCTAAGGAGTATGGCCAAACATGGGACCTAATCATTCCTCAAGCAAAGTATGCATATAATGATAGTGTGAATAGAACCACTGGTAGAAGCCCTTTTGAGGTTGTGTATGGCAGACATCCAAGAGGAGTATGTGAGTTGAGAGACCTTGGTAGTTTGGAAATGAAGAGTGGGAAAGCAGAAGACTTCACTCAAACCATCAAGGAAGTTCAGGAGCAAGTTAAGAAGGCCATCCTTGAATCCACTCAAAAACTAAAAGCCAAAGTGGATGAGAAAAGGAGACAAGTTCAGTTCAAGGTGGGTGACTATGTGATGGTCCATTTGAGCAAAGCTAGGATGCAAGGAGGTAAGGCTACCAAACTATAGATGAGAAGGGTAGGACCTTGTAGAATCCTGTCACAATATGGTAAGAATGCCTACAAATTTTACCTACCTTCAGATTTACCTATATCACTAGTCTTTAATGTAGCTGACCTGATCACGTACAAGGGTGAGATAGCAGGGTAGAGTGAGAACCAAGCCAAGGTACTGTAGGACCTTGATGTTAATGTCTTACCACAACTGAAGAAGTCTAAAGCAAAGGATATCTTGGAATCAAGGGTGAAGAAGTCTACCAGACACTAGGTCTACATGGAGCACTTAGTGAAATGGGTAGATCAACTAGTATCTGAAGCTACATGGGTGGAGGAGAGCAAGTTCAAGGCACTTGGAATAGACCCGACTCTCATCTCTTCTTCTATTTCCTAAGTCATGTACAAAGGGGGAGTATGGTGTAGGAGCACCCTTCCAAACTCTTTCTCTTTCTTTTTTTGTTGGTGTTATGCTTCTTATGAAGCCATTGCACATGAATAAGAGCCATGAGCTCATGTGTGCTAGACTAGGTCCTAGTTAGGGTCCTAGTGGAGATCTTAGGGGTCATGAGTCAAGATTGTGATTTTCTTGAAAATGGAGGGTATGTGTGTCCTTGAAGTTTTTAGGGGTCCTTTATAACATGGTGGTGTCCTTAGGTTGGCCCAATGTGGGTCTAGGAGTCATAAAAAGCAACATTGGGGAAGTTGCTCAAAAGTTGCAAAAGTTGCATGACAACTTTTAAAAGTTGTCAAGCAACTTTTCCACCATGATATCAAGTTCTTTACGTTAGCATGGAAAACCCTAGTTTGGGAACATAAACCGAGGCAAAGGTAGTATAAGTACTTTCAAACCCTAAATTCTGGGTTGGATGTTAGAGATTGTACGGCCCTAGAAAAAAGGTCAGACTGAGACTGTGAAACTATTACCAGTTAGTTTATATGAAGCAATCAAGCAAGTTAACGGATTGAAAAATGTCTAAAAATATGTGGAATGTTTTTCATGGTGTAAATACTTTCATTTCAAGCAATTATTTTAGGTTTTTATTTGCAGATTGAGTGAGTTTGTAAATAGTTTGTAAACTGTCTTCTTATTGTCCAGTTTTGGATAGGATTGTGTAAATGGCTGCATAACTCCATTCCCCATTGTGGAACCACCATGAAACCATGGAGAATGAGAGTGAAGACCTTGTACCATATTTCAAAACAAGAAGGGCCCTTAAAAATGTAGGAAGGCCAAGCAAAGACCCACTCCTAGGCGAGACTGGACAGTGCTTGGTTAGGAGAGGTTGAATTGCAGAGGTCTTGGAGAGCAAGGTTGGATAGAGGAGAGTATATCCTTTAGAGGAGGTGTAGAGGAGTGTTAGAAGAATCATTGGTGTGAAGGAGGAGCCTCCACCAATCCAAACAAGGTGGCTAACACACAAAACCTTCACTATGACCCAGGCCGACTACAAAACCCTCACAAAACCCTTAAAAAACCCCAAAATTCGCTCTAGGCACTGTACGACCACTTGGAGGCCCAAAACCTAAAAAATCCTTGAGCCCTTGCCAATTGAATGGCAGTCCATTTTGGGATTTAGGGTTGTTTATGCATCATTCGTGAGAGGGAGCCCTGGAAGACTGGTTAGGAGGCCTAATTGGTCCTAATCCTTGTAGCCTTGTTTTGTAAGCAAAAACACAAAACAATGAAATCGGTAGAAAGGATGAAGGTAGAAACTTCTTCGGGGCACATGGAGGGATGTAAAACATGGTTTAAGACCTGATTTAACCTTTCTAAGACCTTGGAAAGTGTGGAACAAGCCTTAGCCCTTATTAGCCATAGTAAGGGGTTTTGAGTCTCATGAGTAGGTAAGACCTTAGGAGCAGCATAGCAACTCATTGGTGGGTGGATTGGGCAAGGTCAGGGGATTCCTCAAGAAAAGGAAGTCCTAGAGACCCTAGGGTGTGAGGAGAACACCAGGTGATCCTAGGGAAGGATCCAGGAGCATAGACTAGGCTAGTCTATCCCAAACCCCATTCCATCAGTGGTACATCATTACCAAATCTTACATAACCTCCATCATAATCTTCTAATTTAACAAACTTGTGTTTATCACCTATCATGTGATGTGAGAATCCACTATCTATGATCCAAGAATCATTATTATTTATGTGTGATATTAAGGCTTTTTCTTCATACCTTTCTTCATCTGATCCATCTTTGATAGCCACATATACAACTTCCTCTATCTTAGTCCCATCAAATTTTTCATTATTGGATTCCTCATCAGCTACTAGGCATGTCTTTCTATCTCTCCTTCTGAAGTCTTGGTGCCCTCTGTATTGGTTGTCTTTCTATCTATCATCTCAGTATTCTCTCTTTTCACTAAATTCTTTGTCAGGACAGTTTGAAGCCATATGTCCAATTTTATCATAGTTAAAACATTTTAAATGTAACTTTCCTTTATACTTACCTTTGCCTCTCGGTAACCTTCTGGCCAATAATGCTTCAAACTCTTCTTTCTTTTTGATTTCCTCATATAGTTTGTGTACTTCTTCCATGTTTTTGCGAAATCTCTCACTTGCTCCATTGTGATTTTCTTCAGCATACTTATACATTATATCATTGTAATCATTAGATTCACCAAGATGAAAAGAACTGAATGCAGATTCAACTTTGTTAACCGAAGACCCACTGTTATCAAAATTACTCAACTCAAAAGCATGTAGCTTACTGATAGTAGCATCCAAAGAGACTGGCATGTTATGTACAGAACTTAATTCATTAATTGCAGAGACTCGAATGGCATAAGCAGGTAGAAGTGTTCTCAGCAACTTACTTGTTACATCCTTTTCTTTAATAGTTCCTCTTTCTCCTTTGATTTGATTGACAATTTCCTTTAACCTTGTATTGTATTGGATTATGTTCTCACCTTCATTCATTATCATGGGTTCAATTTGTCCTCTAAGCCTGTCTACTTTTTCTCTTTGAACATGTTCATCACCACCATACACAGATATAAGCTTATTCCACATAGCTTTGGCATCATTACAACCTTCTAGATCATTAAACTCTGAGTCGGTCAATGCTGATGTTATTTCAATCATTGCTTGAATATGTTCTTGCTTTGCCTTTATTTCTTCCATTGTCATAGGGTAGGTGCTAGGTGCAATGTAATCATTCTCCATATAATATGTTGCATATTCTCTAATTCCTAATAAGTGCAGCTTCATCCTTTTCTGCCATGTGGTGAAACTTGACTTGTTCAACTTTGGTGCATCCCTTTTATACATCTTTGGATCTTGCCTCAAGTTCCTTTAAACTTTTCTTTCAAAGTTCTAGCTTTGATACCAATTGTTAGTTAGATGAGAGGGGGGGGGGGGTGAATTAGATAAACTCACAATACAAAATATTCATCAGATTCAACCTCGGTAGAACTTACTTGATATGCAACTATGATTGTAAATCATTCAAACTCATAAACTGATAAACTTGAAACAACAAAACACATTTAACACCAGATTTAACGTGGAAACGCAAATAGGGAAAAACCATTGTGGGATTTCACACCCACAAAGAAAATATACTCTTCTAGAGTATGCTCGGTTAAAAGTCAATCCTGTTAAAGATTACATAAACACATTTCTAGATGTGACCCGGTCAAGTGATTTCCTTCAGATTTATCAGAATCTTGCACTTTGTTAGAAGTGACCTTGTCAAAGGATTTCAAGCACTCATTCAGAATGTTACCTTGCTAGAGGATTTACAAATAAGACTGTTAGGTCCACTCGGTTAAGAGATTTCCTGTCACTTACAAAAATGAATAATAGTAATAAAATATACCTGCAACTTCACATCTGAAATGCTAAAGCAGACTCTATGTGCTCAAAATAATCTTGTCAAAAGACTTATCTTCCTCCTTGTTGGGCTTCTCAATTTGTTCTTCAATCTTCTGTACTCGGTAATCACCTCTACAGTATCACTACTCTTCTATTTGCTCACATCTTTTGTTAATCAACTTTTCTTTATTTATAAGCAATTCCTAACTGCTTAATCTCCTTAATCATATTTCCCATGATTAATCTTAGCCACCAGATCTTCAAACTTGACTAGGTTCATTGAATCCTTCAAACTGAAAAACGTTTTATCTTGCCTTGGAACTTGTATTCCTTCCTTCGTACTTGTGCTCGGTTATGACCATTCAATTTGTGATGTAGATCCAACTCTTTAATTTTCATTGCCATTGATCCTTAACAAACTTCTTGCACAACATTCCAATATTCTATAAATCTCTAGGTCATTGGCATCCTTCATTTAATAATGTATGTATTCATCCAATGCATTCTGTTACTACTCGGTTGATACTTGGTAAATACTAAACTTTACTCGGTAACTTCTTTCTTCTTTAACCGACACTGATAACCGTGGTGTTTACCAACTAGCTCCTTACTCAGTAAAATAGAACAGTATCAAACCTTTACTCATTATGTTGCATGAAATCTTTTCTCCTTCTTATTCAGTCTTCGAATACACATATATAGGATACCAAAACAATCAAAATATCATAATCTCATCACTGTCTAACTCGGTAATAGTTTCCCATTGAATAACTTATTACTCCCCTTCATTTTCACATTCTTTCTATGTCACTTACCGACATCTTTATACTCATCAAAACATACTCTTTAAGATATGGCAACATCATACTAAATCAGAAAATCAATTGCTTGACATCAATGAAAAAATAATATTATTAAGACAGTAATCATCCTTTATCAATTATATCATCAATCTCCAATAACCTTCTCAATATCATCATACCAACAAACTTATTGTAATGCCAACACACTGGGCTCGTAGATTTGAACAACAATAGTGTTAGACACCTTAAAAAGTGCCCATTACCAAGAAAAAAAAAAGAGTAACATATATACTATTCTCAAGCCAAAGATATTTAAATACGTACTAAATATATAGCTAAATTTCAAAGCGTCCCATATTCACTAGGATGAAGACAAAAATGGAATGAATCAAACTTAAGCTAGGGGGAAGGACTCACTAGTCGAGTGCTTTCCAATGGATGTGATAGCATTTGTTGATTTAATGCTGACACTTCTTGATATAATGCCCAATATTTTTCACAACATTGCATCAATAGTTGTGATTTTAAAGTTGTTATTTCTTGATGATGAGTACCAGTGAATGAAATGTATCCTTAGATCTAAAAAGCAACAAATCATGTGATGTCACATTAGCACACAAATATCAATCTCACTTTTGTACAATTATGTGTCTCTTTTTTGGTTGTTTTGGACACCCTAGCAAAAATCATGGAGATGTGGGACCACATTTGATGATGTGACCCTAAAACCTTAGTTATAAGTAGGGCACTTGCCAAGTAAGATTCTCAAAAAAATTGGAAGTGATTTAAAATTTCCAAAAAGATTTTGAGAAGCGCAAAATTCAGATGCTCAACTACTGAATAATCTCCCCTAAATTACAAAAAAAAAAGAATACCTCTATTAACATACCTACCAACTCAGATGCAAATAAACCTAGGACTTAGTTGTGCACCATGATGAGAACTTACGCAAGGGCACTTTCACTATGCATGGAGGAAACACACAACTGACTTTTAAATGGTAAGAGATAATGTAATGGATTTGTTTGAGGCATGTGAGAAGGGGATTAAAACACATGAAGAATATGTGCAACACCTAATATCCTAGCATTGATCATAAAGGACTAGGTGAGGAGAAAAACAAAACAGTGAGTAGATGTGAATTAAATTATGTAATCAAATGAGATAATGCAGATAATAAGATAAGTTTTGGAGTGATTAAATCCATGAAAAGTGAGGTGCACTTAAGAATAATCAAGGTAGCGATAATGATAATAAAATCAAGGATAAAAGATACTGATTAGCATTAAGAAAATAATTAATACAAGTCAACAAAACTCTTACAAAAGACGTGCAGTTACTCATACAGTATCATTGTTATTATGTGTTAGGTTTCGATTAAAGGCAAAAATTTGTTAAAATGAGACGTGACTATTAGAATCGGTAAAACAAAAGATATGATTTATTAAAGGAATGTTTTATCAAAAGGTTGTACCCTTTCATAAAAAGGCATATGGGAAGATATGAAGATTTGATTGTTTAGAAGATGAAAAGTTTGTGTTGTGTGTGAATAAAGAAGAGAGAGTCCATATACTAAGAGAGAGTGCATACACTAAGAGGGAGTGCAAGATTATAAAGAAGAGATTATGATTTCATTGGAGCAATTCATAAATAGATTATAAAGAATATATTCAAATTTTTTTGGAGCATATTTGTGATCAAATTTGTAATAGATTGAAGGAGTTGATATGCAGATTTTGAAGGAGATTGTGATCTCTTTGTACATTTGTGACTAGGATTATAGTAGATTTCAAGAAGAGACTTATAGCTCTTGTGAAGACCATTTCAATAAGGGGTTAGTGCCTCTAATGAGTTGGTGCTCACAAATCAAATGAAGGGTTGGTGCCTCTAAAATTATAAGGAAATTATTATATAAAGCAATCATATTACCACATGGTTTTCTCCCTTTTAGGGTTTCCATGTAAATATTTTGTTCTTGTGATCTTTGCATTTGAATAGTTATTGTAATCATGATTAATAAAGTCTAGGTTTGAAAAATTAATTGTTATATTGATTCACCTCTCCCTTGCCCCGCCACCCCCTCACACCCCATCTAAGTATAATTGTTTTCTCAACAATTGGTGTCAGAGCCAACTCTTTCAAACTACTCTAACCAACTAGAAGCAAGATCAAAATGGCACACATGGCTAAATCTAATGGACTCTCATCAACAAAAATCCAATTTGATGGAACAAACTATGCATTTTGGAGTTTGAGAATGGAAACCTTTATAAGTTCCTTGGGATATCATGTTTGACAAGCAATGGTGAATAGGTATAAGACTCCATCAAACTCTCCATTAGATGCAGTAGGGAAGAAAGCATATGAGAACAATTTAAAAGCTGAAACTACAATTTTATGTGGACTAAGTGAGTGGAACTTGTAAAAGTAATGCATGGGTATGTGCAGAAGCATGAGGGGCCAAAAGGGGGCGATATTCGGACTAATTTTTTTATGATAGGTTGATTGAAAAATATCTATAAATTTCAAATGGTATCACATTTTTTGAATATAAAACATGTGTCACATTCTATGTTTCATATGTTATAGGATTAAAATAAGAAAAATTGAATTTCATAAAGTTTTGACCAAGTTATGGTGGTCAGAGATACTAGTTTTTTATATTTTTAAAAAGGTACAATAAAAAAATCATAATTAATTATTTATTGCAAAGAAAAATATAAAAAAATATATGTCACATCTGAACATGAGTCTTCTACTTATAGCTAAAATATTATAAAAAATTATTATGATTTGACTATGATTAGGGTGGTTAGACAGACACCTACTTCTAATCTTTTTCCTAAAATTTTAGTAGTAATATATTGAAATTTCAATTTTTTGTCAAATAGATTTTTTTTTTCAAAAACCAAACTAGTAGCTTAGAAACTACATTCAATTTTTTATAGATTCTATTCTTACATATTTTTGAAATATTGTTGATAACTTATTCAAAATTTTACGTCAAGTTTCCTAACTCAGTTTTTTTATTTTCATTGCCACTTAAGAGTTTGTTTGGCCCACTATGATCCTGCACATACCCGCATTGTCAATCTACAAAGGATATATGGGATAAATTGAAAAAAATCTATGAGGGAGATGCTAAGATGAAAAAAGGAAAATTTGAAAGTCATACAAGAGAATTTGGAAGCCTTAAATTGATGGACAAAGGAAACATTGCAACACTCTTCCTTTGATTTAAGACAAGGTCTAGGTGAGGAAGTAAAAGAACCAATAGTAGTTTAAAAAGGTATTAAAGTCACTCCTTGATATATTTTATTCTAAAGTCTCCACAATAGAAGAAATGAATGACATGGACCACTTATCCATGGATGAGCTACTGTTGGCATTCTACACTCAATGAGAATGGTTGATGTTGTCATTGATGGCAACCAACCGGTAACAGGTTTCTACACATTCACCAGCAACACAAACATCATCTACAGGCACTGACAGGCACATTCACCAGCATCTAGATTACACCGGCAATGAAGTATATCGGCACTTAGGCCGACATGAGAAAAAGTTTTGTTTATGTGAATTATATTGTAATGTAATTAATTATTTGTAAGCCAACATGATGCATTGTAAAGACTCACATATGTATGAGATCTAATAAGTCATTTTTGGAATAGAATGGAATAGCATAATATTATGTTGAAGATAGTAAAAGGATTTTGTAATAAGGCAGATAGGTTATGTAAGTGAATATCATTCACCGGAAAGGTTTTTGGTTAAGGTTTCTGACAGAGCTTAAACCGGTACTGAATCAAGCATTGCAGATGCTAATTTGAGTTGTACATTATCTTGGATTTAATTATCCATTTTGTAGTCAGTGAGACTCTTCTATTGAGCAGTGAGCTCTAGGTTGTTGGCCTTCCTGCATGTGCAAGCCCCTGTTGTAAGTAATATTTATTCATATTGGCCAGTGAGTAAATATTGTGGGTCACAAATCCCACCGAGGTTTTTCCCACACCGGGTTTCCTCACCAAAACATCTTGTGTTATGGTGTGCATTTATGGTGTCTGAAGGAACTTCATGAGAAAATGCAAAAACATGGTGATGAAAAGGAAATTCTTAGTGATATTGCAGAGAAGTTGAGGCAAGAGAACAGTAACATGAGGAATGAAATGCAAGATTTAACCATGAGGCTATGTAAGGATATTGAAGATAGGAAGAAGAATGAAGAAGACTTGACTAGGAGACTTAATGATGGAGCAAATGAAAATCTGAGACTTTGTCATGAATTTGATATGCTAAAGACAAATCAGATTCACATGCAACATGATAAAGAGGATCTTATGTGACAAGTTAGGATTTTAGAAAATGAGTTGATCACTACAAATGAACACAAAGACAAATTCAAGAAAAGTTTAGAAAGACTTGATGACATGCTGAAAAGACAAAAACCTGATGGAGATAGAGTTGGACTTGGATTTGAACATGGAGAAAGTTTCGAGACTACAAATAATCAAGATCATAGCAAATTGGTAAGACAACATAATGCTTATAAATTTAATGGGAAATGCTTTAATTGCAACAAATTTGGTCATAGAGCAAATCAGTGCAGATTTACAAATAATCAAAATACAAACTTACCCACTAGTCAATGTTCCAAATGCAATAAAGTTGGTCACAATTCAGAAAATTTCAGAATGAATGTGAAATGTTATGTTTGTGGTAGGTTTAGACATTTATCTAATCAATGTAGAACACAAACTAGTCAAGGATATGGAAAAGCTATTTAGAGGAATAATGTAACTTGTTATGCATGTAACAAGATTGGGCATATTGCAAAATTTTTTAGAAGCAAGACTATACCGGCAAACAATAAAGGATCTAATGAGAAGGGAAAAGAAAAGGTAAATGAAATAAAGCAAGAATTTTCAAAACAATGGATTAAGAGGAGAGATCGGAGAGTTAATGAATCTATCTCTGCACCGGTTGAACAGAGTAATCCTCCACCAGTAGGAGATTCTTCATCTAACTAAGGAATAATCCTTAGGGGGTATGGAAGCAACTTGAAAATTGTGTATTCTACCCTTAGTTGATGGTAAGAAGACATATTTCTTCTTTACCAGAAGATGTGTTAAGATTTCACTTAACCGGCAAGCATTTAATGCAGTTTTTGAAGAACATTTTGGTTATAAAGCACCGAAAAACCCTCATTTCAATCCACCAAGCATCCAAGCATTCGAAGAGCACAAAATTGAGCAAAGTCATCCTAAGGCAAAGCACCAAGGTATTTTTAGGCATTCAAAGATTTCATGTAAGAGGTATTTATCTTTCGAAATGGCATCTTCATCTTCTATACCTGAATTTATTGTAAACTCTATTGTGGTAGAAAACATTAAGCGCCCTAGACCTGTATTTAAAATCATCCTTGAAATTGCCAAGCAAGATGATTCCATCAGAGCCTTCTCTAAAGTTTTGAAGGGAGTTGCTTTTACTGAAGACTCGAGGATTTACATTCACTACAACATACAAAATTTAGCGACTGGTGACTTAAAGAACATGTACAATGATGTTATTACTGATGAACAAGGTTTGGTTAAACCAGAGCATAATATTGTAGGAGACTTAGGATTTGTTGAAATTCTGAACATACCTAAATTTTCAAAGGAGATAGTTCATCTTGTACTGAGCAAAGTTCATGGAGAGTTTATATGGCTAGATTATATTTTTAAAATCTGAAAGGAAGCAATCAAGGCAATTATTGGTTTACCCTCAACTGGTAGTAGGCCCGACAAAACAAAGAAGATACCTATCAAGGGTGTTATGGACCTAACTAGAGCCACATCCGACAACAAATCTCTTAGGGTTAGTGACATTACTGATGCAAATGTGAGATATGTGAGCATGGTACTTGGCTATAGAGTAACTCATGCAAACAGATTAAATTCAGTTTCTAGCTTATGTATTCATAGTGCATATGAGATGGTTAAGAACAATTCTAGGATTGATATATGTGAATGGCTTAAGGATGAACTGATAGATAACCCGAAAAAGATTAAGGGTGACAAGAAGGGGACATTTCATTTTGGCAACCTACCTATGTGTTTGATGCTTTACTTCACCAGAGAGATACCCGACATTGGTCATAAGGAATTTGGATATGACATCCCGGTAGGCAAACAAATCATGGAAGTTATTACCAGTATGGGCTCTAACAGTGATAACAGTATAGCAAACTACTTCAAAAACTTCCAAACTAAGATGAAGGCTAGAGAAAGGTTACCACAGAGCATTGTAGATAAATATGACAAGCAAATATGTTTTGTAATCAAACTTGATGAAACATGGATGGAAGTTGTTACTCCTAGAACTATTTGGATAATAGACATGGGATATGAAGTTGTTACTCCTAGAACTTCTTGATGCACCTAAGGAACCATCTGAAGAAATTTGTGGTAGTGCTGAGACCATTGAGAGTGTTGTTTTGATGTAGAAGCAGAGAAAAAGAAGAGAAAAAATTATCCGAGATGCATCAAAGATGGCTAAGGAAGTTAAGGAAAATGTAATGAACTTGAGTGATATATCTACTAGTGAACTGGAAGGATTGGAACCGGTAGCTCATGTTTCGTTGGTTGTCACTTCTTCAGATATAGACAGTGGAAAAGCAACTGAGTTCAAGAGAGTTGAAAGGAAGAAGAGGAAAACCCCACCGGTACCCTCTCCTTCTCCCAAGAGGACTAGGACATTAAGTAAGAAGCAACAGGCTGTAAGGGAGCCTAAGAAAAAGATAACTCCTAAGAAGAAATAAACTAAGACACTAGATACCCTTACACCGGAGGAACTGGTAAATGAGATAACACAAGAAGGTAATCTCATTAATGTGAGAAAATTGTATCATTCTTACAAAGATTCTGATAAGGAGATAATAGAGGCTAGTATTATTTTGCATCTAGACATCTATAAGAAGGTTTTGATTGAAGTTGTAGATGATTTGCCAAATGACTTGTATCTAAGATTAGAGGCTAAAAGAATGTTAGTGATGGAATTAGATAAAAAGTTAAAAGTTGAAGCATTATTGGCAGTGCAGCTTGTAAATTCTAAAGAGGAAATTGATGAACTGATTTCTGAAGCAAACCGGTCAATTTTTGTGAGTGGACACCAGTAGGTTAGCCTAATGGTAGGGAGAGTAAAATAAATTGCTGATGAAACTACCGACAAATGGGACATATTTTTTGTTGAAAAAGAAAAGAAAGAGGAAAGGGAGAGAGAAAATGGATAAATCTTTTGCGAAGGTATACCAAAAGGACAAAGGTAAAAGAAAAATTGGTAGTGTAACTGCTATAAGGGTAACATATAACCTTCCCCCACTAGCACAAGACACCCCACCAATAAATTTAGCAACATCGGTACATACAAACAGTCAACCGGATAAGGCAACTGAAGAAGTAACACATGATGAGACTAACCCAGATTCTGAAATTCTTTTCACTATGAATGTTGATACACAAGATTTTAATATTGTTGTGGATAAGGATACCTCAGAAGTTAAGGCAGTCGATGCTATGAACAGTGAGATCTCTGAGTCATCGACACACACTGTTGACTCTCATAACACTGAGATACCAGCTAAAGCTAAGAAAATGGAGAATGAGATACCAACAGATGCAGAGGTACCTACACAGACTAAAAAACCAGCAAAAGCAGAAGTAATAACACAGAGTGAGAAACTAGCAGAAAATGTAAATAAAGGGGAAACAATTGTTGGAAATAAGGAAAAAATAGTTAAGGAAATTGGGCAAATATCTATTGAAGGAAATCTATTGTAGAACCAAGCACATCCACTGGAGAATTCAAACCCACTAATGTAACAAATGTTCTTTTGGATTCAATTAAGAGGATAACAGATTGCAATGCCTTAGCATTTAAGGCTATTGATGACACATTACCTATTTTGAAGATGATTGCACCAACCTGTAGGACAGATCATATTGATGATTATTTAGGTAAATTGGAAGCATTGTCCAAATTTATTACTTCAAATGTTCTAACTATAGATAAGGTGAATGAGGAGACTGTAAAAGAAAGAGTAGATGAAGAGAAAGGTGAATTCTTTGAGAAAACTATCAAATATTGTACTGAGCACATGGATTCATTATTATCGGTACTTAACTTGAAATATAAGGAGCCGTATAGAGAAGATAGCAAGCCTCACCACTTGATTGAAGATATTGATGAGGAAATTAAGAAAACATAGAAGGATATAGATGACATTGTGGATAATATGATAGGTTCTTCAAAACTTACCTCAGTTTATGAGGAAAAGTTAGAGAAAATTGAGAAAGAGAAAGCAAGGAAAGGTTAAAGGCCCGGGAACTGAAAAGAAAACTTGGTCCAAGATTGGACAGTCTTATTACTCAGTGGGTTGAGCTATCAAAGGCAACAATTCAAGGAGAATGGTCACCAAAGCAACAGATACACTATCTGACCGACATGGTCCAATGGACATAAACCATTCTTTTTGATAGTAACAAATTCATGCAGAGCTTGAATCTAATTTTGGCAGACATCTTTCAAATTGTAAGCAACTAGTTACAGGCCATGAGGTAGCATTTTTGTATTCTTTGATTCTTTTTGACATCCTTTGTCATTGATGTCAAAGCAAGAGTATTATGGAGAAAAATAAATGCACAGAGGAGATCACTTGCTCAGGGGGAGTACACTTCTTTTGGATTTCATTTTTGGATAACAGTTTTGGATTTTTCTCATCAGTTTTGCCATCAATGCCAAAGGGGGATATTGTTGGCATTCTACACTCAATGAGAATGTTTGATGTTGTCATTGATGGCAACCAACCGGTAACAGGTTTCTACACATTCACCGACAACACAGACATCATCTATAGGCACCGACAGGCACATTCACCGGCATCCAGATTACACCGCCAACGAAGTATACCGGCACTCAGACCCACATGAGACAAAGATTTGTTTATGTGAATTATATTGTAATGTAATTAATTATTTGTAAGCCAACATGATGTATTGTAAAGACTCATATATGTATGAGATCTAATAAGTCATTTTTGGAATAACATGGAATTGAAGAATGTTATTTAGAAGATAGTGAAAGGATTTTGTAATAAGGCAAATAGGTTATGTAAGTGAATACCATTCAACAGAAAGGTTTTTGGTTAAGGTTTCTGACAGAGCTTAAACCAGTATTGAATCAAGCATTGCAAATGCTAATTTGAGCAGTACATTATCTTGGATTTAATTATCCATTTTGTAGTTAGTGAGACTCTTCTGTTGAGCAGTGAGCTCTAGGATGTTGGCCTTCCTGCATGTGCAGGCCCCTGTTGTAAGTAATATTTATTCATATTGGCCAGTGAGTAAATATTGTGGGTCACAAATCCCACTGAGGTTTTTCCCACATCGGGTTTCTTCACCAAAACATCTTTTGTTATGGTGTGCATTTATGTTGTCTCTATTATTTCTCTTTGTTGCACACTATTGCTTGTTTACTGGTACATTAATTTAAGTTACAAAGTTGTAAATAAGTTCAAGTATTCCATTAACCGGTTAGACATTGATTCACACTCCCCCCCTCTTAGTGTCTTTGGGACTATCATTACATCTAACGACTACATGGAATCCTCATAGCTTATGAAATAAGGACCAAAAAAGGGGATTCAACATTCAAAGCTACAAGAAAATTGAAGAATAAAGAACCTCTAATAAGTTAAAGTTCCAATGAAAACATAGAAAAAGAGGAAGTTCTTTTGGTTCAAAAGATAATGAGAAATAAAAAATGAAAGTTTCCATTTAACCAAAGAAGAGCCTTACTCGAGGAAGGAAAACAAATTTAACCCCTAGTATGATAAGAATAAGAAAAGAAATAATGCATACAAGAAGAGTCTTTATGCATATATGGACAATAGTTCATTTGATGAGAGTGATTGGGATAATTATAAAGAAGAAATTCTATTCATGACATTTGAAACTAAGGGAATACCCTAAAAAGTAATTACAATGTGAATCCTTCACATGAGGAGGAAAGGGTCAAGCCTAATCTTGAAAGTGATAATGAAGACAACTTTGAAGAGGAGCTCTATTGACCCATAGATAAAATAGAGAGGCTTAGGAAGAAGGTTCTAAAATATAAACACCTATTTCAAGAAGAATGCACAAAGACCAAATCCTTTGAAGAAATAGAGAAATAAATATCAAGTTGAAAATTCAAATTGACAAGGCAAAGAAAATAGAAGAAAAAATGAGATTATGTAATTAAAGACAAAGGAAGAAACTTGTAATCAACTTGAATTTGAGGTAGCTTCTCTAAGGAGTGAATTAAAAAAAACAACCATCAAAATGAATACAAATCTCAAATTTGAGTAAAAGGAGTTCAAATCTTGGAAGATATTATTAATAGCTAGAGATCATCATCTAACAAAATAAGGCTAGGTTATGAAGAGAAATCAAAGAGCTATGTTGATACACTCAAAAGTCTTATCAAGAGAGAAAGTAGCGAAATGGGGGAGTCACCTAAGAAATCAAAAATGAAGCAGAAAGATATGTTGAAGTCATGATAAAGCCTATCAAAAATAAAGAAACCAAGAAGAGTCAAGCTCCATAGAACTCAAGAAATCCTTCGAAGGACAATAATACCATATTCAAAAGGGCACTCCCTCCTAGAAACATTCATATGAATAGGAGCAAGAGTAATTTCAATATTTATTGGTTTACATGCAAAAATTTTGGTCATAAGGTAATAAATTGTAGAGCTCACATAAGGAATTCTACCTAGATCAAGAATAGGAATATTACCAAGATTGTTGATAGAAATTACAACTCATTTACTCACTTACTTAAAATTTTGAATGCTATAGATACAACAAGTATCGGCATACAACACATTTTTGTACAACCATTTGTGTAAACCCCCCAAGACAAGATGGAACAAAAGAGATCGTCATAGCACAAAAAGAGAAGAATTCAAAGGTATGGAGGAAAAATAGGGAAGAAAGAAAAGAGAGATCTACATTAATCCAAACTACATTGCATGCCCAAGATGATGGAGACCACTAGTATGTGGACAACGGTTATTCATGTCACATGATTGGTGACATAAGAAAAGTCCTCAAGTTGAAATAGATAGATGGAGAAAAATGTGAGTTTCAAAGATAATACTACTTCTAATATAGTTGGTAAAGGAACCATAAGTCTTAACAATGGAAAACTGAAATAAACAATGTTTTGCATGTTAAAGGATTAAAACATAATCTTTGGAGTGTAAGTCAATTGTGTGATCAAGGTCGGACTCTTCTATTTCATACAAAATGATGCCAAATTAAGAAAGAAGGGAAGATCATAGAAGAACCAAGCAGGTTCACCAATCTTTATATCTTAAGTGAAAATAGAGGCAAGAAATGCCTTATGACAAAAGAAGATGAAAGTTGGCGATCTAGAACATAAGAATGGGACACATCAATTTTGACAATCTAGTCAAAATTAGAAATACACAAGTAGTAAAGGATATGTCAAGGATCTATAAACCTTCAAACACTAATTGCAATCATTACCAACTAAGGAAGAAAATAAGAGTCACCTTCAAATTGAAAGAGTATTTAGCATCCAAGCCATTGAAACTCAGTCATACAGACCTTTGTGGATGAACTCAAACCAAAAGTATATATCATGAAATATATTTTATGTAACTAATAAATGATCATTCTAGATTTACTTGAGTCGCATTTCTAAAAGAAAAATATGAATAATTAGAAAAGTTCAAGATAATCAAGGCCTTAGTTGAAAATGACTATATTGAAGATAAAATGTCTAAGATCAAACAAAGGGTGTGAGTTCAACTCAAGAGAATTTGAAGAGTTATGTGAAAATCGTGGGATTAGGAGAAAATTCTCATATCGTAGAATACCACAAAAAATGGATTTGTGGAATGGAATAATAGGATCGTACAAGAAATGTCAAGGACCATGCTCAATGAATCTAAGTTATCAAATTCATTATGGAGATCGAAGTAGTACATACAATAGTATATATCTTAAGTAGAACACAAATCAAATTCAATCATGATAAGAATCCATATGAATTATGGAAAAGAAGGTTGCCACAGTCAAGTACTTCAAAGTATTTGGTAGCAAGTAATACATAACCCAAGGTTTGACCTATGCAAACCCCTATCAACCCAAAACACCATTTTTCTCCTTGTGTGCGCAAATTCAAGTTCAACTATACGTACCTATTAGAGATGACATAATAGAAACACTCAAAATTTAGAGATACAACATACCTTAAAAGCTCATCTGAAAACACTAGGACAAGGGCAATTTGGGTGTAATTGCTCTAGACAAGGGAGCATAGGGTACCATTGTCCTCCCAAATTAGATTTAGGCTAAAATTTCATAGGATGCAAGTGCAATGTCTCAAAGGCCTAGATCTAGATTAGTGTGCAAAAAATCATCAAAAGACAAGGGTGTTCTATGTGACCTTGTCCATCAAATTTTAACTCAATTTTGAGGCACAGGTCCCCCTTGGCATCCTCTTTCTAGATCTTTTTTTTTTTGTGATTATCAATTCTACATTTATTTTTTTATGCTATCCTTTGTTAATTTTTCAACTTCTAGCCCTAATTCTCATATTCAATTCACATATTTTCAAAAGTTCATTTTCAACTCAATCAAAATGAGTGGAATCCAATATGCATTCATTCCTCCTCCTAATATAGTTGAGATCGAATCTATTGCGTCCATTCTCCTCGTGCATAAACTTGTGAACCCTATTTATATACATTACAATAGGAAATTTGCATTCCCTTAAATTTATTTTTATTTTAAATGATGAATGTGTAGGTGATACAAATGGCGTAAATAGAAATGATGATTTTCAATGACAGAGAACTACAACGCCTTCAAAGAGTTGGGAAAAGAAGAAGAAGAACATTTGGCAAAGGAGGAGGATCTATATTCCAACAAGTGGTTTGAAATGCAATAAGAAAGAATGTGATGATTTGAAGAGATATTCTTCAAGTTTGATGATGGTTCTATCATCTATTTCAAACAATTTCCTAGATTTTTAATGCAGTAGCATCCTAGGATAAAAAACAAATCTTGCATCACAAAAGGAATATAATAGTTAGGTTGTTAAGATTCCTATGTTGGTATTTTGGTATGGTTTTGTCATTGATGTCAACACCTGCTAAATATGCCTACTTTGGAGATCCAGCAACATTCACCAGCAATCAGTAAACTGTTCAACAATCACCGATATAGGGTTACACCGGCAGGATATAATGTTTACCGGTACCTGCAATGACATGGAAGACACTTGGTAGTGTCGAAGACATCATGTGGACACTTTTCCTTGAAGTAATATCATTGGTATATTCTTATTTGCATATTTGCTTTTATCAGCAAATAGGTACAGGTTATCTAGGGTTACATTGGCAGGTTTATCTTTTCCAGATTAGCATGGCACGCTATGGAGATGATTGATTATTGTTATAAAAGCATTAAGCCGACATGTTCAATTGGTTATTGCATCGGATATTGTATTATTTGTAAAATGTTTTATTGTAATATCTTGTAGAGCCGACCTACTAAAATTGGTCTTAGGGTATGGTATAAATGTAAGATCTTATTTGTAAGATCAAGTGTGGAATGTGAAAAAGAATTGTACGAAGGTATATGTGAGATTAAGCAGAGGCATACATGAAGACATCATTTGAAGGTGAAGCTAGGTTTTTGTAGAAGCATATCAGCATTACACTAGTACTGAATCCAGCAAATGAAGATGCTATTTTGTGCAGTACATTCTCATTGGATTTAACCATCCAACTGTAGTCAGTGTGACTCCCATTTGTGTTTGAGCAGTGAGCTCTAGGCTGTTGGCCTTTCTGCATGTACAGACCCCTCTTTGTACACTTACTATCTGTGGTAGTATCATCTAATTGTGGGTAAGGTTTCCCATCGTGGTTTTTCCCCTTACAGGGTTTCCACGTACAAATATTTGTGTCATGTGTTGTGGTTGACTTTGTGCTTATGTTTCATGCATTAATTCTTACCGGTACAACATTTCCTATTAACACTGTTTACCGGCACATTTAATAGTCTTACCGGTATTAAGCATTAAGCTGGTTAATAAGATTTTGGTTTGAATTTATTAAACAACTGATTCACCCCCCAATCTCAGTTGTCCCCGGGACCTATAATTGGTAATAGAGCCTAGTCCTCTTTTTTTGCAGAAGTTTAACAACTTGAGGAGATCCAATAGCTACTAATTATTTCAGAAAGGATAGTCCTAAACTTGATGGAACCAACTATGGAATATGGAAAATCAGAATGGAGACACATCTGAATTGCATTGGTAAAGACATCTGGGAAGTTACTAAGAATGGTTATACTGCTATTGTAGCTAGTCAGCCTGCTCCTATTACTTTAGGTAAAGATGAAGAAAATGATTGCAAAGCAAGAGAAGCACTTTTGAGCGCATTATCAGATCAACAAATCATGGGATTATCAGATAGATCTACTGCAAAAGCTATTTGGGATCATTTGGAAACACTGAATGAAGGGGATTCCACAGTCAAAATTGCAAAACTTGAAAGCTTCCGAGTCAGGTATGAGCATCTAAAAATGGAAGAAGATGAAAGAATTTCTGCTTTTATGGAAAGAGTAAATGAAATTGTTTTAGGTATCAAATGTTGTGGAGGAACCTTGAGTGAAGATGAGATTGTTTCAAAAATCTTAAGAGGTTTGCCACTGGCATATAAAATGAAGGTTACTACTATTAATGAGTTGAGAACAATGCCTAATACATCAGTAACTAGGGATACATTGATTGGAAAACTTTCAGCTTTTGAAATTGAGGAATTTGGTCTTGTTGCTACTATAAAAACTGATTTGGCCTTCAAAGCATCAACATCATCTGCTTCATCTTTTGACAAATCAGACTGGAAAGCCTTTTATGCAAGAGAACTTGAAGAAACCAGGAAGGAGAATGAAGAACTTGAAGCACTATTTGCAAGAAAAATGTCAAAAGGTCCAATTGGAAGTAAGTATGAAGGTAAAGCACCCTTTAAGTGTTTCAACTACAATAAGATTGGTCATATGGCTTCAAGATGCCCTGATAGACATGCTAGACTAAGAGAAGAAGCTAGAAGGACATACAAACCTAATCCTGAATATTAGAGATACAGATTTAAGAAAAACAAAGATAAATCTTGTTACATTGTTGATGAAGGTGTGACTGATGATTCTGATGAGGATCCAGCAGACAACGGATGGGTCTTTGTGTCTATAACTGAATATCAACCGGTACCTATTGCTCAACTGATAGAACAAGCCCTAGCAGCTAAAGTTGAATCAAAGGATGAATGGATTATTGACTTAGGATGCTCACATCACATGACTGGAGACAAAGGAAAATTCTTGAACTTTCAAGAATACAATGGAGGTTTAGTAAGATTCGGAGATGACAAAGCCTGTTCAATCAAAGCTAAGGAATCAATATCTCTTGATGGTAAATATAACACTGACAATGTTTACTATGTTGAAGGATTAAAACATAATCTTTTAAGTGTTGGTCAATTAGTTGAGAAAGGTTTTCAGTTACAATTTAAAAATGGAAAATGCAAAATCATGAATAGAACTGGTTTGGAAATTGCAACCGGTAATCAAACTAGAGGTAATATCTTTCATTTGAATAACAATGAAAAGGCATGCTTAATTGCACATATAGATGAAAGGTTGCTATGGCATAAAAGACTATGTCATGTAAATTTTGATTGCATGGTAAAAATCAGTACTTCTAAGGCAGCTAGAGATCTACCTAAAATTATGAAACCTCAGAATACAATTTGCAAGGAATGTCAATTTGGAAAACAAGTTAGAACTAGTTTCAAAAGTATTCCAGAAAAATTCAATAATGCTCTTGATTTAATTCACACTGATTTATGTGGTCCGGCTAGAACTAAAAGCTTACAAGGTGATAGATATTTCTTGCTAATTATTGATGAATATTCTAGAATGTGTTGGGTTACTTTTCTAAAAGAAAAATCAGAAGCACTTGGGAAGTTCAAACTATTCAAAGCAATGGTTGAAAATGAAACCGGTAAGAAAATTAAATGTTTAAGATCAAATCAAGGAGGAGAATTCACATCTAGAGATTTTAATACATTCTGTGAAGTAAATGGAATCAAAAGACAGTTATCAACACCTCGGACACCACAACAGAATGGAGTTGTTGAAAGGAAAAAAAGAACTATTTTGGATGCAGCAAGAAGCATGTTATTAGAAGCAAATCTACCACATGTGTACTAGAGAGAGGCCGTAAGCACTGTTGTCTATACATTCAACAAAGTTCACATCAAAGGTGAAACCGGTAAGATCCCTCATGAAATATGGTTTGTTAATACTCCTACTCTTAAGTATTTCAGAATTTTTGGAAGTAAATGTTATATTAGAAGAGATGAGTATATTGGCAAGTTTGATCTTAGAAGTGATGAAGGAATATTTCTTGGTTATTCATCTAAGAGTAAAGCTTATAGATGCTTTAATAAAAGATTACAGAAAATTGTTGAGAGTACAAATGTAAAGATTGATGAACAATTTAGAGGAACTTCAAGGTATATAGACTCTGAACCGGTAATAGAAATTATGACAAATGAACGAACAGTAATTCCACCGGTACAGAATGATGATCCAGTTACTCCGGTATCATCAGAGGATACCATAGTAATTGAAAAACAACAACAGACTAAGACACCCCGGTATGTAAGACTGAATCATTCTGAAGATCAGATAATTGGAAGCAAATTTAAAGGAGTCATGACAAGAAGAAGATTGGCAAATGAAGAATTATGTCTTATTTCTCAAATTGAACCATTATCTATCAATGAGGCATGTGAAGATAAATTTTGGATTAAAGCTATGGAAGAAGAATTAGGACAAATTGAGAAAAATAATACTTGGACATTAGTTCCCCAGCCTGAAAATAAAAATGTAATTGGAACCAAATGGGTATTTAGAAACAAACTCAATGAAGATGGTAAGTTGTCAGGAATAAAGCAAGACTAGTTTGTAAGGGATATTCTCAGAAAGAAGGAGTTGATTACAATGAAACCTTTGCACCGGTAGCCAGAATTGAGGCAGTCAGATTATTCTTGGCCTTTGCAGCTCGCAAGGATTACAAAGCTTATCAAATGGATATTAAATGTGCATTTTTGAATGGAGAACTTGAAGAGGAAGTCTATATTGAACAACCTGATGGATTTTCTTTGACAGATAACAATGATATGGTTTGCAGATTAAGAAAAGCTCTGTATGGACTAAAACAAGCTCCAAGAGCCTGGTATGCTAGACTGGATAAGTATCTTTTAAAAATTGGTTTTACTAAAGGAAATGCAGATAGCAATTTATATTACAAAGTAACTAATGATGAGATTTTGATTATGGAAGTATTTGTTGATGATATAATCTCTAGAGGAGAAGATGGATTATGCAAAGAATTTTCTCTTAAAATGCAGCATGAATTTGAAATGTCTATGATTGGAGAAATAAAATTCTTTTTAGGATTGCAGATTTTACATACTGATAAAGGCATATTTTTGAGTCAATCTAAGTACTTGAAAGAACTACTCAAGAAATTTGGGATGGAGAACTCTAAACCGGTAAGCACACCTATGACTACAAATGACAAATTATCTCAAAGGGATGAATCTACACCTGTTAATCCAACTAGATACAAATCTATGATAGGAGGTTTACTGTATTTGACACAAACCAAACCTGATATTATGAAGGCAGTATGTATAGTTTCTAGATTTTAGAGTAATCCCAAGGAAAATCATGAATCAGCAGTAAAAAGGATTTTCCGGTACTTACAAGGCATAGCAAATCTTGGATTATGGTATCCTAAAGATGAAAATTTTGATCTATATGCATACACAGATGGAAATTGGGCAGGAGATGTGGATGATAGAAAGAGCACCACTGGAGGAGCATTCTTTCTTGGAAAGAGATTAGTTTCCTGGTTAAGAAATAGAGTTGTACATCTTTATCAACAGCAGAATCAGAATATGTTGTAGCAGCAACAAACTGTACACGGGTACTTTGGCTTAAGCAAATGTTGAAAGACATAAAGGTAAAATGCAAGGAACTTATTACTATATATTGTGATAACACTACAGCAAATGATATATCTAAGAATCCAGTATTACATTCTAAAACAAAACATGTTTCTATCAAGCTGAATTTTCTAAGGGAAAAAGTTGAAGAAAAGGAAATAAAACTGGTTTATGTGAATACTAAAGAACAGCTTGCAGATATTTTTACAAAACCTTTGCCTAAGGAAACTTTTGAGTATCTCAGCGATCAGCTCGGAGTCTTACCTCCACCGGTAGAGACTTAGACAGTTGATGATTGTCATCAACTAGCAGAATTAAATGGACAAATCTTTTATTTTGGTATTTGATGAGGAGGCTACTTCTTAAGAGGAGAAGTTGGTATATTGAATTGGTTGGTATTTTGTATGAACTTGAACCTTTTGTGACTTTGGCATTTGATGTCAAAGGGGGAGAGATATATGGAAAAACATTAAGGAAAAATATATGAAAAATGCATTATCTTTTTGAGGAGAGATAGGTATTGTAAATAAATCTTTGTATAAACACATATTACTCCCAGGGGGAGAATTGGTTTTTGTACTTGGCATTTCTATTTTGTCACTTTCATGGTTTTTCCATCTTGTGTTGCCATCAATGCCAAAGGGGGAGATTGTTTGTATTTTGGTATGGTTTTGTCATTGATGTCAACACCTGCTATATACACCTACTTTGGAGATCCAGCAAAATTCACTAGCAATCAGTAAACTGTTCAACAATCACCAGTATAGGGTTACACTGACAGGATATAATGTTCACCGGTACCTGCAATGACATGGAAGACACTTGGTAATGTCGAAGACATCATGTGGACACTTTTCCTTGAAGTAATATCATTGGTATATTCTTATTTGCATATTTGCTTTTACCGGCAAATAGGTCCAGGTTATCTAGGGTTACACCGGCAGGTTTATCTTTTCCAGATCAGCATGGCACGCTATGGAGATGATTTATTATTGTTATAAAAGCATTAAGCCAACATGTTCAATCAGTTATTACATCAGATATTGTATTATTTGTAAAATGTTTTATTGTAATATCTTGTAGAGCCGACCTACTAAAATTGGTCTTAGGGTATGGTATAAATGTAAGATCTTATTTGTAAGATCAAGTGTGGAATGTGAAAAAGAATTGTAAGAAGGTATATGCGAGATTAAGAAGAGGTATACATGAAGACATCATTTGAAGGTGAATCTAGGTTTTTGTAGAAGCATATCAGCATTACACCGGTACTGAATTTAGCATATGAAGATGCTATTTTGTGCAGTACATTCTCATTGGATTTAACCATCCAACTGTAGTCAGTGTGACTCCCATTTGTGTTTGAGCAGTGAGCTCTAGGTTGTTGGCCTTTCTGCATGTGCAGACCTCTCTTTGTACACTTACTATCTGCAGTAGTATCATCTAATTGTGGGTAAGGTTTCCCATAGTGGTTTTTCCCCTTACAAGGTTTCCACGCACAAATATTTGTGTCATGTGTTGTGGTTGACTTTGTGCTTATGTTTCATGCATTAATTCTTACCGGTACATCATTTCTTGTTAACACTATTTACCGACACATTTAATTGTCTTACCAGTATTAAGCATTAAGTTGGTTAATAAGATTTTGGTTTGAATTTATTAGACAACTGATTCACCCCCCCCCCCCCCCCTCTTAGTTGTCCCCGGGACCTACATCCTAGTGGTTTATTTTGTTGATTTTGGTTCATATAAATAAGCTTCGAAACATTAGGTTCAAAATTTTTAGAAGAAGGGGATAATGATGCAAACCAACTCATCTAAATAAGGAGGCACACTAACTAGACTTGCTAAGTTTAGTAATGATTTGTAACAACTTATATTTTCGAGAAAACAATAGTTATGTGCTTTCTACAAATAGAGGGTTTGGGTTAAATTAGGAGACCTGTAAGGAAGTTAAGTAGCGGAAACAACTTCCTACACTAACCTTGAGAGGAGGGTAATGTAAAACTTTTTCAGATCATTACAACAGTTACAGAAAATAGAAATAGATATAATAGCATTCATACCACAACACAATGATTTACGTGGGGAAAACCCTTTCGGGAGAAAAACCCCACCCTCCAAAAGCAGCTTAATATTTTATTCAGCAATCAAAAATAGATTACAAAATACTTGTAGAGCAAGCTCTTCGCAGGAGTACCACTAATCAGAGATTCAGAGGCAACTCAATAGCCATAGGACTCTTACACACAACCTCTATCTCACACACCTCATAAATAGGAGATACAATACAAGAAACCATCAAACGGTATTACAAAACCATGGGCTAAAACCACCCAATAAGGTGTAGCCGACCTTATCTTCCTTCTAGATGCCCTATGACATGTTAAAATACACATCAACACATGTCGCTCCCTTTTACAGCTCATTTATGTATTCGATACAAATTATTTTTTCCTATTTTAGGAGTACAAACTTCCGAAGGCCATAACTTGAGAACCGGGTGTCTGATTGACGAACCGTTTGAAGCGTCGGAAAGCTCGCGAAGTTCTCTATCACCTCATAACCCGCTTTGCCAGTTACGGCCACTTTTTAGGGCATTTCGGAGCCTCTAAAGTCCCCAAAATTAAGTTTAAATATTTTATTGCACCCCTCCAAGACGAAAACTTTAATATCTTCAAAACTAGCTGTGACCTTGCGACGAAACTTTACCGGAATGCTTATCTAGCCAACCAGAAGCTTCAGGGAGAGTTTCGCACTATTTCGTGCTCAAATGAAAACTTACTATAAATAGTAACCTCACATAAATGCAAGGTTGAGACACCATTTTTCCCAACAAATCTCCCACTTGTCGAACACCTTGCATGAGCGGAAGGGAATGTCAACACAATGAATCAATTGCTAGGGGCCATAAGGCCCATAGACTCTGAACACCATCTGAACTTCTTTGTACTTACAGCCTTAGTTAAAGCATCTGCAACATTCATCAAAGTTTCCACCTTAACCAGCTTCACCCTACCATCTTCGACCATATCTCTAACAAAATGATACTGAACATCAATATGTTTGGTCCGGGCATGAAATGTCGGGTTCTTAGCTAGGCTAATTGCACTCTGACTGTCATAGTAAACTGTCACTGTACCTTGTTTTATTCCAATATCCGAACACAGTCTCTTAAGCCAAATGGCCTCTTTACAAGCATGAGTAGCTGCCATATACTCTGCTTCAGTAGTGGATAAAGCAACCACAGCCTGTCGCTTACTCATCCAACTAATTGCACCACCAAACAAAGTAAACACATAAGCACTGGTGGATCTTCTGCTATCAATATCACCTGCCCAATCTGAATCCACATAACCATGGATATCAAGGGAAGTTATGTCTCCAACTAAATTACCATGATAACACAAAGAATACTCTGAAGTACCCTTCAAATATCTGAAGACTCTTTTGACTGCATCCCAATGAACTCTACCAGGATTAGACATATATCTAGAAAGTACTCCCACTGCTTGGGCAATGTCTGGTCTAGTACAGACCATAGCATACATCAAGCTTCCAACCGCACTTTGGTAAGGTACTCTGCTCATGTCTTCCATCTCCAATGGGGATGTAGGACAATCTGAAATAGATAGTTTCATTCCAACTGTAAAAGGAACACTCAATGGTCTACAATTCTGCATGTTGAACCTCTGTAACACTGAATTCACATACTTACTCTGGCCTAGCCATAGCTTTCTGTTCACCCTATCTCTTCTAATTTCCATCCCAAGGATGTGCTTTGCTGCACCAAGATCTTTCATTTCAAATTTAGCAGCGAGCTGAGACTTCAGTTCTGAAATCATACCTTTCCCTTTACCAATGAATAACATATCATCAACATACAATGCAATGAATAAGAAATGATCACCATAAGATTTATAATAAACACAGTGATCTGATTTAGAACGTTCAAATCCCAAACTCAACACATATGTATCAAATTTCTGGTACCACATCCTAGGACTTTGTTTGAGGCCATACAAAGATTTCTTCAATTTACAGACCAAATTTCTTTTGCCTTTCACCACATAGTGCTCTGGCTGTGTCATATAAATATCTTCCTCCAAATCACCATGAAGGAAAGCAGTTTTCACATCCATTTGCTCAACCTCTAAATCATAAGCAGTAGCAATAGAAAGCAAAAATCTAATGGACGTCATTTTTGCAATAGGAGAAAATATCTCACCGTAATCAACACCCTCAACCTGAGAGTAGCCTTTTGCAACCAACCTTGCTTTATACTTCTCAATGCTTCCATCTGAACCAATCTTTTTCTTGAACACCCATTTACAACCAACAGGTTTTCGTCCTTCAGGCAATGGTACAAGATCCCATGTATCATTCTTTTTCAAAGCTGCCATTTCTTCCTCCATAGCAATCTTTCAGGATTCTGCATCATTCATACTTAATGCCTCTTCTACAGATTTTGGTTCATCCACACTAGTATTCAGAGCAAAAATACATCTCCAATCATCAGGTGAATACCTTTCAGGTGGTTGTCTATGTCTTGTAGACCTTCGAACAAGCTGAGTTGGAGGTTCTTCCTCCTCTTCTGAAGATTCAGAGCTAGACGAGCTCTCCTCAAATTCTTGCCTATTTAGGGGTCTCGATTCAACTTTTTCAGGTGTAGAAGGAAGTTGAATCACATCTTTTTTTTTAGTCTGTTCTGGCTGCAATGTAACAGAAGGAGACTTAATTTCTCTAAAAATAACACTTCTACTGTGAATTACCTTTTGTGCAATAGGGTCCCAAAGCTTGTAACCTTTCACACCATAACTATACCCGATGAAGATACATTTCACAGCCTTGTTCTCCAACTTTGTTCGCTTCTCCTTTGGCACATGTGCATATGCCTCGCAACCAAAAACTCTAAGATGTCTCAATGAAGGCTTGTGACCTGACCATGCTTCCATAGGCGTTTTATCAACAAGAGCTGATGTAGGAGACCTGTTAATCAGGTAGCAAGCAGTGGCAATAGCTTCAGCCCAAAACTTTTGTTCAAGACCAGCACCACTCAACATACTCCTAGCCTTCTCCATCAGTGTCCTGTTCATTCTTTCTGCAACTCCATTCTGCTGTGGAGAATACGGAGTTGTCTTCTGCCTGTTAATTCCACAGTCTTTACGGAATCTATCAAAATCATTAGAGCAAAACTCACCGCCATTATCAGTTCTCAAACATTTTATTTTCTTTCCAGTCTGCAACTCAACCATTGCTTTAAATTCTTTAAAACGACTAAAAACTTCAGATTTACTCTTTAGAAAATATACCCATGTCCTTCTACTAAAATCATCAATAAATGAAACATAATATGTGGATTTTCCAATCAAAGAGACATCTACTAGACCAAACACATCAGAATGGATAAGGTCCAAAACACCACAAGTTTTATGAGAACTCGAGTAAAACTGAACGCGGTTTTGTTTTCCATAAATGCAATGCTCACAGAAATCAAAGTCAAGATTACAATCATTCAAACCTTCAACAAGATTTTTATTTTTCAAGGTCCTTAGACCCTTTTCTCCAATGTGGCCAAGTCTCTGGTGCCATAACATAGTCTTCTCTGCAGGTAACTTTGCTTCAGATGAAAGTGCACCCTTAGGTACCCAAAAACCATTTCCATCTGCTGAAGGTGAAACCTTCAAATCTTCTAGTGAGGTATCCACAGATTTACTTTTTACAGAAGTGCTATTACACTCAAAAGTGTATGCTTCAAGCTTATACAAAGTGCCAAACCTGACACCTCTAGCAACTACCATAGCACCCTTAATCATCTTACATCCTGTTTCAGAAAAGACTACCTGCACACCTGCATCTATTAGTTTGCTCACAGATAACAGGTTTCATTTTAATCCAGGGATATGCAGCACACCATTAATCCCCTTTATTCTACCATCAGAAAACCTGATTCTAACTTTACCTCGACCAACAATGTCTAGAGGTGAATCATCACCCAAGTACACCTTACCTCCATTAAATCCTTCATATTCAGAAAACCAATTTTTATTGAAAGTCATATGAAAAGATGCACCTGAGTCAATTAGCTAGGCATCATTACCTGCATGAGTCACCAAAGCCGCAATAAATGCATCACCATCTTCCTTGTCGGACTCAAAATCAGAATCAAACTTTTTCTTTTTCTTCTTCTTTTCTTCTTTGCAGTCCTTACGGATGTGACCCGGTTTACCGCAATTCCAGCAAATGACTTTGGACTTTCCAGGAGATTTCGATCTCCCTTTGGATTTGGACTTGCCGCGCTTCTCATTCTTCTTGCCTTTCTCCTTAGGTCTTCCACGAATGGTTAGGGCTTCCTTTGAACTGATGGATACCTTCCTTCACATCTCTTCACCGAGTAGGGCACCCACCACGTCTTCAGATTTCAAAACAACAGAAGTACTACCGATAGCCATAACAAGAGAATCCCACGAATCAGGCAAAGAACAAAGCAAGATCTGACATTTCTCCTCCTCATCCATCTTAACACCGACGGATACTAATTGAGCCACAATCATATTGAATGCTTCTAGGTGGTCTGCAATTCGTCCACCCTCTTCCATCTTCAAGGAATACAATTTCTTTCTTAATAAAATTTGATTTAATAAAGATTTCACTTGATACATCTCACCAAGCTTAGTCCATAGCTTCTTTGCAGAGTTTTCTTCATGGACATTGATTAGAACAGAGTCTGCCAAGCACAGTCTGATTAGACCCTTGGCTTTTCGGTCCATAACATCATACTGAGCTGCTGCAGTAGGATCTGAGGGTCTTTGGACATTCGCATCAACAACATCCCAAAGATCTCGATCTATTAGCAGATCTTCCATCTTCAGCTTCCACATCTCAAAATTACTTCCATTAAATTTCTCCACCTCTATTCTCCCTGACGAACTCGCCATCTGAATATTCCTGCAACAAGATCAAAAAGTGTCTTCTGCACAAGCTCCCACTCAAATCTGGATTAGTTCAAAAAACCCAACTGCCCACAATTGAAACCAAAGGTGATCAGGCTCTGATACCACTTGTAAGGAAGTTAAGTAGCGGAAACAACTTCCTACACTAACCTTGAGAGGAGGGTAATGCAAAAATTTTTCAGATCATTACAACAGTTACAGAAAATAGAAATAGATATAATAGCATTCATACCACAACACAATGATTTACGTGGGGAAAACCCTTTTGGGAGAAAAACCCCACCCTCCAAAAGCAGCTCAATATTTTATTCAGCAATCAAAAATAGATTACAAAATACTTGTAGAGCAATCTCTTCGTAGGAGTACCACTAATCAGAGATTCAGAGGCAACTCAATAGCCATAGGACTCTTACACACAACCTCTATCTCACACACCTCATAAATAGGAGATACAATACAAGAAACCATCAAATGGTATTACAAAACCATGGGCTAAAACCACCCAATAAGGTGTAGCCAACCTTATCTCCCTTCTAGATGCCCTATGACATGTTAAAACACACATCAACACGTGTCGCTCCCTTTTACAGCTCATTTATGTATTCGATACAAATTATTTTTTCCTATTTCAGGAGTACAAACTTCCGAAGGCCATAACTTGAGAACTGGGTGTCTGATTGACGAACCGTTTGAAGCGCCGGAAAGCTCGCGAAGTGCTCTATCACCTCGTAACCCGCTTCACCAGTTACGGACACTTTTCAGGGCATTTCAGAGCCTCTAAAGTCCCCAAAATTAAGTTTAAATATTTTATTGCACCCCTCCAAGACGAAAACTTTAATATCTTCAAAACTAGCTGTGACCTTGCGACGAAACTTTACCGGAATGCTTATCTAGCCAACCAGAAGCTTCAGGGAGAGTTTCACACTATTTCGTGCTCAAATGAAAACTTACTATAAATAGTAACCTCACATAAATGCAAGGTTGAGACACCATTTTTCCCAACAAGACCGTGACTATGGTTAAAGGTAGTAAATTAATTTGGGTTATGTTTTAATTAGTGGGGAGGGAATAGATGATGGATTCGTTGTGCATAAATGTTTTGTACAAATGCTTTTAGAAGATCTGTATCTATAAATATAATGATTTTGTGTATAATTTTCTTATGCAGTGTGCTACTTATATTATTTTTTTCTCCTCTACAAATGTTGTAATGGTATAAGTTTATTTAATTGATTTGTACTGAGCTAAGTGTTTGCAACACTCCTTTATGTTTTGATGGATTCCCATCATCGATCCACAAGATCCAACTAACCCCCAACTCTTTCTTTGTCTTGGCATAGAAGGTGATATAAAATACAAGTTACCTTGCATTATAGGAGAGGATTGGCCCTTCTTTGTGTAGTGTCATAAAATTGTGACCCTCACAATTTTGGACTACATTAGGGTCCTCACACATGCGAGATCAAATCCTCTAGCCTGATTGGAGATCGGAGATTGCTCAACCCTTAAAACAGCTTCTTCCTTGGCCTTTGCATCACCTCGTCTACACTCTACCCTGGAGAAAGGGGTAGGATAGGGGCATGGTGCCACTTTCCCCTCTTGGAAAGGGGCATGGCACCCTTGTCCTCCCAAAATAGGGGCGTGGTGCCCCTGTCCCTACCCTATTTTGGGGCAGGACCCTTCCTAGGGTTGCATTGTTGGTTGTACATTGGGCGAGAAAGTCCCCTGATGTCGGCCTGTGATGAAAATCAAATCCACTAACATGTATTTAAGGGGTATTCGTCCTCTCATTTGCATAAGTTGGATAGGTCAAAGTTGGATAGATTCAAGTTGCACAAGTGATCAAGCATTCAAGCATTCTTTTTCAGCATTGAGCATTCTGAAGTCTCCTTTCAAGGTTAGGTGTTGCATTCAAGTCAAGGATTCAACCATTAAAGAGAAGATTCATTCCAACATTCAATTCTACACAAGCATTTCTATCAACATTTCTACCACAACCTCCCTTGAGGTGATTTACAATTCATCTTTTATTTGCAGCTACTTGCAAGTACTTTCTTTCATTACTTGGTTAATTCCAAAACTGGGGTTTGACCTAAAGGCAAACCCCCAATCCCAACCCATTTTCCTCTCTTTTCTGTGTGTAGGTTGCAAGTGCGCATTTGTACTTTTGGATTCAAACTCCATTTGTAGAGGCAGAAAAACCCTTTTTGTTTCATGGATTTTTGGGAGGACTGTGTACGTTACTACCACGGTCCGGACAACTTTTCCTCAAATTCGCAGGGCGACTTCGTTTCGACATATTATTGCCAAGTCCAAGTGCACAACTTCATCCCATATTCTAATCTCAAGTTATAATCAGGTCTTTGTCACTTTTGCACTACATAATTCAATCAATTCCTTTACATTTCAAATAAGGAAGAGGGGATCAACTTATCATTCCCATTTCATTCATTATTCAATCTTCATCTTTGAAGATTGAATCTAGTGAATTCTCCTCTCCTCTTCCAAATGTAATTTGCTGAAAAGTGTTTGAAGGTTAATCAATAGTGAAACTCTCATCTCTCTTTGAGGGAAAGGATAGTTTTCCTCTTGATCCATCATTCACCACATCACATTTTGGTGAACCCGACATCTTGCATGCTTTCCTTTGAACAAAATTGCATATTTTTTATTTACAAGTTTCAAATTTCTGCAAACTTAGTGGTTAAATCATTAAAACCCCTAGTTTTTAAATTTAAAATTGAACTTGTAATTTGTAAAAATTTGCTTGTGGATCTTAGATCTGAAAATTGTTTTGATTGTCAGACTCAATTTCCTCATTGTCTTGTTCAATTTGCAATTAAAATTTCCAAAATTAAGACCCTAAGTTTCAAAAATCATCTTGAACTTGTGCAAAAATTGGATTTCCATTTACTTTTCAGATTTCTAATTGTTCTCAAATTTGTCTTCAATCCTACAATTCAAATTTTCAATTTCCCCCCTTTTTCCCAAAATTCAAATTTTAAAATTAAGTGGTTAGGTCATAAAACCCTAATTTTAAAAATTAATTGGATTTTGTGCAACTTTCAAATCAATTTTAATTCCAATTCAACTTTCTAAACATTATCCAAGGTGTCCCTATCCAATGGGTTTGACCTTTTTCAAATTTGCAATTCAATTCCTCTTTTTCTTCAAAACCCTAATAGGGTCCTATTTTGACATTTGCGCCTTCATTTCGCCCATCTAGAGGTTGTAAAATTTGTCAATTTTGGGGGGTTAGCTTTAAAATCATCATAATATCCATCCCTGAAAATTTTGAAAAAAGTTGGTCGGACCATGTGCGGTCCTGCCACAGTCCTCGACTTTTTTCATGAAATTTTAGGAGACTGTTATGATTGTATTTAATAGCCTAAATCCAAAAGATTGGTTGATTTTATAGATTTTTTATCCCTCTAGAATCAGAAATACCTTCAAATTTCAACATTTCAAATTTTAAGAAATTTTTTAAAATTAAGAGGTTAATTATAGTCTACCCTGATTTTAACACTAGTACATTTGGGGTTGATTTCTGATAGCCTATTGTCGTAATTTCAACTATTTTTTCATCAGACTACCAACAAATGAAGCCATCAAAAACTTGGTATCAGTAATTCTGACCCTGCCATCTAATGTTGGAATTCCGACGATGGCCATGATCGCTCATTCAGGCAAAGAATGTCGTCAGGTGTAAAGCATCCTCGTTGGATGGATGTCGGAATTCTGACGCCTACTAGGAACTTGCAGCGATGATGACTACGATGAGCATCTAACAATAAAGTGTTGTCGAACATACAGTATCCTCCTCGAATGTTTCTTCAATTGGCATCAAAATTCTGACGCCTGCTAGGAACTATGCACCAATGAGGATGTTGTTTGTCTGATGGTTTGGTTGTCGGTGCAAAGTTGGGTCGATGTCAGAATTCCGACAGTGATTTTTTTTTTTTAAAGAATACGCATGCCAATTAAAATGGTGCTTGTTGGTTCCCTTTTAGCATGTCCTACTAGATGGACCCAAGTAGTTCAATTTCAAGTATACAAATGAATTTCAATGCCATTTGGAATCCCACATGAAGCCACATTGATATTTTATCGATAAGACTTCCTATGCACTACTTCATACAATACAAAATTGACTTGATTCTCAAATCTCTTATTCCTAATATATCTTTAACACGTCATTTTAGGAGAACAAAATCAACACAAAGTCCAAAAATTAGTAAATTCAAGAAGTATCAAGTCAATTTCATCCTTGTGGTAGTTCGATTATGCTTGCACCCAAGAAAGATGACATATGGTGACTCTACATTGACTCTTATGTCTCAACAAGATCTCAATGAAGAACATGTATCTCTCTCTACACATCAACAATCACTTGGGTCATCTCTAGGCACACTAAACCAAATCAACATATCATCAAGTTTCGATCCAATAATTTTTTTTTGGAGAACTATATTCAAAATGTGAGGACTCTATGAATGGATGGCTATGCCTTTTGACAATTTCTAATGCTCTTGTGACACTCATGCGTGATAAAAAATGTTATCATTGTCTACATGGATGACATCCTAATCTTTAACAAGATCTTAAAAGAATACATGCTACATGTTGCACAAGTACTAAATACACTACATCAACACAAGTTGCAAGCTAACCTTGATAAATGCATTTTGGCACCACACAAAATTAACACCTTGGTTACATAATTAACAACGCTTGCATTCATGTTGATCCAGAGAAAATCAAGGTGATTAAATACTAGCCTATCCCATACAATATTGGAAGAACATATGTTACACATTGCACATGTACCACATATGCTATGCCAACACAAGTTGCAAACCAACCTCAACAAATGAAATTTTGGCACCATGCAAATTTAGTTACATTATCAACCACTCTCCCATTCAAGTTGATCTTGAAAAAATCAAGATGACATGATACTAGCCTACCCATGCAAACTCAAATAATTGCACAACAACATGAGTATGCATTAGGGAGAACCATACATCCATGAAGTAATTATGTTGAAAGCACAACAACATGAGCCAACCGTGTAAAGGATGAAGTATTTATATAAAGTATGAAATATACCTTTGACACATATAGTGCACAAGACACATGAATACACATAACATATCGATCAAATGTAAATCTTGGATCATAACAATAAATAAGTACATATAAATACATGAATATATTTAAGGCATGATTTGAATAAGGATCATACATGTGAATATATGTATCTTATAAAGTATGGGATGTTCATTGTAACACTTAGAGTGTCCATGAATTCACTTAAGCACACATGTTGTGCATGGAGCATGAAGAAAACTCAAAACATGAGGAATACAAATGAATACACATGAGTCATAAGGCATACAAATGAATACCTTGAAGCATGAAGCATACAATGAGAACTTAAAGCATGAAGCATATTGTTATTCTGCACTTGCATTATGCCTATTTCACATTTTTTAATTTTTTTCCCACTTTGCGATTTTTCTTGAACTGAACCTCTAGCTTGAACCGTTCTAGAGTTCAAGGTTCAAGTTCAAGTGCAGTATGTAGTGTAGAAGCTTTGTTTTAAGTAAAGCGTTAAAAGGTCTTGTTGGTCATAGTTCATTGAACTTGAACCATGAACCTTTAGAGTGGTTCAAGGTTCAAGGATCGATATGTTAAAGCAAGTCTTGTGTAAGTCATGATTGTATAGTGAGTAAGCTTTGGCATGTTTGTGTGTTTTTTACTAATGTTGTTTTGAAAGTTGAACCTTTGAACTCATTTTTGAAGGGTTCAAGGTTCAAAGTTCAAGGATTGATGACTTTGGAGATAAAGTGAACAAGTCTCGGCATATAGGGAATATTTTGAGTGTAAAAGATGAACCTCAAGAAAATAAATTATGATGAAAATCCGTACTTGAGAATAATCAGTACAAGCAATCATTTCAAGTAAAGGATATGGAAGAGAAAATACTTGCTATTAATAAATTGTCAGAAATTAATCTTTTTGACACGATTTGGCATGGATGAGTATGCAGTTTTCAAATCATTATGAATCATGTAATTGATATTTCAGGCCAATCCCTAAGATTGGTTTTATTTTAAATAAGTTAGTTGCCTTCATTATTTGCCCAATTTGGTAAGTAGAAGATTAGCACAAGTGGCATTTCTTGTTCTCGACTCTGTGAATCCTCAGTTATGCATGAAAGGTGAGTGCAAGTTCTTCCTCTTTTCTTGTTGATTTTCATAAATTGAAAGTGTTATTTGATACTTTCGTCGGTTCAGTCAGTTCTTCCTGTTGTGTATTTTCTAATTGTAAATAAAAAATGAAATCGAAAATACCTCAAATAGACCAAAAGTCTTGGCTAGTTAGTTTCATGCCTAACATAGGAGGTAATTTTTTGTCGTTAGTAGATTTAGAGGAATTCCATTTAAGAGTGCAAAATTCTACTAGTTCCCCTTTAATACAGAAAATTTCAAATAGTGTGTTGGTAGAAGCTGCAGCATTTCCTCCAGCTGTGTCATGTTTGGAACTAGTTTTGGAATGTATGAGAAGATATGATCCTGTAGAGAGGTGTATAAGAAACATAGATGGTAAAGTGTTGCTTGCAGTTAGTCGGGAGGTTGTTTCCACCGTAATGAAAATACCAGAGGAGTAATATGAGGATTGGACGGTGTGCAAGTCGCAAGCACTTTTCTCTGAGAAGAAGTCATGTTATAGGAGTGTCATTGCGAGAAATTGGTTATTGAAATTTCAAAAGGGGGTTTCAAGCTTACCAAGCCCATTAACCCGAGAGCATTTGATTCAAGAAGTAAGGGACATAGTCATTTTATTACATCAAATGCAGGGAAATCAGATAGCCTTTTACTGGGAAGATTGGATGTATTTCTTTATCCAGGTCATCTTTGGCAAAAGGAGATACATAGATTGGGCAGAGTTACTTGCAGAAAGAATGCATGAGGGATTAAGTTGCTTTGGGAACAAAAATTTCCATATGTTTTCTTACCTTATATATTGTTTAGCTTGTACCAGTCAATGGGTAGGTCTGTATCATGAAACCTGGAAGAATGATATGAGGATATATGAATATCACCCGTATTTGCAACAACATAGGGTCACTGATAATTATTTCAAGGTTCATAATATTTTCCTTTGCAGGTTGGTATTTGAGTTGAAAGGAGATATTCATAAGAGATTAACTCAGGAAGCTATGCAGTTTATAAATATATATGGTAGTTTTTATATTCAGATCTCCAGGTTCACTTATTTGAGGGCTGGGGGTTTTGAAGGAGAACCTTACAAATTGCCAAGATATGTCTTTGACAGGCAAGTGTTAATTGAAGTTTGCATGCAACTCGCTCATATAGATAAGAAATATGGGGAAGAACACCAAATAGGGGTTTCCTTTCCCATTGAACTGACACATTACATTTGTAACAGTGTCTCAAATGCTTTGAATTTGGAGTTAGAGTTCAAAAGGTTCAAATATTAGTTGTATTTTCCCCGCACTGAATTTGATACTAAAGGATTTACAATGACACAGTTTACATTCAGGGAGAATTTTTGACATGTACCTGATCTAGAAGACTTTTGGACAGATTGTGTGGATGAGTACAAAGTCCGAAAAAGAGCTCACTTGAGACTCACAATGCAACAAATTAAGGATTATGGTCTGAAGATAAACACTACAAATATTGTGGATGAAAAAAAGTGATTCGCTTGACCCCCAATTTGTCAATGATGGGCAGCCAAGAGTAATACCCAAAATTGACTGGAAAAAAGATGAGGAAGAATAGACTCAAACCAAGACAATCTTGGTCATTCAAAGAACAAAGAAGTGGCTTAGAAAGAAGAAATTGAATAGAAGCTCAAGGAAGGGTTCAACCTCATCCATTGAGGTCTTGGTATCTAATTCTCTTGTCTCATCTTGTGTTGCAGGTTCACTAAAATGGGGAAAAGGAGGATAGAGAGCGAAGATAGTGCAAATCAAAGAGGAGACAAATTCTATCAGAGTCACTCACTCCAGAACAAAGGGCAAAAGACAATCCTTGCATGTTCATACTATAGTTGTTGATCTTGAGATTGATACCCCCTCAATTGATCCAATCAAAGAACAACAAGAACTGGCTGATGAGGGTAATGATCGGCAAGAACAGGAAGCCTTAAATGAAGTTACTACTATGGTAGTAAGTAATAGAAAGGAGACTAGAACTGATTCAGATAAACCTCAAGTTCCTTTAGGACCAGTATGGTTAGAAAATATGTTAAGCAGCAAGAAGAGAAACATTGTTCTAGCCTTGATTCTAGTAGAAGACATGGTGAGTAAGTGCTTGGGAAAGACTCCAAAAGCGAAGAAGTCCAAGACTATGTCAAAAATAGACTTTGATACAAATAGTAGGAACTAGATTGCAGAGGTTGCTCACCCGTTAATAGATGAAAAGATAGAGAACTCTACAGCTCATGACTTCACTTTTGAAAAGATAAATATTGGAGTTGCTTCTCAAGTCACGGATGTTCTCCATCTTGAGGCTTCAACAAAGAAGATAATAAGCAGGACCTAGAAAGATGAAAAAGATAAGCATCAGATGAAAGAGATGTTATGAAGGATGGTAGAATACATTGAGGCAATCAATGCTCTGAATCCTAAACCTGTGTCATAGCTTCCGATGTCCTTTTATCCTATGTCCCCATCAAATCAGAAGAATTTAGAGCAAATACAAAATGTAGGTTGATCATAGAAACTGTGATGGAGTGGCTAGAAAAGATTCAGAAGTCTAGTGCAGAGTACTTTGTTAATCTAAGCAAGGGATATGATGGGGCGATGCAATTAATGAAGGAGCTAGAAGTTGAAATCATCAATTGGAAGAAGAGGAAGCTAAATGGGCACCAAAAGTTGCATAGATATGAGAAGTGTAGAATTATGGGGTAATGAAGTTTCTTGTGGAAAGACCTATGGCAGGTCTAGATGACAACATTTTGTATGTGTGCCAGAGGAACATTGAATGGAGAAGTTCTTTGATAAAACAGGCTTATAAAGACTTCACGAAATTGATAAATCAACTCGCAAAATTAGTTACTTCCATGAGAAATGAGCTCGTGTGTATTGGGATTAAATGCCTGAAATATGATGGAAGAACCCTTGAAACGATTAAGGTTATAACAGGATCATTCACAAGAAAATTAAATTATGTGAAAGAGGCTAAGGGTTTGGTTCCGGATGACTTAAGTGAGATTGTTGAGATCGAATCACTCTTTTTTTTATGCATCCAACATCAGGATAGTCACTCCGACAAAGTCGCACAAGTTCATAATAAAAAAGAGGTCTAGAAGCAACGTATGACACACGTAGGATTACCTCATAATACAATCATTCAACACTTCACCAATGCCCATGCAAATTGTAAGAAAGAACCAGTTATCAAAACTGCATAGTGATATTTTTCATTGATGATAAATTCTTTTTCACTTGTTACTTGCAAAAACAATTTTATTTTGATACTGGTTTCACTAAATTTGCAGGCCGAAAATTCTTGCATTTTTGTGTTTCCCGTTATAACTGTTGGCCGGGTTGTGGCTATATAACAATGTTTTGAAGACTCTAGAAAGGTCTGAAAATTTGTGATTTTTCGAGCATCAAACAATATCTGTTTATGTTTTGAATTCCTTTGAATAGGATTGACTGATTTATGAATGAAAATGATTATGGTGTGCAGTCTTTGAGTATGTGTGTTTAAAGATTGGCAATCTTTCTTTGGAAAGTCTATTAAGTGCATGATATCATCACTCTTATCAGTCAATTCTATGTTTTATTGAATTGATTGTTATGTATATTTGTTAGAACATTCGTTGTGGATTGAGTTGTGATGATCCCCCTTGCCCTGTGAGGCATGAGAGAGTATCGATCAGAATCAATACTGCATTGAACATGATTTGCACTAAATTTATGAAATGAACTTATGCTCAGAAACAAATTCTGTGAGCTCTTATTTAATATTCAGACTTTTCTCTATGTTTTATATTATGGCATTCTTTTGTTTTGATAGATGAATGATAAAGCCTTTCAACGCTTTCTGGTTAAAAGTGTCTTCATTTCAAGATCTTCTATGTAGAATTCATTGCAAATCATATGAGGAGTTTCCCTCCAATGGAGAGGATGGATTTTTATTAGTTCATCCAACTATTGGTTTATTTGTGTGCTTTCATTAAGAGGTATACAAAAGTCATATTATTATTTAGAGAAAATAAATATTGCAATTACAAGAAAGGGACAAATCTATTAACCAATAGATTTTTGGCGACTTTGCTGGGGATTCAGATCATAAGACTAGTTGCCTAGTTGCAAGACTAGACTCAAAGAGATATACTAGGTCCCAAAGAAAGGAGGTGATAGTTGATTCTATTTTTCAAGAGTTACAAAACCTCATTTTTCAACCTATTGGTATTTTGGTATGGTTTTGTCATTGATGTCAACGCCTACTAAAACACTAGCACTTTGGAGATCCAACAACATTCACCAACAAGCAAGTAACTATTGCACAATTACTGGTATATGGTTCACCAGTAGGATATAATGATCACCGACACTCAGAATTATGTGGAAGACACTTGGTAATGTTGAAGACATCATGTGGACACTTTGTTTTGAAGAATTAATCATTGGTATATTCATATTTGCATATTTGCTTTTATCGGCAAATAGGTCTAGGGTTACCTAGGGTTACAGCGGCAGGTTTATCTTTTCCAGATCAGCATGGCACGCTATGGAGATGATTAATTATTGTTGTAAATGCATTAAGCCAACCTACTAAAATTGGTCTTAGGTTATGGTTTAAATGTAAGATCTTATTTGTAAGATCGAATGTGGAATGCGAAAAAGGATTATGTGAAGGTATATGCAAGATTAAGCAGAGCTATACACGAAGACATCATTTGAAGGTAAAGCTAGGTTTTTGTGAAAGCATATCAGCATTACCCTGGTACTGAATCCAGCATATGAAGATGCTATTTTGTGTAGTACATTCTTATTGGATTTAACCATCCAACTGTAGTCAGTGTGACTCCCTTTTTGTGATTGAGCAGTAAGCTCTAAGCTGTTGGCCTTTCTGCATGTGCAGACCCCATTTATGTACACTTACTATCTGCAGTAGTATCATCTGATTGTGGGTAAGGTTTTCCACCATGGTTTTTCCCCTTACAGGGTTTCCACGTACAAATATTGGTGTTATGTGTTGTGGATGACTTTATGTTTATGTTTCATGCATTAATCTTTACCGGTATAGCAATTAACTGTTAACATTGTCTACTGGCATACTTAACTGGTTTACCGGTATTAAGCATTAATTTGGTTAAGTTGTTTTTTGTTTGAATTTATTAGACAACTGATTCACCCCCCCCCCCCCCCTCTCAGTTGTCTCTGGGACCTAACAATTGGTATCAGAGCATAGTCCTCTTTTGCAGAAGTTTAACAACTTGAGGAGATCCAATTACTACTAATTATTTCAGGAAGGATAGTCCTAAACTTTATGGAACCAACTATGGAATATGGAAGATCGGGATGGAGACACATCTGAATTGCATTCGTAAAGACATCTAGGAAGTTACAAAGAATGGTTATATTGCTACTGTAGCTGGTCAGACCAGTCCAACTACCTTAGCTAAAGATGAGGAGAATGATTGCAAAGCAAGAGAAGCACTTTTGAGTGCATTATCAGATTGGTCTACTACTAAAGCTATTTGGGATCATTTGGAAACACTGAATGAAGGAGATTCCTCAGTCAAAATTGCAAAACTAGAGAGCTTCTGAGTCAGGTATGAACATCTGAAAATGGAAGAACATGAAAGGATTTCTACTTTTATGGAAAGAGTAAATGAAATTGTTTTGGGTATTAAATGTTGTGGAGAAACCTTAAGTGAGGATGAAATTGTTTCAAAAATTTTAAGAGGATTGCCACCGGCATATAAAATGAAGGTTACTGCTATAAATGAGTTGAGAACAATGCCTAATACATCAGTAACTAGGGATACATTGATTGGAAAACTTTCAGCTTTTGAAATTGAGGAATTTGGTCATGTTGCTACTATAAAGATAGATTTGGCCTTTAAAGCATCAACATCATCTGCTCCATCATTTGATAAATCAGATTGGAAAGCCTTTTATGCAAGAGAACTTGAAGAAACTAGGAAGGAGAATGAAGAACTTGAAGAACTTGAAGCACTATTTGCAAGGAAAATTCCTAAAGGTCCAGTTGGAAGTAAGTATGAAGGTAAAGCACCCTTTAAATGTTTTAACTACAATAAGATTGGTCATATGGCTTTGAGATGCCCTAATAGACATGCTAGACTAAGAGAAGAAGCTAGAAGAATATACAAGCCTAATCCTGAATATCAGAAATACAGATTTAAGAAGAACAAAGACAAATCTTGTTACATTGCTGATGAAGGTGTGACTGATGATTCTGATGAGGATCCAACAAACAATGGATGGGTTTTTGTTGCTATAACAGAAGATCAACCAGCACCTACTGCTCAACCGGTAGAACAAGCCCTAGCAGCTAAAGTTGAAGTAAAGGATGAATGGATCATTGACTCAGGATGCTCACATCATATGACAGGAGACAAAGGTAAATTCTTGAACTTTCAAGAATACAATGGAGGTTTAGTAAGATTTGGAGATGAGAAAGCTTGTTCAATCAAAGGTAAGGGTACAATATCTCTTGATGGTAAGCATAACACTGACAATGTCTACTATGTTGAAGGATTAAAGCATAATATTTTAAGTGTTGGTTAATTGGTTGAGAAAGGATTTCGGTTACAATTTAAAAATGGAAAATGCAAAATCATGAACAAAACTAGTTTAGAAATTGCAACCGGTAATCAAACTAGAGGTAATATCTTTCATTTGAATAATAGTGAAAAGACATGCTTGATTGCATATATAGATGAAAGTTGGTTATGGCATAAGAGACTCTGTCATGTAAACTTTGATTGCATGGTAAAGATCAGTACTTCTAAGGCAGTTAGAAATCTACCTAAAATTGTCAAACCTCAGAATACAATTTGTAAGGAATGTCAATTTGGAAAACAAGTTAGAGCTAGTTTCAAAAGTATTCCAGGAAAATCCAATAATGCTCTTGATTTGATTCACACTGATTTATGTGGTCTAGCTAGAACTAAAAGCTTACAAGGTGATAGATATTTCATTCTAATTATTGATGATTATTCTAGAATGTGTTGGGTTACTTTTCTATAAGAAAAATTAGAAGCACTTGGAAAGTTCAAATTGTTCAAAGCAGTGGTTGAAAATGAAACCGGTAAGAAAATCAAATGTTTAAGATTAGATCAAGGAGGAGAATTCACATCTAAGGACTTTAATACATTCTATGAAGTGAATGGAATCAGAAGACAACTATCAGCACCTCAGACACCACAACAGAATAGAGTTGTTGAAAGGAAAAACAAAACTATCTTGGATGCAGCAAGAAGTATGTTATCAGAAGCAAATTTACCACATGTGTATTGGAGAGAAGCAGTCAGCACAATGGTCTATACATTCAACAAAGTTCACATCAAAGGCGAAACTGGTAAGACCCCTCATGAACTATGGTTTGGTAATACTCCTACTCTTAAGTATTTCAGAATTTTTGGATGTAAATGTTATATTAGAAGAGATGAGTATATTGGCAAATCTGATCCTAGAAGTGATGAAGGAATATTTCTTGGTTATTCATCTAAGAGCAAGGCATATAGATGTTTTAACAAGAGATTGCAGAAAATTGTTGAGAGTACAAATGTAAAGATTGATGAACAATTCAGAGGAACTTCAAGGTATATAGACTTTGAACCAGCAACATAAATTGTGACAAATGAACCTACACTAAATCCACCGGTACAGAATGAAGATCCAATTACCCCGGTACCATCAGAGGATTCCACAGTAATTGAAGAGCAACAACAAGCTAAGACACCCCAGTATGTAAGATTGAATCATTCTGAAGATCAGATAATTGGAAATAAATTTAAAGGAGTTATGACAAAAGGAAGATTGGAAAATGAAGAGGTATGTCTTATTTCTCAAATTGAACCATCATTTGTTAATGAGGCATGTGAAGATAAATTCTGGATTAAAGCTATAGAAGAGGAATTAGAACAAATTGAGAAAAATAATACTTGGACATTAGTTCCCCGGCCTAAAGATAAAAATATAATTGGAACCAAATGGGTATTTAGAAACAAACTTAATGAAGATGGTAAGGTTGTCAAAAATAAAGCAAGACTAGTGTGTAAGGGATATTCTCAGAAAGAAGGAGTTGATTACAATGAAACCTTTGCACCGGTAGTTAGAATTGAGGCAGTCAGATTATTCTTGGCTTTTGCAGCTCACAAGAACTACAAAGTTTATCAAATGGATATTAAATGTGCATTCTTGAATGGAGATCTTGAAGAGGAAGTATACATTGAACAACCTGATGGATTTTCTTTGACAGATGACAATGATATGGTTTGCAGGTTAAGAAAAGCTTTGTATGGACTGAAACAAGCCCCAAGAGCTTGGTATGCAAGGTTGGATAAGTATTTTTTAAAGATTGGTTTTACTAAAGGAAATGCAGACAGCAATTTATATTACAAAATAACTAATGATGACATCTTGATTATAGAAGTATTTGTTGATGATATAATCTTTGGAGGAGAAGATGGATTATGTAAAGAATTTTCTATTAAAATGCAGCAAGAATTTGAAATGTCTATGATTGGAGAAATAAATTTCTTTTTAGGATTGCAGATTTCACAGACTGACAAAGGTATATTTTTTAGTCAATCCAAGTACTTAAAAGAGTTACTAAAGAAATTTGGGATAGAGAACTCTAAACTAGTAAGCACACCTATAACTACAAATGAAAAATTATCTCAAAGGGATGAATCTACACCTGTTAATCCAACTAGATACAAATCTATGATAGGAGGTTTACTGTATTTGACACAAACCAGGCCTAATATTATGAATGCAGTATGCATTGTTTCTAGATTTCAAAGTAATCCTAGAGAAAATCATGAATCAACAGTAAAAAGGATTTTACGGTACTTACAAGGCACTACAAATCTTGGATTATGGTATCCTAGAAATTGTTTTTTGATCTATGTGCATACACAGATGCAAATTAGGAAGGAGATGTGCATGATAAAAAAAGCACCACTGGCAGAGCATTCTTTCTTGGAAAAAAGATTAGTTTCTTGGTTGAGTAAGAAACAGAGTTGTACATCTTTATCAACAGCAGAATCAGAATATGTTGCAGCAGCAACTAACTGTACACAAGTACTATGGCTTAAGGAAATGTTGAAAGACATAAAGGTAAAATGCAAGGAACCTATTACTATATATTGTGATAATACTGCAGCAATTGATATATCTAAGAATCCGGTATTACATTCTAAAACAAAACATGTTTCTATCAAACTGAATTTTCTAAGGGAAAAAGTTGAAGAAAAGGAGATAAAACTGTTAGGCCCAATATGGAAAGCTAATGTACTAAGAGGGGAGGGGTGAATCAGTACTCCAAAACTTTTCTTTAATAATAACCTTACTGTTATGCATAAACAGAATAGTGTGATAACATAAAATAAAGTTAAAACAAACAGATAACAATCATACATGATTCACTCCATAGCACATATATTTTAGTTATGCAGAAACTCTTGGTTAGAGAGAAAAATTGTGGTGGGGATGGCACCCACAACTTCACTACTACAATAATAAAGATTGCTCGGTTAGAGCTACATTTAGCTATTTCTGATAGCTTACCCTGTTAGGAGTAACAAGATCTGTTAGATCTACCTTACTAAAGGATTTTACAATATTAATCTGAATGCTGCACCTAGTTAGAGGATTTACAATTTATAGACTTGGTTAGAGTCTTTTACCTTGTTAAAGGTTTCTCTTTCAACTTCACAATATTACAATAAAATCATTACAAATATCTGCAACTTTACATCTGAAATGTTATAGCAGATTCTATGTGCTCAGAATAAGATTACCTTGCTTATAGCATACCTCGGTAACCCATATTGTAACTTGGTAAACCCTTCTATTTACTCTGTTCTTCAACTATTCTCTAATAACCTTCTCGGTGACCTCTCTGTGTCTCTGTAACAATCTTCCTTTATACATACTCTTTTTTTCCTCTTCCCATGCTGTATATATAGATCTCTTAAAATGGTGATCTAATTCATTGCTTCAATCTTACAAACAAGATTCCTCGAATGAATAACTAAACAAAATATTTCATTGGTTAGATTGACCTTGCAATCATACACAATCTTCTAGTGCAATTTCCAATGTAATAACGGTTAGATGTGCCTCGATCTTGTAACACATTTTCATGTGCATGTCTAGGTTCAATGTATCTGGTAACACGTTTCACTCGGTGAATATCAACTTGGTGTGTTAACTTTACTTCTCGGTAGTCATAAAAAGATACTCGGTAAACAGCTCAGTGAATACTGCATTCTGTGACTACTTTCTTCTGTAACCGACTAGACTGTTCATACCGACTTCTCTGTGTGTACCAACTGCATGATTTGGTAATGCTAACTGACTAGAATATATAGTATGACTTTGAATATAAAAACTAATGGCAATTTGATAAGTAGTAACAATCTTCCCTTTTGACATTAGTTGAGATGTTTGACAAAAACTACTTTCAAAGTCATAACTCAAAAATCTATATACTTTGCAAAATGACTACACTTGACAATCTATACAATAGTCAATGAAATAGTATATGCAGATATACTCCCCTTATCATTATTCTATACATAACTTGGATTTTGCATGCTCAATTCTGTTCTGTGCTTGTGTGCTCTGATTGCTCTGTATATTCTGCTCGGTATACTCCCCTTGTATACAATACTCAAAACTGTGTTACAAAAACTGTGTCACTCTCCAAATATAGTATTACTCCCCCTATGTAGTATTATAGTATTACTCCCCCTTTTTGACAAACATCAAAAATTTAATTTCCATCTGGGGGCGGTAACTGATCAAAAATAGATTTATACTTGTTCCGGGCATCAGTGAGGGCGACTGAGAGTGAATCCTTTACACTTTCCATTAATGAATTTTGTGCTTGAATATTAGCTAATAGTGATATTAAGCCATCAAGAGTGCTTCCCTCTTGTTTAGTTGATAGGCGTGTAGCTCTGTTGATCTGTTCCTGTATTGATGAGAGATGAGGAAGGAATAATGTCTGAAGGGTCATTATATCCATCCTGATTTTATGTTCTTCATTCCTGAGTTCTAACTGTTGAGCCATGAGCTATTGAAGCTTGGTATAAAAATTCTGAACTGGATTAGGCTTGGTGGTCAACTTAGTTGAGAGATCACTGATCTCTTTCTCAATTGCATCAGTTTTATTCTTGATATCTTTAATGAATAAGGAAAATGTACAAAGTTTCTGAAATAAATAAAGAATATGCTTGAGTTGAGGGGACAACTCAGTAATGAATTTGACAAGCTTTACTTTTCCTATAGCTAGAGCTTTTTGTACCTCTTCAATCATTTTTGTTGTAAGCTCTTTATCTTTTAGCTTGCTTAAGTACTCAGATGCATCAACTCCAGATGTTTCTATTTGAGTAAGGAGTTCATCCAGTTGAATGTGGATGGCTGCATCGGTTGACACTGTTGTTGAAGGTAGCATTTCTCTTAGTAGTGTCTTTACCTTCTGAAGTACTTTATTCTTCTTTTGAATAGCCAATTGTTTTTCCTATTCGGCCTTTGCTTTGCATAGTTCACCAAAATCAATAAGTCCTTGCCCTTTTAATTTTGAGATATCCACATTGGGCAACACTATCAGTTTAGTCAAATCAATTTTGAAACTATGCTTTCTCACCTTCTTCTCTTTTCCTTTGGTAGGTTCACTAAGACAAGTGCTTGTGAGGCTTGCTGACCCTCGGTAGGTTGCTTAGTAGATGCAAGACTTTGGTCGATTCCTATAGCTCTTGTAGTGTCCTTGGGTGTCTCGGTGCTAGGGGTCTCAGCTGTAACATTTACAGTGCTTGACAGTGCTTAAGATGTCTGATCTTTGGTTGTATCTTCTGTTGCTTCAGACTTGTGACCTTCGGTGCCTCGATCTGTGTCCTTAGGAGCTTCGGTTGAAACAAGTTGCTTCAATGGTGGATAAGGTTGAACTTGTTCTAAAACAGATTCACTAGATACAAGTTTTGCATAGGTAGTGCCTTCAATCATTTCCTGCTTTGGTGCTTGTTCATCCATAACATCTTCATCAGTTTTAATAGTGTCAGCCGAGTCTTGCTTGGTAGCATCAAGACCGTGCTCGGTGACATCAGGATCTTGCTTGGTGACATCAACAATTTCAACTTGAGATTGTTCACTGACATCCTTTAGTTTAAAGATTTCCTGCCACTTGGCTTTTGTCTCATTTTCCACATCAATGTATAGCCCACTCATCAATTTTAAGGTTCTTTGTTTGACAAGAAATTTAGAATTGTATGTTGTCAAATGCTCCTTGATTTCTACTATAGACATATCAGGGAATAGATGGACTAGACTTCTTTCTCTTATTTGTCTCTCTGAGTCCATTGCATATTTCCATCTATTATCAATATGTAAGTATAATTCACTCGGAAGTGACTTTACTAGTTCTAATGGAGCTAGCTGAAACTTTAGAAGTGTGCAGATGACAGCTTCTTGAATTTTTCGCTTCTCATCATTATTCCTAGTCTCATACTTAACATATCTAAATCGTGCAAATCCACCATATTCTTTAAGATTGGCACAAAAAATTTCAACACTATGAATATTTACCTTTTTGCTTTTTGCAATCTGAAATTTGTTCGCATCATCAGATTCTGTATCACTAGACTCTTTTGCCAAAATGAGTCTTCGAGTAGATTTCTTATAGGTCTTGGTTACCTTGGGTACAATAACACTCTTTTGTTTCTTACTCGGTGATGCAACTGATGCTCTAGTGTTGGGTCTCTTTGTTGGTGGTGTCGATAGGACCTTTGAAATGTCCTGTTTCTTTCTTTTCAAAACTTTACCCTTAGGCAACTCGGTACTTAATGTTATTGCTCCATCTTGAGCTTCTGATTCCTCTTTGATAATGGCAAGAGTGCCTTTGATAGGTGTAGAGGAGGATTCTTCTCCGAATTTCTTAGATAAAACCTTTATCATTTTTGTAGCTTTTCTTGTAGCCTTAGGTACTACAATGCTCATTTTTACTTTTTCCTTCACCTCTTCATATGTTCCATAGCTTAGTTCGGTAGCATGCCTTGGCAACGATAGATAGGCATCAATTTGCTGTTGTGTTTTATCATAGTCAATCTCATAACCCATTGGTGGCAAAGATTGAGTCCTTGGTTCAACAACATTCATTTAACAATAATCAGTGTCTACCTCAAAACATATATCATCCTTATATTTTTCTACCAGCTATGGTGGAATCCTGTACCTATTGTGCATCTTCTCTTGAAATTTGCAAAAATAGTCATCCATAATATCATTAAAGTTATCTCCCAGTTTCTTGATAAAATAATTGATTTGATGGGTGATAGGTTGGTGTAGCTCCCAAACTACTTTACCGACTGAGGGAAAGAACTTCTCAAAGTAGAAGAACATGCATATAAGAAGTGAACCAAACTTCAGTGTATTTTCCAAGTTGTTCTTCTTCGGCTTCCTTATTGTGTTCAGGTTCTCAAACAAGTTCTTTAGTAGCACTTCACATAAATCTACTTTCATTCCCTTCTTCACTATTTTGTAGGCCAAGTCAACTACGGCACATGGTACACTATTTTCCCTTGCAAATTGGAAGAAATAGTAACCAATTACTCTAATTGCAAACTTGAGTTCTGCATCAGTGACATTGTTCAATTTCAGTCCTCGGTAATCAGATTCTACTCTAGTTAGACTGATTAGCTCCTTCTATGATATCATTTTCTATGCTCGTGCATGATCATAGATAGGATACCCGGTGATCACATGAATGATTTCCTTAGTGATTTTGAATGGTTGCTCCTCTAGCCACATAAAATCATCATGTACTCTGCTCAAGACAAACTTAACCAACTGGGGTTTGAACACACAGGGATAGGCTAGGGCTTTAGTTAATCCCTTGATTTTGATATGCTCAAATTTGCTATCCATTTTGCCATCAGTACAAAGTTCATCATATGTATCACTAATCTCAACATGACTGAGTTCCTCAACATAGCATTTGGTGAAGAATCTAACATCTTCAACTAACAAGACTCGATCTGGGATGAGTGAAAATGCAGTTTTGTCATCCGGTTTAGAGGCAACTTTGGGAGTCAAAGAATATTTCAGCAAGGGCTTCTCCACATTTTTGACAACTACGGGATCTTGGATCTTGGGTGCCATTGTAGGTTTCAGGTAAAATTTAGCAAACTATCCTTAGGGTTTACAAATGATTGATGCTTCACACTCGGTAGATAATAGCAATTTGACTAGATCAGAAACCAACTTAACAGTGTGAATATATTTGATGTAAATACCTTGAAATTCGCTCTGAATGAAGTTTGATCACCTTGATTCGCTCTACTCTGCTCTCTTGAAAACTTGGTGAATGAAAATGACCACGAAAATACCTTTAAGTACTCAAAAATACCTTATCGGGCTCCGTGCAAGTTAGGTCAAAACATTAAATGCACTCGATTCACCTTTTATCGATTTACTCATTTTTTTGTTTTAACCGAGCAACCAAATTTCCTTCATTAACTGACTTGATATGCTTCCTATATACATCGACTTGACAGGTTTCCTATAAAGTACATTTGATAGAATTTCAAACTGAATAATTGCATCTTAACTATGCAGATTTTGAATTTTGTACATAATACAATAGGAACTGTTATGATTTAACCTTTAGAGAATGCAGTCCCTTCATACCTTTTCTGACTAACTTGGAATAGGTGCACCTAACTCGGTAGGTAAGGTGCTTTCTTCATTTGACATGATTTCCTTCTTTTTCCAAATCATCTTGAATTTTTCTTTTATCTCTTCAGTGTCTCTTCTAGGTTGATCTCTGCAATCTCCAGCTAAATGTCCAACTTTGTGACAATGAAAACATGCCATACCAGGATTTCTCCATGATCTTCGGTTGTTCATTCCAAACCTTATAAAATAGTTGGCACTAATATGTCCATATCTTGTACAACATTCACACCATATCCTTGTATTGTAATCCCATGGTACTGTTGCATATTGTCAGTAAGGATCTATGTGAGTTCGGTAACCTCTAGTGTTTGCTCAGTGTGGATACCGCATGTAGTTCTTTTGCTTAGACCAGCACTTCTTGGTATTATGTCCATATCTATTGCAGTTTCTACAAAACCCTTTGAATTTTGCCTTCTGATAGTTGTTAACAAACTTTGTCCTACATTGATTAGATGTGTGACCATATTTATTGCAATTGTAACAATATCCATTGGACTTAGTGATATTCGGTTGCCTACCTTTTCTAATCTGGCATATGTTGGCAGTATGACCTTGATTTCCACAATAGTAGCAAATAGGCTTCTTCCTTTTGATGTTATTCCTATTTCTAGCTTGCTTTGATGATTCTCCTCTCTCGGTAGTATGAATTCCTTTCTCGGTTGATTCTTTTCCTTTGTAACCGAGTCCTGCATCTTTGTTGGGTCTTCTTGTATTCAGTTGCTCATCCAACATCTTTGATGCTTCATAACTCTTCTTCAATGCTTCTTTGGATTTCTTCTTTGTTTCATGTTCACCAGTCAACCTTGATACTTCAAGTTTCAATGCTTGATTTTCATCATTCTTTAGAATTGCTTCATGACGTGCATAACCTAGTTGATCGGTCATATTTTGTTGAATACCAGTTAGCCTTATGATTTCATCATTCTTATCAGATACTAAGACTTCAAGTTGTTGTTTCTCTCTTTGTAGATCTCTTGCTTTATCCTCAGTTATCCTTAATGCATCTAGATTTTCAGTCATCTGTGTACTGAAATGTTCATGTTCTCTTTTCATTGCTTTTAGTTGATCAGCCAATGCTTTGTTCTTTTCTTTCAACATTCCAATCATTTCTTTAGTCTCTTCAGATATACTGTTCTCAGATGATGTCTCGATTTGTTCCACTAACTCTTGAGAATCCTACAAGTCATCAAATAATCTTCTTCTTACTTTCAGATATTTTTGCATTTGCCTTTGCATGTCTGCAATCACTTGATTTGCATGATCCAGCTCTTCTTGTAGATACACAATCCTCCAAGATTGTTTATAGCCTTCCACTAATAAGATCTTTCTCTTTAGGTAGTTAAACCCTTTTTCAAGATTCAAGCTCTGATACCAATTGTTAGGCCCAATTTGGAAAGCTAATGTACTGAGAGGGGAGGGGTGAATCAATACTCCAAAACTTTTCTTTAATAATAACCTTACTGTTATGCATAAACATAATAGTGCGGTAACATAAAATAGAGTTAAAACAAACAGATAACAATCATACATGATTCACTCCATAACACATATATTTTGGTTATGCAGAAACTCTTGGTTAGAGAGAAAAACTGCAGTGGGGATGGCACCCACAACTTCACTACTGCAATAATAAAGATTGCTCAGTTAGAGCTACATTTAGCTATTTTTGATAGCTTACCCTGTTAGAAGAAACAAGATCTATTAGATCTACCTTGCTAAAGGATTTTACAACATTAATCTAAATGTTGCACCTGGTTAGAGGATTTACAATTTATAGACTTGGTTAGAGTCTTTTACCCTGTTAAAGTTTTCTCTTTCAACTTCACAATATTACAATAAAATCATTACAAATATCTGTAACTTTACATCTGAAATGTTATAGCAGATTCTATGTGCTCAGAATAAGATTACCTTTCTTATAGCATACCTCGGTAACCCATATTGTAACTCAGTAAACCCTTCTGTTTACTTTGTTCTTCGACTGTTCTCTGATAACCTTCTCGGTGACCTCTCTGTGTCTCTATAACAGTCTTCCTTTATACATACTCTTTTTTTCCTCTTCCCATGCTGTATATATAGATCTCTTAAAATGGTGATCTAATTCATTGCTTCGATCTTACAAACAAGATTCCTCAAATGAATAACTAAACAAAATATTTCATTGGTTAGATTGACCTTGCAATCATACACAATCTTCTAGTGCAATTTCCAATGTAATAACGGTTAGATGTGCCTCGATATTGTAACACGTTTTCATATGCATGTCCAAGTTCAATGTATCTGGTAACATGTTTCACTGAGTGAATATCAACTCGGTGTGTTAACTTTACTGCTCGGTAGCCATAAAAAGATACCCGGTAAACAGCTTGGTGAATACTGCATTCTGTGACTGCTTTCTTTTGTAATCGACTAGATTGTTCATACCGACTTCTCTGTGTGTACCGACTGCATGATTCGGTAATGCTAACCGACTAGAATATATAGTATGACTTTGAATATAAAAACTAATGGCAATTTGATAAGTAGTAACAAAAACTAGTTTATGTGAATAGTAAAGAATAGCTTGCAGATATTTTCACAAAACCTTTGCCTAAGGAGACTTTTGAATATCTCAGAGATCAGCTTGGAGTCATACCACCACTGGTAGAGACTTAGACAGTTGATGATTGTCATCAACCGGTAGAATGTACAAATAAATCTTTTACTCTGGTCTTTGATGAGGAAGCTACTTCTCAGGGGGAGTAGTTAGTATATTGAATTGATTGGTATTTTGTATATGAACTTGATTTTTGTAACTTTGGCATTTGATGTCAAAGGGGGAGAGATATCTATGGAAAAACACATTATATTTTAAGGAGAGATTGGTATTGAAAAACTTTGGATAACACATGTTTCTCCCAGGGGGAGAGATTGTTTTTTAGGAGAGACTGTTGGTTGTTGGTATTTGGCAATTTTGTTTTGGCACTTTGATGGTTTTTCCATCTTGTATTGCCATCAATGCCAAAGGGAGAGATTGTTGGTATTTTGGTATGTTTTTGTCATTGATGTCAACACCTACTAAAACACTAGCACTTTGGAGATCCAGCAGCATTCACCGGCAAGCAAGTAACTATTGCACAGTTACTGGTATATGGTTCACCGACAGGATATAATGATCACCGGCACTCAAAATTATGTGGAAGACATCTGGTAATGTCGAAGACATCATGTGGACACTTTGTTTTGAATAATTAATCATTGGTATATTCATATTTGCATATTTTCTTTTACCGGCAAATAGGTCCAGGGTTACCTAGGGTTACATCGATAAGTTTATCTTTTCCAGATCAGCATGGCACGCTATGGAGATGATTAATTGTTGTTGTAAATGCATTAAGCCAACATGTTTAATCGGTTATTGCATTGGATATTATATTGTTTGTAAAATGTTTTTATTGTAATATCTTGTAGAGCCGACCTACTAAAATTGGTCTTAGGTTATGGTATAAATGTAAGATCGAATGTGGAATGCAAAAAAGGATAATGTGAAGGTATATGCGAGATTAAGCAGAGCTATACACAAAAACATCATTTGAAGGTGAAGCTAGGTTTTTGTGAAAGAATATCAGCATTACATCGGTATTGAATCCAGCATATGAAGATGCTATTTTGTACAGTACATTCTTATTGGATTTAACCATCCAACTGTAGTCACTGTGACTCCCTTTTTGTGATTGAGCAGTGAGCTCTAGGTTGTTGGCCTTTCTACATGTGTAGACCCCATTTATGTACACTTACTATCTGCAGTAGTATCATCTGATTGTGGGTAAGGTTTCCCACCATGGTTTTTCCCCTTACAGGGTTTCCACATACAAATATTGGTGTTATGTGTTGTGGATGACTTTATGTTTATGTTTCATGCATTAAAATTTACCGGTATAGCAATTAACTGTTAACACTATCTACCAGCATGCTTAACTGGTTTACCTGTATTAAGCATTAAGTTGGCTAAGTTGTTTTTGGTTTGAATATATTAGACAACTGATTCACCCCCCCCTCTCAGTTGTCTCTGGGACCTAACACAACCCACTTTATCACCTCAAAGACGAGAAAGAAGTAGGCCTCCTTCCCCATCCCCATCATCTCCTGTGTCCTCAGTTTGTCAAGCTCTTACCTTGCATGGTATTGCTTTACCAAATATAATTAACCCAACTCCGCTCAATATCATCTTTCCAATGGTAGCAAATAACCCTTGGGGGCCCATTGTAGGTCCATTGAACATGATTAAATTTGAATCCGTTACCCAAAGGTACTAGAGATCACTTGCCAAAATTCAATGGGAATGGGAAAATCATTGTCGATGAGCAACTAAATGCATTGAATGTGGCTTGTGGGATAATAGTTGTTCAATATGAGGATGTTGTTGTAAGATTGTTTATTCAGATACTGACTGGAATAGCAGTAGATTGGTTCTATCACTTGCCAAATATTGTGATAACAAATTTGCAGTATTTAAAAACAAGTTTTGAGCAAGATTAAAAGTAGTTGAAGATGAACACTCTCTCTTGGCTCAATTGTCCCAATTAAAGAAAGAGATCCTAGAGTCTATGAGGGAATTTGTATCAAAATGTGATAAGATTGTGCATTAAATTCCAGTCAATCAAAAACCCTCAGATGATAACCTGAAATGTTTTATTATTAATTCCATGCCTTCAAAAATAGCTTTCCTGATTCACAGGCAAAGAGTTGCAAATTTAAGCACTGCCAAAACACTTATCGTTGAGTTGGAAGATGATCTAATCATGGCAGGTAAGTGGAAAAGAGAAGTACAGACACCCATTGCCCAACCTTCTAGTTCTTCTGACCCTGTGATCCAGAGATTGATGAATGACCTGATTACTCTTAAAAGACAATTACCTAAAGCTAGTACATCATACCCATCTCCCTATAAAGACGTACCTAGGAGAAATACAAATCAGTCTTTGGGCTTGGAAACAAGTCTCTGCAATTACCCCCTGCTCAGCAAAGATTGGCAATAGAGGCACCGCCACCTAAAGGGAGTATGTGTGTTTTTCATCTCATAGATGAACATGATGGTAGTTCTTGTCCTGATGGTGTGTTATGCACAATTGATGAATTCTAAAGATATCCCAAGTGAATGGAGTGAGGAAGAATCTTTGAAGCAACCCTGCGACTCTAAAATCCACTTCCTAGAGTATGAATTAGATTTAGAAAGAGGAGATGATATTTTGGTTACTTTAGAAGATCCTTCATGTGTTGGGCTCACAAGAAATCAACAAAATGTGAAACCTCCGGGTTCTTCTTCATCTTCTATTATGAATTTCAAGGGTAAGGAGATTGTTTCAAAATTTCATAGCAATGATAAAAAATTGCAAGATTTTCTATTGTTAAGGTCTATTAAAAAGGAAAGTTCATTTGATATTGTAGAGTTTAGCAAATCCTCCCTGTAGCGTCGTAAATTGTACGCACTTGCTAGGGTGGTACAATTTCACACCTAGTTTAGCACCCGCCTTGGCGCATTTTACATTTTGCATTACATTTCCCCTTTAGCACTTAATTAATTAAATTAATTAGGTCTAAGGTTCTATTTTACCATCTCCTATATCATAAAATTGGGCCCTTTTCATTAAAGTGTGCCCCTTTCATTTTATTCTTCCAATGCATCATTTAATCTAAAACCCTAATTAGGTCCTATTTTGAACTTGGGGGCTTGATTTCGGGGGTCAAAACATCTCGAAATCACCTGTAACTTCAGGATTCTCTCTAAAATCATCATATCCGACGGCCTTGAAAATTTGGTGAAAAGTTGTCGAGACCATGGCGCCCGGAGTGCAACATGGTCCCGGACATTTTTCCCAAAATTTTAGGAGCGCGATCCAATCATAAAATAAAGCTTAACCCCAAGAAATTGGCGGGATATTCAATCTCTAGGTCGGCCAAAAGTTGAAATTAAGACCTAGGGTTTCATACATAAGAGCTCTCTTTCTTCATTTGAAAGGATCCGAATTTTGACTTTGGAGGACGTTCTAGGTAGCGAAAGAGAATATCTTTGAAGACTTCAACAACATTCAACATCCTTCTATCAAACATTTATCAATTTCATTCATCCATTTAGGGCTTTGAAGACATTGAAGAACAATAGGAGATTACCGATTGAAGATTGGCTTGTACCCCTCCCTTGGGGTTGGGTATGATTTCATGTTGTTTTCATGTATTTGCATAAGCTTCAATATATCCTTTATTCATGCTTTAGATCACTTTGCATCTTGATTTAAAGCATTTACATTATCATTTACAAGCAATTAGGGTTTACTTTCTAGGTTGCTCTAGTTTGCTTTCTTGCATTTAAGGACCTTGCACACACACTAGGTCTGCACACACAATACATTTTACAATACAACTTGGCTATTCGTGGAGGTGGAAATCACCAAAGCGGGGGTTTGACTAAGGCAAAACCCTATATAGCCACCCATACCCTTTTTAGATATAAGTGCAGGTTTCGGGACTTGGACGACGTCGCAGGTTGCAGATCCGGGAGAAGCAGACTGAGACCGACCTTCCCACCAAATTTTAGAGCAAAAGACCAGGACAGGGGCGTGGGGTGCCCTGGTCCTGCCAGGACAGGGGTGCTGGGCGCCCTGGTCCCTGGGACAGGGGCGCTGGGCGCCCTAGTCCTCCTGACAGACAACATTTCTGACAATTTTCCAGAGTGCAAAACAGCAGTTTCAGGTGCAGTTTCAGGTGTAGAATCAGGACAGTGGCACCCGCGCCCCAGTTCTGAACATTTTCAGTCAGATTTTAACTCCAGGTATGCATTTGTATTCTTGTCTTGTGCTTGTGTTTACAGCTTTCCATCATTTAAGTTCAATTCTGTAATCTTGTTATTAGTTCATACTTGCACTTTGGGGTTTGGGATTGAACTTGCATCATTTCATCTTTCAATTACAACAAAGGAATAGAAATCCTAATAGGTAGCCCGTGGCTCTCTCTTCCACAAGAAGAAGTAGCCAATTGTGTGATACCTCTAGGCTCTTTCGTATTCCACAAGTGTGTGGTTGAAAGTGAGATTAGGGCATGTTTGCTTAGTGTCACTTTTTCTCCCACACATTTTGGTGAACCCAACGTGAACTCCAATCTTCTCTAATTCTGATTTAGGTTTTCAAATTTGAGTGTTTATGCTATTTCAAATTCAAATTTGTATTCACAAGCTTTAATTTCTTGCAAGATTCAAAAAATTTAGAGGAAATTTTTGCTAAAACCTTAATTTTTCAATTCAAAGTTGAACTTGTGGATAGCTTAATTGGATCAATAATTTCAAATCTGATTTAGGAACTCATTTGAATCATAAATTTAATTTTTCTAAATCTACATTCTAAGCACTTGCATTAAACATTTCCTTCTATTTTGCATGTGTTATCATTTGAAAGAGGAAAATTTTTGTCATGATGTATTCATTTCATAGATGTGATAATGGGTTAGCTTCCCTTGTTTCAATTTTTCCTTCTTCTAAAGAACCTCCCCCCATCTATAACAACATTTTAGTGCCTAAAAGAGTTTCTACCAATCCCTTTGAGACTCTCCCATGCTCTAAGGATGAAGTCTTTTAAGAGTGATCTTGATAATTCTCCTAAAATGTGCCCTTCCTATTTAGCTATCCTAGAGGAAGAGAATGATATCATAAACACCTTTCTTAATGTTACTTCACCTTCCCTACATGATGCCTCTCTAAGTGAAAAGGTATTGATGGACATTGACTTATTTTCTCCTAAAGTTGGTCCTTCCAATGGGGGCATGTTAGTGCAACAAGAGGTTGTGAACACTTCTTTCAAAGATCTCCTTCCTAAGCATGAATCTTTGGAGAAATATGTTCATGTTCCTCCTAAAAAACACTCCCTTTATGAGGATCCTTTTGTGCAAGAAGATGACATTAGCCCTACATTTCCTAGTGATGGAATTTCCTTTTCCAACAAGATTCCCACTAGAGATGATGAATTAATGATAAATGCTTACCCATCTCCTAAAGTTTGTCTTACACATAAGCATCCCTTAGAGAAAGAAGATGAAATAATAAGCAATTTCCTTAATTCTCTCTCCCCTAAAGATCATATTGAACATATTTTGAGGAAAGAGGATGAGTTTAACACATCTATTGATGCTCTTCCTCCTAAGGATGAGGAATTAATAAACAATGTTATCTCCTCTCCCAAAATTGACAATACTTCAAACATTCCTTTCAACAACCTCACTATTTGGGATGAACCATTAGAAGAAGGTGTATATTATTCTCTCTCCCATGATAGTTTCTCCCCTTCCTTGAATCTCAATTATTCTTCCTCTAAAAATAAAGCATCTCCTTCTCCTCAACTTGGTTCTACTCATAAGGAAACCCTAGTTCAAAGCAAGATGGTTAACATTTCTTTCAAAGATCTCCCTCTCAAAAGTGAGACTTTAGAGAGTAATGTTGATCCTTCTCCTAGAGAGTTTATTCCCCATGTAGATCCTTTGATGATAGAGGATGATATGACCTTTCCTAGTATTACTCTTCCTACTAGAACATCAATGCCTATCCCTTGTCTCTCTCCTAAAAGTGATTTAATTCGTGATGAGATTTTAGTGCAAGAGAAGACTATCTACAATTCTTCCAACACTTTTTTTCATTCCTCTAAACCATCCTCAATCAATTTGATACATGTGAATGAAACACCTAACAAACCTCTCTTCACTGTCCAAGGTGCTTGTCCTTCTCAAAATTCTCAACCTTTAAATAAGCCTATCTTAGTGGTTCAAGGTGGTTATGCTAATGATTCTTTTTGCACTCCTAAGAAACCTATTATTACTGTGCAAGGAGGTTATTCTACTAAGAGCCCTTATGAGTATGCTAAGCAACTGACTAGAGAGAGTTATCATGCGGTTGCTCATACCTATAACACAAGAAACAATAGGCAACCTAATCCTCCTCCAGTTAGCCCAACTTCGCTTCCTCCTTCCCAACCTATTCTTCCTCAAGCTCCTCAGATTTCACAAGTTCTTGGTAAGGAATATGATCTCATAGAACAACTTAAAACTACTCCTGCCAAGGTATCCCTTTGGGATTTGATCCAAGCTTCTTCCGCTCATCATGGAATGTTACAAGATGCCTTGAAAGATTTGAATGTTACTCCACCTAATACATCTAGTAATATAGTGTCTTTGGTTAACTCTATGATGAATCCTAAAGCTCAAATTGTGTTTACTCAAGATGAGTTGCCTACTAGTGAAATTCAACATCAATATGATCCCTTGATGATTGTGGTTATCATAAATGACACTGCTATAAGACGAACATTAGTAGATAATGGCTCTAGCCTTAATGTGTGTAGCATTAATCTATTGCATAAGATGAATGTGGATACATCCCTTATTGAGCCTGACTCTCGTCCCATTCGAGGCTTTGATAATGTGGCTAAGTCTTCATTAGGTATTATCACCTTACCCATCACAGTGGGACCTGTTACTTTGCCTACTCCTATCCATGTTATGTCGGGAAATCTAACATACAACTTGTTATTAGGGAGACCTTGGATTCACGGTATGCAAGCTGTCCCCTCTACATTGCATAGACAAGTTAAATTCATTTATAACAATAAGACATATACCTTGATAGGTGATACTAATTTTCAAGCTTGTTTGCAAACATCTACTTCCAAAGGGAGTTCTTCTAAATCTTCCTCTTCTAGTGATGACTCTTTACCTATGGACAAATCATCATCCTCTGATAATCAAAATTCTTTGGATGAAGATTCTTCTCAACTTGAATCTACACATGAAGAGGCTTTTGATCCTGAGAAGGTTCTCACTGAAGACGATTGGGGATCTCTTGATTTCACTCCCACCTTCGTAGGTGAGTATAGGGTTCCTCCTAGAGAGCTTAAAGTTAAAAAGAAGGAAGAAACTAGAGATCAATCAGTCTTACCTGAACCTATGAGTAATAATTTTGTGGCCGCTTCTCAAACTTCTTCTCCTCACACTTCTAATTCTGAAGAGTTTGATTCTTTGTCTTATGAAAAACCACCTTCTCTTTCTGAAATGGCTAATCGTTATGGTCGTGGTTTTCGCATTTTTGCTAAGCATGGGTATCATGGAAATGGTTGTGGCGCTCATGAACAAGGGATAAAAGTTCCTCTAGAGACTAATTTTCACAATTATGCCTTTGGACTCGGCTATAATCCCTGCAAACATACCAAAGCATCTAAAAGACCATCTCTCAATGTGAATGCTATATTTAGTAGTGATGATGATCTCACTTCAACTAAATCATCTTCTACTTCTATCAACTCTCATTCCCCTCATAAGGAAATCTTGGTGATGAACAAATCTCTTTATGAATCCCCTCAAATTTCTAAATCCACTTATGAATCTTTATCTCCTATTCATCACAAAGTCCTTTCCTCCAGGGATAAGGCTCTAATAAATTACACTCATCCCTCTTCTAAGATTTCTTGTGACTTTTCTTCTTCAATTTTTATCATTTTATACATGTTTTTGATCTCACTTATAGTTGAGCATTTAGCATGTCATATTTAAATACCTCATTCAATCTATCATGTCTTTAAATAATATTAATGGCTATTATGTTGCTCATCATTATGTGACATTGGTAGCTCATTTACTGGGGGCTCATTGTCATTCATGATGGTACAATTTCAAGTGCAATCATATTTTTTGAAGCAACATAATAGCCTAATTTTCTTGTTCCTATGGGGACAAGAGTGATTTCATACATCTCTTCTTTTGCTTATGTCCAAATCTCCCCCTAGAAGATTGTGTAAGTCCTTCTCATTGTCCTTATCCTTGGGAGGCAATGATCTTTCCTTATTTTTATCTAAGGATCCACTTTTTCCTATTTCGTGGATAGTGTGGACTTTATTACTTGATGTTATGCCTTGTACGCATTTGTTGTTGTTTATTCAAGGATTCTCTCTTACAAGAGGTGTAAGTCCTTGACTACAACCTCTTTTGCACTTGGTAAAATACATCCATAATGAATTCACTCTCCCGATTGGGTTAAAAAGAGCATCATCCTTCATTAAGAATCACTTTCACCTCGCAAAAGAAGGAAGTATTGCATTCTTATTCTCTTCTTTGTCTTATTCTAGAAGATGTTATATTTGTCTAAGACAATTCCTCTTGGGGATAGGTGTCTTTTGTACAAAGATCTCTTCTCCTCTAAGGATCTCTTTTACACATACTACAAGATATCTCTTTTCAACTATCTTCTCCTTGCTTAAAGAGTGCAAAACTCTCTTGCTTGGATCTATGACATTGTTGCATTTTTGGGGTATCTTCTTTTGTGATGAAGGTAGGTATCCTTGTTCTACTTTGCTTATGACATAAACATTACACTTTTTGAGCAATGGATTATTCTCGGAACCAGAGCACAGACTCTTAGAGCGAGATGTCTCCATTTTTCTTTTATGCAAGGTGATTATTCTTGGAACCAGAGCACAGACTCTTAGAGCGAGATGTCACGCTTTTGTACTATACATATACAGGTTGTAGCATACTCGAGCATAGACTCTATGAGGTGCTTCTAACCTCCATTACACACACATGCATGAGGTTGAGTGGAACTAGCGGCATAAGGCTAGACTTTCTCACTCTCCTCCCTTACATGGATCACCTAGACAAACTCTAGGGGCTAGTTTTCCATGTCCTTTTTCCCATGGATCACCTAGACAAGATCTAGGGCCGAGAAGTCCATGATTTCTCTCTCACTATTCTTCTCATGGATCACCAATGTGTGTATTCATGCTTTTTTTTCCTTTCTTTTCTTCTCTTTGCATTTTGTTTCCATTTACATCCTTCATCTCGTGTTAGAGAACTCTCAAATCCTCACATTCTTTGTTGTGTTGGAATTGAGATTTAGTCCTCTTTCTTACCAAATGATTCTCCATTAGTTTTTGATCTCATATCAAATCTTCTTGTGAGAATTTGTCATCAATTTTCCTTAACAATTCGAAGTGGTAAACATGATACCCTGTTTCAACTCACTAAAATTAGCAAGCCGAAACAGGGGGGGGCATATAGCTACCCTCGAATTTTCATCACCTTCCTTAGTAAGCATTAGGAGATTTTTTGATCTAACATGTGTTTTGTAGGGTGCGGTTCCTAACTGTGTACTGCAGATACCGCTGGGGGCTTCGTTCGACAGACTTATGGATATATCCTTTTCAAATAATGTTTACTTTTCTGTACTTTAGCTTGCATATGCACGTAGTGTTCATATGATCGCTAAAGTGGGGGCTAAATGTAGTGTCGTAAATTGTACGCACTTGCTAGGGTGGTACAATTTCACACCTAGTTTAGCACTCGCCTTGGCGCATTTTACATTTTGCATTACATTTCCCCTTTAGCACTTAATTAATTAAATTAATTAGGTCTAAGGTTCTATTTTACCATCTCCTATATCATAAAATTGGGCCCTTTTCATTAAAGTGTGCCCCTTTCATTTTATTCTTCCAATGCATCATTTAATCTAAAACCCTAATTAGGTCCTATTTTGAACTTGGGGGCTTGATTTCGGGGGTCAAAACATCTCGAAATCACCTGTAACTTCGGGATTCTCTCTAAAATCATCATATCCGACGGCCTTGAAAATTTGGTGAAAAGATGTCGGGACCATGGCGCCCGGAGTGCAACATGGTCCCGGACATTTTTCCCAAAATTTTAGGAGCGCGATCCAATCATAAAATAAAGCTTAACCCCAAGAAATTGGCGGGATATTCAATCTCTAGGTCGGCCAAAAGTTGAAATTAAGACCTAGGGTTTCATACATAAGAGCTCTCTTTCTTCATTTGAAAGGATCCGAATTTTGACTTTGGAGGACCTTCTAGGTAGCGAAAGAGTAGATCTTTGAAGACTTCAACAACATTCAACATCCTTCTATCAAGCATTTATCAATTTCATTCATCCATTTAGGGCTTTGAAGACATTGAAGAACAATAGGAGATTACCGATTGAAGATTGGCTTGTACCCCTCCCTTGGGGTTGGGTGTGATTTCATGTTGTTTTCATGTCTTTGCATAAGCTTCAATATATCCTTTATTCATGCTTTAGATCACTTTGCATCTTGATTTAAAGCATTTACATTATCATTTACAAGCAATTAGGGTTTACTTTCTAGGTTGCTCTAGTTTGCTTTCTTGCATTTAAGGACCTTGCACACACACTAGGTCTGCACACACAATACATTTTACAATACAACTTGGCTATTTGTGTAGGTGGAAATCACCGAAGCGGGGGTTTGACTAAGGCAAAACCCTATATAGCCGCCCATACCCTTTTCAGATATAAGTGCAGGTTTTGGGACTCGGATGACGCCGCAGGTTGCAGATCCGGGAGAAGCAGACTGAGACCGACCTTCCCACCAAATTTCAGAGCAAAAGACCAGGACAGGGGCGTGGGGTGCCCTGGTCCTGCCAGGACAAGGGTGCTGGGTGCCCTGGTCCCTAGGACAGGGGCGCTGGGCACCCTGGTCCTCCTGACAGACAACATTTCTGACAATTTTCCAGAGTGCAAAACAGCAGTTTCAGGTGCAGTTTCAGGTGCAGAATCAGGACAGTGGCGCCCGCGCCCCCGTCCCGAACATTTTCAGTCAAATTTTAACTCCAGGTACGCATTTGAATTCTTGTCTTGTCCTTGTGTTTACATCTTTCCATCATTTAAGTTCAATTCTGTAATCTTGTTATTAGTTCATACTTGCACTTTGGGGTTTGGGATTGAACTTGCATCATTTCATCTTTCAATTACAACAAAGGAATAGAAATCCTAATAGGTAGCCCATGGCTCTCTCTTCCACAAGAAGAAGTAGCCAATTGTGTGATACCTCTAGGCTCTTTCGTATTCCACAAGTGTGTGGTTGAAAGTGAGATTAGGGCATGTTTGCTTAGTGTCACTTTTTCTCCCACACACTCCCAAATTCAAATTACACCTATTGATTACATTAAGCTAAACCCCAAAGAGCTAGATAGGCTTGTTCAGTTTGCAAAATGGAATATTGTACTACAAGCTAATGGAGCACAAGAGTCAGTAAATGTCACATTGTCCTCACACAGTGATGAACTAGTTCACCCTGTTGTTCATGAAAAGATGCCTGAAATAACTGCTCTCCAAACAAATGATTCTTTGTCTGCCCTTGAGTCAAAACCTAAACCCTTTTACATATCATTTTTTATAAACGATCATAAGTTAAATAATTGTATTATAGATTCATGTGCATTTGATAGTATAATGCCTTCTGCAGCAGCTAAAGTGTTAGGGTTGTCCTTGACGAAAACTTTTGGCAGATGCTACTCTATGGATTCAAAACAGATACCTTTGTTAAGACAAATTAAGGATGCTCAGGTAGTTCTTTCCTCCCACCCGGATAAAAGAATTAAGTTGACTATTCTAATACCTAACATCCTAGAAAGATATGACATGTTGCTAAGTCATACTTTCTGTAGAGATTTAGGAGGTGAAATTAAAATTGATTGGTCTCAAGCTACAATTCCAGTTGGAAAACAACGAGTCATTTTGTAGCCTAAACCAAAGTCTAAATTCACTGTTTTCCCTTCTGAGGATTTAAGAGCTCAAATTCTATATCATGAATGTTAGTTTGGAAACTACATGATTTTGTCTGATAATGAGGTAGTGGGAGATCCATCATGACCTAAGGGAGAATAAAGATTGTGGTTAATGGAGTTTGATGGTAGTTATGTCGTGTCAGGTTCAAGTGCAGGGGTAGTGTTAATTCCACCTTCTGGTAATCATAATCCTTTTTCTTTTAAATTGGAGTTCAAAAACACCAACAATACGGATGAGTATGAGGCTTTGTTGTTAGGTTTAGCTGAAGCTAAGAGAATAGGAGTGAAACTCCTGTGAGTCAAAGGAGATGTTGAATTGATTGTAAAACAGGTCAGAGGGTTGTTTAATGTAAAAAATGAAAGGTTGAAACACTATCAAAATAGAGTTTGGAACGAAATTGAAGATTTTGATGCATTATCCATTGAGGCTATTCTTAGAGAACTGAATTCAAAAGCAGATTCGTTAGTCGTGTCAATCTCCTTACTGATTCCACATCCTAAATTTGTTGATGATATTTATAGAGTAGAATTAGTATATCAGCCTAGTGTCCCAGATAACTCCGAATTCTGGCAAGTATTTGAAAATGACAAACAAATTAATAATTTTATGCCAAGTGTAGAAGCATTTTTTGCTACATATTTTAAAGGTTCAGATGCAGAGTGTAAGGAATTCACTAGAATGAGCCAAGGAGTTGATTGATGGAGTTATGCAATTAAAAGGTAACAAGATCCCTAAAGGGTTGGTTTTATTAGAGTGTTTGTTCGATTGTCATTATGCTTACAAGAAAAAAAAAGGTGACAAATCCCCTGGAGTTCAAGATGTTGGAGGTTATGAAAGGATTAACATCGGTACTGAAAATGAACCTAAATATATCAATTTGGGAAAATGTTGTATGCCTGCAAAAAAAAGAGAGATTCATTAGTCTCCTCTTGGAGTTCAAGGATGTATTCGCTTGGTGCTATGATGATCTAAATAATTTCAAAGGGGGAAAATTCTAGCATCAAATTCCTCTGAAACCTGGAGTAAGTCCTTTTCGATAAAAGCTTAGAAGTTTCAATCCTAAGGTAGCAGAGGCCATATTTCAGGAGGTAGATAAAATGTTAAAGGCTAGGATTATATACCCCATCCATCATTCTACATGGATATCTAACATTGTTCTTGTTAGGAAGAAAAATAGAGAAATAAGGATCTGTGTATATTTTAGAAATCTAAATCAAGCTAGCCTAAAAGATAACTATCCATTGCCAGCCATGGACCACATTTTATAAACAGTTTCGGGTTCTAAGATGATGTCCATGCTCATTGGATTTTTGGGTTACAATCAGATCAGTTTCTTGGAAAGTGATCAACATAAAACTGCCTTTATTACTCCCTGGGGTACATTTTCTTATAGCCGAATACCATTTGGTTTAATCAATACAGGAGCAACTTTTCAGCGTGCTATGGATTTGTCCTTCAGTCATTCGAAGGATAATATAATTGTTGTGTACCTAGATGACTTAACCATTTTCTCAAAAAGAAGAAAACATCACCTGAGGAATATGAGACAAGTGTTATAGAGATGTTGTGAGCATGGGGTGTCCTTAAACCCAAAAAATTCAATGTTTGGGATGACAGAGGGTAAGTTGCTTGGCCATATTGTTTCTAAGGAAGGAGTAACAATAGACCCTGAAAGGGTAAAATAAATTCAATAGCTAAGTCTACCATCAAATAAAAATGTTCTTAGCTCCTTCTTCAGATAGGTAAATTTTCTAAGGAGGTTCATCCCGTATTTTGCAGAGACTACCAGATATATTGTAAATTTGATGAGCGAAAAAACAAACTTTTAAATGGAATGAGGAAGGGAGTAAAGTGTTCGAATCAATAAAGAATGCTATTGGTCATGTGCCTATTCTGGTTAATCCTAATTTTAGGAAGGATTTTGTTATTTATTCTTACGCCTCAGAGCACACTATGTCAGGAATTCTATTACAAAAGAATGAGGGTAATGAAGAAGTCCCAATATCATTCATGAGTGTACCATTGAAAAAGCATGAATTGAAATATTCGCTAATGGAGAAACAAGCATATGTGGTTGTGAAGGTCGTAAAGTAGTTTAGGTACTATATTCTCCATTCCCATGATATTGTTTATGTGCCTCATTCTGCAGTCAAGAGCATATTGACACAACAAGATATAGGAATGAATAAAAGAGCCTCCTGCATGTCAAAAATTCAAGAGTTCAATTTAGATATAAAGCCCACAAAATTAGTAAGAGGACAGGGTTTGTTCAAGTTAATTATTGAGAGTAAGGAGGAAGTAACGGAGGAATTTCCCCTAGTCTTGTTTGTCAGACTCTAGGATTCTGGGGTTGCAGATGTTTCCTACTATTTGACCAGTGGAGACTGCCCAACACATCTTTCTTCAAAAGAAAAGAGAAACTTGAGATTAAAGGCTGCCAAATACGTCATTTTTAATGATGTATTATATAAAAGGGGATTAGATAGAACTTTCCTACACTGTGTAGATAAATCGCTCCAAGAGTCTTTGTTGAAAACCTTCCATAATGAGGCCTATTGCAGCCATTTTTCATCAATGGTAACTGCTTACAAAATTTTGAGGAATTGTTATTATTGGTCAGGAAGGTTCAAAGATGCGTATGCATGGGTAGCCAAGTGTGAGAAATGCAAATTGTTCACAGGTAAGCCACAGCTTGCAGCATTACCGCTCAGACCTGTGATTGTGGATGGACCCTTCAAACAATGGGGTTTGGATTTTATTTGTCCTTTGACGCCTACTTCAAGTGCAGGGCATACACATATACTGATAGCTATAGACTATTTTACTAAATGGGTGGAAGCCATTCCAGTACGAAAAACATCTTCAGAGGTTGTTTGTAACTTTCTCAAGGAGAATATTTCGGTTCGATTCAGAGTTCTGCTTAAAATTATAGCCGATAATGCCACTAATTTCTCTTTTGTTGAGATTTCATTATTCTACTATGATCATAGAATATCCCTCGCTCACTGTTCTGATTATTACCCTCAGGGAAATGGTCAGGCGGAATCCAGCAATAAGAACCTTATAAATATTATGAAGAAATTAGTGAGTAAAAACTTTAAAGATTGGCACAAAAAATTGTATGAAGCTATTTGGGCTGATCGTACATCACCAAAAAGGGCTATTGGAATGTCACCATTTGAACTGGTCTATGGTGTAGGGGCTCAGGTAGTACTTCCTCTGGAACTTGCAGCTACTAAGTTACAGAGTGTCATTGAGGACGCTTATTTTAAGGATTCTTTGGAAAAATGGATTATGCATTTGATGAAGATTGATGAAGAAAGAGATAAATTAGTAGATCGGATAATAGAGCATCAGATGAGGGTTAAGAAGATATTTGACAAGTGGGCCAGGTCACGGAATTCATGTTAGGTGATTAGGTATTGCCCTTGGATAGAAGGAGGGAACCAAAAGGAGCACATATGAAGTTTGAATCACTCTGGAAAGGACCATTCTTGATTCATGAGGTAAAGAGGCCAAATTCATTCAAACTTGCATATCAAGATGGTACTGCACTTCCCCTGTCTTATAATGGATAGGATTTGAAATCATATCCATTGTAAACAGGACTCCCATGTAAGTCTTCTATATAAAATTTTGTTGTGTTTAGTTAGTCGGTGGTTTGGTTTTGTTGTGTTTTGGTCCTTTCTTTCCATAAGTTTGTTTGTGAAACCAGAGAGTCTGAGTTCATGTCTTGGTCCTTCTGAGTCCCAGTCCCCAGTCAAAGCCAATGTTAGTCCGCACTTGCATTATGCCTATTTCGCATCCTTTAACATTTTTTTCCCCTTTGCAATTTTTCTTGAACTGAACCTATCGCTTGAAATGTTCTAGAGTTCAAGGTTCAAGTTCAAGTGCGGTATGTAGTGTAGTGGTTTTGTTTTAAGTAAAGTGTTAAAAGGTCTTGGTGGACATAGTTCATTGAAATTGAACCGTGAACCTTTAGAGGGGTTCAAGGTTCAAGGTTCGATATGTTAAAGAAAGTCTTGTGTAAGTCATGATGTATAGTGAGTAAGCTTTTGCATATTTGTGTGTTTTTCACTAATGTTGTTTTGAACTTGAACATTTCAACTCGTTTTCAAAGGGTTCAAGGTTTAAGGTTCAAAGTTCGAGGATTGATAACTTTGGAGATAAAGTGAACAAGTGTCGGCATATAGGGAATATTTTGAGTTTACAAGATGAACCTCGAGAAAATAAATTATGATGAAAATCCATACTTGAGAATAATTAGTCCAAGCAATCATTTCAAGTAAAGGATATGGAAGAGAAAAAACTTGCTATTAATAAATTGTCAGAAATTAATCTTTTTGGCATGATTTGGCACATATGAGTATGCAGTTTTCAAATCATGACGAATTGTGCGACCAATATATCAGGCCAGTCCCTAAGATCTGTATTATTTTATATAAGTTAGTAGCCTTCATTATTTTCCCAATTTGGTAAGTAGAATATTAGCACAAGTGACATTTCTTGTTCTCGACTCTGTGAATTCTTAGTTCTACATGAAAGGTGAGCACAAGTTCTTCCTCTTTTCTTGTTGGTTTTCAAAAATTGAAAGTGTTATTTGATACTTCCATTGGTTCAGTCAGTTCTTCCTGATGTGTATTTTCTAATTGTAAATAAAAAATGCGACCAAAAATACCTCAAATAGACCAGAAGTCTTGGCTAGTTAGTTCCCTACCTGACATAGCAGATACTTTTCTGTCATCAGTAGATTTAGAGGAATTCCATGAAAGGCTGTGAAATTCTACTAGTTCCCCTTTGATGCAGAAAATTTTAGATAGTGGGTTGGTAGAAGTTGCAGCATTTCCTCCAGCTGTGTCATGTCCGGAACTAGTTTTGGAATGTATGAGCAAATATGATCCTGTAGAGAGGTGTATAAGAAATGCAGACGGTAAAGTGTTGCCTGCAGTTATTCGAGAGGTTCTTTCCATCGTAATGAAAATATGAGAGAAGGAGCAATATGAGGACTGGATGGTGTGCAAGTCACAAGGACTTTTCTCTGAGAAGAAGTCATGTTATAGGAGTGTCATTGCAAGAAATTGGTTATTGAAATTTTAAAAGGGGGGTTCAAGATTACCAAGCCCATTAACCCAAGAGCATCTAATTCAAGAAGTAAGGGACATAGTCATTTTATGACATAGAATACGGGGAAACCAGATAACCTTTTACTGAGAAGATTGGATGTATTTCTTTATCTAGGTCATCTTTGGCGAAAGGAGATACATAGATTGGGCAAATTTAATTGCAGAAAGAATGCATGAGGGATTAAGTTGCTTTGGGAACAAAAATTTCCATATGTATTCTTACCTTATATATTGTTTAGCCTACACTCCTCAATGGGTAGGTTTGTATCATGAAACCTAGCAGAATGATATTAGAATATATGAATATCACCCGCATTTGCAGCAACATAGGGTCACGGCCAATTATTTGAAGGTTCATAATATTTTCCTTGGAAGGTTGGTATTTGAGTTGAAAGGAGATATTCATAAGAGATTAACTCAGGAAGCTATGCAGTTTATAAATATATATGCTAGATTTTATATTCAGTTCTCCAGGTTCACTTATTTTAGGGTTGGGGGTTTTGAAGGAGAACCTTACAAATTGCCAAGATATGTCTTTGGCAGGTAAGTGTTAATTTAAGTTTGCAGGCAAATCACTCATATAGATAAGAAATATGGGGAAGAACACCAAACAGGGGTTTCCTTTCCCATTGAACTGACACATTACATTTGTAACAGTGTCTCAGATGCTTTGAATTTGGAGTTAGAGTTCAAAAGGTTTAAATATCAGTTGTATTTTCGGTGCACTAAATTTGATACCAAAAGATTTGCAATGACACACCTTACATTTAGGGAGAATTTTTGACATGTACCTAATCTAGAAGACTTTTGGGCAGATTTTGTGGATGAGTACGAAGTCCAAAAAAGAGTTGACCTAAGACTCATAGTGTAAAATGTTGAAATGTGGTTACTGATCAACAAAATACTGTACACTCAACATGTACTTTGTTGATTAGTTGTAGCCCCTGAGAAAAGTGGGGGTTCGGGGGCGAGAGCTGTCGAGAAAAAAAAAATTGGGTATTTTTTTGTTGATGAAAACCGACATTGTAATAAAACCCTAAAAAGGGCGACTTTGTTTTTGCCCTAAAAACGCATGTTATAAGCAGTTGGCATGCTTAAGGCATTGTAAGGTTGATGTATTGTTTTTGTTGGATAATAAGAAAGATTGGATGGTTGTGTATGGTGGACGTAACCCATTCTGGGTGAACCACGTTAAATCTCTATGTTATCTATGTCCTGTTTTATTTCTTTATCTCTTGTATTTAAATCTACATATAATTGTTAGTTCATATTTGCTTCGGATCTGCTTGAAACCCTAACAATTGGTATCAAAGCGAGGTTTTCTATAAATTGGCAGGACTCTCATGTTTGAGTGGGAGCAATGGAGGATTCCAAATTCAAGGTCGAAAAGTTTAACGGCCAGAACTATCAGTTATGGAAAATGCAGATGGAGGATTACCTGTATCAAAAGGATTTGTGGCGGATATTGGAAGGAAAGGCAAAGAAAGTGACCACAATGTCAGATGAAGAGTGGGACATTTTAGATAGAAAGGCACTGGGATCCATTTGATTGTGCCTCGCACCGTCTGTAGCATTCAATATAGCAAAAGAAAAAATGACTGTAGATTTGATGGCGACATTGGCAAAGTTGTATTAGAAAACCTCGGCTTCAAATAAGGTATTTCCTATGAAGCGTTTATTTAATTTGAAAATGAGTGAGGGAGAATCTGTAGCAGAACACTTAAATGAATTTAATACAATTACCAATCAACTATCTTCAGTAAAAATTACCTTTGCAGAAGAGGTTAGGGCTCTCTTGATTTTATGTTCTTTGCCAAAAAGTTGGAATAGTTTGGTTATGGTTGTAAGTAACTCTGTCTCTGGCAAAAATACTTTGGTATTTGATGATATTGTTGGTGTTATCCTAAGCGAGGAAATGCGAAGGAGAAGCATAGGTGAGACTCCAACATCATCAAGTAGTGTTTTGAATGTGGAGAACACAAGAAGATCAAAGGAAAGAGGAAAAGGCCCTGGGAATGAGAAGTCACGAGGGAAGTCAAAGAAAGGATTCTCTCAATCTAGAAGAAAGAAAGATTGCTGGTACTACAGAAAGCCTGGTCATCTAAAGAAAGACTGTTGGTCTCGAAAAAACAAACAAGGAGACAAAAATGAAAATGATAGTAAGGAAGCTAATATTGCAAGTAATACTTTACAAGATGCTTTAATCTTATGTTTGGATAATGTTAATGATTCCTGGGTAATAGATTCTGGGGCTTCATTTCATGCTACACCCCATAGAAAATATTTTCTAGATTATGTTCAAGGTGATTTTGGACAGGTATATTTGGGTGATGATGAGCCCTGTCAAATTGTTGGAAAAGGAAAGATAAAGATCAAGTTGCAGAATGGAAATGACTGGTTTCTGCAGGAGGTAAGACATGTTCCTAATTTAAGAAGAAATTTAATTTCTGAAGGGCAACTAAGTAGTGAAGGTTGCATAGTTACCTTCTCAGATAGTATGTGGAAGGTCACTAAAGGATAATTAGTAGTAGCTAAAGGTGCGAAGGTAGCCACATTATATCTGTGTACTGGTAACACTTACTCTACCCTAGCTGCTATAGATAAAGTTACTACAGGGACAACAACAATAGATGTTGCAAGAATATATTCGATAATGTGGCACCATAGGCTTGGGTACATGAGTGAGAAAGGGATGAAAATCCTTCACTCCAAAAATCTATTGCCAGGACTAAAGAAGATTGATTTAGAGTTCTGTGAAAACTGTGTTTATGATAAATAGAAAAGAGTCAGATTTCTCAAGGTTCGGAAAGAGAAGAAGAGTGAGAAGTTAGAGCTTGTACATTTAGATGTATGGGGACTGGCTCAAGTATCATCTCTTGGTGGCTCTTGTTATTATGTTATTTTTATTGATGACTCAACCAGAAAAACATGGGTATATTGCAGCTTTGGTTGAGAATGAGACAGGAAAAAAGTTGAAGTGTCTCAGATCGGATAATGGAGGTGAGTATTGCAGCAAAGAATTTGAAGATTACTACTCCTTAAATGGGATTCAAAAGCAAAAGACAGTTCCAGGAACTCCACAAGAAAATGGTGTGTCAGAGAGAATGAATAGGACTATCATGGAATGCACGAGGAGCATGAGATTGCATGCTGGATTGCCCTTACATTTTTGGGCAAATGCTGTACATACTGCTATCTATTTGATAAATAGAGGACCTGCAACCCCTTTGGATGGTGGTATTCCAGAGGAGGCATGGACTGGTAAAAAAGTAAATTATTCTTTTCTGAAAACCTTTAGTTGTGAAGCTTTTGTCCATATTGATAAAGAAAACAGAACCAAACTTGATGCTAAATCTCAAAAATGTACCTTCATTGGATATGGGATAGATGAATATGGCTATCGGTTATGGGATTTTGAAAATAAGAAAATAATTAGAAGTAGAGATGTTATATTCAATGAGAAGGTTATGTATAAAGAATAGATGCAGGAAAAGAAGCATGAACAGGACAAACAAGAATATGTGGTGTTGGATGAGATTCCTAAAAATGAAATGCCATGGGTACCTAATGCTCAGCAACAATAGATTGTCCCACAAACTCCTGCAAGTGTTAGAAGTTCTACGAGGTCAAGTAGACCCCCTGAAAGATTTTCTCCTTCTTTGTATTCTATTTTATTAACTGATTCTGGTGAACCCAAAGAATATGAAGAAGCAATGCAGGTGGATGCCAAACAATAGTGGGAGCTAGGCATGAAAGAGGAGATGGACTCCTTGATGAAAAATAAGACTTGGGACAGTCCCTTTACCTACAGAAAAAAGAGTTTTACCTAACAAATGGGTTTATAGGCTGAAGGAGGATGAAGGAGGTCAGAAAAGATATAAGGCTAGACTTGTGGTAAAAGGTTTTGCACAGAAAAAGGGTATAGATTATGATGAAATATTTTTTCCAGTTGTAAAAATGACTTCAATTAGAACTGTACTTAGTCTTGTGGTTGCAGATGATTTACATCTTGAACAATTAGATTTCAAAATAGCTTTTCTCCATGGAGATTTGGAGGAGGAAATTTACATGTTGCAACCACAGGGATATGAGGTCAATGGTAAGGAGAACTTGGTGTGCAGGTAGAAGAAAAGTTTGTATGGCCTAAAGCAAGCACCCCGATAATGGTATTTAAAATTTGATAGTTTCATGGCTGAACATGGTTATCATAGATGTCATTCTGATCATTGTGTATATTTTAAGAGATTGGATAATGGCAGTTATATTATCCTATTGCTTTATGTTGATGACATGCTTGTTGCTAGGTCTAACATGCAACATATAAATGATCTTAAACAGAAATTAGCCAGGTCATTTGCTATGAAGGATTTGGGTGCAGCTAAGAAAATTCTCGGTATGAGGATTACACGGGACAGAAAAAATAGAACCTTGAATTTGTCTCAAAGTGAGTATATAAAGAAGGTGTTGAAAAGATTTAACATGCAGGATGCAAAAGCAGTTAGTACACCTTTGGCTAGTCATTTCAAATTGACTAAGGAGATGTGCCCAAAGGCATAGGAAGAAGTTAATAAAATGTCTAACATCCCGTATTCATCAACTATTGGCAGTCTGATGTATGCAATGGTATGCACAAGGCTAGATATTGCACATGCAGTGGGAGTTGTGAGCAGGTTTATGAGTAATCCAGGTATGGAACATTGGAATGTTGTAAAATGGATCCTTCGGTATTTCAAAGGAACCACTATGAAGGCATTATATTTCAAAGGATCTAATGCTGCTCTGAGTGGATTTGTTGACTCATATTTGGTAGGTGATATTGATTCACGGAGTACTACAGGGTATGTTTTTACTATAGGGGGAACTGTAGTCAGTTGGATTTCTAGGCTACAAAAGGTTGTTGCACTTTCAACTACTGAAGCTGAGTATGTTGCTACTACAAAAGCCAACAAGGAGATGATTTGGTTACAATGTTTTCTGGAGGAATTAGGTCAGACACGAGGATCGTCCATTGTATACTGATAGCTAGAGTGCCATTCATCTTGTGAAGAACTCTTCTTTTCATTCAAGGACAAAGCACATTCAGCTCAGGTACCACTTCATCTGGACTATTTTGGAGGAGGGTCAATTACGACTTGAGAAGATTCACACAAGTGAGAATCCTGTCGATATGTTCACGAAGGCAGTTCCATAGGAGAAGCTGATTTCTTCATCAGTTTATGTTGGTCTTATTGATTGATAATTGTGGAATTTATACCAGTCGAGTCCTAGTGTTTTATCCAACAGATATTGCATGTACAATGGTGTTGTGTAGTATTAGTCTCCAAGTGGGAGATTGTTCCGTGTGGAGCCTAATCAGTCTCCAAGTGGGAGATTGTTGAAATGTGGTGACTGATTAGCAAAGTACTGTACACTCAGCACGTATCCTTGCCGGGGTCCGGGGCTGGGCAGGGGTTCGGGGGCGGCAGCCCCCGAGAAAAGCGTGGGGAAAACTGGCATTGTAATAAAACCTTAAAAATGTTGACTTTGTTTTTTCCCTAAAAATGCATGTTATAAGTGGTTGGGATGCTTAAGGCATTGTAAGGTTGATGTACTATTTTTGCTAGATAATAAGAAAGATTGGACGGTTGTGTATGGTGGACGTAACCCATTCTAAGTGAACCATGTTAAATCTCTATGTTATATGTGTCCTGTTTTATTTCTTTATCTCTTGTATTTAAATCTGCATATAATTGTTAGTTCATATTTGCTTCCGATCTGCTTGAATACCTAACACAAAAATTAAGGATTATGGTCTGAAGATGAACAATGCAAATATTGTTGATGATTAAAGTGATTTGCTTGACCCCCAATTTGTCGATGATAGGTAGCCAGGAGTAATACCAGAAATTGACTGGAAAAAAGATGAGGAAGAACATATTCAAACCAGGACAATCTTGGTCATTCGAAGAACAAAGAAGTGGCTTAGAAAGCAAAAACTGAGCAGAAGCTCAAGGAATGGTTCAACCTCATCCACTAAGGTCTTGGTATCTAATTCTCTTGTCCCATCTTGTGCTGCAAGTTCACTGAAATAGGGAAAAGGAGGAAAGAGAGCAAAGACAGTGCAAATCAAAGAGGAGACAACTTCTGTCAGAGTCACTTGCTCCAAAATAAAGGGCAAAAGACAGTCCTTGCCTGTTGATACTGTAGTGGTTGATTCGAGATGTATACCCCGTCAATTGATCCAATTGAAGAACAACAAGAACTAGCTGATGAGGGTAATGATCGACAAGAATAGGAAGCCTTAAATGAAGCTACTACTATGGTAGTAAGGAATGGAAAGGAGACTGGAACTGATTCAGATAAACCTCAATTTCCTTTAGGACTAGTATGGTTAGAAAATAACAAGTATGTTTATAGAGAAAATCAATGTAGATCTAGAAATTATTAGAATACCAATACACCCACCAGTCAATGTTCAAAATGCAACAAAGTTGGTCACAATTCAGAGAATTGTAGAATGAATGTAAGATGTTATGTTTGTGGAAGATTTGGACACTTATCTAATCAATGCAGAACACAAACTGTCATAGGATATGGAAAAGCTATTCAAAAAAATAATATGACTTGTTATGCCTGTAACAAGATTGGACATATTGCAAAATTTTGTAGAAGCAAGTCCTCACCGGTAAATAACAAAGCTCCTAGATTGAAAGGTAAAGAAAAGGTTGAAGAAGGTAAGCAGGAATTCTCAAAACAATGGATCGGGAAATCAAATCTAAATGGTGATAGGAACACTCCTCCACCGGCAAAACAAAGTAACACTCCACTGGCAAAAGAGAGTAACACTCCACTGGTATGAGACTCTTCATCTAACTGAAGAAAATTCCCTTGAGGGTTTGGCAATCAAATGTGAAACATGCTATTATTCCCTTGGTTGATGGTGAGAAGTTGAAATTACTTCTATACCAGAAGATAAGTTAAGTTATTACTTAACTGACAAGCATTAAATGTGGTGGTTGGCAAAATTAACATTATAAATCAAGTGTTTTGGCTCCAGTTTTATTTCACTGAGCATTCAAACCTTCGAGAGCATGAAATTTCTAGAGCAAAGGCATTCCGAGCAAAGAAGTGAAGAAATTCAGCAAGCAATCATTCCTAAGGCAGATAAAGGTATTTATAATCATGGCTTCTTCATCTGTTCCTGAATTCATAGAAAACCCTATTGTAGTTGAAGTGATTAAATGCCCTAGACCCATATTTTAGTTAGTTCCTAAAATTGCCAAAAAAGATGATAATGTTGGTTCTTTTTCTCAAATCCCTAAAGGAGTAGTTTTTGTTGAAGACCCTAGAATGTACATACATTGTCACATAGAAGAATTAGGTGATGAGGAAATCAAGAACATGTATAAATCAGTAATCTATGACGATTTCGGTAATGTTAAACCTGAGCACAAGATAGTTGAAACCCTAGGTTTCATTGAAATTCTCAGTATTCCAGATTTCCCTAAGGATTTTATAAGGATAGTTTTAAGCAGGGTACATGGTGCATTCTTCTGGTTAGACTCAATTCACAAAATCACTAGAGAGGCAGTAAAAGTTGTGACAGGGCTACCTTCCACCGGTAACAGGCTTAATAAAACAAAGAAGGTCTCAAATGACCTAGTGACTAACCTAACAAGTGCAACATCTGATAAGAGATCTTTAAGGGTAAATGATGTAATAGATATCAATGTCAAATTCATTATCATGATTTTAGGCTACAAAACCACACATGCAAATAGGTTAAACTCAGTCTCTAGTCTATGCATAAAGAGTGCATATGATATGATTAAAGATAATGCAAAAATAGATGTGTGTGAATGGTTGAAAGATGAACTAATTGACAACTTGGGAAAGATAAAGAAAGACAAAAAGGGGACATTCAGATTTGGAAACCTACTTGTTTGTTTAATGTTGCACATAACCAAACAAGTACCCGGTATCGGTAATAGAAATCTTGGTTTTGATATACCGATAGGCAAACAATTGTTAGATTTACTAAACAACATGGGAGAGAACAGAGAAAAGAACATAGATGAGTACTTTCAGGAATTGAAGGCTCGGATGAAGACAAGAGTCGGATTATCACAAGAAATTGTAAATAAGTATAAGGATGAAATCTATTTTGTTATTAAGAAGGATGAAATTTGGATGGAGGCAGTTATCCCAAGAACCATTTGGGTTACTAAAATGGGGTATGAAACTGATGATCACATAATTGAAACATATGTAAAAGCCCTCCTGGAAGCACCTAAGGAGCCTACAGAAGAGGTATTTGGCAGTGCAGAGACTATTGAAAACCAAATTCAATCAAAGAAAAGGGTTAAGAAGGTTGAAGCAATAGTTAGAACAGGATCCCGACAAGCAAAAGCTATTAAGGATGATGTACTCAAACAAACTGGTATTACTAAAGATGAGTTAGAAACACTTCAACCGGAAACTCACCTTTCACCGGTTGGAAATTCTTCAGAAAGTGATATACCAACTAAATTTAAAAGAGTTGTGAGAAAAAGGAAACCTTCACTGGTATCTACACCTTCTCCTAGAAGAACCAGATAGAAACAATAGGCAGTAAGGCCCACAACTAGGAAGTTAACTCCAAAGAAGAAGTCAACACCCAAGAAGAAGACTCAACAAATCATTGCTCCAATTGACAAACTTATAAATGAAATAACAGAGGATAAGAAGCTGAAAAACATCAATAAATTGTATGATTCATTATCAACTGATGACAAGGAAAAAGTTGAAAACAGTGTAATCCTACACTTGGATATTTACAAGAATTTTTTTATGCAAGTTGTGGATGAGTTACCGGAAGATCTATTCAAAATACTTGAAGCTAGAAGGCAAGCTATTGTAGAGCTTGATAAGAAAATAAAAATTGAAAACTTCCTGTTGTATATCTAGTCAACTCACCAAATGAGATAGATAAACTAATCTCAGAGGCTAACCAATTAGTATTTTCAACTGCACACCGGCATGTAGCACTTATGGTTGGTAGAGTGAATGAGGTAGCAAAGGAAACTGCTAATGCATGGGACATATTCCTTGCAGAGAAGGAAAAGCAAGAAGAATATAGAAACCCTAAACCCATCAAAGTATACCAAAAGGATAAGGATAAGGGAAAAGGTAAGGTTAGTGGACCACCTAGCATAAAAATAATAGATAACTTATCCCGTCCACCTCTTGATACCCCACCGATAGTTACCACTGACAATCAACCGGCTAATGACAGTATGGACACACTACAAGAGGACACAAATCCCAATTCCGAGGTGTTATATACAGTGGATATTGACACTCTGAAAATCAATATTGTGGTAGATAAGGATTCAACAAGGAAAATAGATATGGCTAATGAGCCACTGGTAACAGATAGCTCGGAAGGTAAACCAGCAGGTGACAACACTAAGAAATAGGAAGAGCAACAGGCTCCTTCACAAGAACAAGTTCATACAGAGATAGTGCCACCAACATCAGCTAAGCAATCCAAACCTTTGATTAAAGAAATGGAAACACAAACTGACCTACCAGAGGTCACCACAAGCAAGGAAATTGCTCCCACCGGTGGAATACAGATTGTTGGTTCTTCCACTGTAGATTTCAAATCAACAAATGTAACAAAAGTTCTTCTGGATTCTATCAAGAAGATAACAGAGTGTACCTCACAAGCATACAAGGCAATTGATGACACAATTCCAATTTTGAAAATGATAGCACCTAAGTGTAATATAGAAAATAAAGATTCTTTAGGTCAACTTGACACTTTGTCTAAGTATATTATTGACAACACTATGACAGTTGAACAAATAAAAGAGGAAGCATTCAAGGAAAGACTAGAGAAAGAAAAACACAAATTCTTTGAGGAGGAAATAAAGAAGTGGTACAAGACAATTTGACAGTCTTTTACCGAAACTGTGTAGTACACTAAAGGAATTTAAAACTTTGTACAAGGATACATGTAAAACTAACTTTTTGACAGTAGATATAGACAAGAAAATCAGCAAGGTACAGGAGGAAATAAATCAACTAGCTAATAACTTCATTATTTCATCTGATTCATTATCAGTTTTTGAGTAGAAAATAACAGGTTTTGAGGAAGAACTACTAAAGTTGGAAAGAGAGAAGGAAAGAATAAAAAGAAAGGCTAAAGATCTACAATGGAGACTTAGTCCAAAATTGGACTACCTCGCCTCCTTAAGAAAAGAATATATATGATGCTTTGATTCAAGGACAGAAAACATCGGTAGAGCAAATGCAACACCTCACCGGTACAGTTCAGAGGACTAAGGCCACAATAAAAGATAGCAAAAAGTTCATTGAGAGCCTGAATCTGGTTTTGGCATATCTTTTTCAAATTATAACCAACCAGTTACAAGGATGAAATAGGAAACCACACTCAATTGACACTTTGACAACCTTTGTCATTGATGCCAAAGGGGGAGTAGTGGAATGAGAAAAATAACCAGCAAATGACTCATCAGCTTAGGGGGAGCACATATTCTTTTGGTACACAATTTGTGGCAAGACAATTCTGGCAGATTCTGGAGATTGTTGGCAAATGCATACTCCAATGAGATATTGTAGGTGATTTAAGTTTTTGTCATTGATGGCAACCTTACAATCCTATGACACTGGCAAGACAAATTACCGGCACCAGCAAGGTCAGACTCTACACCAGCACACACAGACCACCGGCAATAAAAGGAAGCATACCGGCACAAAAGCCAACATGAATTTTGTTTGTAATATATTTTATTAATTATTGTAAATTCATTGTAAGCTGACTTGGCAAGTTGTAAAATGACTCATATATATAAGAGATCATTGTAGAACATTTTGTAAGAAAAAAAAAAGGAAGAATATAGGTGAAATAAGGCAGACCTATTATGCGAATTATATGTTAAGGGTTTATGTATGAAGCAGAGCTATAAACCAGTATTGGATCTGGCATGGTAGATGTTATTTTGAAGCAGTACAAGACATTGGATTTATATAATCCATTTTGTAAGTTAGTGAGACTTCCCATTTTGTAATTGAGCAGTGAGCTCTAAGCACTTGGCCTTCATGCATGTGCAGGCCCATCTTGTAGTAGTAATATTCTCTTATTGGCCAGTAAGTGAATATTGTGGGTTACAAATCCCACCTAGGTTTTTCCCACACTGGGCTTCCTCATTAAACTACTGTGTTATGGTGTCTTTTTTATGTGGTTACTGTTATCTCTATTTATTGCATTATTTCTTGTTTACTGGTATACAGTATTGATTTGCTTTACATGTTTTAAGTTAAGAAAATCTTATAACCAGTTAGATACTGATTCACGCCCCCCTCTATCAGTATTTGTGGGAATCCTAACAACTAATTTATCTTCTGTTGAGATTTCATCATTCTGCTATGATCATGGAATATCTCTCGCTCACTCTTCTGATTATTACCCTGAGGGAAACGGTCAGGCGAAATCTAGCAATAAGAACCTTATAAATATTATGAAGAAATTAGTGTGCGAAAAATTTAAAGATTGGCACAAAAAATTGTATGAAGCTCTTTGTGTTGATCGTACATCACCAAAAATGGCTATTGGAATGTCACCATTTGAACTAGTCTATGGTGTAGGGGCTCAGGTAGCACTTCCTCTAGAACTTGCAGCTACTATGTTATAGACTGTCATTGAGGACGCTTATTTTCAGGATTCTTTAGAAAAACAGATTATGCATTTGATGAAGATTGATGAAGAAAGAGATAAATTAGTAGAACGGATAGCAGAGCATCAGATGAGGCTGAAGAAGATATTTGACAAGCGGGTCAGATAGTGGAAATTCATGTTAGGTGATCAAGTATTGCCCTAGGACAAAAGGAGGGAGCCAAAAGGAGCACATATGAAGTTTGAATCACTCTAGAAAGGACCATTATTGATTCATGAGGTAAAGGGGCCAAATTCATTCAAACTTGCATATCAGGATGGTACTGCTCTTCCCCTGTCTTATAATGGATAGTATTTGAAATTATATCAATTGTAAATAGGAGTCCCCTGTAAGTCTTGTATATAAAATTTTGTTGTGTTTAGTTAGTTGCTAGTTTGGTTTTGTTGTGTTTTGGTCCTTTCTTTCCATAAGTTTATTTACAAAACCAAAGAGTCTTGAGTTCATGTCTTCAACATTCTCAATCCTAGTCCCTAGTTAGAGCCAATGTTAGTCTGTACTTGCATTATGCCTATTTCACATCCTTTAACTCTTTTTTCCCCCTTTGCATTTTTTCTTAACTAAACCTCTCACTTCAATCGTTATAGAGTTCAAGGTTCAAGTTCAAGTGCGGTATGTAGTGTAGCGGCTTTGTTTTAAGTAAAGCGTTAAAAGGTCTTGGTAGTCATAGTTTGTTGAACTTGAACCGTGAACCTTTAGAGTGGTTCAAGGTTCAAGGTTCGATATGTTAAATAAAGTCTTGTGTAACTCATGATTGTATACTGAGTAAGCTTTGGCATGTTCGTGTGTTTTTCACTAATGTTGTTTTGAACTTGAACCTTTGAACTCCTTTTCGAAGGGTTCAAGGTTCAAGGTTCAAAGTTCGAGGATTAATGACTTTGGAGATAAAGTGTACAAGTGTCAGCATATAGGGAATATTGTGAGTTTAAAAGATGAACCTCGAGAAAATAAATTATGATAAAAATCTGTACTTGAGAATAATCAGTCCAAGCAACCATTTCAATTAAAGGATATAGAAGAGAAAAGACTTGCTATTAATAAATTGTTACAAATTAATCTTTTCGGCATGATTTGGCATGGATGAGTATGCAATTTTCAAATCATGATGAATTGTGTGACCGATATTTCAGGCCACTCCCTAAGATCTATTTTATTTTAAATAAGTTAGTTGCCTTCATTATTTGCCCAATTTGGTAAGTAGAAGATTAGTGCAAGCGGCATTTCTTGTTCTCGACTCTGTGAATTCTTGGTACTGCATGAAAGGTGAGTGCAAGTTCTTCCTCTTTTCTCATTTGTTTTCATAAATTGAAAGTGTTATTTGATACTTCTGTTCATTCAGTAAGTTCTTCCTGCTATGTATTTTCTGATTGTAAAAAAAAATGAGACCGAAAATACCTCAAATAGACCAAAAGTCTTGGCTAGTTAGTTTCCTGCCTGACATAGGAGATCCTTTTCTACCATCAGTAGATTTAGAGGAATTCCATGAAAGAGTGTAAACTTCTACCAGTTCCCCTTTGATGTAGAAAATTTCAGATAGTGGGTTGGTAGAAGCTGCAACATTTCTTCCAGTTGTGTCATGTCCAAAACTAGTTTTGGAATGTACGAGCAGATATGATCTTGTAGAGAGGTGTATAAGAAACATAGATGGTAAAGTGTTTCTTGCAGTTAGTCAGGAGTTTGTTTCCACCATAATGAAAATACCAAAGAAGGAGCAATATGAGGACTGGATGGTGTGCAAGTCGTAAGGACTTTTCTCTGAGAAGAAGTCATGTTATAGGAGTGTCATTGCGAGAAATTGGTTATTGAAATTTCAAAAGGGGGGTTCAAGATTACCAAGCCCATCAACCCGAGAGTATCTAATTCAAGAAGTAAGGGACATGGTCACTTTATTACATAGAATGCGAGAAAATTGGATTGCCTTTTACTGGGAAGATTGGATGTATTTATTTATCCAGGTCATCTTTGGCGAAAGGGGATACATAGATTGGGCAGAGTTAATTGCAAAAAGAATGCATGATGGATTAAGTTGCTTTGGGAACAAAAATTTCCATATGTCTTCTTACCTTATATATTGTTTAGTCTGCACCCGTCAATGGGTAGGTCTATATCACGAAACTTGGCATATTAATATCACCTGCATTTGCAGCAACTTAGGGTCACTGACAATTATTTGAAGGTTCATAATATTTTCCTTGGCATTTTGGTATTTTAGTTGAAAGGAGATATTCATAAGAGATTAACTGAGGAAGCTATGCAGTTTAAAAATATATATGGTAGCTTTTATATTCAGTTCTCCAGGTTCGCTTATTTGAGTGTTGGGGGTTTTGAAGGATAACCTTACAAATTGCCAAGATATGTCTTTGACAGGCAAGTGTTAATTGAAGTTTGCAGGCAACTCGCTCATATAGATAAGAAATATGTGGAAGAACACCAAACAGGGGTTTCCTTTCCCATTGAACTGACACATTACATTTGTAACAGTGTCTCAGATGCTTTGAATGTGGAGTTAGAGTTCAAAAGGTTTAAATATTAGTTGTATTTTTGCCACGCTGAATTTGATACTAAAAGATTTGCAATGACACACTTTACATTCAGGGAGAATTTTTGACATGTACCTAATATAGAAGAATTTTGGGCAGATTGTGTGGATGAGTACGAAGTCCGAAAAAGAGCTCACCTAAGACTCACAGTGCAACAAATTAAGGATTATGGTCTGAAGATAAACACTGCAAATATTGTTGATGATAAAAGTGATTTGCTTGACCTCAAATTTTTCGATGATAGGCAGTTAGGAGTAATACCAAAAATTGACTAGAAAAATGATGAGGAAGAATAGATTCAAACCAGGACAATCTTGGTCATTTGAAGAATAGAGAAGTGGCTTAGAAAGCAAAAGCTTAGCAGAAGCTCAAGGAAGGGTTCAACCTCATCCACCAAAATCTTGGTATCTAATTCTCTTGTCCAATCTTGTGCTGCAAGTTCACTCAGATAGGGAAAAGGATGACAGAGAGCAAAGACAGTGCAAATCAAAGAGGAGACAACTTCTGTCAGAGTCACTCGCTCTAGAACAAAGGTAAAAAGACAATCCCTACTTGTTGATACTATAGTGGTTGATCTTGAGATGGATACCCCCTCAATTGATCCAATCGAAGAACAAGAAGAACTGGCTGATGAGGGTAATGATCGACAAGAACAAGAAGCCTTAAATGAAGTTACTACTATGGTAGTAAGGAATGGAAAGGAGACTAGAACTAATTCAGATAAACCTCAAGTTCTTTCAGGACTAGTATGGTTAGAAAATATGTTAAGCAGTAAGAAGAGAAACATTGTTCCAACCTCGATTTCATTAGAAGATATGGTGAGTAAGTGCTTGGGAAAGACTCCAAAAGCGAAGAAGTCCAAGACTATGTCAAAAATTGACTTTGATGCAGATAGTGGGAACTAGATTGCAGAGGTTGCTCGCCCATTAACAGATGAAAAGATAAAGAACTCTACAGCTCAGGACTTCACTATTGAAAAGATAAATATTGGAGCTACTTCTTTAGTCATAGATGTTCTCCATCTTGAGGCTTCAATGAAGAAGATCATAACTAGGACCTGGAAAGATAAAAAAGATAAGCATCAAATGAAAGACATGTTATGAAGGATGGCAAAATACATTCAGGCAATCAATGCTCTGAATCCTCAACTTTTGTCCTTTGATCCCAAGTCCCCTACAAACTAGAAGACTTTGGAGCAAATACAAAAAATGCCTATTGATCACAGAAACTATGATGGAGTGGCCAGAAAAGATTCAGAAGTCTGGTGCTGAGTACTTTGTTAATCTAAGCAAGGTATATGATGGGGCGATGCAAGTAATGAAGGAGCTGGAGGTTGAAATCATCAATTGATAGAAAGAGGAAGCTAAATGGGCGTCAAAAGTTGCGCAGATGTGAGAAGTGTAGAATTATGGGGTAATGAAGTTTCTTGTGGAAAGACCTCTAGCAGTCCTGGATGACAACATTTTGTATGTGTGCAAAAGGAACATTGAATGGAAAAATTCTTTGATAAAATAGGCTTATGAGGACTTCGTGAAATTGATAAATCAACTCACAGAATTAGTTACTTCCATGAGAAATGAGCTCGTGTGTATTGGGATTAAATGCCTAAAAGATGATGGAAGAACCCTAGAAATGATTGAGGTTATAATAGGATCATTCACGAGCAAAATCAATTATGTGAAAGAGGTTAAGGGTTTGGTTCTAGATGACTTAAGTGTGATTGCTAAGTTCGAATCACTCTTGTTTTTATACATCAGACATCTGGATAGTCACTTCGACAAAGTCGCACAAGTTCACAGGGAAAAAGAGGTATGGAAGCAACGTATGGCACATGTGGGATTACGTCATAATAGAATCATTCAACACTTTACCACTGCCCAGGCAAATTGGAACAAAGAAGCAGTTATCAAAACTGCATAGTGATATTTTTCATTGATGATAAATCCTTTTTCACTTGTTACTTGCAAAAACAATTTTATTTTGATACTGGTTTCACTAACTTTACAGGGCGGAAATTGTTGGCTTTTCGTGTTTCCCATTATAACTATTGGTTGGGTTGTGGCTATATAACAATGTTTTGAAGACTCTAGAAAGGTCCAAAAAACTATTATTTTTCAAGCATCAAACAATATCTATTTATGTTTTGAATTCCTTGGAATGGGATTGACTGATTTATAAATGAAAATAATTATGGTGTGCAGTCTTTGAGTCTGTGCATTTAAAGATTGGTGATCTTTCTTTGGAAATTTTTTTATGTGCATGATATCATTACTCTTATCAGTCAATTCTATGTTTTCTTGAATTCATTGTTATGTATATTTGTTAGAAGATTCATTATGGATTGAGTTGCATTGATCCTCCTTGCCCTGTGAGGCATGAGAGAGTATCGATCAGAATCAATACTACATTGAACTTGCTTTGCACTGAATTTATGTAATGAACTTATGCTAAAAAATAGAGTCTATGAGCTCTTATTTAATCTTCAGAATTTTCTCTATGTTTTATATTATGGCATTCTTTTGTGTTGATAGATGAATGCTAAAGCCTTTCTATGCTTTATGGTTAAAAGCATCTTCATTTCAAGATGTTCTGTGTATAATTCATTGCAAATCATATGAGGAGCTGCCCTTCAATGTAGAGGATGGATTTTTATTAGTTCATCCAACTATTGGTTTATTTGTGTCCTTTCATTAAGAGGTGTATAGAAGTCATATTATTATTTAGAAAAAATAAATATTACAATTACAAGAAAGGGACAAATCTATTAACCAACACATACAAACAAATACACTTGAATTATGAAGCATACAATGAATACTTAAATCATGAAGCATACTCATGAATATACTTAACACATAAAGAAGGAAGCATACATAAAGAATGAGGCATCAGATGAATCCACTGAAGTCATAAAGCATACACTTGAATATATGTAGAGCATGAATTGTCTTAAGTCGTGAAACATACATATTGTTACACGCAAGGCAGGAGCATGAAGCATCCATGCAAGACATGAAGTAATACACACAAATACGCCCTAAGGTACAATGCATATATGAAAAAGTACTCGTATAAATCATACAATGAGGAAATCATGTTGAAGACACAATAGACACATTAATATCCACAATTTACCAGGTATATATACATAAAACATGCATTTAAGAGAAATATACATGAGCCACATGGATGCACTTAAAGAATGAAGTATGCACATAAAACATAAAGAATATATATAGAGCATACACATGAATATACTTGGGGCAAGAAGAATTCATGCAAAACATAGAGTGTACACATAAGGCACAAATACATGTAAAGCATGAAGTGTACGCATGAATTCACTTAAGGCATGTAGCATACACGTAGCATAAAGTATACATAGATACCATAAGATGTGAAGTGTACACATAAGTCATAAGATAATGGATACATGTAAGCAAAGAATCAACATACATGAATATATGCAAGGCATGAAGTAATGCACATAATGCATGAAGGAACTATGTAAAGCACAAACCATACATATGAATACATGCAAGGCATGAATCATACATGTAAACCATGAAGTAATACATAAATACACATAAGGTACAAGCATATATGAGAAAGGTTCTCATGGAGTGGACATGTTGAAGACACATCGATCATGAAGCATACAAGAGAGAGGTATTCATGGGATAGACATTTGAAAACATCTCATTTATGAAGTAACACAAATACACATATGATATAAAACACATATGTCAGACACATGACAGACATGGTGCAAGCACAAGGTTTACATGAGGGAAGTGTACATATAAAACACCCATGGAGTAGGCATGCTCAAAAAATATTAGACACTTACCAGTTAAAGGCATAATCATAAGAATGCAATGTTGTCTAGATCAATTCAATTTTTGATTTATTTAAGAAGAGGGCTGAATCATTAGTTCTAATTGATTAGTTGTTAAAACAGGTTCATCCAACAGGCTAATAGGATCATGCTCTGAATATTGTCAATTACGTTTGACAATATAATTTTCATGCTCTGCATCACAATTCTCCAATGTTGACCTTACCTAATTCTTTGTTGCTCATTGAATCTTACACAAATGCTACTGAGGATGTCATGGGAACCATCTTGTTATAAGATAGTAAAATAGTATGCTACTATTCAATGGTTTTCTTTTCAACAATGAGGGACTATCTAGCTTATGATAGAACTTTATGCATTAGTCTAGGCGATGAGAAAGCGTATAAAAAATAGTATGAGAAAGACTCAAATTATGGGGAATACAAATAGAAATAAAATACATGATCATCGAGCGAAAATATAAGATTGGTTGACAAATATAAGATAGCAACCATGCAGATCATACAATAGTGATAAGGAGAATACCTAAATAATAGTCCATATGAATCACCAAGTAATAGCAGCATATAGTCATAATAATCCTCACACAGAGCAACCATGGAGTCAAAGAACATTGTCCAATGTACAGTTATAGCAGGATAAGAACTTTATATCCATCTATTCTATTGATACATTATTATAGGAGATAAATAGCTATAATAGTCCCGATGATGCTATAGGGCAGTCATATTGGATTAAGAGCATGCAATAGTGAATGTACCAGTATCAGCACAGTGTCATTGAAAAGATCATGCATGAGGAGCATTCATAGAAATCAATAGCACAAAGGATAGTATAAGCCCAAACAAAAAGGAATATCATCGCACAGTGTATATTTGTCACAAGCATTAGAAGTCACAAGCAAAATATAGTGTTATGAGTCACAATAAGTGCCTTGGAGAGTGTGAAAACACCAAAAAGAATATCATCTAGATTATAGAGCAGCACAAAAGCCATAGATTGGAGGTAGAATACAATCATGAAGGTATTTTTTTTGAAAAGACAGGGTTAGAGCCCAGTCATGGCAGTATCACAAGCACAATGTTGTCTAGATCATTTGATAGTCAACGACGAAAACAAAGTCCCACACTTAATAGTTAAAGGACAGTCCCAAAGTCAGGTACATCAAAAGCATAAAAGCAGCAGTTACAGTGGCTAAGGGTCCCAAAACTAGGAGATCAGTAATGTATAGAGGATCAGGTGCAAACACCATTATCATGATCACTGTACAAAAGGTCATAGTACATTCACTGGAAAACAACCAAGAGAGAAACAGTGACTTAAGATGCAAAGCACGGTCTTTCAATCATCAAGACAGTGGCATCAAAGTAAATACAATGAAAAATATAGTCTTAGAAAGGAATCTTGATATTAATGAGGACATTGGAATTTATAGTATTATAACTAATCAAAAGTCACCATCATGGAGGTATCCTTCACAATCATATGATATAACAAGAATGAATAATGTATTGATAGCCATCAAAGAGTTTGTCATAGTGTTTTATTGTAGTAGAACAGTGATCATGATTATAATTTCAATCCAAATGCCTTCAAAGGAGCAGCTTCAACATAGGATTAGAAGTCTAAGGACAGTTTGCAACCATGAAATTTATAAATAGTTCAAAGTCCAACACAGTGAATAATGAAATACTGCTACAACAATTCTTCATGGACAATCCATAGCCTTATAACAAATACACTGATAAGGGCAAAAAAGATCACTATTATCATGGGTCTGAGACAATATAAAATGATCAAAATATATAGTTATTAGTAGTCATAAACTGTCTTAGAGGATTGGCAAAGAAAAACATAGGTTCTCCTCATAGAAGATAGAGATATGAAGCAATAATGAGATGTGAGGTTACAATTATAAAATTTGGATGAACTCAAAGAGACATTTACAAATATAGCCTACCCTTTATAATACCTAATTGAAAAAATGGATGCAATGCAAGTCCTTTTATCAGTAATGTCTAGCAAATAGTAAAAAACTAGAACAATAAATTCCATATAAAAGTGGTTAGAATTAAAATGATAAGGAAATTTTAAAAATGCTATAGAAAATGTCAAGTAATAAAAAAAACTTATAAGGATGAGGCATATTCATAACTTTTGCAGTCCCACCATGGATATCAACACTAGAAGCAACTCATATTGTTAGTGTACATACAAGACAATATGGGAGTTCATTATACCCAGCAACTTGTGGTATTGTCGTTCGTGTTGGCTCTGTTGAACCCTGCAATTAAGATTCAATATACATTATTCAATAAGATTAACTATGCAACATAATGAAATATTGAAAAGTTTGTTATCTTATTGAGCTTCGCTTGGTTTCGAGAATAGTTTAATATTATCTACTTAATAGGGCCAACCATGTGAAGGCGAAAGCTCATTTGGCCCCTCCCCCCCCCCCCCCCCCCCAAACATCACTCTAAAATCCCCGTTAACATCTAACATTCATTCATTCTTTCTACCATTAATAAAATATAACATTCATTCATTAATATCACATAATTTTCATTAACACATAACATTGACTAACATTAATTAACACGCAACATTCATCAATATTAATTAACGCATATCATTCATAACCATTCATTAGCACATAATCACATTCATTAACACAAAAAAATTAGTCATTATCAAATAAGGTTGATTACAATCATTTCTTTTTATGTTTTTTATTTGAAGCTATGAAAAGACTAAGTGGAGTATCATTTTCTTCATCATTTCCCCCCTCTTCAATTGTTCTTCGCTCTGCTCATGATCTCAATGAATGCCTAGCCCTATACTGAGCACAAGGACATTGAAGCGAAGGGGGGTCCTCTGCAATAACAAAGAAATGGGTTCAATTCAAAACATTCTTTATTATTGTTACAAGTTATTCATTAATTTAGAGAACATAACTGGTGTGCTATTTACCTGATGGGGCCACATCATTTTATCTAGCCTCAACCTCAACATGTTGAACACCCTCTAGATCCTTTGGAGTTCAAATACTAAAGGTTACATTAATGTTGAAAATCAATTGTAATTAAATTTATTTAAAGGAATAGTAGTGGTCCTCTTTATCTGATTGGGGAACATCACATTCCTGATGTTGTGTACCTGGATCATGCTCCACTTGGTCACCACCGACTACATGCTCTAAAATATTAACAAAAAAGGTTACATTAATTACTACTCTAATTACTACTCTAATTACAAATTAAGATGTTTAATTGTATTAATAATTACATAAATAAATTTGAATAACAAATGGATACCTCCACTACTGGGATGCACATCTGAACCTTCATGTGTAGGTGGTGTTTCACGATTAGAAGGTTGCATTCCAATGTCATGCACATTGTTATCATTGCTTGCTTATTTAAAATAAATATAGTCACTTTATGTTGGAACTCAACATCAATTAGATTATTGGTAAAGTATTCAATTTGAAACAATTTTCATTTAGCTTATTTACCTATGTGACGGATGCACTAGAATCTTGTGTTTGCCCACTCAATTCTCATAGTCGATCAGCCACGGCTGTATAGCCTTGCAATTAGGTAATTCTCTTGTCATCTTCTATGGGCACTCTATTGAATTCAGAGCCCTGCATTTTTGCTTGGTATCGTGAATTTTGCTTGCATTATTTGATCAAAAAAAAAATCGTTTGCAATTTATAAATATTTTGATGTGATATTTCATTTACAGATACTTACAATTCATGTGGCAAGTTTCACATAACCACCAGAGTCGAGTTTGTGTTCCCTGTGCTTTTCTTGTCTTGCCTTGGTTTCCTTTGACGTGTCACTCAGTCTATGAAAAGTTTGAAATATGTTAGATTATATAAATATAAAGAGTAATTAATTAGTACATAATTACATTCTCAATAGTATCCCATACCTTCTTTTGGCATCTAGTGGTGTATTTCTTTTTTTCCTTTCAATTCTCTCCTTGGCATCCAAAATCAAGTCCGTCCACTCCCTCTCTGGAATCATGGGGGGACACTCGTACTTTACGTTCTTCTCTAAATGGGTCATATATTGGTCCCTCACATACTTTAGATATGTGCCAACTTTTTCAAGGAGCTTGGTTTTTTTGAATGTGTCATTTCTAAACCACTCAACCATACAGTTTGTCAATTCATCTTTTAACCTTTTTTCTTGGTCATTCCACCTTTTAAAGCAAAAACAAACCTATTAGATTCAGAAATGAAATGAAGCTACATTTATTATAGTACAAGAAATGGATCAAAGGAAAACTATTCTAGCAATGATATGAAATCAAAATAGTGGATTAGGGTTAGTTCACATATGATGTTCCACCTTTTACGTATGGTGGGCCCAAATATCTGCAATGCAATGTCATTAAGATTTTTATAAAAAATATCATTTCCTACAAAAAATTCATGGGATCATTAGTCCAAAACGAGTGATGAGAAAGTAAATTACAATTAGACTATATATAATAATAATTTTAAAGTACCCGGAACCTTCTATATCTTTAAGGGAATCATTTCTTCGTCGCTCACCACCAATGTGGCCTGCAACATTCTTGTACTAGGAATACGAGAAGATCCGGGAAATGGTGGTATGTTATCAGCAATAGTCACCTCTAGTGCATCCTCATGTGCATCTCCCATTGTAGAAAATAAATCCACTATGAAATGCCCCCAAGAAAGAACAATTGAAGGAAAATAAACACATAACAAAAGATAGAGCAAAAGAGGGATCTACCAACAATGGGCGAGCCAATATGACGTGCAGTAGAGGATGTTTGCATGATGTGTGTTGTCAGCATTATAGTCAGAAATACAGGTGGGGCTAACCTCTGATGAGGTTCTAACAACATTTGCACAAGAATTTTGACAAAACCTGAAGAATAATACATTAAATATATGAAAAGTGCAAGAATTATAAACAATGATGAACCTTTATTATGAATATTGACAGTATCAAGTATGATGTATTTTGGGTACTCAAAGTGATAAGCCATGAAAATTGTCATCACTTGAACTACCTATAATACCCTAATCATGGCCACCAGGTTGATGAGGATGCATAAATTGTTGTAAAAACAACACATACATATTTTAGTTAATGACATAAAAGAGTATAAAATATAAACCATTATTGAATTTTGTTATAATTAAAGCTTTCATTACTACTTGCTTGCAGGTTTTCTGTTGTTCGAATCAATTTTTGCACCCTCTCGTATCTCATCAGTCTGAGGCTCCACGGATGCCAAAGCAACAATCTCTCTACTAATTTTTCTAATAGACTTTTTATCAATTCCATAGGGTTGGTAGAATTTGTAGGGTCATCATCCCTTAATCCTATTGAGTCCACATCCCTAGAGAGGTGCTCAGGTACTGCACCTCCCTTTCCCTTTCCCCAAACATCCGTCTGTGATGATAATATCATTAACAATTACAAAATTACTCTAAAACACTCAAAAAAAGAACATGATAATGTAACAGTTTGCTTCTATCTAATTTGTACAATTACAATGAGGTTTACCTACTCGGTAGAAGTGTCACGACCTACATCCCTATTTGTGCTATGTGATGGATCCATGTCACCCTGTGATAAAGAAAAAATATAAAAACGTTAGCAAAATGAAACCAATAGACTTAGCAAAAAAACTTCATAATAAAATAGTATATTGGAGTCATTAATTGGAGGTTGGTTAATTCAAATGGTATATAGTATGTACCACCCCCATGATAGTAACTTTGTTTGTATCTATACGATTCAAATTATAACCAATTAGAAGCTCTTCCCCTGCACTTATTGATTTTATCGCACATACGAATACATGATTTCCCTTGCGCGACTCAAATATGCAATTGGGTTGTTTATTAGTTGACCCAGGTTGCTTACTATTTATAAAACCTGCAATATTCCCTGTTGCTTTTGGCCTTCCATCAATGTATACAGCCACTCGTTTACTTTGATCATTATCTTTCTGTTGTATATAATTTGCTGACAGTGCATACCTATCCATACTTTTTTAAATCGAACAATTTGCATCCAATTATTGTAATTGTAACAAGGTCTGACAAACTCCATCAATTCAGCAACTTTGTTGTAACAAACCTTTATGTCATCCATGGAAAAGAGGGCCAAACCATGTAACGATGAAGGTGTTATGTGATATATCCTATCGTTAACACCAAAATCGGTGTTTATTGGAGGAAGTTACTTGGGTACCCATTGTTTCTATGGATGTTTGTACCTCAAGGGCACCTCAATGTCACCTTTGATCTCATCATCATAAGAACATGACCCCCCTTGAGCAAGGAAAAATTTCATGCGTTTATTGAATTTTCTTCTAATCTTTTGACCTCTAGTTAACCTCCCTATTGTAGACCTACTACATGTCTCACTTTCATTTTCTATTCCTTCATTTCCCTCACTCAAGGAAAACACATCTGACAAATACCAATTTGGTGGTACCTGCACTACATCAAATGAGAGAGTTAGTTGGTAATGAGAGAGATATTTTGCAAATGGGGGTAATGTTGATGAATAAGTCGGCCCTAAAGTTGATATTGAGATTAGAATTTGAATAAGTCCAACTGGGGCCTCAAGTGTTGATAACTATATTAGATTTGCTGCTAATGTTGAGGTTTGAAAAACTGAGGAATTTTGTTTTCCAAGTAATTTTTAAAAAATAAATTGTTTCTATAGGGTGTATTGACTTATACCTGTCGATCCATGAGACTGTGCAAGATCCTTGTCAAAGGGGTTCAAGTTCCTCCACATGTAATTCAATTATCTTATGTTAGCTAAAAATTACATAGTACACAATATGAACAACATGAACTTTGTAGACAAAAAGAGTATTAAATAAAAAAAATATGTTGCACCTATTCCCACCAAGGGTGACAACATCACACAAAATGTATACATGGAATCATCACCATCAATTGAGCATCATAAGCATTACATTTGTAAGTTGATAAACAATAAATACATATGTATCATAAGCATCATAAGCATCACATATGTATCATCATATATGTAATTGAGCATCATAAGCATCACATATGTGTCATCATAAACATGTAATCCATCACATATGTATCATAAATCACCATCCATCACATAGGTAATAAACAATCCACATTCTATAAATAAACACAAAGATCAAAAAATGTCACATGTATCATCATAAACATGTAATCCATCACATGTGTATTTTAAATCAACATCCATCACATAGCTAATAAACAATCCAAATTCTATAAATAAACACAAAGTTTAAAAAATGTCACATAAATAGTCACTCTCCCTATCTCCATCTCCTCAGAGTGGCATAGTTCTACTATTGAGACTTGCTATAGGTGGAACATGAATTAAAAACATTAAAAGGTACATCATGAATTAATTATGTAATGATATTAGAATTCAAAACATAATGAATTAATTATGTAACCATATAAGTCAAATAAATTTCTATCAAGAAATCAATATTAAATAGATAATATACTAATTGCATACCTCATACATTTCATTCATGTCATTGATCTTCTTCTTTATCCAACTCATCATCATGACCATCATCATCATCATCATCAACATCATCATCATCATCATCATCACCACCACCACCACCACCACCACCACCGTCATCGTCTTCATCATCGTCATCACCATCACCATCACCATCACCATCACCATCACCATCACCATCACCATCACCATCACCATCGTCAATTTCTTCATCTTCATCATCATCAAGTAATTGACGATCGTGATTATCATCTACATCATCTTCTACTTCTTTGGTATCTTCTTCTTCCATCACATTATACTTTATCGGCCTTCCTCTTGGATCATGTCTAACAACAAATGACCAACCCAATTTATGTGGAACCTTTGAGTAAAATACCTGCTCACATTGGCTTGGAAGAACATAGGGCTCATCCCCAACTGGTTCAAATGACCTTGTATTAACCATTGTAAAACCATTATCATGTTCAATATCAGGATCATTTTTATTCAATCGTAGCCTATAGCATTTGATGATGAACAAAACTAATTTGAAGGAATTAAAGTCACACTCAAGTATATCATCCAAAATGCCATAGTATCTATTTTGAGACTCTTGAGGATGTATGTCATTTCTCGATGAAATATTTGTCACCTCAAAGCTTGCAGTTACCCCAGAATCACAAGTTTTCTTCATGTCATCCAAATTTTTGATGCAAAATTTATGACCATTGTAGCACATAGCGTTGTGGTGTTTGACTTGCAATATGTCAAACATGTAAAAATTATTGCATCATGAGTTGATAAACATATGGGTGATTAATAAATTTATACCTACCTGTTTATCTCTTAAACCATATGCTAAATCAATTTCTCTTTGCGTAACATTGGAATCTCCATTACAATGAGCTTCTTTAACCAATGAAGCCACACCTTCCCATGTTAATGTGCAACCAGAATGTTGACAATGTTAAATCCATAACATCATCCAATCAAGATTATTTGCAATATACAAATGTAGTGCATCCCACTCTTGACCAACTGTACAAAAAATAAATTGACGTCTTACAACAGATTTATTTTCAAGATTAAGAATTAATTAACTACAATAACATCTTATAATTAACTCAATCTACCTTTCCTCATCAAGTACTCCCCTTCAAATTTGTTAATGGGGTTGGGATCCCAAATGCAATCCATGTGGATCTTTGTTGAAAACTTAGGAAGATATTCAAAAATGGACACCATAGTTTGGTATACCATATATCCCTCCACCATAGAACCCTCAAGATGTGATCTTTGTTGAACCAAAGCCTTAAAAAATTTCAAGTGCCTCTCGACCATCCACATTGACCTAGTGTGTACAGGTCCACACAATTCAATCTCCTCAACTTGGTGTATGAGGTAGTGTTCTTGTGCATTGAAAAAAGCTGAAGGTAGACACTTTTACATTTCACACATTAGATGAGGAGTTTTTCTCTTCCAATATTTTATATCTTCTTTATGGATTTCTTTACATGACAACCACCTACAAGATATTCAAGACGCAAAAAAATATATTACATAACAAGTAAAACAAATCACAAATATAACGTCTATACAACGAACTAGACAAATATAACTACTTACCTCATGTATTTTCCAAGATCATATATGACTTGCTTGACATTATTGTCGAAGTGGTCTAGGAGAGATAGAGGCAGAACGTACTGCAACAATTATAAAATTATTTTTTCATTTTTTTCTAACATAATACAATGAAAAGTATATGCATAGTATACAAATATATAGTAAATACATAAGAACAAGAATTATCTTAATGAAGGTATGCTAATCATGTGTTTTCATCCCTAGCCCAAATTCACTTTTCTTTGATATGAGATTGTTTATATTCACAGCAAATCCTGTGGGAAATCAAATTTTTTGTATGACTTCTTTTATAGCATTGCTTTGTTGGTCCATTAATAACCAAGGAAGGTCACTTATATTAATCCGGTCTCCATGGCTATTTGATTGAATGATATTTTTCATTGCATGATTGGATTCCTCAATGTCACTACAAATTTTGACAATTTTTTCTTTGTCACACCTTCCATCCAATATTTTCCATAATGTCTCTATTATATTCTTTCCAATATGCATAGTATGAAACAAATGCACAATTTGTAACTGCTCGTAGTAGGGAAACCTACTAAATTGTCGAGGATAACTTTTTAGTCCCTTAGGAAGGTGGTCATTAATGCCTTGACGACCTTCATGATCATCAATCACATCATCAGTAAACAAAACAAAATAGAAAAGATGTTTTATGACATAAACCATTAGATGGAATGGCATTACCTTGATGATTAATTCTATTATATTCCAACTTCCACAAGTGAGGTGTCATTCTTCATGGCTTTGATGTATTCTCTTCTTTCCCATTGGAAAGATGTTTTTCAGTATTTAGATACTTATGATTTTTGTGGAGAAAGTGTCTATACTCATCAAACACCTACTTTCCTAAACTTTTTGAATGACGAGATTTCATCTTTGTACCACAAACTGGACATGCAAATTTTCCCTTTGTTTGAAGACCTACAAGATAATGTATAGTTGGATTAAATATGTTAATTTTTTTAATTATAATTATCATGTGCAACTTGAACACTATAACATACCACAAAAATGTGTTAGCCCTGGGGCATCGTGTATTGTCCATACAAGCATCGCATGGAATTGAAATTGTCTTTGTCTTATTGGTCTAGAGATGTCATACATAGTGACACCATTCCATAGCTCCAACAACTTGTCGATAAGAGGCTCAATATATACATTCATATCTTTAACTTGGTACTTACCTAATCGAATGAACAAAAACATAACATAATTATTATGACCATTTTACTGCAATATTTATAATTAAATGTAGATGACTATTAAATGATAAAATACCTGGAACAATCATGGCCAACATTATGTGCTTCCTCTTTATTGACATCCATGGAGGAATGTTATTGTTGATAACAAAAACAAGACACACTGAGTAAATAGATCTCAGCTCTCCAAATAGATTAACACCATCCGCTGCCAATGAAAGCCCGAGATTATGAGGTTCTTCTTTAAAGTGTGACCACTTTTCCTCTATGTCCATAAATGTTGAACCATTCATAGGCATTCAAATAATGTCATCTTGACTTCTATTGCGTGCATAGTAATCCATAAATTGTGCCAAGCTAGTGCACTTGAATAATCGTTGCATACATGGAATAATGGGAATCTAATGAAGAACCTTGTGAGGCACCCTTTTTGTTATTTGATCTGTTCGATATGTACTGATATGACATTTAGGGCATTCAGTTTGAAATTCATGTTTTTTCTGATATATAATATTGGGTCAATGCTCATTGATGGCCACAAGGCCAAATCAATGTATCTAGGCTTCAAACTCCTTACTCTAGGCTTGGAGGACCCTACACAAGGTCTATAAACACTCAATTGGTATTACAATAGAAAGAGCCTTCCTCTAGAACTTTGTTTGCAACACACACATCATTGGTAATCATTTTTATGATGGATGGTCTATTAGGACAATAAATAAAATGCTTATTCTTTTTCCACCCTTTGAAACTACAACAAGGTATTTTACTTGGCAAGATCCCCACACATCACTTCAACACCAAACATTAGGCAATTCAACCTTTTGCCTTCTCAATGCATTTTTTGTTTTCTTTCACTGGTTTTCTCAGTCTGATACATAGGGATATCAGACCTTTCATGACATCATCACATGCACAAACTTCCCTATATGTCCCTGTAAGTCTAATATATTAAATACATTTCACCTAGCACTATCTGGTACAGATTCTTGTGTCCTATCCATATAGGATGTTTGCACACCACACTATCATCCTTGACTCATGTGTGTGATGTAGAGGTAGGGGCATGTATAATGGTTTCAACATACAAATCCAATGATCATACAGTCCATTCTTCTAGACACCCTTGGATACATTAATTGACTTCTATGCTTGGGAAAACTAATATGAATCATGAGGATAGGGTCAAGTATCATGGCAATTGATCATAATTTGTGAAGACGGGGTTCACACTCATTGATGGTCATTTTGCAACTCACCTTGAGTCTACATTAGCTGTAGAAGCTTGTGATAAGTATGGATGATTGTCTACTTCCATTCTGTAGTCCTTTAATATTTTAGGTGCCTACACACTATGTTGTTGTTAAGTATTGATGTAGTCTTAATACATCTCATGACTCCATTACATGTCCACACTTGGGTCCCTTCTGTCAAAAAAAAAATAATATCACTAGTAACACTATGACTGTGACAATTAATACCCTTAGGACAGTCATACAAATTTAATCTATTTCATTTCATTTTGATCCACAAACCCTTCTGAAAGTTACATAGGGTCTCCTCACCCCTCTCTCTATCATCAACCACTTCAAAATACCAATCACTTGGTCTTCCCACCAAATTCTTCACTCTTACTGCCTTTTACTGTCTGATACATAGAGATATCAGACTGTCCTCATGCCCAAACATGTACCAAATCTAATTTGGATCCCTTCGCACAACTTAATATGATACATAGCATGATACCCAAGTTAGCATGATAAACCTATGGTTACTCCTACCCAAGTGCAAACACAAGAAGAAATGGAAATGGGTGTGGACCAAGACAACTCAAGAATTATCATGGCAATAGAAGACCAATAAAAAAAAAATTTAGAGCCTAAGGCCAAACAAAATGAAGAGAGAAGAAACATGGAGTCCAAGAAGGATGGAGAACAAGAAAAAGAGGATCTATCTAGGCCCCCACCCCCAAGATGACTCCTCCAAAATTTTAAACTTAGGTGCACAAGCAACAAGATGAAGAACAAAGGCCAAAGTAGGTTGTAACTACCATGAACCCATCCATCCAAAGTGATGAGAATATAGATGTTCCTAAGTGGCTACAATTCAACTTTGAAAGGATAAAGAAGAGAGTATTGAAGAAAGTAAGTTTGCAAAAGATCATCATTGAGGTTGAGGCTGCAAGGAAGCCAAAGAAGGCAATGACCTTGTATGCCACCTAAAAATATGCAAAAGGAGAGATAGTTACAAACATCACTATCCCAATGCCAAATAAGGATGACTGAGAAATGGATCCTTTTGATCATTAGGGAACTTGAGTGAAATTTAAAAAATAAACTAAATGGGGAGAAGTAGAAAATTTAGATGCAACTACTAAGACTATAAAGGTAAGGATGCAAAAATGATACCAATCTAAACAAGAAAGGAAGGCTATTTAATATCATAGTACATGAACAACTCTTTAAAGATCTTGATGCCCCTTGAGCTTCTCAAGTTTCAGGGATACTGATGCCTACTTTTCTTCCTAAAAAAGAAATGAAATATTTGTATGCTATGAAGGGTAAAGCTACAATGATGGATACATGGGTTATGGAGCAAATGAATCACATCAAAACATTCTTTTCTAAGTTCTACAATGTTTATGATGAAGCCAATAAGTTGGAATTAATAATGTCAACCTGTGCTAATCAATGGGAGAAAGATGCGAGGAAGTGAAATTTAAACATTGAGTGAAAATAAAATCAAAGAAGCTGATGTATTGAGAGATGAAGATAATGGATTCATTCAAAGTAGTCTAGATGAGCTAATATTCAAGCTAGAAATCACGAAAGGAAAAATAACTAAAATGGTAAAGTGTCATTATCCCATGTTAACTGAGCATCGGGCTTATGATGAATACATAACAATCAATTTGGGGGCTCATCCCTTTAGATCAGATAAGGATTGGTTGGACACTATATAAGTTATTTTTTTCTAAATGGGATAAGAAGGTGGAAGGGAGGTTTGGGCCAGATAGTAAATTTGATGAAAAAGTCTTGAATGAATGTATGGGATTAATTGTGGCTACATCTCAAGCTGCCAATGTGGTGAAAGCCTTAGAGAATTTCATTACCAAACTAAATAAAGTTGTTAGAGTTGTTGACTTTCAAATCAAATGGATAGATGGGCCAAATGAAAGATCTTTAGGCTAATATTTGTATAATTATAAGGAGTATAAGGAAAGGCAAAAGAAGGCTTCCTCCACAAGAAATCCAAGTCCAAATTGATTTGTTTCAAATTTTGATCAAGTAGATGGAAAATAATGGATTCTTAGTTAATTCGAAGTGATGACCTAGCAAGCTTATCTTTATTTAAGGGCCCATCCAAATACTATTAGTGAACTGCACCCAAATTAGAAAATTTCCTTCTTTCTACAAGCATTTCAACTTCTTCCTCTACATACATGAAATCCAACTTCAATGTACACATAGTATAAAGGAAAGTGTGAATTGTCCACTCTAGTTTGGGCTAGTAATTACTCACTTTCTCTTATTTGGCATATCATACTTACTATTTTGGGGTTATTGGACTAGAATGAAAAAAGTTAGCAACTTGCATGTTGACTGGACTTCCTAGAGGTTAGGTAATTTTGGGCAAGTTATTTCATATAATTAAGGAGGTTTCCTCCTATAAATTGATGTTTTCAAGATATTTTAAAGGTTGTAAAATTGATTATTTGAGGCCTCTAGCATAGTTTATTTCAATTTTTGCGTCTCTTTATTCTTTTTGTTTCATGATACATTTTATGAAGACAGTGGACTCAAGTGCTAGTGATTTGCTAGTACATGGTTAATATATCAAGTTGTTGTTGATTAATTGTCTCATTGAGTTTTCGGTATTTTTCTAGTGTCTACATCTTCCATGATTTAAAAATGATCTAAAAATATTTTTGGTTACTTCATTTATTTGCTAGATTTGATTAATTTAGCATGTCAAATGGATCTGAAAACTATTCATGTTGATAATGTATGCTTAGAAAATGTGCTAGTAATTTGTTTTCTCTTGCTCCCTTCTCTATCTTTCTTGTTAGAGTATAGTTGAGAGGGATCTCAACAAGAGGTATAGTTGATAATCAGCTTAAGAGACCAACAATTAGCCATCCCAGTATAGTTGATAATCAGCTTAAGAGACCTTGGGAGGTCATGATTCCTCATCCCCATATCTTTTAGGATAATTCTGGTAGTAATACTAGGCTTGTGTTGTTTATACCATTTTTACCATCAACATGAACCTCCACACATAATTGTACTTGATGAATTTCTTAGGATTTTGAATAACTTAAGGTTTTCATAATGGAAGCTAAGGACAAATTGGTATGGACTTTATCTAAGGATGGGAACTGCCTTGTTAAATTTGGCATTAATATTGTCCCTTCCTATCAAACTTCTTTTCAATGTTCTAAAACACTAAAATGATCTTGAAGGTTTTCTTTTTCTAGTGCATGACCTAGGAATGGCAAAGCGCAGGTAGTTGTGAATCAATAGGTTCAACAATCAGATTTGAAACAGGCTATGGTTAAAACAAGAAATCGAAGGGATCCTACAGGCAATTCAACTACCTCAAATGGTGAAGATTCTACCCAGGCAATTCCTCATATTATGCAAATCCGAAGATTCAATGAATGAAGGTGAAGATTCAACAATTCCTCATTATGCAAATCCAAAATTAAGGTGAATATTCTACCTCTAATGTTGAGTGTGTCATTTGATCTTGCCAAGAATTGAAGTCGACGTGAAAGCCTGTGTGAGATTGAATGCACAAATGACTTGCCCTCTTTTTTATTTTTAAGTAATGCCCATTGTCATCAAAATTTTGACAAACGTGGGCTCTTTTTTGAAAAAAAAACAAATTTCATTGCTAATGCCTTCTCTGTCGAAACCAAATGTGAAATTACCATCGGAATTCTAATGAATTCGGTTTTCAAAAAAAAATCAAATTTGGTCACAATATACGTTCTCCGTCGGAAACCTCCATCAAAATTCTAGACCAAATGTATTAGTGTAAAAATTCTGATTTTAAAATTAAGTGGTATTCCCTTGGCCCTAATTTTAAAATTTCAATTTCCTTTCATTTTTGGAAATTGTGTCATCCTCTTCCCCCAACAAAGTTCAAATTGTGTAATCATTATTTTCTTAAATTCTTCATTATCCAATTTTGTAAGTTTTGTTTCAAAATTCAAAATTCAAACATTCCCTCTAGTGCGTGAGTTTTACCACTATTAGTCCTAACTACCCTATCCCCGTTAGACAAAGCATTAGAATTAAGGCTTCCCAAGGTTTAAATATCAAGGAGATGGAGCCTAATTTGGGTGACTTCTTCAATGAGGACCATGCTAATTCTTCCCATCCTAATCATGTGCCTATTCACCCCATTGATGAATCCCATGATGATGAAGAAGCTTTAACTAGGGTCTCTATAGATCAACCTTCCACATTGGACAATCAATTTGATAACTTTCAACAATGGATTTCCCAAGATTACCCTAATAGTGAAGCTCTTCCATTAATTGAAGGCCGTAAGCACATGATTCAAAGTGATAAGAATGGAATTGATATATTGTGTGGCATTGCACATATTGTTGATTCTAATGTCATGCCTATCAAGAGTTGTGTCAAAACCCTAGGTTATTCACAAACTTCAACACAAGTCAATCCTTCTATTCCTTTGACTACTCTTATGACTAGTATTCCTACTTTTACCTCCAACATCATGGCTACTTCAACTCAAAATGTCATTCCTACAACCACTGGTCATGGGGGAAATCCCTCTTCTTCATTTAATCCTCCATCTTTACCTATGTCTTCCATGAGTGTTCCTATTATTCTCCAACCAATCAGTGTGACACAAGGGGGCAATTCCTTCTGTATATGGTGAAAATGGATAACAATAATAACAATATTGAAAGGCTAAATGAATCCAACCACTAAACCCTAGCCTAACAATGAACAAAGATCCACCATAACATATGAAGATTACCTAAGACAATGCAAATAACTCAAAATCACAAAGATTATACCATCACATGTCCAATAGGGTTTTGATCTCCATTCTTCCTATCTCCATTGATCTTGCTTGATATATTTGCTCTCAGATTTTAATATGCACAAGAGCTCAACAAAGAACGGAATGTGGTTGCAAGTAGGATCGTAGTGTAGTCGAGTCCTCCAAATTGTCGATTAGGCTGAGTGATTAGGTCATTAGTCATTAGGGTTTGACAATGAACAAAGCATCTTCTTAAATAGAAGACACAATATGAAATGGAGGGTTAAGATTGAGAGGTGTAAAAAGAGAGGTCGGCTAGGATTAGAGGGTAGGTAGAAGAAATACCAAAATAATGAAAGTGTAGGAATTAAGAGATGAATGACATGTGTCATAGGTAGAAAAAGCTAATGAATTAATTAAATAAATAAAGATTTATTTAATTAATAGAAGAAGTAGGATAATTAAATAAATAAGATATTTATTTAATTTAGGAAAGGGTAATTTAAATAAATAAATGTATTTATTTAAATGAGAAATAAGGCTAGAAGAGGATAAATGAATTAATTAAATAAATAAAAATTTATTTAATTAATAGAAGAATTAAGCTTAGATAATTAAATAAATAAAATATTTATTTAATTAGACTGGACAATTTTAGGTGTCTACACCTTCAACAACTTTATTCCTCCTTTAAGTGTCCCTTTTCCTACTCAATCATCACCTATGCCTACTTATCATAATGTCCCACCACCTTATTCCCAGTCCATGCCTTCTTTCAATAACATCACACCACCTTCTCAATCAACTATGTCTAACATTAATTCTTCTACCGAAACGACAATTAACAAATTTGTTCAAACCGTGTCTTTCTTACAACAACAAATTGCTTCTATGAGTCAATCCAAGATTAGCGTGCCCACCTTTGATGTTGTGATCCCACTTTCTCTTGATATTGTTAAATTTGTACCACCTAAACATGTTGAGATCCCTCAATTGGAACTTTATAATGGAAAAGGTGATCCTCTTACGCATGTCAAAACATTTCAAACCTTGTGTACTGATTTTGCTTATGATCAACAATGCTTGCAAAATTGTTTACAAGAACACTAAGAGATAAGGATTTACAATGGTATTTATCTTTGCCTTCTTATTCCATCACCTCCTTTCAAAAATTGGCAAAATCTTTCATCCAACAATTTCAAAACAACATTAGTCCTAAAATCACTTTGACTAATTTAATGCATTGTAAACAAGGTGTTAAAGAAAAAGTGACTGATTTTATTGGTAGATATAAGCATTTGTGTGCTCAAATTTCTTTTCATGTACCTGATAATGATATTTAGAGAATTTTCATTTCTAATTTACAAAAATATATCAGGGAAAAGCTTCTTTTGTTTGAGTTTACTTCCTTTCCACAGTGTGCGCAACACTCCACAATTATCAGTTGGTTGTGAGTCAAATGGAGCAATCTTCTCCTATGTCTCTGAGTGATAAGGGGGAAAGTGTTCAAAGACCATTTCGGAAGTTCAAACCAACAAAAATTTTCATCAAGTTCAATGATATAATCAACAACAACAATGTGAATGCTACAATAGGTGTACCTCCTATTTATAAATTTTTCCAAAGAGAAAGACAATTTAATTCCTTGAATGAATCTTTACATAGTATTATGTCTCAGTTGTTGCACAAAAATATTATCAAACTTCCTCCTATAAAACAAATTGATCCTTCTAAACTTGCATCCCCTTATTTTGATAACAATTCCTTTTTCCAATTTTATCATCAGCCTAGTCATGATACTGAGAAATATTTTGCATTGAAAAATAAGATTCAAGACTTGATTGATAATAATACTATATCTATGGCAGGTATGAATGATAAAGGGAATAAATTAGTAGCTCCTCCTAATCAAAATCTTAATATTTTCACTAATCCCTTACCTTCTCATACCTCTAATGTTATTGAGATTGTGCCTAATTCTCTCTCTTCTGAAGAATTTACCTCTATGGCTCCAAACTTGGTTAATATGGTAGAAACACAGGATATGCCTAAGGATCCTTGTATTACATCTGACCCTAGCGAGACCATTAGAGAACCCGATGGCCCTTTATACATAGTTGTGAAGGTTAAGGATATCCCTTGCCGTGGTACCCTTATTGATCCCTCTTGCATGGTTAATGTCATAACTAAAGAGTATCTTTTCACTTTATGATTGCATAAACCCATATATGATGTTTCTAATATGGTTGTGAAGTTATTTGATGGCTTCTCTTGTCCTACCATTGGCTCTATCACCCTTCATGTTGAAGCTCATGCTAAATCCATGCATGTTGACATTTTTATCATACCTTCTTCTAAGAAATTATGTGTGAAGTTGGGCTATCCTTGGCTATCTTCCATGAAGAATATTGCTTCTCTAATTCACAAGTGTCTAAAATTTCCTCACAATGGAGAAATCATAATCGTGAACCATAGCTTATTTCGTCCATCTAAAAGAAGCCCTGGTGTTCCTATTGATCTCTTTTGGCCTAAACAATTTCAATCTCTTCCATCAAGGAGTGATGCTCTTTTTCAATGTTATCAAAAATGGAAGAATGATATTATCTTATCCTTAAGTCAACCTAGATCCCCAAAACTTGACATTCCTATTATTCTTCAAGATAAGGTTCTTTCCCTCACAGATAGAACTAATCTCCCTCCTAAGGAAGATCGTCAACCTATACCTATGGATGTGACTTTACCTTCTCTTAAGGAGAACAACAATATTCTTCCTAAAGTTAGACATATACCTCCTCCTCATGATGGACCTGGTCTCCTTCCTACACCTAATATTCCTCCTTTCTATGGTGCAGTTCCACCCCCTTCCTCTTATCGAGAGAAGAGGCATGCTTCTCCTATTGTTCAACCAAAAAGACCTCAACCTAAACCTTCCACTATAAAGGACAGAAACATTCCTACTTTTTCAAGTATTCATCCTCCTTCTCAGCCTTCCACTAAGACTTGACAGAATCATTGTGCGAGAGAACACCAAAAAATACATGACTCTACCAATTGACATGATTCCCTTTTCTCCTAAGAAAGATGTTCAACCTACATCTCCAAATCATAAGTTGCACAAAACATATGATGGTTTTACTCCTATTAGTGTTCTTGCTCCTCCTTCTCTAAACTTTGATGAAGAAATGGGTAAAAATATTATTCATAATGGCTTTACAACTCCTAATGCTTCTGATAGTGAGTATGAGAATGTTGATGTGGACAAGCATTTATCAACTGAATTTTCACAAACCCTAATCCTAGCTCCTAGAATCGAACAAAGTGACTTACAACATGAGGATAGTCCTTGTTTGGATCTTGTGATATCTCCATCTATTGTGCTCGATGTCGCTCCTCTGACGTGTTTCTCGCCTTCCCAAAATAGTGATCAGCAAGATCAGGAGGTTGATGTCGTGCTAGATTAACAATATTAGCACTTCAGATGTTTCTCTCTCTCCTTTCTTTCTCTTTTGTGACCATTCTTCTATGTGTATCCATGTTCTTCTATTGTTCCCTTAATGTCTACTCGGGGATAATGCAAAGTGTTGAGATCTTTTCTTGGTCTCTTTCATGTTGACTCAATAGATATCCTCTCTTCCCTTTCTTATAAGGTAGTGTCCTTCTTTGGGGAATGAAGATTATTATATGCATATACATACATGATATACATGAGTTATCATACAACATACTGACCCTGAGGAAAGTGAAACTACCTCGTGTTTTGTGTTCCTTATCCTTGGGTTTATTCCTTGATTGGGGGATAAATTCTTGTGATAACATGCTCCCTCCTTCTATTTCTCTTGTGTGTATCCTACCTTAAAGAAATTGCTCCCGATAAGGCACATGCGATCTCTTTAATGTGGGGGCATACACTCCACTCATATTTTTCTTCTTTGATACTTAGAATTACTTAGTGAACTTTGTTTTGCTTTGTAATATTTGGTATCCTTTTTTTCATGACTCATAGTGAAGGGAACTATGCTACTTGCAATCATGGTTCTCCCCTTCTCGATCATCTCTTTTACTTTGTCAATCGAAGTCATAAGATCCTAAGTCCACTAGGGGCTTGGTGCATCTTGCCTCCTTGACGTGGTAAAAGTCTTTCAATCTTGTTTCCTTGTACTTTACTAGAAGCGTAGGCTTAAACTCTCGCTAAAGTGGGGGCTAAATGTAGTATCATAAAATTGTGACCCTAGAAATTTTCAACTGCATTAGGGTCCTTACGCACATGAGATCGAATCCTCTAGCCTAATCAGAGACCGAAGATTGCTCAGCCCTCAGAACAACTTCTTTCTTGGCCTCTGCATCACCCCATTTGTACTCTTCCCTAGAGAAATGGGTAGGACAAGGGTGTGGCACCACTATTGCCCCTTGGACAGGGGCATGGTACCCCTATCCCTACCTTATTTTGGGGTAGGACCCTTCCCAGGGTTGCATTGTTGGTTGTGCATTGGGCGGGAAACTCCCCCAATGTCATCCTGTGATGAAAATCAAATCCATTAACATGTATTTAAGGGGCATTCATTCTCTCATTTTCATTAGTTGGATAGGTTAAAGTTGGAGAGATTCAAGTTGCACAAGTGATCAAGCATTCAAGAATTCAAGCATTTTTTTCCAGCATTGAGCATTCTCAAGTCCCCTTTCAAGGTTAGGTGTTGCATTCAAGTCAAGGATTCAACCATTGAAGAGGAGATTGATTCCAACATTCAATTCTACACAAGCATTTCTATCAGCATTTCTACCACAACCTCCCTTGAGGTGATTTACAATCCAGTCTTTCATTTACAGCTACTTGCAAGTACTTTCTTTCATTACTTGGTTAATTCCAAAACTAGGGTTTGACCTAAACAAAAACCCCCAATACCAACCCATTTTCCTCTCTTTTTTGTGTGTAGGTTGTAGGTGTGAAGCTGTACTTTCAGATTTGGGCTCCATTTGCAGAGGCAGAAAAACCCTTTTCGTTTCACGGATTTTTGGGAGGACTGTGTACATTCCTACCACGATCCGGACAACTTTTCCTCAAATTTGTAGCACAACTTTGTCTCGACATATTACTACCAGATCCAGGTGCACAACTTCATCCCATATTCAGATCTCAAGTTATAATCAGTTCTTTGTCACATTTGCACTACATAATTCAATCAATTCCTTTACATTTCAAATAAGGAAGAGGGGATCAACTTATCATTCCCATTTCATTAAGAATTCAGTATTCATGTTTGAAGGTTGAATCTAATGAATTCTTGTCTCCTCTTCCAAATGTAGTTTGGTGAAAAGTGTTTGAAGGGTAATCAATAGTGAAGCTCTCATCTCTCTTTGAGGGAAAGGGTAGTTTTCCTCTTGATCCATCATTCACCAATTCACCACATCACACTTTGCATCACCATTCTTCCCTCTACTCTATACTCACCTACACTCCCTCCCATGCAATCTAGCCAAATACCTTTATCTCCTCCTAAATGCAACAAAATCTCCCCCTTCTTTACTTTCCTCTATGTGTCATCTCCCACACTATTGATCATTTTTTTCTCTCCCTTAAGCTTTGATGGGGAGTCCATCACATGTTCAAGGACTCACATTACAACACAGGCAAGGAGAACAATGTTAACGGTTATGAAATTATCCATTCATCTACCATTTTCATTCACCTAAACATTTCTATAGCCTTTTCAATGAACCTATTTGGGCATATATTATCCTTTCTCCTCACGTTCTCTTGGTTTTTTCTTTCTAGACATTCAACCTTCTCTCCTTACACCATTTTTTTATTCCTTCTCTCCCACATTCTCACTCTCTTTGCCTTCAAAACCAACTCAAAAATGTGCAATTAAAGGGGTTATGAGGGTGATTTAATGACTATATTGTGCACCATTAACTACAACCTACAATTCTTCTACTTGTTAGGGAGGATTGACATGCCCTTGTAATGGCATAGACATCTCCCTTACTTTCCTTGTACCATACTATTTTATCTTAGGTTCTCTCCTTCATCCTCTCTTATTTATCATCTTCTCATGGTTCACATTCCTCTTTTCCTCTCTGATTTAGTTACAACACAACAAGTCCATGTGTGGCCCAAACCTCATTAAATTGGCTACATTAAATATTTATTTTATTTTTTATTAACATTTTGTATGTCTAATGTATGATAAGAGGCTCTTAACATGGGGTTGTGACAAATATTATTGTTATCCATGAATAATACAATTAAAATTATTGTGGAAAGTAAAAAAGAAAAAGAAAAATATTGGAACTAAAGTTCTTATGCCAAATTGTTGGGTGAAAATTTTGTAAACTCGGGGAGGTTTAAAAAATGTTGGTTTCACCATAGTATGCAAGACAATATCTCTTAGAAGGCAAGATATAATATCTCCTAATTATAAGGGAAGGCCCCCCTTTCTACTGCAAACTATATTTAATATTATTCTACCTGCTAACTTTACACTAATCCAGGATGATAAAATTATTTCTCTCTTTTTTCAAAGTGAGTATTTTCCCAATTCTCTATCTAGAATGGATTTCCTTTCTTGAGACTGAAAACAATTCTCACTTGCAATAATTCAAAAATCTATACTAATTAGAAGCAAAGTGTCCACAAGAGTACAAAGCCTCTTATTGCTTCATTTTCCAAAAATAACTTATGGGATGGGAAAGTAATAATGAATCTCATTTACTCTTCTTTTTACCACTATCCTATCAACCTTTTTCAAATGACACTTATTAAATAATACTCCTATCAACCTTTTTCAAATGACTCCTATTAACTAATACATTTCAAGTAACAATGAAGCACAAATTCTTTGAATGGTTATCCACATACAAGTCCTATTTTCAAATTCACAAAGTAACACTGAGTCTACTTAGAAAATTCAAACTACTCCTCAATATATCACAACTCACACTACTCAAATCAATATCATCAAGAACATATATATAACGTAAATGATATAACTGAACCTAAATTGAAAATGGAGTTGGGTGGGAGTCTGTTGAGCGGGAAAGATGTTGGGGCTCAGACAAGAATCTCTATGCATAAGCTGCATGCTTCAGACAAACCTGCAGGTGATATTGAGGATGGGGATTGCAACATGGATGGGGACCCTCATCCTATGGATCCTCCTTTTGACCTTGGGGAAGGCCAATTTTTGCGGGTCCTTGGGTCATGTGGAAAAGGTTCTTCAAGAGGGGAATCTGAGCTAGAACATAACGTGGTTTTCCAAGGCCCCCCAAAATCTTGGGCTGGCTTATTTGGTACAAAACCTACTAGTAAGTTTGCCTTCCCTAAGGTGAAAGATATTCCAAATAAGATAGAGAGAAATTTTTCCATCTCCATTATGGATGTTGTGATTGAGCATAATATATCCTTAATGGCTTTCACTTTGGTGGGTAAATTTGTTGGTCCAAGGCCTAATATTGAGAATGTTAGGGTCTTTGCTAAAAAGAAATGGCATCTGAAAGGTCAAGTTGATATTTTAGCGTTGCCCAAATGATTTTTTTCTTTTAACTTTTCATGTTTAGAAGATTTAGAGGGGGTTCTTTGTGGAGGCCCATGGATGTTTGGTAAAACCTCCTTGACTTTAAGGAAATGGTCCCCAAAGCTGGAGCTAAAAGATTCATCATTTTTTGATTTGGCTCCGATTTGCGCAAAACTGTGTGGTTTGCCTTTGGATTTTTGGGCTGAAGATGTGTTTAAAGGGATAGCTATCTCTTTTCGGGAACTTATTGCTACATATCCTATGAAAGTTGCAAGGAAAAGGTTAGACTATGCTAGAATCTGCGTGAATATTTTCCATAACCCAGATCGCCCTTTGTCTATTGATATCCTCTCTAAACTCGAGACATGGGAACATCCTATCAAATACAGATCTTTGCCTTTTGTGTGTTTTCATTCCAAAAAAGTTGGACATTAGGCCAGATGATGTCCGATAAATCCAAAGATCACTTCTAAGAATATAGGGGTTCAGAAGCAAGTCTGGAAAGAGAAACCAGGTAAGGATGATGAGAGGTCTAATGGAACGAGGTTGCAAGTTCTAGAGATCCCAGCTATTGGGATTAAGGTAAATAAGGAAGGAGAACCTAGTGAGAATTATCAGGTGGATTCTAATAATGTTACCATGCAACCCAGTGGTGATAATCAGAAACTACAGCTGGAAGAAGGAGAGATAGATGAACCGGTGGAAAATGGGGAGTCACCTTCAAAGGAAGACAAGGTGGACAATGAAAGTATGGATTACTCTAAGGTGCCTGAAATTGATCATGAAAAAGATGAGGAGCCTGTTAGTCCTATGGGATTAAGTTTGGATTCCTAGGATTCTGTTAACTAGGAAGCTTTGAAGATTTTAAAAGATAATATAAGTACCCCAAATCACAAGCTGAAGAGTCAAAATATGAAAGACTTCAAGAATGACGATGATGGGGATGGGGACTTCCTCATAGTGGGAAAAAAGAAGAATAAGAAAATAGGTAATGTCATGGGTATCCAAACTAGGACAAGAGCTAAGGTTGATATTGGCAATTCCAAATCTTCCTCGGGTAGAAAATCAGCTAGGTGGCACAGAGAAAATGAAAGTAAATAGAACATAGCTAATGGAATTAAGCGTACCATCTTGCAAACCTATTCCCCCCTATCTAAATGAAGTTGATATCTTAGAACATAAGGGATCTAAATGGTCCCCATAAACAGGACATATTAAGGAATCTGGTTAGAGACCATAAACCGGATGTTATCTTAATTCAAGAAACTAAGATGAGTAAAGAAAAAGTAGAAAAAATTAATGCTTTTTCTTTTGGAGGGTTTATTGGTAGTAGCACTAAAGGGGCTTCAGGAGGTGTTGCTATCTTCTGGAATAAGAAGGTTATGGAGGGTGAAGTGACCCAAGCTAAAGGTAACCTGATAAGCATTAGATTTAAGCATATTAGGGATGATTTTATTTGGGTCCTTTCTAACATCTATTCTCCAAACTCAAAAGTTGCCAGATCTAAATTTTGGAAAGATTTGGAGGAAAATAGAAAAGGCTTCCAAATGATCCTTGGATGATCATGGGTGACTTCAATACTCCCCTATATGATTCTGAAAAGTACGGAGGATCTCAAATTCTTCTGGCTAGCAAAACTAATCTTATGAATTTTATTACTAACATGGCTCTCATTGATGTGGAGATGCGTGAGGCAACTTTCACTTGGTCAAATAGGCGGAATGGTGATGAGCTGATTCAAGTTAGATTGGATAGAGCGTTAATCTCCAATGACTGGTTTATTAAGTACAATAGTATGTCATTAATAGAATAGGATCAAACCATTTCCCTATTACTTTTGTGGCTAAACCTCTTGTTAAAAGATGATGCTTCCCTTTCAGATTTGAGAAAATATGGTTATCTCACCCTACCCTGGAAAATAATATCAAACTATGGTGGAATATTTAGGTGGAAGGATCTTCTATGTTTAGAGTTGTTAAGAAACTTAGGCTTGTTAAGGACAGAATTAGGGCCTGGAACAAGGAAATCTTTGGAGATATATTTGTTATGAAAAATGCTTTAAAAACATAGTTAAAATCAATCCAAGATTCTATCCAAAATGATGGCTATAACTCTGTCTCTAGGGATAAAGAGAATGAGATCCTTTATAAATATCATAAAATCATAGCCAATGAAGAAGACTTTTGGAGACAAAGATCAAGGGCTCTTTGGTTGTTGGCTGGAGATAAGAATACTAAATATTTCCATATGTCCATTGTTAAACACAAAGTTGCCAACAAGATTTCCCAGTTAGTGGTGAATGGCAATATCATTAAGGGAAATGATAATATTTCTAAGGAGGTTGCCCTCTTTTTTTCTAAACTTCTATCTATTGATTCTAACCTCTATAGTGAAGATCAAGATTCCTTACTGGGAAATATTCCAAAGGTTATTGGATTGGAGCAGAATAAGGTTTTTTGTGCTATTCCCTCTTATGTTGAGATTAAAAGGGTTATTTTTTCTTTTCAAGGAGATAAATCTCCTGGGCTTGATGGGTACCCCATGTTCTTTTTGCATCATTTTTGGCATATTGTTGGGAAGGACATTGTTCAAGTTGTGAAAGAATTTTTGGAACTAAATTGTTGCTTGAGGGGGTGAATTCTACTTTTTTGGTTCTTATTCCTAAGCAACCTGGTGCAGATTCTATGGATAAGTTCAAACCTAAAGTCTATGTAATTCGCTTTATAAAATTATATCGAAGGTGGTGACTTCTAGATTGATCACTTTTCTCCCTTCTCTTGTTTCATCGCATCAGAATGGATTTGTGCCAGGAAGGCAAATTTTGGATTCTATAATTATGGTTCATGAGAACATTCACTCTCTTATCGATTCTAAAAAATATGGTTTCCTTGTTAAGCTTGACCTTGCTAAGGCTTATGATAGAGTGGATTGGTTCCTTTTGAAAAGAATTTTTAAGGCTTTTGGTTTTGATGGTAAATTTTCAGATATCATTTGGCAATTTATCTGTACTCCTTCTATGTCTAATATTACAAATGGATCTACCTCATCTTTTTTCAAGCTGACTAGGGGTCTTAGGCAGGGGGGTCCTATCTCCCCAATTTTTTCACCATTCTAAATGAAAGCATGAGTCGGTTATTGCAAAGGATGGTGATATCAGGAGATATTAAGGGTCATAGGCCTTCATCTTCCAATATGGTTTGTTCCCATCAACAATTTGTGGATGACACTATCCTCCTTGGTGCTGCCTCTATTCATGAAGCTAGATCCTTTAAAAGTGCTCTTCAAACTTATTCTAGGGCCTCTGGCCAGCTAATCAATTGGAACAAGACTTCTATTTTTTCATTAACACTCCCCTTTGCAGGCAGAGAAAGATTAAAATATTATTGTATGTTATATTGATTCCTTCCCCTCAATCTACTTGGGGCTTCCTTTAGGGTCTCTCCTCCTGATTCCTTTTGGATTTCTATTATGGACAAGTTTTTCAAGAAATTGGCTAGGTGGAAAGGGGCTCTACTGAGTCAAGAAGGGAAGTTGCAGCTTCTGAAGGCCTCTTTTAAAAAACTTCATGTCTATGATCTTAGTCTTTTTAATATCCCCTCTAAGTTTGTTGATGCTATAGAAAAATTTCAAAAAAGATTTTTATGGACTGGGGTAGAAGAGAAAAAAAGACTTCCCTTGGTTGCTTGGGAAAGGGTCTGTAATCCTAAGTGTGATGGGGGCCTTGGCTTAAGGACCATAAAAGACTTTAATAATGCTATGTTAGCTAAACAAATTTGGAGATCCTTTGGTGATAGAAGGGACCGGAACTTGGTTTGGATTAGTAAGTATCTTCAGGATGTTCCAAATATTGCCTCCTTCCTTCAATCTGACCATATTCCTAGGGGTCCAGCTATTTGGAATAGCATCCTTAAGGCCAAACAAGTTGTTGTTGCCGGATCTAGGTGGGTTCTTGGCAAAGGTAATAAGATCAGATTTTGGGAAGATGTTTGGTTGTTTGATAGACCCCTATGTTGTGATGATAATTTGGTGCCTTTTATGGAGATTTGTAAATAAAGATTTGTCTTTCTGGTTAGTCATTATTGGCAGCAATCTTCTTGGGTTAGGCTAGAGGAGATTGATGTTGTCTTCTCTCCTCTCTAGCAGGCTTTGTTGTCCTTTTGTGTGGATCGAGATCATGATGATTTTTTTACCTAGAAGAAGACTTCAAATGGTTCTTTCTCAATTGCCTCTTCCATCAATGTTTTGATCCCTCCAACTCTACATCCTCCTGTGTGGGCCAAAGCCTGGTTTTAGATTCTTATTCCTAAAATCAACCCTTTTTGTGGCTCCTTCTTCAAAATAAAATCCTTACTCTTGATAACCTCATGAGGAGAGGTTTCAACTTCCGAATAGGTGTTTTTTATGCCTTAATGCTAGTGAATCTATCTCACGTCTTGCTCTTCATTGTCCTTTTACCTATGATATCTGGAGCGGAATCCTTAATCTCTAGAGTATTAAGTGGGTATTTCCTAAGAAGGTGGAATATTTTTTTACTCAATGGAAGTGCCCCTCTTATAACCCGTTTTTGAAAAATCTTTGGTCTTTGTTATTTCCTTTTGTGTCTTGGCAGGTGTGGAAAGAAAGAAACAATTGAATTTTCAGAAATGTGTCTTGTTCTTCTAAGATTGTTTTTGAGAAAATTTGCAAAGCTGCTAGAGAGAACCTGAACCTATCTATTGGTGGTGTTGGACTTGCTTCCTCATCCTATGTCAAGGAGGAGGATAATATTGTTTCTCAAAAATGGGATCTTCAGGTTGACATCAATAACTTCAGAGTTAAAAAGAGTAGGGATGGTATTGTTTGGTGCTAACCTCCGGATGGATGGATGAAAATTAACTTTGATGGTGCAACTAAGGGGAACCCTGGTAGGGCAGGATGTGGGGGTGTTCTAAGAGAATCTAATGGGATTTGTGTGGCTTCTATTGCTTCTCCATTGGGGATTCAGTCCAATCACATAGCGGAGGCCATGGGAGTTTTAGAAATCCTCAAAATTGCTAGACAATTCAAAATTAATAAAGTTTGGATTGAAGGGGATTCATTACATATTATTAGATGTCTCAAAAGACTGGCAAAGCCTTCTTGGAGTATTGAGAATATCATTCTTAATTCTCTTAAGATTATTGATGACTTTGAGGAATGTATTATAACTCATATTTTTTAGAGAAGCCAACAAGTGTGCAGACTTGTTTGTTAACTTTGGAGTTAGTTCTATTGCCTCTTTTTCATCACAAAATGAAGGATCTTTACCTTTTGAGGTGAAGGGGCACTTATTATTTGATCGAACTAATGGTACCAATTCCCCCCTATCTAATAATAATTACACTTAATGAGAGCAAGAATGGAAATTATTATTCTGATAGGGGGAAACTTCTAGGTGGGATGATTTGGCTCTTTTCACACATTTTCTGGGTGGTTTTATCCACTGAGTCTCTTAGCATTCATTTCCCCTATTTACACTGTCAAGGTTTTCACTTTGTGATTGTGATTGATATCTTTGGGTTGGTCATCGCCATGGGTGACAACATCAACAGGATTGAACCCCCGAGTTGCTAGGCTTGGAAGAAGGAAAAGAAAATCTAGAGGAGGTTGCAGAAGGGATGAGTGGCTAGTTTCATGGAGAAGCTACACGGAAAGAAAGATCATGCCTCCAAAACCTTTGTTAAGGGATGGTCTAAGAAGAAATTCACCCTATTTGGCCAAACTTTTAAACTGGATGAGGAGCTAATTACGGAGGTGACAGGTATGTCTACGGAAGGCGTAAAGATCTTTAGGGATCAAAAGCTATCTAATAGTGCCATGAAGACCTTCCCTAAATTTAATGTGGAGAGGAATAACCTTGTAAAGTTAAACAATTCTTACTTTACCCCTCTTCAAATTAAACTTTTTTGGAGGAAAATGCTTAGGGCAATTATGGAGTATATCATTGTCGATGGTAGGTTTACAAAAATCTACAACTATCATTTTATCCTTTTAAACCATTTTTGCCATGGCATTAAGATTTATGTCCCTTATTATCTTGTCTGATCTCTGAATGATAATGTGGCAGATTTCATTAAAAATCCTAAAGCTAGCCCTCTTTCCCATCAATACCTTGTCCTCATGATTTATGAGTTTTGTAAGGTCAAGACTAAGCAATTTCAAAATAATTCAGAGGATGATAAGGAGTATGAACCAAGTGATGACCATGGGGAGTCTGACTCTGAGGAGGAGAATGCCAATTCACTTCCTAGATCGAGGGAAAATTCCATGGAACATATGTCTGATCCTGAGGAGGAGGGTAAGTTATCTCTGAATGAGTATGAAGAACAGGATTCTGAGCTGATGGATTTAGACTCAAAGGACTTACAGGACAAGTTGGAGACCCTGATTGACATATTGGGCACTGCAAGGAGTTCCTCGATTGATCTTTATCGTTTCAATAGGTGGACATTCCATGGAATTAAGACTCTGAACTTAAAACTTAGAGCCACAAATGCCAAAATTGAAGAGGGGGAACTTAAGCAACACAAAGATAAACAAATGGTGAAAAATAAGAGGACAGCTTGGGATACAGATGAGTATGCTACTTGGACTACGGGGGAGAAAAATATGATGTTAGAGATTTTAAAGAAGAATGGTGAGGTAGTGAAACTGTTAAAGAGCAAAAATGATCAGAAGAACAATGAGATCAGTCAGAAGATGATGCAAATTGAAGAAGGGATGAAGAAAATTATGGAAAACAGTGTTGCTATGATGAAAGTTTATGCGGTCAACATGAATGCTTTGGTTTCCAGGCTGGAGAGTATTCATAATAAGAAGAATGTTGTGGATCTAGAAAATGATGTTGGGGCCTCGAGCTCAAAGTTGACTCCCCGCACTGCTAGGAGAACTAGGCATAGCACTAAATCGGTGGAAGAGTCTCTTCCACAGGACTTGTTGGACCTTAAGGAAGCTACCAAGGCTATGTTGTTGCTTGATAAGGAGGCCTCCTAGGCTTTAGAAATTTTTAAGTAGGTGGCCTATGTTGCTATTTTTGCCAGCATCTCGTTGGCCTTTTGTTGGTCTTTTGGTGGCTGCTGGGTTTTTTTGCTCTTGGTTTGCAGCCAGTTTTGTTTCTAAGTCCTAGGTTCTCTTACGATTCTATAACGCTTTATCTTTAAATATGTGATATAAGGGGTTTTAGGTCCGCTCAAAACCTATTTTTTCTTAATGAAAAATATAAATGATATAAGAACAGCTATATCATAAACAAAGATGATTCCAACACAAAGATTGAAAGCCAAAATTTATCTTTTTCTTATTTTGATTAAGCTTGCAAAATCACAATTTGAACACAAAGTCTCACTTTGCTTTTCACTTTGGCAAAGTTTTGTTGCATAAAATAAAGATACTAATTACAAAGAGCACCCTCATTGTTGGTGTAAATAATTATTCACCTTGGATATTATTACACCTTACTTAAGTTTACTTAGGAAATGCATTTCATAGTAGTTTGGATATGAGACACTTGGGTGTTTGTGACACATTGGGGTAGTGTGTGTAGGAGAAATTCCACCTTTTATGGTGTTGATCTTGTTACTACTTTATCATATCCACTTATTGTGGAGTGATAATTCCACCTTTGGTGGGTGATCCACCTCATGTGGAATATTATATTGTTTCTCCTACCTACCCACACCTATTTCCTACCTACCCTTGTTTCTTATTAAGCCACATGTCATGTTTGTGTTCTCACATATCCATATAGACTTGCCTATATAAGCAGGCTCATATTCATTGTAACAACAACTATTGATCATTTTCTGTTGATGAGAATACATTTTATTCTTGTCCTATATTGTGTCTTTATTTTGTACATTTCATTGAGCTCTTGATCTTGGCAAAATCTCACATGGTATCAGAGCCATTAGAGTGTCATTGATTCATCCTTGAAGAGGCATTATTGCGATGTCAAGAGGCAGATTTGAGGAGCAGCATCTTTTGGAGGCGTCCTTAGACTAGATCTGACCTCGTCATTACATCCAGGTGGTCGTTTCCATGAATTTTGGTTATAAAGTCGGCCTATTTTGGTGAGAATTTTTTTTCGCCAATTTTGCTATATTTGTACGAATTTCAAAAAAAAAAAATTATTTTTTTGCAAAAAAAAAAAAATTACGCAGAAATTTTTTTTTTCATAAAAAAAAAAATCATTTGGGTGATTCGAAGACCCCCCTCTAACCCGCAGGTCTATAGGGCTCCACCACCGATGACACCACCGCCCACCTGGCACCGTCGTCGCGCAACTCCCCCGATAGCATCATTGCGCAGCTGCCCTATCGCAGCCACAGCCGTGCCTCCTGTCACGTCGCCTCCCTATCGCACCACCCCCGCCGGCCCCTCCGGCACCGTCGGCAACTCCCGCCGCCAAATTCCAGCGACCGCCACCTGCCTTCCAGCAACCGCCCACCAGAACATCAGTGACTACTAGCAGGGCCCACTTGAGCGCCATGTCAGCAGCCCAGTTGGCTGCCAAATCACCCTACCACGTCAGATTTCGATACTACCATATCATTTTTTTCGGCCAATCAGATCACGCCACGTCAACACCCAGTCAGCCATGAAGTTTTGGAGATGCTCATACGGCCATCAAATTTAACCTCGCAGTTAGCTAACGTCATCATTTTTCAAAAAATTTGCAGGCCCCTCTCATTGAGCTTTTTGATTTTGTAGTTCAACTTCAAATGGCCATATCTTGCTCATTTTTGCTCCTTTTTTTGTGCAATTATTTTTGAAATGGGCTATAATTTCGTGTACTTTCACGTGGTGGAATTATTTTTTGATTTTGATGGACATATTTTTCATAATTCTCAGTTTTTGGTAACTGTACCTGTCCAATCCCCATTTTTGCAACTTCTAGGTCTCCGTTCAGGCTCATACGAACTCCTTTTCAAGTGCCATTTTTTTTAAAGTGCATGATTTTTCCTATACCTTCATAATCTGCTATCATGTTTCAGCAATTTTGGGTAGAAATTGTACTTTCAGCATATGGTCTTATTTGGCCAATTTGGCACTTGTATTGCATAGATCTATCTTGTTGGTGTTTTACATTGTAGTTCTTAGCCTATTGGGGCAATTGTAAAACAAAATTAGAAGTCCACCTTGCCATTGTTTGCAAGTGGCCTATTGTACATGCACTACATATAAAGTGCCAAAATCATCATTTTGGGGGGGGTACTTTGATTGAGTGAATTTGGGAGGTGTCTCTTGTGCTTTTGTGCTCTTGTGTTCCTTCCTTTTTTCTGCTATGGGTTCTTCTAAGTTTCCTCTCTTAACTCCTCATAATTATGCTACTCAAAAAATTGATGCATGGAGTAAACTTATGGAAAAAGGACTCACTCATTATATTAATGGAATTATTGTTGCTCCCACTGATCCCAAGGTTGATCTAGTTGGTCACTTGTATTGGCTCACTAAAAATATCATGGCAATTGGTACCTTAAGAAAGTATGTATCAAAGGATCTCATTTTTCATATTGAGAAATGTACTCTAATCAAAGATGCTTGGAAAAAGTTTCAAGACTTGTATGGTCAAGTTGATGAGATTAGGGGATATCAAATTGATAGTGATCTCACCATGTTGGATCCCAAGAACTTTGATACTATACAAGATTATGTCACTAAGGCAAATGAGTTGAGGGTACAACTCAAAGATTGTGGTATTGATAAGAAGGATACTCGATTGATCTTCAACTTGATGGACAAGCTTCCATAAGAATATGCAACATTTGTTTCTAGTTTCCAAACCCATAGGATGACAATGGGTTCAAGCTACACAATGCCTACATTTGATGCTTTCACTGAAATGTTGATGATGGAACAAACTAAGTTGATAAGCATGGGCATTCTTAAGGCTTCTAAGTCCCAAGCATTAGTGGAAAATCAAGGGAACAAAGGAAATCAAGGAAATGACAACTCAACGAAGAAGAAATGGCAATCAAAGCCTAAGGACAAAGCATCATCTTCTCCACAACAAGGAGATTCATCCTCTTCCAAGAGGGATAATTCACCAAAGAGGGAGAGACCTACTTGTGCCTATTGTAAAAATTTTCATCATGAGGAGCGTCATTGCCATTCTAAGAAGATTGATGAGCTCACACATATCCTCAAAAAGCATAACATTGGTTTACCTAATGTCTACAAGAAGGATGATTCATCAACTTCCACTTCCACACATTCAAAAGGAAAAGGGCAAGAATTCATGGTTTCTAAAAGTGGGAAGACTCACTCTTTTGGGACAAGAAAAGGAAAAGCTCTTTGTGCTACTACAAGTCATGATTCAGAGAGATGGCTTCTAGATTCAGGGGCTTCTCATCATATGGCATCTTTGCAGTCTGTGTTCTCTACATTTGAGCCTTCCACCATGCCACGGATTTTGATGGGCAATCATACATACATGGATGTGATTGGGAAAGGATCTATTGACATTGGGGATAACTCCTTCAATGATGTGTTGTGTGTACCCCACTTGACAAACAATCTCATTTCCATCTATCAAATCACACATGGAGCAACTAAGAGAGTTGTGGATTTCACACCTGAGTCAGTTTTCATTAGAGACTTGGAGACTAGAGCTATCATTGTGACTGGGGTGGTTGATCATGCATCTCGGTTATACTCCTTTTTAGATTTTGTTGATGATGATGATTTCACATTTGATGATTCTACACATGATGATCACACTTCTTGTGATGGTTCAGATTTTGAGGAGAACTTTGGGCACTTGAACATGGGGATTCTCACATGTGACCCTGTTCTTGAGCCTTGTATTTCATCTCCTCATATTGATATCACATCACCTATTGCACCTAATGATGCAGATAGTGTGACAATTTTTCCTTCATGTGATTCAGTGCAGCAGGATATTCATTGTCTTCCAGCTTCAGATTCATGGGATAATCACTTGACAGACATTGTAGGTTTGTTTGTGGAATCCTACATTGCAGATTTGGGATACATCATTGATGATATTCATCTTCTCTTTGTTGAAGATGATCATTCTTCGATTGTTGTGAGGGAACACTATGACCCTCTTGTTCATTCTCTACATGATCATTCTTTCGAGGTTGACATGATTGTGGATAATTTTGTACAACACTTGAAGGAGGTCTCTTTATCTTTTGAGGAGACATATGAGTCTTTGGACATTGTTCTACATTCATCTCCACTAGATCTTGGAGTACCTTTTTCAGTAGTGTGGCATAGTTTACCACCTTTGGAGGGAGTTACTTTCAGCATCGACATGGGGACACTTGAGCAGCTTTCAGAGATTCCTTTCATCATGAGTATTTTTTCTACATGTTCCCTTCATGATTGGGGAGATTCTTTAGATACACCTTTGGTTTTGTTTCTTCTTGAGGGGAGGAATGTGGTTCGACGTTCATGGAGTAGTTTCTTCATTCATCTTCGATCTTCTATCATTGGTGCAGATTCTACATTGAGGGGGGGCTTTCTAGTCTCTCTTCTTCTTCTCTCATATGGGGGGGACTTTTTCCTCACATGGGGTTTTGTCCTTCACATACTTCCATGAGAGTTCTTTGTATCTAGTTTTCATCTATCTTTTGGGGGAGGTTTTTTTCCCATTGGGTTTTTCTCTCTTTCCCTGCTTTGTGAGAGATTTCATTGCATTGGTTTGCATGCATTTGCATTTGTACATGGGTACCTAACATGGCCTAGTAGTCAGGACCCATCTTGCATTGCTTAGTTGCATTGTTTACTTAAGTGCAGTCCCCTAAGTTGCACTTAAGGGGGGGTGTTGGTGTAAATAATTATTCATCTTGGATATTATTACACCTTACTTAAGTTTACTTAGGAAATGCATTTCATAGTAGTTTGGGTATGAGACACTTGGGTGTTTGTGCCACATTGGGATAGTGTGTGTATGATAAATTCCACCTTTTATGGTGTTGATCTTGTTACTACTTTATCATATCCACTTATTGTGGAGTGATAATTCCACCTTCAGTGGGTGATCCACCTCATGTGGAATATTATATTGTTTCTCCTACCTACCCACACCTATTTCCTACCTACCCTTGTTTCTTATTGAGCCACATGTCATGTTTGTGTGCTCACATATACATATAGCCTTGCCTATATAAGCAGGCTCATATTCATTGTAACAACAACTATTGATCATTTTCTATTGATGAGAATACAGTTTATTCTTGTCCTATATTGTGTCTTTATTTTGTACATTTCATTGAGCTCTTGATCTTGGCAAAATCTCACACTCATATATATAGGTGAGGTGCAATTAGCAAAAATAGGAAAGTTGCAACTAATTTAAGACTAAGCCAAAGAAAGAGTTTGACTTGACTTAGGACTTATGCACTTCTAAATGTAATAATGTATATACACAATGACACCTAAAGTGTCAATTGAAATTATAAAATGCCACTATAGTAGAGATGCATCAAAATGACTAAGTGTCTAGAGACACATCTTTATTATGATCATCCTTCTTCAAAAAATATTTATATTGTTGTCAGGTAGCCTATATTTCAAAATCATCTAGTGTTTTCAATGTTTGATGTCGTTGAGGATGGTGGGGAGGTAGGATGGGAATCTTGCTTTTTAAACTTCATCTTTTTTTGACTCAGAGAAGGCGAAGTCATCTGGTAGAAATGGTGACTACAATACATTTGTGAAAGGCCTCTTGAATTAGCCAAAACATCCTCATGAGAAAAACATCTTCTTTGGAACAAGAAAACTAAAAAGGCCTTGTACAAGATGTCTTCAAAGATCCTCCAAGAGTAAAAATTTCCTCTTCATACTTAGAAAAATTCTAAGTAAAAATTGTATCCCCTATGTTTTCTATACTTAAAAAATTTCTAAGTGCGAGTGTGAATCGAGTCCATAGACCCAATTTGCACCTAGGGTAATGCTTATGTGTTTTTCAAATCGAGTCTACTAACTCAATTTACACCTTGAGAGGGTAAATAAAAAATTTAGTGTAAGTTGGGTTTATAGACCCGACATACGCCTAGGGAAAGAACAACTCTTGTAAGTTGGGTTCATAGGCCTGATTTACACCACAAATAATATAACAACGTGATGGTGGAGATCGAGTCTATGAATCTAACTTACACCATGGGAAATTCATGGTGGCAGTGTTGTTCAAATCCATTGATCCCAACTACACCAAGTTAGGTGCATTTCGGGTCTATGGATCCGAACTACACCAAGTTAGGTACATTTTGGGTCTATGAAACTGATTTACACCAAGTTTGGTGCATTTCAGGTCTATGAACCCAATTTACACAAAATAAAACTCCTATACATGTGTAGAATTGGGTTTAGGACCCGAATTGACACCAATATCAATAAAGATGAAAAAAAAGTGAACTTAAAAATGAAAGATAAAAACTTTCAAAGAAAAGACTTTAAACAAAAACGGCTTAAGGACCAAGTTGAGAAAGGGAATAGAAATTCACCCCTATTGACGTACTTAGAGTATATAGGTCACAATTTGGATAAAAAATAGTAGGAGTTATCCCACAACATGAGAAAGCCAAAATTGAGGATAACACAAATGCATTTGATAGATATCGCAATTTCCTTCTTTGCACTCTTAGAAAAATGAGATTCCCATAAATGGAATCATTGTTGGATTAAAGATCCATGGATAGGGCCCCTTTGATGAATGGATCTCCCTCCAATTTTTTCAAGGCCTCTAGAGGTCTTTATCAAGGTTTCCCCCTCTTTCCTTATCTTTATATTATTCTTGTTGAAGCTCTTGGCAAAGACCTTTCTGTGGATAGAAGATACAAAATTGATTGAAAAAATATTGTTGAAGGTGTTAAAGAAACTACTCACATGTGCTCAATTTGTTGATGATACCATCCTTCTTGGCAAAGCCTACAAATCAAATGTTTGAAAGAATAATCTTCCCTTGATCTACATTTGAGATCCTTTGGCATTTTCATTATCAGTCTTAAAATCAAATTTTAGAATTTGAATTCCTCCCCCATTGAAATCATAATTTATTCTCAAATTCTTCGATTTCTTCCTGGCGGAATTGGCCTCTTTGGGTATCTAGGGCTTTTCAATTAGCTTTTCACTAAAGCATGCAAGCTATTGAAATCATCTCTTGAAAAAATTCATCAAATGAATACAAAGTTACAACAATGATTGTTTTTCTCTATTTGTCAGAGCCACCCTCATTCAATGTTTTCTATCTAGTCTACACATACATTAGCTAATAATATATCAAACCCTAGCATGCATGCTCCAAGAACTTGGTGAAAGAATGAGAAACTACCTTTGGAAAGGTGGGAAACAAAACTCTAAAAATAAATTTCATTTAGAAAGATGGAAGATTGTGATGAATAAAGGGAAAACACATTGCAACAACATTTCTATAAGAACAAATACATAATGATAATAGTATTATTAAGTTCTAGTCAATTTTACAATGAAACCTTCAAATGCTTATACAACATTACATTCCCATAACTTCCCCAAATATTCCTAAACTACCCTACATAAATTAACTCCCAACAAATTATTAATTAAAATATTTGATTCATTAAAGTGACTATTATAAAATGTAAACTTTGATTTTTCCAACATCCCCCCTTAAGGTTTACATTACAAAAAAAGAAAGAAAGAACAACATGAACTGACTATAGTCCAACTAGAAATTTGCATAAGCATCATCCACCAAGACTCCATAGAACACCCCAAATTACTTATATCCAAACAAATTTCCTAACTATCCAACAATATGTTGGGACCTATAAAAATTTTGAGATTTTGAGTGGCCCATTTTAAAATTTTGCTCTGCACTTTCTAATGGCACTTGATGAATCTGTCAAAATTCAGAATTTGACCTTTGCCTGCAAGTTTGTGGTCTTGAGGGTTTAGGGTTTTTGTTTTTTCATGAAAACATTTAGAAAAATTAAACCTTTGTAGCACGTTATTGTAATTCATATTGAACTTGAACCCTTGAACCTTTTTGGTTCAAGGTTCAAGATTAAATCATTTCTCTTGCGTGAGTCATGACTTTGTAATGTTTTTTAATAAGCAAGTGAAAATGCGTTATGTCAGTTTTGAACCATCTGCAATCAGTTCAAGGTTCAAGGTTCAAAATGTCCCTTTCTTTCACTAAAAGTCTTTGCTCATTATCTTTTTCCACTTAAGCAGAAGGGTCTATGCGTCATCGAGAGGGGCCCCCTTCTAAGACTAGGCTTGGGCGGGTTTTGATAAATTTTAATTTTGCCCAAGTCTTATGTCTTTTCCTATGTATCTGTTGGGCTTCCTAAAGATCAAGCAGGTTCTTGTTGATCTCGCGGCTATCGCTATACTGCAACCCAAAAGTGTTGGATGGTTATTCGCCGTGACATGGTGACTAAGTGGTGGGACTCGTGAGAAAGGTGCAAAGTGCAGAAAGATGGCATCGGTCATCGGGTTTGCATGTTTGGAGAGATCCCGACAACCCGATGGAAGGGCCTAGGTAGCCCATTTATCCCACATTGGCCACAGGGATGAGCATTTCAATATTTATGTGCAAGGCCGCATATATCCTAAGTGTCAAAGCTTATAGGCTTTTGACAAGTGGTACATCAAAAGTGGTGGCCCCCCCACGTGCATCTCAAAGTGCCCAAAATTTTGCAGTAAAAGGGCAAGTTAAACAGCGAGCAAGTTGAATACAGATCCACGACCATCGCTATACCGCCATGCAAAGGTGATCGACTGTTAATGGTCGTGACTTGGTGACTGATGACATGGAAAACAAGTGGCGGGCACATGGTGACACCGTGGCATTAGATGTAGCCGCTCAGAGGGGCTCAAGGTCGAGCAAATCAAGAAAGATCAATGGTGATCAAGATGGATCCAAGGGTTGTCACTATGTCGCAACATAAAAATTCTCACCAGATATCACCTCTAACTTGGCGACAAACCACTAGCGGTGAACCATGGCCAGCAGTTAATGCATGCAGTTCATTCCGATGATTAGTGGAGGTCGTGCTAAGGTGTCAGAGTGGAGAGCCCAGAATGAACACCCTCGTGATAGGTGGTGCCCAATTGTAAACTCTAAAGCCAATCAAAGGGTGCCACGTGGCAGAAAGGTGGCATATCATCAAGGTGTATATCAAGCAAACCATGGCTTTGATGGATCATTGAAGGGACTCACTGAAGGCATCAGTTTCATCAACATGAAAGGTGTCGATGAACTAGGGTTTCGATAAAATATGAAAATGGCTAGCCGAAGAGGAGGTTTAGCCAAAAGAGTGGTGGGTCCAGAAGTGTTGAGGTGGTGGATGGGGTCGTGTTCAGGTGGATCTCGGGAGAAAATCATGAGGTGCCACGTGGTGCCATGTAGCTGATGAGGTGGAAGGTCTAGTGGTGTGCCACATGGCAGAGCAAGTGGTATGTCATCAAGATGAATGTCGGGCAGACCTTGGTTGCGATGAATCTTTAAATGGTTTCACCGAAAGCTCATTTCCATCAACAAAGGCACATCAAAGAAATATAAACTGATCCCGCAGATAAAATAATGCCATCGATGAAACTATGGTTTCGATGAGATAGGAAAACGACTAGCCGAAGAGGATGTTTGGTTGAAAGTGTGATTTCTACCAGAGAGGAGAGTAGCCCAGGTGAATTAATCGGTGGGCATGTCAAGAGGGATCTAACAGTTGGATCGATGATCTAACAGTGGTCGCCATGTCGCAATGTAAAGATGCTCAATGGATAAGAGGCACGACTAGGTGACTAAGCGGTGCGACCCATAGGAAGAACAGTTCGGAGGAAGTAAAGAACAAGCAAGTTCAAAGAAGATCTACGATTGTCGCCATACTGCAAGATGGAGGTGCTCAAATGTTAATGGTCGTGACTTGGTGACTGATGAAGTGGTAGGATAGGTGGAGTCCAAAGGGACTCACAAGTGAACCAGGTGGTGACATGTGGCCGAAACCTGCGCGGGAAAGTCAAGTTAAAATATAGTTTCAGACTGTGGTGAAGAGGCAAAAGCTTGAGTGACCAACCTACAGAGGGGTTGATCTGCGAGGGTTAATTTCTGCCCAGATATGGATTTGTCAAATATCAGTGGATGGCTCTCGATCTGAGGAATCTGATTTTGCAGTCAAGTGCAACCCACGACAAGTATCTTTGGGACAATGACCTTGGGATCTCAGGGTTTATTCTTCAGTCAGAAAGATTGGATTTTCTACAGGCCAAGTGCGGTAGCAGTAAAGTTTTTAACAACCAGAGACCAGGTGGTGGGGCCTATTTCTAAGTGGATTACTCAAGGAAGTTAAAAGGCGTGTTAGTTTCCCATGATTGAATGGTTGTCGCTATACCGCAATGGAAATACATCCGAACTTTAAAGGTCGTGACTTGGCGACTAAAGGAAAAGTGCTCAAAGAGAAAGCCTCCCGATTCGTTGGCGCCAAAGAATTTTAAATATTTAAAAGAAATATCGGCAGAGCTATGCAAGTTGCATTTGACATTACTTCAAGATGAAAATGGGTTGGTGAGAGGTATCCAGGAGATCTATAGGGAGATATGTGAAGAACATAATGGTGTGCCACTATGTGTTTTCTTAGATAAGAACTCATCAATGCTCTGGCACAAGATGATCTGCCAGCATTATGAAGCTGACAGTGGTTGTATCCGATTTTGGGTAATAGGAATTTACCCTTTCGACCATTTTCCAGGTGAATTTCTAGTGAATTAATGAAGCACTCATCTCAGAAGGAATGTTAGATTTCTCCCTCAACTGCAATGGCACAGAAATATATTTTTTGCAATAAATGATTGTTAGGGTAATGTTTTTCTTCTAGGTGGTCCGAATCTTGTTGCATCCTGATTTCTATAAAAGGATACCAAGCCTACCTAGAAAAGGGACACAAAATTTTTGTAGCTAAACTCTTAGCAATTTCTAAATCAAATATGAAGTACCTGTAACCTTTTGATAGGGGAATGAAATATATAGTCCAGAGAATTTAAATCCAGAATTACATTATCTTTATGTCACTGTACTGGTGTTCATTTCATTTAAGTAATTAAAGATTGCTTATTTGAATGATTTGTTTGGCATCTAATGAAGTTGTTTTGAGTCTTTTTCTTAAGGAGGAAAATATAAAATACTTTGAACAAAGTCATTGATATCAGTATCTCGTTGTGGATTGGATGATGAAGTTTGGTGCAGATTAGGACTTTGTGTATGTCAGGCATATTCAGAGTTGATAGATCAAGAACTTGTGATTTGTATACTAGTTTCTCTTGTCAAGTTGCAGTCTATTGTAGATGACTTTGTTGTCTGGATAAGGCACTAGTTTATCTGTTGGATTTTTGTTGCATTTTGTGATCCTTTTTAAGAAAGTCAAATCAATTTTCCATTTAGGTTAGTTGTACTGGTCAGTAAGGAAAGTTTGCAGGAATTTACACTAGTTTTCGGCAAACCATTTACTATTTTTGTGAGAAAATAGTCTTTAAAAGGATTCACCTGCCCAATCTTTTATAAGCTTAAAGTGTAGGAGGTTTCCTAATTCTGGAACCTCATATTGTTGTCTTTATTTCAAACTTTTGTTGTTCTCTTCCATTGCAACACAGAGGCAGTAATTTTCACTTTTAAAGAGAAGAAACAAAAGTTTTCAAAAAGGAGAACAACACAATACGCGTGGATTGAGAAAAACTCCATTATTCATGGTAACACAACTTGCAAAACTATGGATCAAGACAAACTTAGTTATCCATAGATACCACTCACTACATCTATAGATCAAGACACACTAAATTATCTGCAAACCAAAAACAATTGGTGTGCCCCCTTGCTCCATGAGGGGACTCATGATGAAAAATAAGACTAGTGTTGTTTCTCATGCAATGTATCATCTCTGAGTGAGAAGCTAACTTGAGATAATAAAATACCTTTGGCCTCTGATACCTCTAGCCTCCAATTTATGATTTGTTTGATTTTAAAAATATATTTTTTCTTGTTGTCATTGCAAGAAGAATCTTGATCATGTACTCCAAAACTACACCTTTCTATCTAATTTTTAATAGCATCAAATCATTATTAGTTTTTAACTTACCATCAATAAGATCCATAGCACTTTGAATACAATTCACTAGAATACTTCCTCTTTGATTACAATTGTAACATTTAAATTTTGTATTATTTCATGTTGAATTGTTAGCATTCTTTACAAACAAAGTAGTTTCTGTTGGCATTTTTGTGGTTTATGTTGTGATTGTCATTGATGGACACACTTGTATTGAGATCCCCTTTATATGTATGAGCTTATGCTCAACCGGTATTTTGTTCCAACCGGTATGCTATATACTAGTCTCTAGACTAGTGGTGATTTTGCAGAATGTGTTTCCCGGTCTGAAGCGGCATGTCAACCCCAAGCGGTTTGCAGATCACAAGCGGTATGAGGAAGCAAAGTGGCACAACACATTCTTACCAATCTTCATTTTTGTCAAACCGGCAACTAGTATTTTGTATGAACCGGTAATACTCTATGATGAGTTACCAACCGGCATTTTGTGATGAGTTACCAATCCACCGATTGTTTGACGGTGCCGACACATTGACGGTGCTTCTTGTCTCATGTTACTGAGTATGTCTAGATTCATTGAACCTAGGAAATTGTAATGTAATCCTATTGGACCGACATGAAATCAGATTCCTTAAAAGGACATCATGTCTAGGGTTTTTAAGTTGTTGAAGAAGTTGCAAAAAGGGTTAATGTTGAGCTAGGGTTTAAGGTGGAAGTTGAGAGCGATCTTATCTGAGAAGGTCGAGTTGTAACTGAGAGAGAGATAGAGGAGACTGAAGTAATGCTGGAATGCATTAGCTGTGAGCAATACTGGATCTAACCAAGTAGTTTGTGCTATTAGATAGATCAAACACTTGTTGATTACTCACATCTTTGACAAGTCTATAGCCCTTAACCGGGTAGGCCTCAAAGCCTTTGTAAAATCCTCTAACAAGGTGGTTCACACATGTGAATCTAAAATCCTCTAACAAGGTAGTCTTTAATCGGACTTATCTCCTAACAGAGATTGAGATTCCTAATAGGATCTGTTCTGGTGAATAACATTGTAAGACCTTAACCGATCTAGTTTCTATTCTACAGATACTGACTTGTGAGTTCCATCTCACCATGGTTTTTCCCAGTTGGGTTTCCACATCAAATATCTTGTGTTATGGTTGTATTGCTTTTGTGGGTGAATGCTTTATTCGCATTATGGTTTGCATATGTGGTAACCGGTTTGACTGTTAGACTACTTTACCGATTTATCTTTAGACTGTGTAAGTGTTTTAGTGCAAAGATTTTTGGCATACTAATTCACCCCCCCCCCTCTTAGTATTCATCAATTGGTATCAGAGCCAACCTTTCTATAAGTTTAACCACTTGGAAAGAGATATGGGGGAATACACCTTGAGGGAACCTACTCAACGGCTCACTAAGTCTGAGCAAGCCTATGATGATCTTATGGTCAAATACAAGGCATCTCAAGCAAAAAGAAGAGAACATGCAGATAGGCTGATGGAACTATCTGAAAGTAGTTCTGAAGATGAAGCTAACATGGAAGCTATGATTGCTGAAGTGAATAAGCTGAATGATTCAAACTCCAATTTGAGAAAGGAGTTGGAAGGACTGACTATTCGGTTTAGTCAAGAGCTTGAGAACCGGAGAAAAGCTGAAGATCTGGTAAAAGATAGAGATCATGAGATCTCCAAGTTGAAACATGAGATTAGTGCACTAACTGCTCACCTTCATGAGAGTAGAATGGAAAAAGAAGACATGCAAGGAGAACTGAACATTGCCATCTCTAAAAATGCAAGTCTTATGGAGACAAACACTGCTATTTCCAAAGAACTCTTTGAGTCAAAGGAAATACTTGCTAAGTTTGGCAAAAGTACAGTCAGGCTAGAGCAAAAGCTTGAGTCATCTAGACCGGCAAAGAATACCAATGGTCTTGGTTTTTCTGGACATGAGGAAGGAGAATCCTCAGGAACAAATGCTGAAGCATCAAAGAAGCAACCGGCACTCAAAGGAAAAGGTAAGCAAAAATTCAAACCTATTTGCTTTAACTGTCTTAAAGAAGGACACACTGCCAATGTATGTAGGAGCAAAGCCTACAATAATTTTCCTTATTTTATCAACAATGTACCTAGATCCAATAAGTTCAATGGTCATTGTTATGCATGCAACAAGTTTGGTCATAGAGCATTTGAATGCAAGTCTGTAATGGATAACACTAGAAGATATCCTCAGAGGACCCAAGGAACTGGTCCTGAATCTTTTATGAACCGGAACCACAACCGGTTTAATGTCTTCAATCATCAATCAAGAAGCGATGGTCATCAAGCGGCAACCGGATGGAGAGAAAGTTGTATGATCTGTCATGGTCATGGTCACACTGCTGCAACATGCAGAAGGAAGAATGGAAACATGTACAATGGACCTTGGAGAGCACCTGGACTTGTTTGCTATCACTGCAACAAACTGGGTCACATTGCAAGATTCTGCAGAAGCAGAAAAAGTATATCTGATGATATACCAGTCACTTAGGAAGGAGAAATAGAAGTTGAAAAAGTTCAAGGAGACATGAAGAAAACATGGAAGAAGAAACCAATATTGTTGGAGGAGGAACCGGTTTCTGCACCTAGTGTGGAAATATCGAAACCGGCAAACTAAGCCTCAAAGGCTTAGGGGGAGCAAACAGCAAAATGCTTTCGAACCCCCGATTGACACCGATAAAAGACCTTAACCGGTATGTTACACCTATCGCTTGGCAGAAGACCAGAAATAGTAAAAAGGCAAATTAGGGTTTACGCCCTAATAGAGGAGCATTAATGATGGTAGGTGAGAGACATGTATAAATGCAATTTTCAAATCATTTCTCACTATCTGTTTTCAAGCGAAGAAAAGTTTTCAAGTGCAAAGCGAAGAAAAGGTGATTTGAGCTTAGATTTCAAGAAATTGGATAACCTTGAAAGAGATTCAAATCTAGTTTGCAAGCGGTATTGGAGACCTCAAAGCGGTGATTTGGCATTGGATGGAGAGAAAAGTAAAGCAGAATCAGGAAGCCCTAATTTCACGTTTGAAAGGTATTTTTCATGTTCTTGAAATACTCTACAATGGCTTCCGCATCTCATACCAATTCAAGCACATCCATTGAGTCAGAAAGTTTTATTTAGAGGAAGGCCAAATACATTGCTTTGTCACAAGTTCCAGCTGGATTCATAGTCGAAGAAGGAATTTCAGATTATATTGATTGCAAAATAGAAGACCTAGGGTCTTTAGCCATTCATACTCAATTAGGTCTATTTTGTGGAAAGGATAAAAGGATCAAACAGGAATTTAGTGTCATAGAGAAGAAGAAATTCCACAACGCTGTATATTTCCTTGAAGACTTCACAGAGGATCACATCAGGATCATCTTGAGCAGATTCCATGGTGACAAGATGTACCTGGAGAGAACGCATGATATCATGCCTGAGGCAATTCATGCAGACACCGGTTTCTGCAACACAGGGGAAGTGCCATCCCTAAGAACAGTAAGCAAAACGGAAATGACCAAGCTCACCGGGTTCGACAAGTGATTCACGAGGTATGACAATTAATTCTATCAAGGATGAACTGGTGAAATACGCCTACATGGTGATAGGCTACAGAACATTCTGAACCAGTAGGATTAATTTTGTATCTGCTGCAGCAATAAATGTCGCTTACCGAATGATAATAGAGGATGCATCTTTTGACTTATGCACCGGCATGCAGAGGCAACTCCTGTCAAACCTTAAGGAAATCAAAAAGGACAATTCACTGAAATTTAAGTTTGGACAACTACTAGTAGGGTTGTTTTTCTATTTCCAAGGCTGCTTTTTGGGTGTAGGCGATGTCCAGTGGTCCCTTGACCAACTGGTAACCAAGCAGATAAAGGAAAGTGTGCAAGCCATTGGAATCGGCTACCCTGAGGTACTGAACAAATACTTTGATGAGTTCAAAAGAAAGATGAGTCAGAGGGTAAGAATCTCAGGAGACATAGTGAAAAAATACGAAGATGACATTTGTTTCACTATTCAGGTGGACAAATGTCTAATGGAGGCTGTTGAGCCTAGAATGGAGGAAGTGGAGCCTATGGGCTATGAGGTCATGTTTGACATGCTGGAAGGGTATGCTTCAACCCTTATTGCCTCACCTCTTGATCCAAAGGCTAAGAGAACCAAAACCTACTTGGAGAGGATCGCACCGGTTGAAGAACCATCGGTGAAGAAGGGAAAACAACCGGCAGCTAAGAAAGCTAAGGCAGTGCCTGCAACATCGGCATCGACTACCACTGCGACTCCAAGAGTGACCAAGCGGTCACCGGCACAGAAGAAACCAGAGGTAAAACCGGAAAAAGTCTTCGAAAGAAAGAGGAAGACTAAGGCAAATGAACTGGACTCCGAAGAAACCGAGTCTGATGATCAGCCAAAGAAGGCTAGACAAACCAAGAAGATGAAGAAGAATGAACTGGCAGCATCCGCACCAGTAAATATAGATATCTCCTCTTACAAACCTTTGACACATTGTCAAAGAATAGTAAAGAATATTAGGAGAAAGATACTTCATGATTTAATAGATTATTATGATGAACTCAATAGTGAGGAAAAAGATGAAGTACTGCAGGAAATCATTCTTTATTTATGTAAAAATGACCGGTCACCATCAGAGATTAAATCTCAGACACCAGATTCATTATTTAAAGCATTGGATAACAAATGGCGCATTGCCATTGAAAAAGAACAGGAGATTAGGGAGATTTTTTGAACAGTACTTCCCTGAACTCTCAAATTCAGAATTATTTGATGTATTAGATCAAAATAAAGGTCTTTTCTTCACAAGGAGAAGAAGACTCTGGTTGTTGGAGGGGAGAGTTGATGATGTAGAAAAGGATGCACATCAACACATGGCCCATGCTATCAACTCTCACAAAGCTCGAATGGCCAACCTCCAAGCAAAAAAGGAACCGGTTATTTCCAAACCAGATGAGGTTTTTGATGAGGAAGGCAACCTGGTGGAGGAACCAATCGACACCATAGATGTCGATGCCCTGGATATAGAAGATGTCACTCAGGACATACCTTCTGAGGGAACTGAGCAGGTGCAACAGGCCGATCAGGGTGGTGAACAAGCTGTGGACACACAGCAAGCGGCAAAAGATCAGGAAGAGAAAAAGAAGAAGGAGGAAGACGAGAAACAGAAAAAAGAGGAAGAGAAAAAGAAAGAGGAAGAGGAGAAAAGAAAAGATGAAGAGAAGAAGCAAGAAGAAGAAAGGAAGAAGAAAGAAGAAGAGGACAAGGAAGAAAAGAAGAAGAAGGAAGAAGAAGAAATGAGGAAGAAGGAAGAGGAAGAAAATAAGAAGAAAGAAGAGGAGAAGAAAAAAAAGGAAGAGGAAGAAAGGAAGAAAAAGGAAGAGGAAGAGAAGAAGAAGAGGGAAGAAGAAGAAAAGGAAGAGGAGAAGAGGACAGCAGAGGAGAAGAAAAAGGCAGAGGAAGACAAGGAAGAAGAGAAGAGAAGAGAAGAGAAGAGAAGTGGAAAAGAAGAAAGCTGAAGAAGCCAAGGAACGAGAAGCGGCAAAAAGCTCTGAGGTGGAGACTTTGAAGGCAACTGGAAGTCAACCCTCACCGGTTGATCTCTCTAGTCCTATCGATCTCCAATCTGCAAGTGAGTCGAAGCTTATGCAAAGCATCAAGGTTGCTCAAGAGCACCTTGAGATCATTCACAGGAAAAAGGAACAGGACATCATTCAGGCAGTTGTAGACACTCTTACCGGTTTAATCCCTGGTACTAGTCTTCCTGACACTGATTCATCACTAGCACAACTTAAACTTCTATGTACTATAGTGGATGATCAAGTGTAGAGTCTAGAAGAAGCAGCAGAGGCCAATATAAAGAAAGATGACCAAAAGGCTCTTAATGTTTCTCTTGTGAAGAAATTAAATGAGCTTAGGATTGAACTGCTAAAGGATCAAAAGGACATAAGGAGTGCCTTGGATGAGGGAAACTTGCTACTCAGCAAAATCTGTCAACCTCATCTGTTATGTGATGATGTGCTAGCCAAGAAGCAATAGCTTCAAACAGACTTATAGTCCTACTTGAGCACATTCAAGACTCCTTACGACTCCTTTGTAGCATATGGGCAAACCATTCACCAGTTCCAGATCCAGTCAGTCAAGATAGAGCAAGAGATCAGCACAAGGTCTAGGGATTTGCAGGAGCTTCAACTGGTATTACTTCCACGACTGCAAATTCTCCATAAATGCTATCTGAACCTAGATGCCTTGACAGTCACACAAGAATTGAGCACAATAGATGTCATGGAGGAACAGGTATCACAAATGCAGACAGAGAAGGAAGTGGCGACCTCCCTACTTGAGTCCTGGTCTCTTTCCATGAAACAATTTTTGCAGGACTATAAAGCGGTTTTTGACAAGTATTGTTCATTATTGTCATAAACTCTTTTATATATATATGGAAACAAGTTTTTCAGTGGTACTTTGTCATTGTTGGCAAAGGGGGAGAAGTATATGGTTTTAAATTTTGTTTTAAATTTTGACATTTTGATATATCAGGGGAGAAGTATATCAGAGGGAAAAGTATCTGTTTTGGAATTTTGATATATGTTGTGATATATGCTATATGCTCTTATGATTATGCTCTTAATGCAAAATTGTTATACACTCTATTGATTAAGGGATAGTGTATATGCTTAGGGGGAGCAATTTTGTTAATGGCAAGTTTTTCTATTGTAAAACACTTAGATGTCAAAAAAAAAATTTCCTAAGTGTTGCCATCAATGCCAAAGGGGGAGATTGTTGGCATTTTTGTGGTTTATGCTATGATTGTCATTGATGGACACACACTTGTATTGAGATCCCCTTTATATGTATGAGCTTATGCTCAACCGGTATTTTGTTCCAACCGGTATGTTGTATACTAGTCCCTAGACTAGTGGTGATTTTGCAGAATGTGTTTCCCGGTCTGAAGCGGCATGTCGACCCCAAGAGGTTTGCAGATCACAAGCAGTACAAGGAAGCAAAGCGGCACAACACATTCTTACCAGTCTTCATTTTTGTCAAACCGGCAACTGGTATTTTGTATGAACCGGTAATACTCTGTGATGAGTTACCAACCGGCATTTTGTGATGAGTTACCAATCCACCGACTGTTTGACGGTGCCGACATGTAAGGCCTTCCCCAAACCAAGCTTTGATTAACTTAGTTGATCATGTTTGACCCTATTAATAAATGCTTTATAATTCAATAGAATGGATGGTGTTAGATAGACAGATTGGTGAGAAAAGTAATTGAACCAAGTTATAGAGTTATTGTACCTTGTGATGTACATTTTTATGTGTTATGAATTTGAAATCCTAAAAGATCTATTGATTGGATAATCTTGATTTAACATTGTAAAGCGGAAAAATCGAACCCTAGTTGTTCTCCCCTCCCCAACTCCAAGGAGAGAGAAGGGAGAGTCACTAGGGTTAATGGTTTTCACTTAGGAGAGACTTTACATTCAAAAGAGGGGTTGAAACCCACAAGATCCAATCCCACGCAATGCAAGATTGGATTCTAAATGAGTTTCAAGGGTTGTGACATCAAGGATACCCTCTTTTGTAAAGAATGTAGATAGAATGATTGAACTAGGAATGCATGTAAAGTAAGAAAGATTCGCTTAAAAACAGAGATAGGGATACGGGATGAAGCTGCGGACCTAGAATTAGCAGTAAAATGTCGAGACGGTGCTGTTCTACAAATTTGAGCGGAAGTTGATGGGACGATGGTGCCCGGCGTGCACATGGTCCTCCGAAAAATCCGCGAAATGAAGGTGGATGTGTTCATCTCTGCACAAGGATTCCAGATCTTCAATTACAGCCGCGTACCTGCAACCTACACACAGAAAAGAGAGGATGATTGGGGGGTTAGGGATTAGGGGTTTGCCTTTAGGTCAAACCCCGGTTTTGGAATTAACCAAGAAATGAGAATGTTGTAAATGTAAATGTTTGTAATGTAAACAAATACTGATACCTTGTTGTAAGAATGTTTGTATTCTTACATGCGAAGGTGTAATGTATGTAGTATGTTGTATGTGATCTCCTCTTCAATTGTTGAATCCTTGTCTTGAATGCAACACCTAGCCTTGAATGGAGACTTAGAATGCTCAATTGTTTGAAGGAATGCTTGAATGCTTGAATGTTTGAATGTTTGAATATCGCTTCCGCCTTTTGCGCACATATGTCTTCCTTTTCTTGCCTCCTCAAATGGGAGGGGAAATGTAGTTTATATACTTGTCAATTAGGGCTGATAGACTGATTTTCCCGACCTTAGGCCAACCTAGAAACAATATTTTCCAATGTGTAAACTTCAAGACTCGATGCCTAAAAGAGATCGGGCCCAAAATAGGGCCAGGGACCAGGGCACTGGGCGCCATGGTCCTGGGGGAACAGGGCGCTAGGCGCCCTAGTCCTGAAGGACCAGGGTGCTGGGCGCCATGGTCCCACCTCCTGGGGCAGCAGGGTGCAAGGAGGGATCAGGCCAAGGTGCAGAAAAATGCAGTTTTTGGTGTTGTAAACAGGTTTCGGGGTCTCCATTCAAGTTCAACGTTGCGTCGCCATCGTGAAGACCCAAATGCAGTCAAAATTGCAAGTGTCGCAATTTTAGGACGCTACATTTAGCCCCCACTTTAGCGGGAGTATAAGCGTATGCTCGTACTTCCGGTAAAGTACAAGGAAACAACATTGAAAGACTTTCACCACGTCAAGAAGGCAAGATACACCAAGCCCCCAGTGGACTAAGGATCTTACGACTTCAATTGGCAAAGTAAAAGGGAAGATCACGAGGGAAAACCATGACTATCAGTAGTAAGGTTCCCTCACTATGAGTCATGCAAGAAAGATATCAAAGATTTTCAAGGAAAAGCTAAATTTGTCAAGAAATTTTCAAGTATCTTGAAAAGATATGAATGGGATGTATGCCCCCCTACGTTAAAGCGATCGCACACGCCTCACCGGCGGTGATTGCTTTAAGGTAGTGATATATATAAGAAATGAGAAAGGAGCACGTTATCACAAGGATTTAGCCCCCAAGTGTGAGACAAGCCCAAGGATAATAGACACAAAACACAAAGCACAAGGTGACTTCGCTTTCCTCGGGGTCAGTATGTTGTATGATAATTCATGTATATCATATGTATGTATGCATAATTGTTCTTCATTCCCCAATCAAGGAAGGTCACCTAGAAGAAGGGAACACATGTGTCTTTTGAGTCAACATGAGAGAGACCAAAAGAGATCTCAATGCTTTGCATCGTCCTCAAGTAGACAACACTAAGGACAACAAATAGAAGAATGAGAATAACACATAGAAGAAGTAACAAAAGAGATCAAGAGAGGAGGAGAGAGTCTGCTATGCTAATGAACTAGTCTAGCACATCATCTACCCCCCGATCTTGCTGATCAATATTTTGAGAAGGTAGGAAACATGCTAGAGAAGGAACATCCAACACAGCAAATGGAGCTATCACAAGATCCAAACAAGGGCTATGTTCATGTTCCGAGCCACGTTGTTCTTGTCTAGGAGCTAGGATAAGTACTTTAGAAAATTCGTTAGATAAATGGTTATCAACATCAACATATTCATATTCACTATCAGAATGAACAGGAGTAACATTTTCATCATGAATAACATTTTCATCTATATCATCATCAAGATTTATAAAAATAGGATCTTTAACTCGCACCGGATCAAGACCATCATTCACCTTATGTTTAGGAGATTTCGGCTCAATCTTCGGCTGAGGAGAAAATGGAATAATACTAGTTGAAGGTGTTTTTGGGGATTGCAAAGTTTGAGAAGCAGATGCCTGAGCTCTAAGACAACGCTTTCGTCGGCATTCACGTGCAAAACGATTTCGTCTAGTCTTAGTAGGAAGTTGAGAAGATTGAGGAGGAGGAATGTTCTCATCCTTATCACTTGGGTGTTTAGGTTGTGTTCTCTTAGGTTGGGTAATAGGAGAAGAGGAAGGTCTCTTCTCTCCATAAGAGGAAGGAGGAACTGCTCCATATAAGGGAGGAATATTTGGTTTAGGAAGGAGACCAAGTCCATCATGATGAGGAGGTATAGGTCTACTTTTAGGAAGTTTATTAGATATAGGCATAGTCACATTCATAGGGATGGGTTGGGAATCTTCTTGAGGAAAGACATTAGTTTTATCTGTCAAAGGAAGAAATTCCTTCTCAAGAACGATAGGAATATCAAGTTTGGGTGTTCTAGGTTCACTTAGAGATAGGATCATATCTTTTTTCCACTTTTGATAAGATTTAAAAAGATGATCACTTCGCGGAGGAAGAGATTGGAATTGTTTAGGCCAAAAGTAATCAATAGGAACGCTAGAAGTTCTTTCAGCTGGTTTAAAGAGACTATGATTGACAGTAACAACTTCACCATTATGGGGAAATTTCAAACACTTGTGAATAGGAGAAGCAATAGCTTTCATGGAAGATAGCCAAGGATAGCCTAGCTTCACACGAAATTGTTCGGATGATGGAATAATAGCAAAGCTCATATCAAGGGATTTGTTATAGACCTCAATAGGTAATGTAATAGAACCAATTGCAGGAGAAGAAAATGCATCAAATAATTTCACAACCACATTTGTTTCATCATAGATCACTTGATTCAATTGCAAAGTAAAAAGAAATTCTTTAGTAATGATATTAACCATACAAGAAGGATCAATAAGCACTCCACGGAAAGGTGTATCCTTGACTTTTGCAACTATATATAAAGGACCATCAGGTGCCCTGATAGTTTCACTGGAATCAAAGGTGATGGAAGGTTCTTTAGGGATTTTCTGCTGCTCTACAAAGTTAATCACATTCGGAGTCATGGACATAAGATCATCAGGTGAGACAGAGGAATCAGTAGTATCAATCGCATTAGAGGTATGAGAAGGCAATGGATTAGTAAAAATCTTAAGATTTTGGTTAGGAGGAGCTACAGATGTGTTGCCTTTATCATTCACACCAGAAACAGAGATAGTATTATTATCAATCAAATCTTGAATTTTACCCTTTAAAGCAAAACATTTTTCAGTATCATGCCCAGGATGACGATGAAATTGACAAAAAGATTTGTTATCAAAATAGGGTGAATTAATCTTTGCAGGATCTATTTGCTTTATAGGAGGAAGAGTAAGCACATTTTGTTCCAATAACTTATTCATAATACTATGCAATGATTCATTCAAAGGAGTAAACTTTCTTTCTTTCTTGAAAAACTTAGAAATAGGAGGCACACCTGATGCTGCATTCACATTGTTGTTGATGATGTTTTCATTGAATTTAATGGACTCTCTATTCGGTTTAAACTTCCCAAATGGTTGTTGACTACTATCACCCTTATCACTCGGAGCCATAGGATTTGCTTGTTCCATTTGACTCACAGTCAATTGATAATTGTGAAGAGTTGCGCACAACTATTGGAAAGAAGTAAACTCAGAAAACAGAAGTTTTTCTCTAATATCTTTTTGTAAATTAGAAATAAAGATTCTTTGAATATCATTATCAGGTACTGGAAAGGAAATTTGAGCATACAAATGCTTATATCTACCAATGAAATCAGTCACTTTTTCTTTAACACCTTGTTTACAATGCATTAAATCAATCAAAGTGACTTTAGGACTTATATTGTTTTGAAATTGTTGAATAAAAGCATTTGCAAGTTGTTCAAAAGAAGTAATAGAATAAGAAGGCAACGAGCAATACCATTGTAGGGCTTTATCTCTTAATGTTCTAGTAAACAGTTTTGCAAGCAACCTTTGGTCATAAGCAAAATCAGTACATATTGTTTGAAAGGTCTTAACATGTGTTAGAGGGTCACCCTTACCATTATAAAGCTCCAAATGCGGAATTTCAACATGTTTAGGGGGGATAGCTCGAACAATGTCAAGAGAAAGTGGGCTCGCGACATCAAATGTGGGCACACCAAACTTAGATTGATTCATAGAGGCAATTTGTTGCTGCAAAGAAGAGACAGTTTGTGCAAGATTGTTAATGGTCGCTTCAGTCGAAGAGTTCATATTAGACATGTTAGATTGTGATGGAGGTATTATGTGATTGAAAGAAGGTATTGATTGAGAGTAAGGTGGTGGGACACTATGATAGTTAGTCATAGGAGATGATTGGAAAGGAGGAACACTACAAGGAGGAATGGAATGGTTAAATGAATTGCCCCCTTGTGTCATGTTCATTTGCGGAGATATAATAGGAACACTCATTGAAGGAATGAATGAAGAAGTTGGATTGAATGAAGGAAGAGGGTTGATTGAAGAAGAGGGATTGCCCCCATGACTAGTGATCATAGGTGGAATGTCTTGTATTGAAGTAGTCATTATGTTTGATGTAAAAGTAGGTATACTAGCAATAGGAGTTGTCAAAGGAATAGAATGATTAACTTGAGTAGGAGGTTGTGTATAACCTAAAGTTTCGGCACAACTCTTCATAGGCATCACATTCGAATCCACAATGTGTTCAATACCACGCAAAATATCAATTCCATTCTTATCACTTTGAACCATACATTTTAGACCCTCAATTAATGAAAGAGCTTCACTATCAGGGTATTCTTGAGACATCCATTGTCGAAAATCATCAAATTGGTTATCCAATTTTGAAAGTTGTTCTACAGAAATCTCATGGAGAGCTTCTTCATCATTAAGAGGATTAGAGGAATTACCCATGTCCTCGTTAAAAAGGCCATTCAAATTAAAGGTTCCATCTCCTCAGTAATTAAACCTTGGAAGGACTTAATTCTAAGGCTTCGTCTAACGGGAATAGTGTAAGTAGGGCTTATTGTTGTAAAACTCATGCACTAAAGAGAGATAGAAGATTTTGAATTTTAGAGGTAGCAAATTTCAATAAAATCAGCCAATCTCCTAGATTTAAGCTGTTAAATACAATCAGGACAATCTCCCGAAATTTCGGAAAAAACGTCAGGGACCGTGGCGAACGGAGTGCACACGGTCCTCGCAAATTTTTTCAAAATTTTCAGAGATGAAAGTTATGATGATTTTAAAGCTAATCTGAAAAAATTGAGTGAATTTACAATCTGTAGATAGGCCAAATTAAAGTTGCAATCTCAAAATTGAACCCTACCAAGATTGTTGAAAAATGTAAAATTTTGAATTTTGAAAAAGAGGGGGAAACTGAAATTTTGAAGTTTATGATTTTGAAGGGAATACTAAAAGCAATGCAAGTTTTGAAATTTAAAAGTTGACTCAATTTCATACAAAATTCAAATTTGAAAGTGGAAATCAAGGTTGCTGCAATTAAACACTTAATTTCAAAAGTCACAAACTACAAAAATTTGAATAAAGCACTGAAATTTCGAATGAATGCTAACACACTTTTCAGATTTTGGACAGTAAGAAACACAATTTTGATACAAATTTCAATTTCAACAATTTTTGAATGATTATAAGCCTTTATCCAAGCAATCACTAGACCAACTTTGACTTTAATTTTGAAAGTGTTAAAATTGATAAAATCAGCCAAAATTCTAGATTTTAGCAGAAAAATACAGTAAGACCTAGCTCCCAAAATTTCGAAAAAAATGTCGGGGACGATGGCGCTTGGGGTGCACACGGTCCTCGCAACTTTTTTCCAAATTTTCAGGGATGAAAGATATTGTGATTTTGTTGCGGAATCCAAAGTTACAGCCGATTTGGAGGTGTTTTGATTAGTGAAATTATCAGTCAAAGGTTGAATCAAGAAGGTTTTAAAAATTAGGGTTTTGACATTTAACCACTTAATTTTCAGAGTTAAAGCACAAATATGAATTGACAATTTGCAATAGAAGGGTAAATCTGAAACAAGCATTAACAATTAAACATTTCACAAGTTTAATTACTAAAAAGAAAATTTTAGGGTTTTTATGCAATTAACCTCTAAAATTTGCAAAAGATCAAACATGGAAATGTAATTAAGAAAACAAAATTTTAAGATCTAACCATGAATAATCAGAATGAGGATGTTCACGTCGGGTTCACCAAAATGTAAAGCGGAAAAATCGAACCCTAGTTGTTCTCCCCTCCCCAACTCCAAGGAGAGAGAAGGGAGAGTCACTAGGGTTGATGGTTTTCACTTAGGAGAGACTTTACATTCAAAAGAGGGGTTGAAACCCACAAGATCCGATCCCACACAATGCAAGATTGGATTCTAAATGAGTTTCAAGGGTTGTGACATCAAGGATACCCTCTTTTGTAAAGAATGTAGATAGAATGATTGAACTAGGAATGCATGTAAAATAAGAAAGATTCGCTTAAAAACAGAGATAGGGATACGGGATGGAGCTGCGGACCTGGAATTAGCAGTAAAATGTCGAGATGGTGATGTTCTGCAAATTTGAGCGAAAGTTGACAGGACGATGGCGCCCGACGTGCACACGGTCCTCCGAAAAATCCGCGAAACGAAGGTGGATCTATTTGTCTCTACACAAGGATTCCAGATCTTCAATTATAGCCGCGTACCTGCAACCTACACATAGAAAAGAGAGGATGATTGGGGGGTTAGGGATTAGGGGTTTGCCTTTAGGTCAAACCTCAGTTTTGGAATTAACCAAGAAATGAGAATGTTGTAAATGTAAATGTTTGTAATGTAAACAAATACGGATACCTTGTTGTAAGAATGTTTGTATTCTTACATGCGAAGGTGTAATGTATGTAGTATGTTGTATGTGATCTCCTCTTCAATGGTTGAATCCTTGTCTTGAATGCAACACCTAGCCTTGAATGGAGACTTAGAATGCTCAATTGTTTGAAGGAATGCTTGAATGCTTGAATGTTTGAATATCGCTTCCGCCTTTTGCGCACATATGTCTTCCTTTTCTTGCCTCCTCAAATGGGAGGAGAAATGTAGTTTATATACTTGTCAATTAGGGCTGATAGACTGATTTTCCCGACCTTAGGCCGACCTAGAAACAATATTTTCCAATTTGCAAACTTCAAGACCCGATGCCTAAAAGAGACCGGGCACAAAATAGGGCCAGGGACCAAGGCGCTGGGCACCCTAGTCCTGAAGGACCAGGGCGCTGGGCACCATGGTCCCACCTCCCGGGGCAGCAGGGTGCAAGGAGGGATCAGGCCAAGGTGCAAAAAAATGCAGTTTTTGGTGTTGTAAACAGGTTTCGGGGTCTCCATTCAAGTTCAACGTTGCGCTGCCATCGTGAAGACCCAAATGCAGTGGAAATTGCAAGTGTCACAATTTTAGGACGCTACAAACATATGTCAGCTATGTCTGGATGTAGAACTTATATGATTCCATGATTGGATAACATTGATGAATGTTGATGCTTTATTTATATGCTTTATGATATAGAACCCTACATGATTTTTGAATAGGAAGAATTTGCGATGATATATGTCATTATTGGATTTGTAGGACTTTACTAATGATGATAGAAATAGAATGTATGTTTTATGTGTGGATCAAAACTATGAGAATTAGGATAATTGCTTATGTGAAATTACTTGGATATAAGATATATTAAATTGTTCAAATGTAAATTGTATGCAAGTGTTTAATGTGTATTATTATTCTTGTGCTTTATATTATATGAGGTTATTTGAAGTTACTAATGTGTAATTGAGATGCGCAGGAAGTTATCCATGTGACCATGGAAATATTACGGAGAACCAAACCTAGACCTATGTATGTTCGTAAAACCAGGGTTTGTCTATTTAGAGAGACAACACCCCATTTGTGTCGTATTTTATTCGTAATAGTAGATGATGCATGTGTGTTAAATGTTATTTATTTTATTTATCTAAATCCAACAAGAGACAAGATTTCATGTGCAATTTTGTAAAAGTATTTTCTTTGTGTCACTTGACACGTGTTGATTTATGTTTGAGTTTTTAAATTTGTCTCTTGGAGGGAATTGTTTAACTATAGCTTTTTCAATTAATGTAATGAGAATCCATAAATGCCTTGGGTAAAGAACCTTTGGGATGGTCAACATAGGTTTGACCCGAAAATAAACTTCAGAGGGGTTAAAAAAGGGTTAAATGGACACCCAGGGGTAGTTTAATAGGGTTTCCTAAAGCCCATAAGGTATACCTAAGGGTTAGGGGTAATTTTAGGTAAGTTTCTACTCCCATGTGACCTTTTAGACACCCTAAAAAGTGACTTTTCTAAGTTGTGTGAAACTTGAAATTTGAAGACTTGAACTAAGTTATGAACCTTCCTTTTCGAATGAGAGTTCCCTTTTCCATTTTACCTTACTTTCCTTTTCAGTTTTAGAAACTTGAGAGAACTCACACTAGTGTCTTCTTAAGCAAGAAAGAGAGATTTTGGGGGTAATCACCCCACTCTCCATTTTTGGAGACAAAAGAATTTTGAAAAGAAAAAGATAGATTTGGGATTTAGAATGTAGGCTAAGGGTAGAAAGAGAAGTCTTGTGGAATCGGGCTACTCATCCTCAACAAAACTAGCATACCTTTGGGCAGTTTAAGGTTGGTTCTACTTTTCTTGTAATGTTTTTCTTACTGTATTGTGTTTTTAAAGAAAAATGCCTGTGAGAAAGACTGGTTTTCGTGCATGTATTTCTTGGAAATTTACTTAGTGTTTTGTGCTTGTGCAATGTATGTGTTTTGGGAGTAAACAAGACCTCCTACTCTTGGGAGAGAGGATGGGCTTGTGGGTGGTAGAAGTGACAGCCCTCGAGTGAGAGGCTCTCGTTATGAGAGTGATCACAAGGGATTTTATGTGACCCTTGTTGCATGGCTTGTTTATGCATTGGGGGTCATAAGGAGGAAAAATAAGGCATAAATGTCTTGGGGGGCATAAGGAATGTGGGGTTGTTATACTTGAAGTATTTGGTTTGCCATGAGGTGGCTATATGTTTTGTTTTGCCATGAGGTAGCTATATGTTTTACCATACTTGCAGTCTCCTCAGGGTACTTGGTCCACTACCACCCTTGAAAAGACATCACAAATGTGTGGTGCAGTGTAGCCTGGGTTGGGATTGTGTTTGAGCTGGTGTTTTCCCTTGTCTTTTGTATTGCATGTGTGTAATCCTATCTAGGGCTTGGTTCTCTGAGCTCAGGGGTGGCTACTAGTTAGCCTAGGCTGGGAGGTGAGCACTCCATGGTCATCTCTTTGTTTTATTTGCAGGTTGTTAGAAGAAAATATCAGGACATGTAGATATGGCTAGAGTTAATTGTTGCAAAAAAATGTTGTAAATGTAATTAATATTCTTTAAAAGTCCTCATCTATTTGAAATGAGAGACCTATTTGTAAAATGACAATAAAGACTTGGGAATATGTTTTAAAGATATGTGATATTTATTTATGTTATATTGTAGAAAAGAAATTATTATTTCTGGTTTTTAGTTTTGAAATAAATATTTGTTGTGTATAGGATGCTTTGAAAAGAAAGAAATGTATTCATTCCCTTTATGCATTTAAAATCAAGATATTAGAAAAGAAAAGGAATAGATCTACCTCCATGTAGTAGGTTGGGAAATAAAATAAAATCTAAAATTTAGATCTATACATGGAAATGCCATATTTAGTTTTATTTAAATCTGTCATTTTGTTTATTGCAGAAAATAAAATAAAAAACTGATTTATTATAGTCATTTCTAAAGTTTATTTTAGTCTAGATTTATCTAGTTGCTGTTAAATTTATTAAATTGGTCATTTATATTGTTGCTGTTAGAATTATTAAATATTGTCATTTGTTTAGTTACAGAGAATAAAATCTATAGTTAAACAGATTAAATGAAATAAATAGAAATTCTAGAGTTGCTATTTTAACTGACTTAATTATGCTTTTTACTATATTTTGTCGATAGTAAATCAATATTTAAATAACCTATCTATTTCTTTTAGCAACTAGGATTTTGATAAAAAAGGAAATAAATTTAATGATTCAAATCTGTAGAAATTATCCAATCTGCTAAATATGTTTCAGATTTTATATTTTTCATAGAAAGCTTTTGTCCTAGACACCACATATATATATATATATAAACAACTTTTCATGCCTATATTGAATATTTAAAAGAATTCATTTCTCAGATATAAACAAAAATAAATTTATTGTCCAATATATTTATATATATATTAAATGTTTAAATGAATTCATTACTTAATAATAAACTTATTTGTTTGAATATATATATATATATATATATATATATATATATATATATATAAACTTAAACCAACATATAAAGAAAAAAAAAAAATACTATTTAAAACTTTATTTTTAAAAAAAAAAAAAATTATTACAAAACAAATTCTGTTTTAAAAACAAATCTATAAAAAAAATAAATAAATAAATAAAAGAGGCTTTTTGTAATGATTAAAACAGAATTGGGGTTTATAGGTATCATGGTAAATTTAGGTATGTTTAGCTAAAAGGGGTATAAACCTCACTTTAAATATATAACTGTATATTAGATAAATATATATGTAATCATATGTGTATTATATATGTGTGTGTGTGTGGTTTAAAAATTATGGAAGTGGAAAAAAAAAAAAAATTGTCCTGAATTTAATTAGTTTATTTACCATCCTTAATTTCTTTTTATCAATGTTAAATGTTCATTTATATATAATGTATAGGACAAATTGAAGAGTTAATTATTTTATTAGGTGTTTATATTTTATAAATATTTAAATAGTGAAGAGGGCATATTTTTTAAAAAAAATTTAAAAAAAAAATGCTTAAAATTCTAATTAATTTTGGAGGTTAACCTTTTAGGGGATTTTTAATGGAAAATATAATGAAATATCCTACAACATTATTATTATCATATTTGGATAAACATAGTTTAGAAGTTCAATCGGTTGAAATTAAAGCAAGGGGTAATGGGATTAATGGAAGCAAATAATTAAATAGTTGATGTTGGAAAAAGTAATATATAAACTTGATTTAAATTATTTTAATTCATTTTAGAGATCAAAATGGTTTTATTTTTATAATTAAACAGAATGATTCAATATAGTAAAATAAATAATTTAAGAGGATATTGTAATAAAATTAAGGGACTAAGCCAGGTGTACCTTATTATCCCAAGTGGAGTCTTTCATCAGACAATTTAATTAACTTAATGATGTTTAGCACTTTAATTGTATCTACTCAATTAGGCAATATTAATGAAATGAAATAGCAATAGTGTTAACATTTAGTAAATAATTGTTATCAAACCCGGTAATTATATTAATGTCTGTTTAGTAGAAATGGATCCAAATAAGTACTAAAAAGCGCAACTGAAATGAAAGGAACTTTCAAGAGAACTTAATAACACCCTCATGAAAATTATTTGCTCTGCTTGATAATAGAAGTTATCATAATTGTTATGTTAGTATTTAATATCAATTAAGATTTCATTTAGAACAAACTGTTAAGTTGTCACAACTATTTAAGTAAATGAATGCATTTAATTAAGTGCTTAAAAAAAAAAATTGTCGGTTGTGTTTTGCCCAAAAGTTTGGGAATGACACAACACATTGACGGTGATTCTTGTGTCATGTTACTGAGTATGTCTAGATTCATTGAACCTAGGAAATTGTAATGTAATCCTATTGGACCGACATGAAATCAGATTCCTTAAAAGGACATCATGTCTAGGGTTTTTAAGTTGTTGAAGAAGTTGCAAAAAGGGTTAATGTTGAGCTAGGGTTTAAGGTGAAAGTTAAGAGCGATCTTATCTGAGAAGATCGAGTTGTAACTGAGAGAGAGAGAGAGGAGACTGAAGTAATGCCGGAATGCATTAGCTATGAGCAATATTGGATCTAACCAAGCAGTTTGTGCTATTAGATAGATCAAACACTTGTTGATTACTCACATCTTTGACAAGTCTGTAGCCCTTAACCGGGTAGGCCTCAAAGCCTTTGTAAAATCCTCTAACAAGGTGGTTCGCACATGTGAATCTAAAATCCTCTAACAAGGTAGTCTTTAATCGGACTTATCTCCTAACAGAGATTGAGATTCCTAATAGGATCTGTTCTGGTGAAGAACATTGTAAGACCTTAACTGGTCTGGTTTCTATTCTGCAGATAGTGACTTGTGAGATCCATCTCGCCGTGGCTTTTCTCAGTTGGGTTTCCACGTCAAATATCTTGTGTTATGGTTGTATTGCTTTTGTGGGTGAATGCTTTATTCGCATTATGCTTTGCATTTGTGGTAACCGTTTTGACTGTTAGACTGCTTTACCGGTTTATCTTTAGACCGTGTAAGTGTTTTAGTGCAAAGATTTTTGGCATACTAATTCACCCCCCCCCTCTTAGTATTCATCAGTTTCTTCAATAATTGTATGATTTTTAGCAACTCTATTCTCTTCATCAATCAAGAAAGAAATAACAGTCTCTAAGCTTGGATTGATTTTTCTTAAATGTAAATACAATATTATCAAAGCTTAAAGGCATATTACTTAATAAAATCACTTTTGCATCATCATCATCAATTGTAGAATTTATGCCAACAAGTTGATTAAGAAGAGAACAAAATGTATTAATATGTTGAGCAATGCTTTCACGACTTTCATCTTCAAGTCAAAATACTTTTGTTTAAATGACATCTTGCCACTTGAAGCTTGTCAGCCAAATCAAGAATTAAGATCATCCCATATTCGCTTTGGAGTTTTTGTAAGATCATTATGATGTAAATATGCATTAGATAACCTAAGACTAATCAATGTCATTGCTTTGTATTCTTTTGTTACCCATTTTACAACTTCATCTACATCTTGTAATTTTTTTATGATTCCATGAACAATATCCCAAAACTCTTTTTCAATTAAAATTAGTTACACCTGAATTTAAATCATGCCCATCATACTTGTGTGAGGAAAAATTGCGCTCGAATATGAGAGATTGAAATACCCGTGATGACAATCAAGCAAACACAATTAGCTCAAACACCTCAAGATTGGGATGTTGAAAAGAAAGCAAATGAAGTAGAAAGACATAAGCAAAAGAATGTAAACTCCATTTTCAGTCTTTGATTTGATTATCCCATGGTAAGATGTTTGCTCTTTGCTCGATACAACTCCATGATGTGATTATGTTGATTGGATTCACAATATATGGGGATTGGATGATGTGAAGTGGGGATGAAATTGGGCATTATGACAATATGTAGTGTTAATGGTGGATGAAATTATGCATTATAACAATACAATGTAATGAAAGTGGAGAGAATTTTGCATGATAATGATATGGTAGTGAGAAAGTGGATGATTTGCTTGAAAAAGAGGAGGGATTAAATAGGAGTTGGAAGGAGAGGAAGGGATGGGAGAATGCAACACTTGTCCTCGGCTCAACAAGGATTGACATGTGTCTCAAGAGGGACACATGTCACAAGGGGCTTGGCAAGTGTCCTCAAAAGGGACACATGTCACAAGGGGCTTGGCAAGTGTCCTCAAGAGGGACACATGTCAAAAGGGGCTTGACATGTGTCCTGCAAGGACACATGTCAATTTTGGAAGAAGCCACCCAAAATAAGATCAATTTCCTAATATTAAGGAAATTAGGGGATTATGTGTGTGCACATGCATGTGAGGGGAGGTTTGGATAAGATTGGTTAGGAGGGTGGGATTGGTTAGGATAAGGTTGGTTTGGGAGGATAGGGTTGGTAAGAACCCAAGGTTTAGATTGGAGGTTAGGTTAGAAGGGGGTTAGTTAGGTGGTTAGAAGTTAGGAGACGTGATCAAAAGGGAATATTTGAATTTTATTAATTCAAATAAAAGGGATGAAAAGGGAAATTAATTAATTTGATTAATTAATTCATGGAATAGAAAGAGAGAATTAATTAATTAGATTAATTAATTTAAGGGATTGGAAGGGGAGAGTTAATTAATTAGATTAATTAACTCAAGGGATGAGCTTAATTAATTAGATTAATTAATTCAAGGGATTAGCTTAATTAATTAAGATATTTAATTAATTAAATGGCTAAAGGAAATAAATTTGACTAAATTGATTAGCCAAATTTAAGTGTCTACAATACTTAACAAGAAAATATAAATTTTTCATTCAAAATATCAAAATTTGATAAAAATGTATTTTCTTGCAAGCTTCCAAAATACACTTTCTTACATCCTCAAATTAATTTCCAAATACTAATTATCAACTTTACCCCTTTCTCCTCAAATTAATTTCCAAATACTAATAATCAACTTTACCCCTTTCTCATGTAATTAAAGGAAAACATCATCTTTTATCCACCTTGCACTTGCAGCATTTTGAAAGTTTTATACATCCCTGAAAAAAAAAAAGTTGCTTATCTAATCGTCCTTTCTCTCCAACTTGCTTTAGTGGCAGCATAACCTACTATAAGTACTTCTTCCTTTAAGTCGTGGATTCTTTTAGAAAATCAAGGGCTTCGATCTATCTTTTATGGTTGCTTTAAATGATGAGTTGGTTGTTATTGATGTTGTTTGTGTGTTTGGTACTCTCTTCTCGTGTAAAATCTGGATATATTTATTCTCACATTGGGAATCCGTCCTTCATATGCCATTTAAAGTTTGGCGTAGCATTATTTTCATGATTATCTTTGTACGCCGCTTCTTTTGTTTGTCAGTTTTTTAATGATATATCTCCTATTTCTTTTCATTTACGACATAAAAATTTTGGGCTTCATTTCTCTCCAGCATTTATGCTTTCACCTCTTCTCCTTTGGCATTTGTCTATAATGGCAGACCGCAAATCTCATGTCGTTGGTGTCAGTCATGTTTTGGAACCTTGTGTTTCTTGTAAATTCTCTGTGTTTTGTAGTATATATATTTTTTGGTTGTAGTTGTTTTTTGGTGCAGGGGCATGTCAATTTTGGTTGCAGGAGTTCTTTGGTGCAAGGGCATGTCAATTTTGGTTGCAGGAGTTCTTTGTTGCAGAGCCTTCAAGATATCCCAAGAACTTGTTTTGTAAATAAGCTTGCATGCTCCTATTCTGTAAAATGAGCTTGCATGCTCCTATTTGTAAATGAGTCTGCATGCTCCTTTGCTGATCTCTATTTTGTAACTAGCTCCGGCTAGAGGATTGTTCACTACTTCTCTTCTATAGTCATATTGATGAGAAATGACCAGAGTTTTTCTTGCTAGTTCTTTTCTCTGGAAGCTCAGTTTGAACCAGTTTTTAAATATATTGAAAAAATTATATATTATTAATAAAATATATCAAGTGGCATTGCCACCTTGCCAAAAAAAAAAAACATCACTGAAAGAGACTTGGGTGGACTTAACACATTCAGCATCTTGCTTCCTCCATTACAACTATTTGCTTCCTCCATTACAACTATTTTTAGTGGCCTCTGAAAAATGCAGACAACTAAGGAAAAAAAAACCCATGCCCCATCATCCTGTTGCTGTCATACCATAATGGGAAAATAAAGGGCAGCCACATTTCTATAAGAACAAATATAGAATGATAATAATTATTAAGTTCTGGTCAATCCTACTATAAAATGTTCATATTCTTATAAAGTATTACATTCTTGTAACATCCCTAAAGCTTCCTAAACTATCTTCCAACAAATTATTAATTAAATCTCATATTAAGTGACAAAAATGATTTTATTATAAAATGTAAATCTTAATTTTCCCAATAATCAAGAACAAAAGTCAAAGATATCTGGGCATCAAATTTGGGCTTCATTACCCCTCCCTTCTACCTCTGGAAAGGAATAGTATTCATAAATATGGAAATGGTCACTAATGGTTTGAGCTTCTCAAGAACCTCTCTCCAATTAAAGGCAATTCAAGAATTTGGCATTTTGATCTGCACATCTTCTGATATTGTCCATGAGAAAATTTCTTGGCTGCCAAGTAAAGGTCAGAATATAGTGTTGGGAAATTCCATCCTTAGTAATGCAGCCCTTCCTAGTCTTTTGCCTCCTAATCTTATTTATTCCTTCCAAAATCTCCAAGTGATCCAACATGCCTAGCCTGTTAAATGGGATGACTACCTTCCTTCTTGGGAAGACATTCATGGCCTTCCTCAACTTAACTAGGCTCTTTGGCTAAAAATTCAGAAACAATTTTCTGCACTAAGGCCTTTGGCTACTAATGAGGACGATAAATTAACTTGGGGAGGTCTCAACTCCGTTGGTTGTTAAACAGTTAGTGCTGGTACTTCTTTCCTATGGTCTCAACTCCCCATGGCGAACTTTGTATCTCTACTAAGAACCGTATGTGTGTGGGCCGCTACCAGAGGTCCGACCTCCTGCCTCAACAACTAGAAGGATTTGGGCTTCTAAAACAAAAAGGTGCTAGTAAGGGCATCCGCTCGTGTGGCCATACATGCGGCACTTTCAGCTCTGTAAATACAGAAGGCTCCCAGCCGGTAGGGGTTACGCCCTACAAATGATCAAATAAATTTGATCAAACGGGTTTATGGGGAGACATAGTGTCGGTATGAACTAATCAGCACACGTTATTCATAGTTTTCACCATGAATACATTTGATTATAGTGGTTTGGATGAGGTGGGTTTTCCTCGCTACCACTTGGGTCGTTCTCTTCTCACTAGTAGTCCTAATGACCACACGGGAAGACAGGACCTCTAAAGATTAAACAAAAAGAGCCTATTGCTCAAAACACAAAAGACAATGATTCAATTTTAGTGCACCAATGGAAGTGTTTACTAATCTATGAAAACAAGGCACACAACAAAATTACAAAACCCTAGCAAAGGCCCTGCAACAAAATTGTTAGTAGTTTGGGTTGTTTCAAATGATAACCCCTTCCTGCAAGAACACAAGTTAGGTAAATTTTAGAAAACCCAAAAGACTTTGTGAAAAAGGGGTCTTCAACAAAAACGTTTTTGCCTCCAAAGCAAGCTGCACAAACTTAGTTAGCTAGATCTGCAAGGGTTAGCCGAAAATAAACCAGATCTGAAACCCTAAATATAAAATCCGAAAACCCAAATCAAAGAAAAATTTGAAAATGGCAAAACAGAAAGCACAGACGTAGTTATACCAGACACAAACGCATCTATATGACACAGACGCGGTTCTGTGATGCACAGACGCGCTCACAAAACGCAGATGTTTTTTCTGAACACAGATGCGGGCAGATTCGACACAGACGCATTTTAAATTCACAGACGCGGCTCCAAAAACCTGCAAAATAAATTCTGACAAAAACACAGACGCAATTCACGATATTGCAGATGCTTCTGAAACACAAAAACGCGATCCGAACGCTCGCAGACGCGGAAAAACCTAAAATGCCGTCGAAAATTGTTCGATCTGCAACTTCAAAAATGCAAAATCTGCAACAAAAATGTTAAATGCAAAGGGACAAGAGTCCCACCGGGCGTGCCAAAATGTATATGGTGAAAATGGATAACAATAATAACAAAATTGAAAGGCTAAATGAATTCAACCACAAAACCCTAGCCTGACAATCAACAAAGATCCACCATAACATATGAAGATTACCTAAGACAATGCAAATAACTCAAAATCACAAAGATTATACCATCACATGTCCAATAGGGTTTTGATCTCCATTCTTCCTATCTCCATTGATCTTGCTTGATATATTTGCTCTCAGATTTTTATATGCACAAAAGCTCAACAAAGAACGGAATGTGGTTGCAAGTAGGATCGTAGTGTAGTCAATTGATCAAGTAGTTAGGGTTTGATAATGAAGAAAGCATCTTCTTAAATAGAAGACACAATATGAAATGGAGGGATAAGATTGAGAGGTGTAAAAGGAGGTCGGCTAGGATTAGAGGGTAGGTATAAGAAATAGTAAAATAATGAAAGGGGTAGGTAGTGTATGAATTAAGAGATGAATGACATGTGTCATGGGTAGAAAAGGCTAATGAATTAATTAAATAAATAAAGATTTATTTAATTAATAGAAGAAGTAGGATAATTAAATAAATAAAAATATTTATTTAATTTAGGAAAAGGATAATTTAAATAAATAAATGTATTTATTTAAATGAGAAATAAGGCTAGAAGAGGATAAATGAATTAATTAAATAAATAAAGATTTATTTAATTAATAGAAGAAATAGGCTTAGATAATTAAATAAATAAAATATTTATTTAATTAGACATGACAATTTTGGGTGTCTACATTTTGCCCCTCTTTGAGACAATGCGGCTTGTCGCGTTGTTTCAAAGAAGATAGTATGAACTGATACAGAGTTGCCCCGGTATGGGAATGATATGGTGAAAATGGATAACAATAATAACAAGTAGCATTTAGATAACCATATGCATTTAGATAGCAAGTAGCATTGTGTGATAAACAGTGAATGCCACGATAACTGACATGATTGATTGTTTGACTGCAGGAGTATCTGCCTATGCTAGAGTCACGGGAGAGATTCCCGTCTACACAGAGACTGCGACCAGAGTTGTCATTTGAGGACAGAGCTGTGATTGAGGAGATGGGCCTCAGACATGTACTGTATGTGCCTGAGTTTCGGGCAAACATGGGTTTGCTGACTGCACTGGCGGAGAGATGGCACTCCGAGACATGTACATTCCACTTGCCGATGGGGGAGATGACAGTGACCCTTGAGGATGTCTACAGGATACTACGCATACCGATCGATGGAGAGCTGATCCCATACGATCGAGATGGAGACAGGGAGGCACTGAGATGGGTGTTCGAGGATCCCGGGTTGGAGATGAGAGCAGGGCACGTGGCATGGGATACCATGACCGCGACAGGTTTAGCTTTGCCAGCTGTGATCAGAGGAGCCATCAGTGGGTTCTTGTATCCTGACAGAGCTACACGGGGGTTGGCAGTGAGTTGGGGAGGACCACTGGAGATACTGGTGACTGAGCACACCAGATATGCATGGGGGCCATGTGTCTTGGCACATTTATACTATGAGCTGCATCAGTTCGTTTATCACGGATCAGTGGGACTGGGCTATGGAGTGACACTCCTACAGGTGTGGGCATATGAGCACCTTCTTGTCACACGGCCGATTCACTTCAGAGGTAGAGGGCATGGACGGAGCTTTGTACACCTCTATGATATGATTACGTCACAGCCTCGGATTGGCCGGCTGGAGCACTGGAGGCGTGTTATAGATGATATTGACACAGTCATCTGGAGGCCGTACCTAGGGTGCGAGGAGTGGGAGGACGATGCAGTGGAGTTGCCTTATACCTTCAGGAGCAGATATTTGATTGGGTGGACACCTTACATACTGGAGAGACAGTTGGTTGACAGGGTAGGCAGACAGTTCGGCCGGATCCAGAGGATGTCGCGAGGCTCGGGCATGTATGCCCGTATGGTCAGGGATCAGGCACAGTTCGGGCCATTGTTATCGTATGATCAGGCCGTGACACAGATGACAGAGATGATGCCATTACCCTGGGATATGTGGCCAGAGGTTGAGAATGCAGGTATGGATGCAGAGTACGCTGCATATTGGGCAGAGCATCCGTTTCCGCGGTTGACAGATCCGGGAGAGCTGCTGGAGGGGGAGGTTGGAGGGGATGATGATGATGATGGTGGAGGGGATGGAGGTAGGGGTCGACGGAGGCGAAGGGGAGTAGTGGGAGAGAGGAGAGTGGCACCTCGGAGGGAGGGAGGATAGGAGGGACCAGCCCAGGTAGTGAGGGGGCGAGGTGGATTGCCCCTGTAGGTACCAGCAGCATAGGGACAGAGGCAGGGACAGGTGCAGAGACAGGTGCTAGTACAGGCACAGGTACAGAGTCAGGTGCAGGCACCCAGACATGTACAGAGACAGGCACCAGTTCAGGCACCCAGACAAGTATAGGGGCAGGCACAGATACAGGCACCTGCAGAGGGAGAGCCACAAGCAAAGGCTGAGGGTGGAGATCCTGAGGAGGATGAGTTGTTAGAGCTGAGAGAGATCTGCCAGGGCCAGGCAGACGAGATCCAGGAGTTGGAGCGGGAGAGGGATCGCCTCAGGATCAGGCTCCGAGATACAGAGCGAGAGAGGGATCAGGCCATTCAGCGATATACTGAGGCTGAGACAGCTCTGAGGGTAGGGAGCCAGGCGGCAGAGGACGCAGAGGCAGGCTACGCATATGTGCTGCGAGCCGGTGAGGAGATTGGCTACTGGAGAGACCTGTACTATGGTGTAGTGCCAGCGGATCAGCGGGCGAGGAGCTTCCATAGACCATCGCGGACAGCGACGGCTACGGGAGGGAGTCAGAGGAGGCAAGCATCTAGTGGTGGGGTTATGGGTCCTCCACTACCACCAGACAGGCAGGGGGATCCTGGAGCGGGTCCATCTACAGCTCAGCGTCCGTCGAGGCCAGGCGGCTCCGAGGGAGAGAGTTCATCATAGCCATAGAGGGCTCCCTTTTGTATTAGTATATGTACCATTTTTGTATTCTAGACACCTGCGGGTGATTTTGTAGTCATATGATTCTTTTGACATCATTGTATCATGACACATTTGATTATATATGAGATGATTCACCATTTTTGCGGCAGCTATATGCATGTGTACCTTTTGTGATGTATGCTTCGATGATGTATGTTTTATGTGATAGATGCAATGCAATATTTTTGTTCTTTTATGTTTTAGATGTGATGCATGATGCAAATGTGGATATATGTAATGCAAATGATTATTTACATGATGAAAATGTAAGATGTACTAACATGTGTTGTATGCAGGACGTGATGCAATTGTGATATGTATATGTATGTATGAAATGCTTATATGTGGTGATGCAGGTGTAACTATATGAAATGCAAGTGTTTTTGGTGTGTCATTATATTCAGTCATGTAATAGCGGGCTACGCGGACTCGAGAAGGACAATGGAAGTCAATCAAGAAAGGGGGATGGAAGACAGAAGATATGAACGTGAAAGAGCTTCTTGTGCGTTATCATCATTGAGCTTTATTATGGCAAAATAGGTTATGACAATCGAGGCATTTGTTCGACCCAGAAAGTCATTGTACCCGTTTGCATGGAGGTAAGACAGTCACAAACAAGGAATGCCCCAGTTCATACTAGACTCACAGTGTCCTCATATCCTTGGACAAGTCATAGCATTACTAAAAGACAATCCACAGACAGCAAATGCAAATAGGTGACGATACCCCATCCTCGCCTTTCTAGCCAAAGACATCCTGGAGATAGAATCTCTAGTCAGAGACATCCTGGAAAAGCTAAAAGACATGTCACCAAAAGATAAAATCAAAAGAAAACCAAGACTTGACACCAACATCCACTGTAGTCCTCAAGTTTAGTGTCTCTTGTCACTTGTTTAAGTCTTATTCGATTGTGGTCATAATGTTCACTTTCACAAAAAGGATAGATAGCACTGAACCATATGTTGTCTGAGTCTGTTGAAAGATTTGATTTTGTTGAAGCCCATTGTTGTTGTTGTGTCTCATTTGAAACTGACTGAATCCATGAAACTGATACTTTATTGCGGAGAAGATGAAACTTTATTGCAGATCTATGATGCAAATGTTGCTTTATTGTGGATTGTGTGCAGACAGACTGAAGGAAGCTGGAAGAAACTGTACTCCTCGAAACATGTGATGTTCTTAGTTCCACACCCATCACTAGACGTAGGATTTGTCGTAGTCACAGATAGGATCTGATTTATTATGAATGGAAAGGGAGTGAAAAGGGAGGTTTATTATGAATGGCTAACCAATCTTAGGTAGATCAATAACAAGCCATGATGGGAATGGGTAAGTTTATTATGGATGAATAGGTTGTGAGTGTGTGCAAAGTGAAGGATGAAAGAGAATCCCGAAGGAGAGAGGAGCAAAGTCTCTACGCATGGCGCTGGTGACCCAATTCTCACCATGGTACTTGCCCAAGGCGCCACCGAAGTGGTTTTCACCGTTGGACGAAATTATTTCTCTTTACTTTTTTCGATTTTTCAATTTTTTTGTGTCACAAGGCGCCTGTTTGCCAGGTTTTCACCAAGTAACGATTTTTTTTGTTTTATAATTTATTTTTTTTGTATTTTTGCAATGTTTTTGATTTTTTTGTATTTTTGAATTAGGATATTCCAGAAAATTATGTGTAGAACCTGCGAAGGTGCATGTTGTTGATAGGATCCTCCAAAGGTTCACCTTCTGTAGTTGAGAGCTGATATGCTCCAAATCCATATACCGTTGTGATGATGTAAGGACCAAGCCAGTTTGGTTCGAACTTGCCCTTCTTATCTCTGTCTTGCTGATTCTTGGGGTTTTCTCTGAGGACTAAGTCACCTACCTCAAATGTGCGAGGCTTGACCTTGTGATTGTAGCTGTGACTCATTCGTTGTTGGTAAGCCTTGAGATGATTAAAAGCAGTATGTCTTCGTTCCTCCAGCAGTTCTAGTTCTTGTAAGCGAGAGACCCTGTAATCTTCATCGTTGATTATGTTTCTCAAAGAGACCCGTAAAGAAGGTAACTCGACCTCAATAGGCAAGATGGCTTCAGTGCCGTAGACAAGTGAGTAAGGTGTAGCTCCTGTAGGTGTGCGGACACTTGTACGGTAGGCCCAAAGTGCAAGATTGAGTTGGTTATGCCAGTTACGGCCAGCGTCGTCGACTGTCTTTTTAAGGATTTTGAGAATTGTTTTGTTAGACGCCTCAACTTGGCCATTACCTTGGGGGTAATATGGTGTGGAGAAACGATGAGAGATATGGAAGCGGTCACAGAGTTCACGAACATCCTGATTTTTTAAAGGACGCCCGTTATCAGTAATAATGGAAGTAGGAATCCCGTATCGGGAAATGATGTAGTTCAGGATGAAGGTAGCAATTTGTTTCCCTGTAACTTGTGTGAGAGGCACGGCTTCAATCCACTTTGTGAAATACTTTGTGGCTGTGATAATAAATTTATGACCATTGGAAGAAGGAGGGTGAATCTTGCCTATGAGATCGAGTCCCCACTGACAAAAGGGCCAAGGAGATGCTAGTGGTTGTAGTTCTTGTGCTAGTGCATGTATGAGGTCTCCATGAATTTGACACTGCCTACACTTCTTGACAAACTGATATGAGTCTTTTTCCATACTAGGCCAGTAATATCCAGTCCTGATGAGTTTCTTGGCCAAGGTAGGACCACTAGTATGCGGACCACATATCCCTTCATGCACTTCTCGTAACGCAATCTGAGCTTCGTCACTCTCTAAACATCTAAGAAGGGTGCCATCTAGACCTCGTCGGTATAGGATATCAGCTAGAATGACGTATCGAGAGGATTGGCGAATGAAAGTGCTGCATTGGTTGTTCGATAGATAGAGAGGTAAGATATTGTCGCGAAGGTATGTGAATATGGAACCATATAACTGGGATTCAGGACCAACAATGCATATCATTTCAGCAAGAGTGATCTCGTATGAAGGAATCAACAGATTATCTACTAGGAACTCATAGCAGGTCTCATTTTGTGGTAGATCAATGAGCGAAGCAATCGTAGCCATGGCATCTGCAGCACGATTCTGTTCTCTTGGTATCTGCTCAAAATCTATCTTTGTGAAGTGATGTTTCAAATCATCTACCAGTTGTTTGTAAGGCATTAGCTTTTCATCTTTTGTTTGGTAATCATCAGTTGCTTGACGGATGACCAGTTGAGAATCCCCAAAAATGCGAAGTTCTTGGATCTTCCATTGAACTGCAATTCTTAATCCAGTTGTTAATGCCTCATATTCCGCTATATTGTTGGTGCAAGGAAATGATAAGCGGTATGACTTTGGTATAGAATCGCCTTGGGGAGTTATAAAGAGAATACCCGCTCCTGCTCCATGCTGTGTGTATGAGCCATCAAAGTATAGTTGCCATGGCTTCACATGTGATATTGTTAAAATTGCTTCATCTGTAAATTCTGACTGTACAGGAACATCATCTATCATGGGAGCATCTGCCAATTGATCTGCAATTGCTTGTCCTTTTATTGCTTTTCTGTCTACGTACTCGATGTCAAATTCACTCAGAATCATTACCCACTTGGCCAGCCACCCAGTAAGTGTAGCTTTGTTGAGAAGATATTTTAGTGGATCAATTATGGCAATCAACTTAGTCTTGTGAGTGAGCATATAATGGTGTAATTTTAGTGAAGCAAAGACCACAGCGAGACAGGCATGCTCGATTGGTGTGTAATTTAGCTCATATCCCACCAGTGTGCGACTGATATAGTATACTGCTTTTTCCTTGCCGTCAGGTATTTGTTGTGCTAAGAGTGCCCCCAGTGCCGTTGGAGTAGCTGATATGTAGAGTAACAAAGGTTGATCTGGAATTGGTGGCATCAAAACTGGTGGGTTCAAAAGATAGTCTTTGAGCGCCTGAAAAGCCTGTTGACAGTTCTCATCCCATTTGAACTTGATGTTTTTGTGTAGCAGGTGCTGGAAAGGATTACACTTATCTGCAAGTTGTGCTATGAATCTTCGTATGGATTGGAGTCTCCCTTGTAAATATCGAAGTTGACTGATATTCCTCGGTGGTGGCATGTCCAAGATAGCCTTGACTTTTGCTGGATTGGCCTCGATTCCTCTTTTAGACACAATGAATCCTAGGAGCTTCCCTGAGGTTACTCCAAAGACACATTTCTTTGGATTTAATCTTACTTTGTATTTTTCCAGCCGATCAAAGACAACTGAAAGTATGTCCAAGTGTGTATCTCTGTCGATTGATTTTCCCAAGAGATCATCAACATAATCTTCCACTGTTATGTGCATGAGATCATGAAAAATAGTGGTCATCGCTCTTTGATAAGTAGCGCCTGCATTTTTCAGCCCAAAAGGCATGACATTCCAACAGAAGGTTCCCCATGGACAAGTGAATGATGTTTTATGTTGATCTTCAGGCGCAATCCTGATTTGATTATATCCAGAAAATCCGTCCATTAAAGATAGCATTTCATGACCTGCTGTGAGATCAACGATCAAGTCAATGTTTGGTAATGGGAAGTCATCTTTCGGACAAGCTTTGTTGATGTCTCTAAAATCTGTACATATCCTTATGCTGCGATCTGGTTTACTGACAGGTACTAGATTGGAGATCCATTCAGGATAATCAATTGGGCGTATGAAACCGACATCCAATAATTTTTCCAGCTCTGCCTTGACTAGTAATGCCACTTGCGGGTGCATTTTCCTTAATTTCTGTTTTACTGGCTTTGCCTCCGGTTTGACTGTCAAATGATGCATTACCAGATCCGGATCTAATCCAGGCATATCAGCGTATGACCATGCAAAGTTGATTTGTCGTTCCTTGAAGAAGCTTATGAATTTTGCCCTCTCAGACTCTGTCAAGGATTGAGCCAGGAATATGTTGTGTGGAACCTCTTTCGTACCAATGTTTGTCTTTATAGTCTCCTCTACCAACATGGATGATTTTTCCTCATATGATGCTGGGAGAATGTCGAGGCTTCCATCTTCGGGTGCCTCAGAGAGGTTTTCGCCCTCAGATACGTCCTTTATTTTTACTTTTTTGGAGTCAGATAGCGCCACAGTGTGGTATTCGCCATAAGACCCTTGATTTGTTCTTATTTTCACATTTTTGCGACTAGAAGGCCTGACACCCTCACCAAAATATGCCATGTTGTTGAGTTATATGGTGTATCCTACTTTGTGGTCTCCAGGGGGAAGATCATCTCATATGCCAAGATAGTCGATAATAGCTTCGTCATTTTGAAATGTATCAAATTGTGCTGGTCCTTCATGATCCCAGTCAATGAGTTGGGGGTGAACAAGGGGAAGTTCTTTAGTGTTTTCAGAGTTTGCAGGGCGAAGAGTGAAGATGTGGTTATATTCAGGTATGTCAAGACAATCGTCGAGGTCATCGATGGCACTCTCCTCATCAGTTTCGATCATGAGCGAATCCAAATTATCGTCACTAGTAGCGCCTTTAGGGACAGGTGTCCTCATCCTATGCGATTTCAACCTAGGACCTTGAAACGAAGACTGTGTGGGATCCTTATGGGTTGGTTCTTGACCAACTCTGAACTTTTTGTAAAATTCCTCCTCTTTTGTGGGTTCATCTGGTTCTCTGATTGTCTCGGTGAGCTCATAGTCACTGGAGGATTTGTCTGAACCCCATTCCCACTCATTAGAATCTGTGGAATAGTAGTCCTCTTGTTGAATTTTGGCAACTTTGATTCGCAATGCCTCTTTTGTTCTTTTATTGTGTATCTTGGAATTCAAAAAACCAAGTCCCTTTGAGCGTTCCCTTCTTGTAGTTAACTCAGGTTGTAAGGGCTCCATGACGCCTTCTTTGTGTAACCCGAGAGGGCTTTTTCCATCATACCCGAATCTTTGCAGAATTTTGAAGCCTTTGTCATAGTTCTCACAGGGTATAATAATCTGATCTTGTGTGTCCTCTTCAATATCTTTGTAGAGCATTTTGTATAAATTTTCCTCTTCTAGTTCACCCCATCTTTGAAAGGTAGTAGGATCCCATTTGAGTATCATGATAGAGATTTGCTTGTTAGGATGTGGCCTCCCATATTCTTTTGGAGAACTCATGACTTGTCGTAAAAACATTGTCTGATTCAAAGTGTATTCTCCCATGCCTTTGTCTTGAAACTTGCTTCTAAGTTCACCTTGTTTGGATGTCGAGGGTTTTAATGACTCAGGATCAATGTACGTCGAAGAAGGAGTAGCCTCACGATTACTGGGAATTATAGTCTCAGTATGTGATCTCAAGTTATTGCAATATATGAACGGATTTGAATCACCATTGACCGTTACCTCGATTCCATTATGAGGAAACTTAATGCATTGATGGTATGTCGATGGGACTGCCCTCATTTCATGAATCCAAGGACATCCTAGCAATATGTTATATGTGAGATCCAGATCTAGGACTTGACAAACCACATCCTTTGTAATTGGCCCAATTCTTAGCGGTAAGGTAACTGTGCCCTTGGATGAACACTCTTCATCATCATAGGCCTTGATGGTGATTTGGTTTGTAGAATTCACAGCTTTGTCAGAATATCCCAATTGTCTAATGGTGCTCAAAGTACAAATGTTTAGACCTGCTCCTCCATCTATCAGGACTCGCTTTATTCGATGCTTATGTATAAAGGCTTCAACGTGTAAAGGTGCATTATGTGGCTGACTTATGGAGGCGTCATCAGCTTCTGTGAATGTGAGGGAGTGTGGAACGGATAGGTATCCCACCATGGCTTGGAACTGGTCCACATTCAGATTAGTAGGGACGGCAGTGTCTCTCAAGATTTTGTCAAGGATAGCTTTATGAGCAGGGGATATGCGTAGAAGCTCAAGAATGGAGATGAGCGCGGGTGTCTTCCCTAACTGTTCTACAAGGTCATACTCAGGCTTGATTGATGAAGAATTGGTATTCTTAGTTGAGGCACCTGGCAACGTAATCTTACCTCGACGAGTTGTAACATGACATTCAGAAGTAGACTCGGAGGAAGATCCCACACCCTTTAGGACAATCTTGGGTCTCTGAGAAGGATTTTCAAGATTTTTGTTCTTGATAGTAATAGTAGAAATATGATTGTCCATCGAGATGTGATTGATAGTAGAATCATAATTGTAAGGTGCTCTAGTGTAATTGGCTTGATCATCTCTGACTTTGCCTTTTCCTTTGTCGTGTTTTGGGAACGGTTCCTTAAACATCTCATGCTCTTGATTAGATGAATGTCCCTCAATCTCAATGTCGTCTCTATCAATGAGATCTTGCACAATGTTCTTCAATCGATGGCAATTACTTGTCTTATGATCCTTTCTCTTATGAAATTCACAAAACTCATCATCATTCCACCAATTAGGTTTGACCTTTGGCTCATATGGAGGAAAATCTGGAACTGTTATCACTTTGTTCGCCACAAGCTTTTTGAATACTGATTCAAATGGTTCTCCCAATGGGGTGTACTTCCTTCGTGGTTTAGAAGTCGTTTGATTGTTCACTTGATTGTTTGTAGAACTTGATCCAGAAAAGATAAACTTTGGTCTCACTGTATTGGCATCAACAACACCATCATTGACTGTGTTCTTGTTCTTGTTCCAAAATTTTGGTTTGTCCTTTCCTTTAAAGTCATCTTTGTTTTCTTTAAATATCTTGATAACTCCTTGTTCAATTAAGAGCTTTTCTGTTGCTAGGCCTTTTTCAATAACATCCTTGAATGTAGACAAACAAGCTTTTCTGAGATCATAGCCAATAGCCTTGTTAACATTTTGTGTGAACATTTCCACCATTTGTTTCTGCGGGATTTCGCAAGAACATCTGCTAGCTAAGTTTCTCCATCTTTGTAAAAATGTTGCAAAAGATTCTCCTTCCTTTTGTTTAGTATTGCACAAGGTAGTAACTGAGACATCTATTTCTATGTTGTAGGAGAAATGCTGAATGAATGCCTCTGCCAAGTCACCCCATGACTTAATACCGGGAGGTAATTGAGAAAACCATTCCATAGCTTGATCGCCTAAGCTTTGTGGAAACAACCTCATCAAGTATGTTTCTTTTGCCGCTACCTCAATGCAGGCTGTGAAGAATTGTCTTATGTGTGCCTTGGGGTCTCCTCTCCCTCTATATTTGTCAAATTTTGGCATCACAAAGTGTGCAGGAAATGGGGGCATTGGAATGCTCTTATCAAAGGGATAAGGACATATATCTCTCATAGTGTATGTTGGTTTTGATGTACTCATGTCCTCCATCTTCTTTTGTAGATCTCTAATTTGTTGTTCCAAATTATTCTTGGGAGGAGATTGATTTCTTGTAGCATACCCCATGTTTGAAACACCCATTTGAGGAGGAGCTTGTTGCATGTATGGATGATACTGATCGTAGACATGTCCATATGGAGGTCTATATTGTTGCGGCATATATGGAGCACTTGGCATAACTTCATGTTGAGGGACCCCATATCTGTTTTGTGCATATATACCATACTCAATAGGCATTTCATTTTCCATTGTGTTGCCTCCAATTTTGACATGAGGTCTCCTTGTGTCAAAATTTTGAGGATGTCTTTGAGTATCCACTTGTTTTGATTGATCCATACCTTGAGCATGTAATTGTGCATATTTGTCTGCATAAGGCCTCCATGATGGTCTTTGAGTGTAAGTATCATACGTTTGAGCTTGTGTATGTGGGATTGCTGGTTTTTGAAGCAAAACTGATGGTGACTCAGGCATCATATTATTCAGTCCTCTATTTCCTCCACTATTTGGTCTCCTTTGATCCATGTTGGGTTGAGTTTGTTGTGAGGGTCGACTTTCCATAAGTTGAGATAAGTCAAAATCATGCGGTATTTTAGCTCCACTTTGTGCCATCATGTGTAAAAAGTACTGACGATCTCTCCTCATTATCTCTTCAACCAATCTATTGAAATGAGGATTCATTATGGATTCTTCTATGTCTGTTGATAGTATTGAAGAGTTGTCAACATTGTCATTGTGTGTAGCATTGTTGTTTATAGTATTTGCACTTTCCACATTTGGATTGTTTCTATAAACATTCATGTCTAGTAATGTACTGTGCTCAGGATTGTAGAATAAATCATTGTCATACTCATAAGAACTCATGTTTGCGGACTCTTGAGCTTCTTTAGCTATTCTCCTAGATTTTTGAAGGCGGGTTTCAACCATGAACTAGGTGTTTGACCAAGATGTGAGAGACTAGATGCAAAGTGAAAAGAGTATGGAAGACCAAGAGTTGTATGGAATGTAAATGAATCTTGAGGTGTACTTGCAATGTCCAAAGTGTAAGACCAAGTATGTAAGTAGTAGAGTAGGTGTGACTTCCAAAGAGAGGATCGTTTCTCTTGATGAGGTAAGCTGACCTTGACTCTAAGTAAGACCAAATGAGACCCAAAGGTAAGAAACCTTGATGAGGGACCACTTAGCAAAGTGTAGTTGTATGTAGTGTGTTGAAAGAGTATAGTGAGGACAAGCAAGTGACCTTTTTGACTCAAGTTTTTAGACAAGTATGAATGTAAAATGAGATGTAAAGCAATGATGGACTGTATGAGACCTAAGGACAGATTGAATGCTAGATGAAACCTGAAGAAACAACCTAGGAAGCTCAAGTATTCCAAAATTGATTTCTTTGTTTGCTGGACTGTTAAAGTTTTCAATTCCTGACATAGACGCCTCTATATGCTTTACAGACGCGATTCCCAGACACAGACGCTTCTCTGTTGGACACAGACGCTGATAAAAACATAGACGCTATTCTGCCCTTCACAGACGTGCTTAGATTACGTAGACGCGGTTAAAACAGACACAGACGCGTTTCTGTAAACTTCGTGCAATTTTTCTAGTCTGTGAAGTTGTTTTGTTGTGACCAAATCCGACTGTTTGACTGTTTTTCGTGACAAGAGGACACAATGTTGATGACTCAATGTTTGCAAACTGTCTAGACTCCAAAAGTGTGTTGTTTGATGTAAAAAGTTTTGCATACACTTGAAGACACAAAAGACACAATGTTTTGTTGTTTAGTCTTGAATGTTTGAGTGTTTAGCATAAGACAAGCACAAATCTTAGGGCTGGCCAAGACAATAGTTGTTGATCCCACATAGGGTTTTACCCCCGAGGCTACGCTATTCAGAGCGGATACTTAGATGCTTGACCTCACTGGCTCCACCCTCGGCACTCACTTCTCGGGTTAGCCAAGCATCAGTCCCCATGAAAACTCCCCATGGCGAACTTTGTATCTCTACTAAGAACCGTATGTGTGTGGGCCGCTACCAGAGGTCCGACCTCCTGCCTCAACAACTAGAAGGATTTGGGCTTCTAAAACAAAAAGGTGCTAGTAAGGGCATCCGCTCATGTGGCCATACATGCGGCACTTTTAGCTCTATAAATACAGAAGGCTCCCAGCCGGTAGGGGTTACGCCCTACAAATGATCAAATAAATTTGATCAAACGGGTTTATGGGGAGACATAGTGTCGGTATGAACTAATCAGCACACGTTATTCATAGTTTTCACCATGAATACATTTGATTATAGTGGTTTGGATGAGGTGGGTTTTCCTCGCTACCACTTGGGTCGTTCTCTTCTCACTAATAGTCCTAATGACCACACGGGAAGACAGGCCCTCTAAAGATTAAACAAAAAAAGCCTATTGCTCAAAACACAAAAGACAATGATTCAATTTTAGTGCACCAATGGAAGTGTTTACTAATCTATGAAAACAAGGCACACAACAAAATTACAAAACCCTAGCAAAGGCCCTGCAACAAAATTGTTAGTAGTTTGGGTTGTTTCAAATGATAACCCCTTCCTGCAAGAACACAAGTTAGGTAAATTTTAGAAAACCCAAAAGACTTTGTGAAAAAGGGGTCTTCAACAAAAACGTTTTTGCCTCCAAAGCAAGCTGCACAAACTTAGTTAGCTAGATCTGCAAGGGTTAGCCGAAAATAAACCAGATCTGAAACCCTAAGTATAAAATCCGAAAACCCGAATCAAAGAAAAATTTGAAAATGGCAAAACAGAAAGCACAGACGCAGTTATACCAGACACAAACGCGTCTATATGACACAGACGCGGTTCTATGATGCACAGACGCGCTCACAAAACGCAGATGTTTTTTCCGAACACAGATGCGGGCAGATTCGACACAAACGCGTTTTAAATTCACAGACGCGGCTCCAAAAACCTGCAAAATAAATTCTGACAAAAACACAGACGCGATTCACGATATTGCAGACGCTTCTGAAACACAAAAACGCGATCCGAACGCTCGCAGACGCGGAAAAACCTAAAATGCCGTCGAAAATTGTCCGATCTGCAACTTCAAAAATGCAAAATCTACAACAAAAATGTTAAATGCAAAGGGACAAGAGTCCCACCGGGCGTGCCAAAATGTATATGGTGAAAATGGATAACAATAATAACAAAATTGAAAGGCTAAATGAATTCAACCACAAAACCCTAGCCTGACAATCAACAAAGATCCACCATAACATATGAAGATTACCTAAGACAATGCAAATAACTCAAAATCACAAAGATTATACCATCACATGTCCAATAGGGTTTTGATCTCCATTCTTCCTATCTCCATTGATCTTGCTTGATATATTTGCTCTCAGATTTTTATATGCACAAGAGCTCAACAAAGAACGGAATGTGGTTGCAAGTAGGATCGTAGTGTAGTCAATTGATCAAGTAGTTAGGGTTTGATAATGAAGAAAGCATCTTCTTAAATAGAAGACACAATATGAAATGGAGGGATAAGATTGAGAGGTGTAAAAGGAGGTCGGCTAGGATTAGAGGGTAGGTATAAGAAATAGTAAAATAATGAAAGGGGTAGGTAGTGTATGAATTAAGAGATGAATGACGTGTCATGGGTAGAAAAGGCTAATGAATTAATTAAATAAATAAAGATTTATTTAATTAATAGAACAAGTAGGATAATTAAATAAATAAAAATATTTATTTAATTTAGGAAAAGGATAATTTAAATAAATAAATGTATTTATTTAAATGAGAAATAAGGCTAGAAGAGGATAAATGAATTAATTAAATAAATAAAGATTTATTTAATTAATAGAAGAAATAGGCTTAGATAATTAAATAAATACATGACAATTTTGGGTGTCTACACATAGTATCATTTGTAATCAAGAGAATTCCATATAAATTCCTCATCATTTAAAAACTTATTGATAATGAATGATTGAATAGAAGCAACAGAGTTCTGCAATTTCTGTATGTCTGTATGACAGTTTTTATAGTTGCGACTACACTCTATCAACTTGTGTAGGCCACATAGAGGATGAAGGACTCAAGTATGTTTTAGGTGAGATTGCAGATATGGAAGCCAGTACATGGCAATTAAAGTAAGTACTTAGCCATAGATCGTTGCCCACGTGAATATAGAATGGCTAACACAGTGATTCTATGCTTTCTGCTCAGAGTTTGGTTTTTAATAATAAAGGCTGATAATGGATGGTATCAATAAATACAACTTCAAGATCATATTTATGATGAAGGTACTAACGAATTACATTTTCTTTACAAAAATATATTACAAGGGTCAAATTAGTATAAAAAAATAAAAAAATTGTTAAAACAGTCTCATCATCATGTGTATATATACCAAAGCATCCATACAACACTATTTATCACAAAAAATTAAATCAACATCAAAAGCTTCTCAAATATTCATTGATAATTTTAATAGATTTAACTGATTTGTAGAATGCAATGAAACCTTGTCACAATTTCTTACAAACTCCATTTTAGATTTCTACTTTTTTGAGCTCCGAAATGACAGACTGTATCATTCTGATCTCTCCTTGTAAACATTTGCACTAATAGAAACCTTTGTTGTACCCAGTAAACCTATTTCCTTTTTATAATTCTCCCAAAGCTAATAATAACATTCACAGTTGAATAAGTAAATAGATCAATAAAATATCTTCATAAAAGTCTCAATTACTTGTGATTGTATTAAACCAAGGAGCATGGCTCTATTAAATCTCCACATCCCATAATTCTTCAACGGTCTTGTAGGGGCTGGTTGTGCTATTAACAAATTTCTGCCCTATAGATATCTTACCCTGTTTAAGCTCGGAAATCTTGTCGTGATCATCCAGAGTCAATGACCAATCAAAGATTTGAAAATTCTCAGCAATTCTGCCTGCATTGAAGCTCTTGGGCAGCACACTCACTCCCTGCTCTACCCCCCACCTTAAAATAACCTGCATTTGCACACCATTGATCCAACTTTCTGATTGATGTCCAAGCAATAATTCCAAAATAATCAAATATGAACAAATAGATACCTGAGCTCTAGTCTTTCCATGCTTTTCAGCAATTTCTTGTATAAGGGGGTTATCTATCACCACATTAGAACCCCATGGATTATTTGGAGCTTCCAGAGGAGACCATGCACTCACATGAATGTTATACTTGTTGCAACACTCTCTCAACTTCTTTTGCTGCCATAGTGGATGCATCTCCACCTGTGATTGCATACCATGATCATCACACATTAAAGCAATTTTGGTGCAAAATATTACCATCCCAAGTAATTCTTGAGCGTTAGATGCTTTAGAATATGTATACACAAGAAAAAAATGAACACAGATAGCCATTGGGTCAGATGGAAAGCAAGATTTCAGAATAGAAACTGTAACTCATTACCTAATCAACAGCAAGAGGGATCTTGGCATAGCTTAGTAGGTCTTCAATTTTTTTAGAGTAAAAGTTACTGACCCCAATGGCTTTGGTAAGCCCCGTCTTCATGCACTGCTCCATTCCCTACCAAGTGGACTTTATATCTAATGGCAAGAAGTCTTCTTCTTTTGGCTGGGAAAATAGAATACGTGTTCTCATCTTGACAGGCCAATGGATAAGGTACAGATCCACATACTCCAGTTGTAAACTCCTGCATATTAGAAATATTGCAATAAGAAGGTCTGCAAAATAGAGTGAATACTGAACAGATGACTGAATCTGTTAAAAGGAATCGATACTTCAAACTATTCTTGATTGCAGCAATTGGGTCATCGTGTTCAGTGTTCCCTAATTTGGAGGTAACAAAAACATCTTCTCTGTTGACAATCCCACTCCAGAAAGATGAATTAAGAGCTTCTCGTAGAGCATGTTCTGTACCGTAAAAGCTTGCTGTGTCAAAGTGTCTATAACCCACCTACAAAGAAGAGAGAAAAAAAACTAGAGACATCATATTAGGTTAATTGGACAACTCAAATACATCACTTCTAGAATAGAGCAAAGGAGGTTCATACCCCATCAGTAGTAAACTTTGGAAAAATTAGAGAAGTTAAAAAACCTCCACCCATAATTTTGTAAAGTAAATATTGGAATCCCCACCCACAACATAGAATTATTAAAGAAGTAACAAAAATATCCAAACACGACATTAAATCTTTAATAGAGTAAAGGATTGCCTCATGCCAGACATCCATAACTGGTAGAAATGATGAAACTAGGTTGGAACAGATAATTATGACATTTTATAGAGTGAAAAAATTGCATTAGGTACCTGGAGAGCAGTAGTCACAGCAGCTTTAATCTCCTCATCATTCAGATTTCTGGTTGCAGTCCCCAACCCAATTAGGGGAATCAGGGCTCCTGTATTAAGTTGAGTTGTTCCCTCTGCAATTCCCATTACCTAGTGCCCGAGGCTACTCTGCAAGCATTCAAAGAACCATAGATCGTCTCCATTTTACAAAATTCTAATTTCTCTTTGGTTTGCACCATTTCTGATTCAAAAATAGGCATGAGATCTACCAGAAATTTCACTACCTACCTTTGAAGACTTCTTCGGCAGAAAGCTGGACTGTAGCATCAAGCTCTTGCCACAGTTTTGAGTGCCCCGGAATCATTTTGGATAATCTGAGCTTGGACAAAACCCTTAAAAGATAGAAATTATACAAAACAAAGTGACAAGCTTGTTGATTCCAAGCACAAACGTCCTATTCAACTTAGATTCATGTAATTAAACATGAAGTGGGTTCCCTCAAAGGAAGGGAGCGAATAAATTTCAGCTTATATCACCTGAACAGAATGCAAAGCGATTAAATTTATCTGAGCTGTCAGAGTTTCACTGTTGTTTACCATTTATTGGGACGCAACTAGCAGACTGCAATAATCGTCTCCTAGATATTTTCACCATGTAAAGACAGATTCTCGTATTCTTTAATTTTTTGTTTTCTATATTCCGTTGATTTTATATTTATTTCTACATAATTTGCCGATATGATATTAGTTAATATTACGTTAGAGATGTCTTTTTAATCTGCATTATATTTTTAAGTAGAATAGGGAAAATTAAATGGATGTTTTTTATATTAAAAAGCAGCCAAAAGGGGCTCATCTAGGTATAGAACAAGAAAAATAGTGGCAAGCCAACTATCAATAGAGCAGCATCCCCCTAAACTTTTCCTCTATCAGAAAATTTCATCATTCTATGCATATTAACCAGGTAAATAAAAGTTAATAAAAGTGTGCCACATAGGGCAACAAATAGTTAAGCTCAAGCATAACCAGAAACTAAAACTATAAGCCGATAGGCCACTAGGGCCGAACAAAAAACCAGAGATCCAAACCATAGAAGATAACTATTTCTTTTTTCCATGGCTCCTCTTGGGGAGGAGCTTTCTAGCCTATTCCTTGGTGAGGAATTTGAAGAGGTTCCTGCAGTCTTCGTCCTCCTTTCCTTTCCTTTGCCTTTGATTGTGCTTTCCTGCAGAAGACACAAAGTGGTCGTCGAGTAGTGCATAACATTCAGAGCAAACCTGGAGACGTCCTACAGCTTGTTCTCAATGGCCTCCATTATGTTGGTGATTTCCTGCAAGTTTTCAAACATACCCTCCACTTTCTTACCCAATTCTGCTAGATTGTTGTCCTCTTCCTCCTTTATGCTACTCACTTCCTCCACCACCATCATCTTTTGGAACCTGAGAGTAGGGGACGAAGAGTTGGTCTAGGATTTGGAGCCGGCCTTCGGACTCATGGAATTTTTTGGACTCTCAGAAGCGTGGGTGGAGCTGGCAGAGTGGGGGGTCGAAGTAGACTGAAACGGGGCCACATTGTCAGAAGGGATGGAATTCCCAATTTCATGGATTGAGGAGGGGTCCCTTAAGGATTTCTCAGGGGGTTCGGAAGTCAATCTCACAGAGCGACGGGGAGTGTTAGTCTCATCTGTAATCTCCACATCAGAGTCAATTTCCTGAATTCTAACTTTCTTAGGGGTTTTAGCATCCTTTGAATGGTGCTTTTTATTCTTCTTACTGCAAGAGCCAATTTCAAGCAGCGGAGGAGGGCTTATGTCGGGTTTATCAGTAGTAATGGCTAGGGGTTGGTTTCCAAGCACATTTTGGACAGAAATCATGCGGGAGGGGCAAAGGGCCAAGTGGAAATTGTAGAGGCGGAGGATAAGACCTTGGTGCAGAATAGGAAATTCCTTGCCTTTTTTCTTAGCCTCCGCAATATCTTTAACATTATAGTCCAAAGAGCGCAGCAAAAAAAAAGGAATGGAGATAAGATCTTTATTCTTAAGATGGTTAAGGAAAGGAAGGTGATAATAGTAGAAGAACCCATACCGTCCTTCAAGGGTGAAATATTTCATTATGATGTAGCAGACCTCGTCCCAAGGCGACGGAAGCTCCTCCCGGCTGAAGTCGCTCGCCCTCTTCACAGGGTTCTCCCCCTCATGGAAAAACTGGTTCAGGCTGGTGGTATCTGAAATAGACCTGTCGCCTGAGCGATCACCTCTTCGTTGATTTCGAAGGAAATACCATGTTGATAAAGACATATATTGGCATATTCTGACATATATTGAAGTTGATAAAGACATATATTGGCATATTCTGATATAGGTATATGCTAATAGCATCTAAGGTTCAACACGGAAGACAATATTAAAGTTTGTAATTTAAGTATAATTTTTTTTATTATTAATGTTATCTAGATAATATAAAATGAAAATTAAAATGTATCTCTAGTATTGATCTTATTTGATTTTAAATATTTAAACTTTGCTTCAATATTATTTTATTTTCACTTAATTAATGTTTATATTATTTTCTACTTGTAAACTCTATTTTTTAATGTACAAAGATTTACTAATCAATCTTATTTTTAAACAAAAATATTTAAATGAAGCAACATTCAAGTAACCACAATACCTACATAATATTATAGTTTATATTTAAAAATAATTAAAAAAGCACATATAGACAATAATTATAGTCAACAAAAAAATATATATCAAAGGTTGGATTGGATAACAATTACTTTTAAAGAGAATTTGTTTAGTGATTTTAGATACACAAAAATACATACAATACTTAACTTCTCTAAAAAGAAATAGCCACCCAAAATAAGATCAATTTCCTAATATTAAAGAAATTAAGGGATTATGTGTGCACAGGCACATGTGAGGGGAGGTTTGGATAAGATTAGTTAGGAGGGTGGGATTGGTTGGGATAAGGTTGGTTTGGGAGGATAGGGTTGGTTAGAACCCAAGGTTTAGATTGGAGATTAGGTTAGAAGGGGGTTAGTTAGGTGGTTAGAAGTTAGGAGACATGTGATCAATAGGGAATATTTGAATTTTATTAATTCAAATAAAAGGGATGAAAAGGGGAATTAATTAAAATTAATTCATGGAATAGAAAGAGAATTAATTAATTAGATTAATTAATTTAAGAGATTGGAAGGGGTGAATTAATTAATTAGATTAATTAATTCAAGAGAGTGGAAAGGGAGAGTTAACTAATTAGATTAATTAATTCAAATGATAGGCTTAATTAATTAAGATATTTAATTAATTAAATGACTAAAAGAAATAAATTTGATTAAATTGATTAGTCAAATTTAAGTGTCTACAATGCCTAACAAGAAAATATAATTTCTCCATTCAAAATATCAAAATTTGATATAAATACCTTTTCTTGCAAGCTTCCGAACTACACTTTCTTACATCCTCAAATTAATTTCCAAATACTAATAATCAACTTTACACCTTTCTCATGTAATTAAAGGAGAACGTCATCTTTTATCGACTTCGCATCATTTTAACAGTTTTATACATCCCCGAACAAAAAAAAAAACAAAGCAGCCTGTCTAATCGTCTTTTCTCTCCGACTTGCTTTAGCGGCAGCATAACATACTATAAGTACTTCTTCCTTTAAGCCGTGGATTTCTTGACCAGGCGGATTCTTTTAGAAAATCAAGGACTTCGATCTACCTTTTATGGCTGCGAGCCTGCTGAACAGCTTTAAACAATTTCTTTGCCAACTTTGGCAAAAACACTTATGGTTGCATATCTTTGGTCTCATGGGCAGCAACATTACTGAAAAATGCAGAGAACTAAGAAAAAAAAAACCCATGCCCCATCTTCCTGTTGCTGTCATACCATAATGGGAAAATAAAGGGCAGCCACATTTCTATAAGAACAAATACAGAACGATAATAATTTTTAAGTTCTGGTCAATCTTACTATAAAATGTTCATATTCTTCTAAAGTATTACATTCTTGTAACATCCCTACAGCTTCCTAAACTATCTTCCAACAAATTATTCATTAAATCTCATATTAAGTGACTAAAATGATTTTATTATAAAATGTAAATCTTCATTTTCCCAATAATCAAGAACAAAAGTCAAAGATATCTGGGCGTCAGATGTGGGCTTCATTACCCCTCCCCTCTACCTCTGGAAAGGAATAGTATTCATACCTATGGAAATTGTCACTACTGGTTTGAGCTTCTCAAGAACCTCTCTCCAGTTAAAGGCAATTCAAGAATTTGGCATTTTGATCTGCTCATCTTCTGATATTCTCCATGAGAAAATTTCTTGGCTACCAAGTAATGGTCAGAATATAGTGTTGGGAAATTCCATCCTTAGTAATGCAGCCCCACCTAGTCTTTTGCCTCCTAATCTTATTCTTTCCTTCCAAAATCTCCAAGTGATCCAACATGCCTAGCCTGTTAAATGGGATGACTGCCTTCCTTCTTGGGAAAACATTCATGGTCTTCCTCAACCTAACTAGGTTCTTTGGCTAAAAATTCAGCAACAATTTTCTGCACTGAGGCCTTTGGCTACTAATGAGGACGATAAATTAACTTGGGGAGGTCTCAACTCCGTTGGTTGTTAAACAGTTAGTGCTGGTACTTCTTTCTTATGGTCTCAAGTCCCACAAAACAAATCTTTGCACTGTATTTGATGAATGTCTTTCACTCCTTATGAGTTAGTGGCTTATTTGCCGACATTGTATTCTGAGTGGCAACAATCTTCCAAGTGAAATTCTGGAACCTCACATGTTACAGGTGTTTTGAAAGTGTTGAGACCCTAACTCACTTATTTTTTGATTGCTCTTCTACTACTCAAATTTAGATCTCTCCCACCAAGGGTATGGGCATTTCTCTTTGTATCAATCTAAATGCCAAGAACTATCTTATCACTTGCAGCAACCATTAAATTGGCAGTTTTTCTCAGAAGCCTCTATTTACACATCTATGGAACACCACCTCCTTGTTTTGTGTTTGGCACATTTGACAGGATAGAAATCAAAGAATATTTAGTGACAAGTCTTCTGGCAACCACATCATTGATCTCAAAATAAAACCTGATATCACGTTCAATGCCAAAGTTCATTTTAAGTAAAAAGCGATTTCAAATAGTCCTTTTGCTGCTGAAATGTATATCATTAATTGCTAGCATCTTTCAAATATTCTCTAGCCAGTTTTCCTACTGCACCCGCTTGCTCTCTGCATTTATCCTTTCTTGTTCTCTTCATTGATGGGGCATCTAAAAATCTAATCTCGTTGCTTTCTGCATCAACACTGGGAAGGCTACTAACAATATTTCTAAGCTATTGACCTGTGAATTCGGACTTCAAATCGCATTCAAAGCTACTTTGATGTAGCTCGCTGATTACGGAGATTCAAAACTTTCCCATCTCCACTTTGAAAAAACCAAAAAGCTTCTGTTAGGTTCAACCCCAGATTATTCATGAAAGAACTAAAATTTGGATTGATCTGTTTGACGCTAAATATTTTAGAGTCTAGAGACATTCCCAGGAAAGCTAATGAAGGCATCTCAGCTCCCTACTCAAAAGCTATTGTTTGCCGTTTTCTAATCATCCCCATGATGAGACCTCCTTGTAATGGTTTTTTTATTGGTCTCCCTTGCTTCTCATTGTTGTTGTATTCTTTATTCTATTTATTTATCCATATGTTGGTCTGTTTATCTCTATCTATCTTTCTTTCTATTCATTTGTCCATTCATTTATCTGTTCATTCATTTATCTGTTTGTATAGATATATATAAAAGAAAAAAAAATCATAAATGATAAATGGGTTTCTGATCAATGCAGAATTTGAATATTATGGATCGGGGACAGTTGTCTCTCGCATTGTTTCATATGTATCTAACTTAATGGAACATGACAGGGTGGTGTAATACTGTGTAATCTTTTTGAATTTGAATAAAGTTTTGCCCCTTTTAGTTTATAGTGAACATAAATATCGTAAATGCATCTATCTAAAAGATATATATGATCTATCTTGTGTCTCTCTATCTATCTAATCTTTCTTTGAAACAAGAGAAAAAACATCCATAAGTGAATAAAATCTAAAACAATGATGATTTTAAAGTAATAAAATTTTTTAAGAAATAAAAAAATTCATAACTGATCTAGATAAATCAATTTATTAAAAAAAAAAATTTTAAGTACTAACATATATATCTTAAATACATTTATATAAAGAAGAATGAGAAGTGAACATAATTATAATGGTTAATTTGACATATGTCAATTCAGATTTAATGTTGGACTATCTTGATGGAATGCTTTATGTAAAGTTGGACTTATTCCCCAAATGATCACTCCTTCCTATTTAAACTCGTTCAAGCATAAGTTTGCCCCTATCCTATCTATACCTGCACTCATTCTGATACATTTTCTATAATTATCCTTTTATCATACCATGTCTGCACATACTCCCATGAGGCATTCTAAGGTGACAATTATCTGGTGTTGAAGGGATGCCCATCACGGTGGTTGTTGAATAAAAGGGTGCTGTGACCAGAATGTCAGGTGAATGATGTGGACAAGCATGCCAGACTTGTTGCCATAAGTTTTGAGCTAAATGAGCATGGCAGAAGGTAATATCAGAGGAAACAATGGTAATTGTGCTTGGAATTCACTGGTATGAAGTATGATGTGACAGACTGACAATTCATCAAGGCAGATGAGGGCTGATGGAGATTTTTCAAATTTATGAAATAAATATTATAAATTTGCTGCCCACCAAAGGAATTGAGTGCAGATATTCACAAGATATCTCAGTTATAGAGTGTATATGCATTTTTAACATGTAAATGCACCAAGGTATGCAGAGGTCTGTATAAGCCTTAAGGTTGCCATCCCAAAAAATTCACTCTTCAGCATTTGTGTTTTCAATAGTTGTAAACATTTTTAATATTGTAATTGCACCAATACATTGCATGTATAAAAATTTGCAACTTCCTAGGATTCAGGAATTATCTGAGGAAAATCATTTAATAATTACTAGTTACTACTGAAGAAATGTTAAGGGGTTAATGATTGTAGTTACTTGCAGAACTTAGTATCACATACATAGTATCATTTGTAATCAGGAGAATTCCATATAAATTCCTCATCATGTAAAAACTTATTGATAATGAATGATTGAATAGAAGCAATAGAGTTCTGCAATTTCTGTATGTCTGTATGACAGTTTTTATAGTTGCGACTACACTCTATCAACTTGTGTAGGCAACATAGAGGATGAAGGACTCAAGTATGTTTTAGGTGAGATTGCAGATATGGAAGCCAGTACATGGCAATTAAAGTAAGTACTTAGCCATAGATCGTTTCCCACATGAATATAGAATGGTTAACACAATGATTCTATGCTTTCTGCTCAGACTTTGGTTTTTAATAATAAAGGCTGATAATGGATGGTATCAATAAATACAACTTCAAGATCATATTTATGATGAAGGTACTAACGAATTGCATTTTCTTTACAGAAATATATCACAAGGGTCAAATTAGTATACAAAAATAATAAAATTGTTAAAACAGTCTCATCATCATGTGTATATATACCAAAGCATCCATACAACACTACTTATCACAAAAAATTAAATCAACATCAAAAGCTTCTCAAATATTCATTGATAATTTTAATAGATTTAACTGTTTTGTAGAATGCCATGAAACCTTGTCACAATTTCTTACAAACTCCATTTTAGATTTCTACTTTTTGAGCTCCGAAATGATAGATTGTATCATTCTGATCTCTCCTTGTAAACATTTGCACTAATAGAAACCTTTGTTGTACCCAGTAAACCTATTGCCTTTTTATAATTCTCCCAAAGCTAATAATAACATTCACAGTTGAATAAGTAAATAGATCAATAAAATATCTTCATAAAAGTCTCAATTACTTGTGATTGTATTAAACCAAGGAGCATGGCTCTATTAAATCTCCCCATCCCATAATTCTTCAATGGTCTTGTAGGGGCTGGTTGTGCTATTAACAAATTTCTGCCCTGTAGATATCTTACCTTGTTTAAGCTTGGAAATCTTGCCGTGATCATCTAGAGTCAATGACCAATCAAAGATTTGAAAATTTTCAGCAATTCTGCCTGCATTGAAGCTCTTGGGCAGCACACTCACTCCCTGCTCTACCCCCCACCTTAAAATAACCTGCATTCACACACCATTGATCCAAGTTTCTGATTCATGTCCAAGCAATAATTCCAAAATAATCAAATATGAACAAATAAATACCTGAGCTCTAGTCTTTCCATGCTTTTCGGCAATTTCTTGTATAAGGGGGTTATCTATCACCACATTAGAACCCCATGGATTATTTGGAGCTCCCAGAGGAGACCATGCACTCACATGAATGTTATGCTTGCTGCAACACTCTCTCAACTTCTTTTGCTGCCATAGTGGATGCATCTCCACCTGTGATTTCATACCATGATCATCACACATTAAAGCAATTTTGGTGCAAAATATTACCATCCCAAGTAATTCTTGAGCGTTAGATGCTTTAGAATATGTATACACAAGAAAAAAATGAGCACAGATAGCCATTGGGTCAGACGGAAAGCAAGATTTCAAAATAGAAACTGTAACTCATTACCTGATCAACAGCAGGAGGGATCTTGGCATAGCTCAGTAGGTCTTCAATTTTTTTAGAGGAAAAGTTACTGACCCCAATGGCTTTGGTAAGCCCCGTCTCCATGCACTGCTCCATTCCCTGCCAAGTGGACTTTATATCTAATGGCAAGAAGTCTTCTTCTTTTGGCTGGGAAAATAGAATACGTGTTCTCATCTTGACAGGCCAATGGATAAGGTACAGATCCACATACTCCAGTTGTAAACTCCTGCATATTAGAAATATTGCAATAAGAAGGTCTGCAAAACAGAGTGAATACTGAACAGATGACTGAATCTGTTAAAAGGAATCGATACTTCAAACTATTCTTGATTGCAGCAATTGGGTCATCGTGTTCAGTGTTCCCTAATTTGGAGGTAACAAAAACGTCTTCTCTGTTGACAATCCCACTCCGGAAAGCTGAATTAAGAGCTTCTCCTAGAGCGTGTTCTGTACCGTAAAAGCTTGCTGTGTCAAAGTGTCTATAACCCACCTACAAAGAAGAGAGAAAAAAAACTACAGACGATCATATTAGGTTAATTGGACAGCTCAAATACATCACTTCTAGAATAGAGCAAAGGAGGTTCATACCCCATCAGTAGTAAACTTTGGAAAAATTAGAGAAGTTAAAAAACCTCCACCCATAATTTTGTGTAGTAAATATTGGAATCCCCACCCACAACATAGAATTATTAAAAAAGTAACAAAAATATCCAAACACCACATTAAATCTTTAATAGAGTAAAGGATTGCCTCATGCCAGACATCCATAACTGGTAGAAATGATGAAACTAGGTTGGAACAGATAATTATGACATTTTATAGAGTGAAAAATTGCATTAGGTACCTGGAGAGAAGTAGTCACAGCAGCTTTAATCTCCTCATCATTCAGATTTCTGGTTACAGTCCCCAACCCAATTAGGGGAATCAGGGCTCCTGTATTAAGTTGAGCTGTTCCCTCTGCAATTCCCATTACCTAGCGCCCGAGGCTACTCTGCAAGCATTCAAAGAACCATAGATCGTCTCCATTTTACAAACTTCTAATTTCTCTTTGGTTTGCACCATTTCTGATTCAAAAATAGGCATGAGATCTACCAGAAATTTCACTACCTACCTTTGAAGACTTCTTCGGCAGAAAGCTGAACTGTAGCATCAAGCTCTTGCCACAGTTTTGAGTGCCCCGGAATCGTTTTGGATAATCTGAGCTTGGACAAAACCCTTAAAAGATAGAAATTATACAAAACAAAGTGACGAGCTTGTTGATTCCAGGCACAAACGTCCTTGTCAACTTAGATTCATGTAATTAAACATGAAGTGGGTTCCCTCAAAGGGAGGGAGCGAACAAATTTCAGCTTATATCACCTGAACAGAATGCAAAGCGATTAAATTTATCTGAGCCGTCAGAGTTTCACTGTTGTTTACCATTTATTGGGACACAGCTAATAGACTGCAATAATCGTCCTCTAGATATTTTCACCATGTAAAGACAGATTCTCGTATTCTTTAATGTTTTGTTGTCTATTAAGGAAACCAGATTCCGTTGAGAGGATTAAAGGGTTCACCCTCAAATATATTTATTTTATATTTATTTCTACATAATTTGTCTATATAATATTAGTTTATATTACGTTAGAGATGTCTTTTTAATCTGCAATATATTTTTAAGTAGAATAGGAAAAATTAAATGGATGTTTTTTATATTAAAAGCAGCCAAAAGGTGCTGATCCAGGTACATAACAAGAAAAACAGTGGCAAGCCAACTTTCGGCAGAGCAACATCCCCTCTATCAAAAACTTTAATCATTCTACGCATATTAACCGGGTAAATAAAAGTCTTAATAAAAGTGTGCCACACAGGGCAACACATAGTTAAGTTCAAGCATAACCAGAAACTAAAACTATAAGCCGATAGGCCACTAGGGCCGAACAAAAAACCAGAGATCCAAACCAAAGAACAAAAAACCAGAGATCCAAACCATAGAAGACAGTGATTTCTTTTTTCCATGGCTCCTCTTGGGGAGGAGCTTTCTAGCCTATTCCTTGGTGAGGAATTTGAAAAGGTCCCTGTGGTCTTCGTCCTCCTTTCCTTTGCCTTTGATTGTGCTTTCCTGCAGAAGACACAAAGTGGTCGCCGAGCAGTGCATAACATTCAAAGCAAACCTGGAGACGTCCTGCAGCTTGTTCTCAATGGCCTCCATTCTGCTAGTGATTTCCTGCAAGTTTTCAAACATACCCTCCACTTTCTTACCCAATTCCGCCAGATTGTTGTCCTCTTCCTCCTTTATGCTGCTCACTTCCTCCACCACTATCATCTTATCGAACTTGAGAGTAGGGGACGGAGAGTTGGTATGGGATTTGGAGCCAGCCTCCGGACTCATGGAATTTTTTGGACTCTCAGAAGCGTGGGTGGAGCTGGCAGAGTGGGGGGTCGAAGTAGACTGAAACGAGGCCACATTATCAGAAGGGATGGAATTCCCAGTTTCATGGGATGTGGAGGGGTCCCTTAAGGATTTCTCAGGGGGTTTGGAGGTCAATCTCACAAAGCGGCGGGGAGTGTTAGCCTCATCTGTAATCTCCACATCAAAGTCAATTTCCTGAATTCTAACTTTCTTAGGGGCTTTAGCATCCTTTGAATGGTGCTTTTTATTCTTCTTACTGCAAGAGCCAATTTCAAGTAGTCGAAGAGGGCTTATGTCGGGTTTATCTAGACAAAAATCGTGTCGGGGGGGGGGAGGGGCAAAGGGCCAGGTGGAAATTGTAGAGGCAGAGGATAAGGCCTTGGTGCAGAATAGGAAAGTCCTTGCCTTTTTTCTTAGCCTCCGCAATATCTTTAACACCAGAGTCCAAAGAGTGCAGCAAAAAAAAGGAATGGAGATAAGATCTTTATTCTTAAGATGGTTAAGGAAAGGAAGGTGATAATAGTAGAAGACCCCATACTGTCCTTCAAGGGTGAAATATTTCATTATGATGTAGCAGACCTCATCCCAAGGCGGCGGAAGCTCCTCCTGGTTGAAGTCCCCCTCCCTCTTCACAGGGTTCTCCCCCTCATGGAAAAACTGGTTCAAGCTGGTGGTATCTGAAATAGACCTGTCGCCCTGAGCGATCACCTCTTCGTTGATTTTGAAGGAAATACCATGTTGATAAAGACATATATTGGCATATTCTGACATATATTGAAGTTGATAAAGACATATATTGGCATATTCTGATATAGTTATATGCTAATAGCATCTAAGGTTCAACACGGAAGACAATATTAAAGTTTGTAATTTAATGATAAATTTTTTTATTATTAATGTTATCTAGATAATATAAAATTAAAATTAAAATGTATCTCTAGTATTGATCTTATTTGATTTTAAATATTTAAACTTTGCTTCAATATTATTTTATTTTCACTTAATTAATGTCTATATTATTTTCTACTTGTAATCTCTATTTTTTAATGTACAAAGATTTACTAATCAATCTTATTTTTAAACAAAAATATTTAAATGAAGCAACATTCAAGTAACCACAATACCTACATAATATTATAGTTTATATTTAAAAATAATTAAAAAAGCACATATAGACAATAATTATAGTCAACAAAAAAATATATATCAAAAGTTAGATTGGATAACAATTACTTTTAAGGAGGATTTGTTTAGTGATTTTAGATACACAAAAATACATACAATACTTAACTTCTCTAAAAGGAAATAGCCATTTACAAAATCAAAACATAAAAGACCCATGAAATTAAGGGAAATTTAACCTAGCTTGTCTATTTAGTTATAGTTGTGACATTCTTAGTGCATTTCAAACAACAACCACCATGTATCATAAATATTTAAAATCCAGCGTAATACAATAATAGGTAATGTATAAGGAGATAAAATATTGAATATTTAAAATCATTCAAATTTCATTATATAATTAAAATAATAGAAGCATAATTTTTTTAATTTAATTTTGAATGAAATTGTAAATATTTGTAAACTAATTTATATATTATATAGAAAAATATTAATTGAAGCAAATTGGGAGAGTATGTTGTTTATATTAAAAAGAAACAAGGGTGTTGTCCTTATAACAACAATCCAACGAGCATAAGGTAAACAAATATCAAAAATTGGGAGAATATGTTTTATCAAATATTTTCTAAAGCTTTTAGTCTATCTTTTTCTTTTCTTTTTTTTTCTTCATTTGGCAAGTTGTCTTCTTTTTTTTTTCATTCTTTCATAAGAGTCATATGTGAATGGTGGCATAATTCTTAATCCTTCTAAATACTTTATGTCATTCTTGCTCTTTTTGTTGGTCTTATATTAATATTGGTTTTTCGAAGTGTCAAACCTTATGATTTGTATATTGTCAATACCTAAGCCAATCTAAAGGGTATTTGTATTGTTGAATCTCTTTGTACAATGTAATTGGAATAGTTTGTGAGTTATGATCTTCAAACAATATTCTCTAGTAATAGTTAAACTAAATCATTACAGACATTGGTGGTTGTGGTGGCACAATTCCTTATTTGTACACAATATTTTAAACATATTCTAGAGCTTCATTTACAAACCCTACTATCCATAAATTTGAACTAAACATTACTCTTGTATTCTTAATAAATAATAATTCCTGTAGCGTCCTAAAATTGCGACACTTGCAATTTCGACTGCATTTCGGTCTTCACGATGGCGACGCAACACGCAACCTGAATGGAGACCCCAAAACTTGCTCGCGACACTGAAAACTGCATTTTTCATGCACCCTGGCTTGAACCTCCTTTGCACCCCACTGTCCCGGAGGTGGGACCAGAGCGCCCAGCGCCCTAGTCCCTCAGGACCAGGGCGCCCAGCGCCCTGGTCCCTGGGTCCTATTTTGGGCCTGGTTTCCTAAGTGATATCGGGTCTTTTTGATTGCAATTTGGAAATATACTTCCCTGGTCGGCCTAAGGTCGGGAAAATCAGTCTATCAGCCCTAATTGACAAGTATATAAATGACATTTTTCCTCTTTCATTCGATATGAAGGAAAAGGCGTGGAAACTATACTCAAGCATTCAAGCATTCAAGCATTCCTTCAAGCAATTGATCATTTCAAGTCTCCATTCAAGGCTAAGTGTTGCATTCAAGTCAAGGATTCAACCATTGAAGAGGAGATCACTTATTACATGCTACATACTACAACATACAACATCTAAACCTTCGCACATAAGGATACAAACATCCTTAGAACAAGGTATTAGTACTTGTTTTACATTACAGTCATTTACATTTACAGCTCTTGCTCATTTCTTGGTTAATTCCAAAACCGGGGTTTGACCTAAAGGCAAACCCCTAATCCCTAACCCCCCAATCGTCTTCGCTTTTCTGTGTGTAGGTTGCAGGTACGTGGCTGAAATTGAAGATCTGGAATCCTTGTGCAGAGACAAACAGATCCCCCTTCGTTTCGCGGATTTTTCGGAGGACCGTGGCGCCGGGCGCCATCATCCCGACAACTTTTGCCCAAATTTGCAGGACAGCGCCGTATCGACATTTTACTGCTAATTCCAGGTCTGCAGCTTCATCCTATAACCCGAACTCAGTTTATAAGCGAATCTTTATGACTTTCTATGCATCCTTAGCTTAATTTCCTTAATCAACATTCTTTACAAAAGAGGGTAGCCTTGCGTTCCTAACCCTTGAAATTCATTTAGCATCCAATCTTACATCGTGTGGGATTGAATCTTATGAGTTTCAACCCCTCTTTTGAATGTAAAGTCTTCCCCCTAAGTGAAAACCCATCGAATCCTAGCGAACCTCCCTTCTCTCTCCTCGGAGTTAGAAGAGGGGAGACCAACTAGGGTTCGACCGCGATTTTCCGCTTTACAATTCCATATCAATTTCATCATTATGAGCTCCTTTTGTTGCATGAAGACTTCCAACTTTTGATTCAATGCTAAATGCAAAAAGATTTATCAAAGAGTATAAATTTGTTCCATTATAAATATAAATATTATTTTTTGTGGAGAACAAATTCACGGTATTGTAAAACTCTTCATTGCTTGATGTTCTAATGTTGGAACTAGTTCTTGTGATTAACGATTTCCAAACATCAATTATTTGCTTTGCGTCTCTTTAATAGTTGATAAAAAAATATTATTGAATGTCTTCTCCATCTTGTCTAAATATTTTATCTAAAATTATCATTATTTGAATTTTTTTAGTACCTTTGTCCATCTATTGTTATCATATATTGGTTTACAATTAACCGATGACAATAAACCAAGATCTTAAACCAAAATCATAAATATGTCTAATAGGAATGATGAACTTATTGAATACTATGTAAAGTAAGTATACAAATTTAATAGATAAGAATGACATTTATTCTAAAATGAATGGTCTTTTACAAAATTATAATGACACATGTTCCTGGAAGGATTAGATGAGAACCTTGTGGGAATGCTTGGTGTAGTTAAAAATCAATGTTTTTTAATAATTTCTCACCAATGAAGCTCATTTTATTGACGAATACGTACTTGACATGTCTTATTTCTTCTTGAAAACTTGTTAATTTTATTCCCTTTAGTTAAATGAGATCTCTTAAATGATATATCGTATAGGGGTTTTCAACTTGGAATGAATAACTTAGATGACCTTATGTTGAAAGTTGCAAGTCTAGTTCATACTATTCATTGAATTATCATGGTTAAAGATTTGATAATGTTGAATTTTGAAGAGTGTCATTAATAGCACCAATTAGATATGATTTTCTTGTTCATACTATTCATTGAATTATCATGTGCAAAGTAAGTCATTTTGATTCATATTGTAGTGTAACATAATTATGTTGATAATTTTTCTTGTTTATGATCAAGGCTGATGTAATTGATATATTATGGTATATTGTCGTGTATGAAGCATCCATTATCTCTCATGTTATTTGTGAAATTTATTTCTTTAGTTGAGTATCAAATATGTATACATATACATATACATATACATACATACATGTGGCAGGAAGTAGGGTTGTGAGGCACCAAAGATATCATTTGGGTCATTTCTAAACCCATATATCCATTGCATACCCCTTAAATAGCCTTAAAACACCTCTAATATGGCTAATTAATATATAAAAGGGTAAATAGTTATAGAAATAAAGAGAAATTCATCGGAGTAAGTTAATTAAGAGTGAATAAAGTGGAAGAGTGTGGAAACAAAGAATGATATATATATATGTGTGTGTGTGTGTGTGTGTATAATATATATATATATATATATATATATATATATATATATATATATATATATATATATATATATATATATATATACATATACATATACATGTACATACATATATATATGTATATATATATATATATGTATGTATATATACATATGTGTGTATATATATACACATACACACATATACATATACATATATATGCATATGTACATATACATATGCATATACATATATATACATGTATGTATGTATGCATGTATGTATGTATGTATGTATACATATATAGGTATGTGTGTATATATGTGTGTGTGTGTGTGTGTGTGTGTGTGTGTGTGTACACACACACACACACACACACACACACACATATATATATATGTATATGTATACACACACACACACATATATATATATGTATATATACATATATATATACACACACATATATATATACATGTATATATATATATATATATGTATGTATATATGTATGTATGTATATATGTATATATATATGTATACATATATACATATACATACATACATACATATACATACATATATATACATATATACATACATACATATATAAAGCATGATAAATGAATTATAATACATGTGTAAGACATTAAAGGATATTAATATATGATGTTATTGGTTTAAATGTGAAAGTGTGTAATTTATTATAAATTGGTTTATACTTATTACATATATAAGTTCCCCCTTTTTATGCATCACACCAAGGTTGACTACATATGATAAAATAAACTTACACTTGGGTCAATATTTTTCTATCAACATTGATTTTGTTGCAAAGCTTTGGTTGTTGTTGCATGAGTATATATAAGGATGAAGCGTGATGAATGAATAGAATACATGTGTAAGACATTAAAGGATATTAATATATGATGTTATTGGTGTAAATGTGAATGTGTGTAATTTATTATAAATTGGTTTATACTTATTACATATATAAGTTCCCCCTTTTTATGCATCACACCAAGGTTGAATACATATCATAGAATAAAGTTACACTTGGGTCAATATTTTTCTATCAACGTTGATTCTATTTCAGAGCTTTGGTTGTTGTTGCATAAGGAGGGAGATTGTACCAAAGAAAAAATTAGTGTTGAAAATTTGAGACGTGAAAGTTTTGAGATCTTTTTTTCTAAAATGAATTTTGTTTCAATGGGAATTTTTTTACAAAGATTAAAGATGAAAAAAAAGGATTTAATGGAAGAATTGATTAATGCTAAAAATAATAACTTAGACCTAAAAGAAAGGATGAAATTGTTTAGAGGGGATAGTTATAAATATTTAATTGAAAAAAGTATTCTAGAAAATGAACTTGACAAAGTTAAAAAGAAGAATGAAGTATTAAAATTACTTTAGAATTGAGAGGGAGGGAGGGGGTGAATCAGTCTAGACCAAATACTTAAACTTTATTTCACTATCTATACTCAATATAACATTATCCTTATCAACAACAATGAAAGATAAAACAATGAATCACCATGCACAAGAGAACACCGGATTTACATGGAAATTCTAAATAGGGAAAAAATGACGATGAGAGTCAACTCACATTGTATGAAATGATTACAATATTGTTTTACGCTCACTTCCAATGAAGCACATTGCACCCTAAAGGACTTGCAAGATGAGACATATTGGCTTGAGACAAGATACAAACCTTGCAAAAAAAAATCATTATCCTCAAGAAAGGTACATGAATATATGAATGAGGAATGAATAGGCCTTCAACAACATAGACTTTGACAATCTCCAAGAATGAAGTTATCTTTGAATCTATGTCTCAAGAAACCAACTTCAAAACAATCACTACACACCTTTTTTGTCACATCATCACACCATTGTCTTTTGCAAATGATATGATCATGTAAGAGCAACACACATATTGATTCACACACTCATCCACACCATCAACATTAATTTGATCTTTTATATATACATCATATTCATTACAAACATTAATTAGGTCAGTCAAAGCAAAGAACAAGCATAGGTCCTATCAAAACAACCACCAAAACATAATTGTCGTGAAAGTTGTCTAATACAAGAGATAGAGAGGACATAAAAAACATCATATTACTTATTTATATGTAGTTTAGAATAATTCACACACTATCACACATCTTCCAAGTTTGGCAACAAGGTAACATGTAGATACACTAAGAAGCATATCACTAGTCAATCTAAAACACCCCTTCCAGATGAGAAACCCCAATGTGCATCCTTACATGCCAAGGTAAAACCAAAAATAAATTCAATGCATTCTTCAAGACAAGTAGAGACACCCAAGGATTCACTGTATGCTAAAGAGAAACTCTTGTTGGTCGAACCAGAGTGGTTACCTTGAAACACACATTCCAGTCACAATGCACTATTATGTGGAGCATACTAGGACGTTCCTTGAACATCCAAAAACATTCTCAAATCCTTCCTTAATCTTTCCATATGAAGATCATACTAGCACAACACAGCTGACACTAAACACTTCATTCTAGAGAGCTAGTCAAACACAAAACATCATTATCATTGCTTACAAACAACACCAACTTTTAAAAAATGGACTGACATAACATAGATGTTATAACATATCATCCAAGCCAAAAAACCTAAAAAATCAATGCAGAGAATTTTCCAGACCAATTCTAATAGATGACTAGACTGTCAACCAACTGTAATCACCAACCATATCAACTACAACACTAAGGACCTAAAAATATAGGAGTATAATGAACATAGAGCGTAAGCATTATATCCAAGTCCATATCATCAAATGCAGAGGAATGTGAAGAATTTTTTCAAAAACACATCAATAAATACTTTTACATCAACTAGCTTTGTCAAACTTCCAAAGGACCAAAATATCCCAGAAAAATCATCTGGTGCATGTAGTTATCAATATTTTCATCTTCCAGAACATTCTTAAAATCTCAAAAGACAACTTGACTTGCTTTATCTTCTTGTCACCTTCATATATGTTGCTAAGCTTCTCCCAAACATCCTTAGCAGATTTGTAGCCCATTATATTCAAGAGTTTTGTATCTGAAAAACCACTTACGATTGCATTCCTTACCTTTCCATTGTTCTCATGCATTTTGATCTCATTCGGTGTAGCAGGTGGAGTAGAGGGAGGAGTATAACCACATACAACAAAGTTCCAAATTATAAATCCCATAGAATTCAAATATGATTCCATCCTCATCTTCTAGAAGGGGTAGTTTATGCCATCAAACTTGGGAATCTTCTAAGATCCATCTTGTACCATCCTAGACCTGCCTCAAGTAGTTAATCTTCTTCTAGAGGAACTTGGCTATGATACCAATTATTGAACTTACTTTAAGACTAAGAAGGGGGGTGAATTAGTTCGGACCAAATACTTAAACTTTATTTCACAATCCAAAATCGACCTTATTGTTATCATCAATAATGAAAGATAAAAAAATGAATCACCATGCACAAGAGAACACCATATTTATTTGAAAAACCCAATAAGGAGAAACTATGGTGAGATTCAACTCACAATATATGAAATGATTGCAATATCATTTTAGACTCACTATCAAGGAAGCAAACTACTGCCTCAAGGACTTGCAAGCTAAGATGCACTATCCCAAGGCAAGATACAAAGAACTTCCAGGATGCCACACACTATCTTAGGAAAAGATACAAAGCTTGAAAAGAATACTTGTTGTACTCAATCAAGGTACATGAATATATGAATCATGAATGAATAGAGCTTTAACAACACAGGCTCCAACAATATCCAAGTATGAAGTTTTCCTTGAATCTCTATCTCATGCAACCAACTTCACAACAATCACCACACACCTTTTCTGTCACAACTTCGCATCATTATCTTCTACAAATGATATGATCATGTCAGTGCAACATACATATTGATTCACACACTCATCCATACCATCAACATCTACTTGATCTTCTATATATACCATCTTCTTCATTAGAAGCATCAATTAGGTCCGCTAGAGTAGAGGACAAGCATAGGTCCTATCAAGACGACCACCAAAATATAATTGTGGTGAAAGAGGTCCAATCCAGGAAATTGAGAGGACCTAAAATATTATGTTAATTCTTTATAGATTGTTTAGAATAATTGACATTCTATCACACATCCTCCAAGGTCTGCAACAAGGTAACGTGTAAATACACCAAGTAGCACATCACTAGTCAATCTAAAACACATCTTCCAAATAAAATACCCTGATGCAAATCCTCACACACCAAGGTAGGATGTATAAATAATGTAATTAATTCTTCAAGACAATTGGAGACACCCAAAGATTATCATAGGTTGAAGAGAAACTCATGTTAGCTGGATCAAAATGGTTACCTTGAAACACACATTTCAATCACAATGCACCATCAAACAGATCATCCAACATCATGTAGAGCATACCAAGATGTTCCTCAAACAACCAAAAAAATTCCAAATCCTTCCTTCATCTTTCCATATCAAGATCATATAGGCACAACACAATAGATACTAAAGACTTCATTCTACAGAGCCAACCAAACATAGAATATCATTGTCATTTCTTGCAAAACATACCAGCTTCTGAAAATTGGACCAAGACATAACACAAACATTATAAACATGTTCTCCAAGACACAACACATGAAACATCAATACAAGGAAATTTGAAGCATTTTCCATACCAATTCTAACAAACGACAAAACTGTCAACAACTATAATCTCCAACCATATCAGTTGCAACACCAAGGACCTAAAAAGATAGGAGAGCAATGTACATAGAGTGCAAACATTATATCCAAGTTCATAAGACCATATTATCAAATACGGAGGAATGAAAAGCATTCTTCTAGACACGCATTTGTTATAAGAATTTGTCATTGATATCAAATAACATATGTAAAAGTTCTTGTAGACATTATGTCAAACCCTAGTTCGAATGCATAGATCTTCTAGCAATAAAGTCAACAAATTTAGTTTGTAGACATTAATGCAATATTTGATGATCATTGTTTTACCTTTGATATTTTTGTGCATTAGTTCAATAAAGAACTATAATCAAATTTTCATCAAAGGGAATGTTTATCAAACTTATAGTGATTGGACAATGATTAATCGATATAAAGTTGTTGTATGGAGAGAGAAAATATTTACTTGGGTTATATTTATCAAACAAAACTTTTCTCTTTGAAGTTTTATGATTTTTTATCTTTCTAAGTTTGATTTGTTGTTTGAATGATTCGGTTTCAATTGTTAAAGTCACCACTTGTCATAAGTAGTTACAATCAATTTTTAGTTTATCAGTTATTATGTTTTTTTGGTTATTGGAAATGGCTATATAGAGAAATAAATAGTCTAGAGATTGTGAATAACTCACATGCTTAATGATCCTCAGTTATAATTGTGTAAAAAGTTATAAATCAATGGAAACTACTCCTAACTGATTACCCATTAACAACTTATGTTTAAGAAGTATGAAGATAGAGATGAAAGGTTAGAGACGTGAGTGTGTGTTGTTTTTTTATTATAAAGCAGCCAAAACCGGGGGCTGACCCGAAAGAAACAGAAAAAGCACTACCAGCAAACACACCGCAGACATGCGATAGTCAGCCAATCCCTACTCTAGTAAGCAAAAATAGAAACTATCTGCCGCTATTGGATAACCCGAGATCAAAACCAATCTCATCCAACAAGCGCCATAACTAGCAGTAAACCATCATAATGTCAATACTATAAAAATTGTTAATAGTAGCAATATCACCATGAAACCAGGCGTTCCAACAACAAAAACTATAGCAAAAAGGAAGGAAACCAGCCATACAACCTAATTATCAGCACCCGTGTGCTTAGAGAGCATAAGCCCTGTCCAATCATCAGCCAGGAACTGGAACAGTTCCTTAGTGGTGTCACTTTCCAGCCCTTCCGGATCAGCCTTATCCTGGTGGAGCAATCATAGAGAGGTAGTCGACAAGTGCATCATTTTGACAGCAAATTTCCCAATCTTGTTGACATAGGACTCCAGGTGCTCCATCTTTTTCTTAACACCATTTAAATCTTCAGAGATAGCACTACAACCCGAACACTGCACCACCTCTTCCTTCTCCCCTTCTTTAGCAGTAGTCTTCCCGCCATCAGAATATCTACCATCCCCCTCAGAGGTGTGGGGTAGGGAAGTGTTAGAATGAGGGGAGGTGTTCTTGATATCCTCCTTGATGGTCTCCGAGTTGGGGACATTAGTGCCCAAATTGGAGGAATCTGAGCCCTCTGTGGCCTCCAAATCCTCCTCCCCCTTCTCACTTTCCGCTTTCTCATAATTATCCTCTTCTTTGTTAGCATAATTCTTTCTCACTACCATTTACTTTATCCAAGGTTTGTTTCTGTGAGATCTACACGGGATGATACCCTCCTCCACATTGAACTCAACAAGGAGGATTTTGGGCTCCTTTTTGGGTTTCTTGGAGGTGGATTTCGCAGCAGAAGGGTTGCATTTATTTTTTTTCCCAATTTTGAGGGGGCAGGGGGGCCTTGGTCAGGGGATTGACAAGGAGTCATCGGCTTTTTCAAATACTTTTTGAGGCCTTTTTTAGAGCCTTCAGGGGGACCCAGAATGGAGGGGGCGAGTTGAACCGAGATAGGTTTAGGGGGGCAAAGGGCCTTATGAAAATTGTAAAGCCTAAACATCAGCCCCTGGTGGAGGATGGTAAACTTACCCTCTTGACTCGTATAATTGCGGACATCTTTGACAGTATACTCAAGAGCATGTAGCAGAAAGAAAGGAAAAGAAATGAAGGAAAAGAAATGGTGTCATGGTTGCGAAAGTGGTTGAACAATGGGAAGTGATAATAATAGAACACACCATACCTTCCCTCGAGGGTGAAGTATTTTATTATGAGTTTTCAAACCTGATCCCACGGGTAGGGTAAACATTTCCTATTGAAACCCCCATGCATTCTGGCCGGTTCCTCGCCCTTTTTGAAGAAGCGGTTCATGTTGTTTTCGTCCACAACCCTGTTGGTTTTCTTCCATTTCCTGCCTTCAGTAGAGAGACCCGTAGCTAGGCGATAACTTCCTCACTAATTTCAAATGAAATTTCCTCCATGACCACCCTCATGTCCTTCCAACTATTGACAAATTACATGGAGAGGTTTTCGTCCAATCCCTTCATGGCTTCCTTGAACGGGATGATTCCTCCTTCTTTAGCATACATCCAGACGCACAAATCATTGCGAAAACAATCATCAATAATGTCTGGTTCTACCGAGACTAAATCCCCTCCCATGATAGCTTCCTCGAGAGTGAAGTTGAGATACAACGCAAGCCTAAAAAAGAGAAATGTAGAGAGGAAAACCAGAGCTAGAGTTAAGAGAAAACAAACGATAATTAGCAAAAATATTGTGCAAGGTATAATAATGATTTTTGGTGGTGTTTCCCAAGGTATGTGTCTACCAGCTCTGGGAAGCATGCGAAGGGACACCTCTTGATATCTCCGCCAACTTGTGAAGATCGTCATTATGGCAAGTTCTAAGTCTCCAGTTAAGGTAATAATTAGGGTCCTTGTTGTGATTAATGATCAAAAGTTGACACTCCAACCCATCGACGACGCAGAAATATGTGGCCAGCCAAGTCAGCATCTGGCAGAGAAGGTGGGAACTAGGTGAAGCCAGCATGGCAAAGCCCACCCAATTAGAATTTAAATTTCCTACCAGCAATGTAGCATAGCAGCCGGCCCAAAGCAGCTTGTTGAGGAAAGGAAAGTGACACTTTATTGATGGATAGAGGCGATTTGTTCATTCCTAATAAGGTCCTTCTTCTTGTCAGTGAGAGAATCTAGGTGCCTCCAGCACCTCATATCTTTTATCTCCAGTCCTGTCGCAGCCAGTGAGTCGGCCACCACATTCCCCTCTCTATAGATATGCTGAATTTGAAATTCCTCTAGCCAGACAATCATGGACCAGATGTCCTTGATGACATTGTTGATTCTCCAGTTGATCCCTGAAATGCCTTTAGTGGCCTCGATAATCAGTTTAGAGTCCCCTTCAATGATCAGTCTTTTGATATTGGTGCCAAGAGCCAGCTTAAGCCCCCAAAATAGAGCAAGGGCTTCAGCCATGTTGCTCGAGACAAAGTCAAAATTTCCTAAATAGGCCAAAACCAAGTTGCCCAAGCTGTCCCTGATAATTCTGCCCCCTGCTATTGAACCACTACGAGTAGCACCATCAAATTTGAGCTTGAGCCAAGGGGAGGGAGGTGTTGACCATTTGGTATTAAGCCTCTCCATCTTTTTTGAGTTTTCATATCGAAGGAAGCTATTTGGAAAATTCCATATTTTAATCCACCTCTGATCCAAAGCCATAGGGCCAGATTGTGAGGTTTTCCACTTGTTGATGAGGATGTTCTCCCTGAGGTAATTCTCAGCTATGTCGGTCACCGTGTCAACCGAGCTTCTGGTGTCATGGAATATCCTATTATTTCTTTCCTTCCAGATATGCCAACAGACGTGGGGAGGAATGAGTCTCCAAAAAAGTCTGACTGGCGAGTGTGCGAAGGGGCACTTCCAGTTGCTGATAAACTGTTGCAAGTCTTCCAAGAATGTCTAGGCCAAATTAAATTTTTGTAGAACTTTGTACCAAACCTTGGAAGCGAAGGGGAAATGAATAAAGAGGTGATTTATGCTTTCCTAAGCACAATTACACATAACACATTTGTTAGCAAGCGTAAATCCCCTCCTCTTCAGATTATCAATAGTAAGGATCTTCCCGTGAAGGGTTGTCCACTAGAAGAAGTTAATTTTAGGGATGAGCTGAGAGTTCCAAACTTCTTTCCAGCTGTAGCAATCATTGAAGGAGGCAACCAAGAGATTGTAGGCTGATTTAACACTGAAAGACCCTGAGGGATTCGTGGTCCAAACAAGTTTATCAGTGTGAGTGAAACAGGGGATCCTGATCCCCTTAATAAGGGATTGCAACTCTTCAACCAAATGAATCTATTGAGGGGTATTTACCAAACTATTAGCAAGCCTTAACCAGCAGCAGGAGGGAGAGATCTAGTTTATCACAAGGGAGCCAATATAATCCTCGAGAGTGACCATGAGGCAACTGAACTAGGAGGAGGCAAGGAGTCTATCACTAATCCAGTTGTCCTCCCAAAATCTAATTTTCTCACCATTACCAACTTGCCACTTTAGACCCTGCTTGAGAAGTTTCTTGTTCTTAACAAAGTTGTTCCAAATTTTAGACCGAGGAGGGAGCTCATTGGAAGAGAGGAGGGAGGGGAAGGGGGTGTGATTGAAGTACTTGGCCCTCATAATCATGCTCTAGTCAGTTTTGCCCTCCATAAGGATCCATCCAATTTTAGTCAACAAGACCTTATTCAGATCGGAGATTTTTCTAATCCCAAGGCTACCCATGACCTTCGGTTTGCACACCTTCTCCCAGTTGACTAAGCTGATTCTGGCCTTTTCCTCCAATCCCATCCACAAAAAGCTTCTTTGGATTCTCTCATGTTTCTCAGCCACAAAATTGGAAATCTTGAAAAGAGAGAGAAAGTAGATAGGAACACCTTGAAGAGAGGCCGCTAGGAACTGGAGTTTACTCGCACTACTCAGAGTTTTTCCAGTCCAGCCAGCAAGTTTCTTTTGCATTCTTTCAAGGATTGATTCCCAAAAGTGGGAGGTGACCTCCTTGATAGTGAGGGGGAGACCCAAGTAGGAATCAAGGAGATCAACAACACTACATCCAAGGATTTGAATAAGTTTACCCAGGAGAATTTTGTCCATGTTAAAGAAATAAACCTTTCTCTTGCAATAGTTAATCAGTTGACCAGAGGCAAGGGCATACTCTTCTAGCATATGTTTCCATTTGTTAGCCTCTATCATAGATGATAGGATGAAAAGGAAGGCGTCGTCCACAAATTGTTGCATAACCATAGGAGGGAGTGTGGAAGGAGCCTTTACCCCCGAGATTCTATTGGTCCTGATCAAATTGGAGAAATTCCTACTCAAGACTTCAACTACCATAATGAACAAATAAGGTGAGAGAGGGTCTCCCTGTCGTAGCCCCTTCCCAGCCTTGAAGAAGCCCCGAGGGGTGCCATTGACAATCACCGAATAGTAAACACTTTCCATCGCCACCCTGATAATATTGATAAATCTTTCTTGGAATACTATCTTAGAAAGGACCACATACAGGAATTTCCAATTAACTTTATCATAAGCCTTAGAGTGTGTGTTCTTGCATACAATGTTGTGAGGGTTATGAGGAGAAACTAGTAATGAATTTGTAGAGACATTGTTTAGAATGCCAAAACTTGTGGAAAAGATCATGTAAACAAATTATAAATGTTGAGTGACATGAGTATTTTGATGAACTATTGAAGATAATTTGATTGAATGCAAGATGTTGTAAGTATACAAACTATTTGTTTGACAAATCAAAATAGAATTGTAAGTGCATATTGATCAATTGATTTAGATTTTGGATATTATTAGCAGTGATACATTATAATCCATTTGATGAAATTATCCCGAGCTTTTGTGAACTGGACCTTGGAAATTTGTAGACATTACATAAGTTGTATAAGTTTTTGATAGCAGATCAAGATAACCTCATGAAGTATAAAATTGATTTATATTTATGAAGAATCCTAATATTATTTTTCTAACAACTTTATCATATGCATCTAATGTTATAATATTTAAATTTGAAGTCAAACTATCTTATTTGTAACATCCTTATGGTTGGTTCCCCAAGGATGTTGAGTTGGTGTTCACTTTGTTAAGTTGAGATTTTGTAGGATTTAGTGTTCTTAGACAAGGAATTTTATGATTCCTTAGGGTTGTGGCCTTAAAAATGTGTACACATTATTGATTTGTGAGGTTGGATTATGATAGTAGGTCCTAGTAGCACTTCTCACCATGGTTTTTCCTATTTCAGGTTTTCCACGTATTTCTCATGTATTGTTTTTTAGATGTGGTTATATTATTTTCAATTCTGATTTTAAGTTTATCATTTTTCAAGAATATTTTAATTTATTGAGGATCAAATTTGTTATCTACTATTGATTCACCCCCCTTCTTAGTAGTAGAATTATGTTCTACAATATTAATACATACTTCTACATCAACTAGCTTTGTCAAACTTCCAAAGAACCTAAATATCCTAGAAACATCACCTTTTCATTTAGTAAAATATCTTCATTCTTTTGTCATGCATCAAATCCCAATCTTAAGATCTCAAGCTATCTAAACCTCATTATGCTATCATTGCCATTAGCCACATTGTCAACATTATCAGCTGTATTAGTATACATAGTGCAGTCATCAGAAAACAAGAAGGTGGACAACCGTGCAAACCAACTGCAACCAATAACAACCTATTCTTTACATCATTCTCTTCATATCTTTCATCCAAGATACAATGACAAAAACTGATAATCAATTGCAAACAATCTCTTTACTGACCAACATACAACTTCATCACTATTTTCTCAACAACTGTAATAATCATTGCTCTCTAATACATCACCATCAAAGCACTAAAATGATGGAGGGCATCAACCAAGGAATGTTGGTATTTGATCATTTGTACTATACCGGTAATGTGTGTTTGCTTGATGCAACCAGTATATGTCTGTTGTGCATAGTGATTAGATTTATGTACGGTGACTATTCTGTATGTTGTCATTGATGGCAACTATGTTTCTTTAAGTCGTCTAAGTCCTACAGTTCAACCGGCTAGACTAAACCGATAAAGCAGAGACAATTTTTATCAGAACCGATAATTAGGACTTCAACTTGTAAATGATAGATGGTGTTGCATTCCAACAACTGGTACATAAAAATCATGAAGATTGAGATGATGTGGTTTTGCAGCAGCATTGAAGACTATTAGATGAAGATATGTTTGTGATCGCACGTGCTGAACCGATTAGGTGAACGAGATTTGTTTGACATAACAAATTAGTTGATGGAGACTTAACTGGTAGTGATGAAAATCACTCAGATCGGTAAAACAACACAGAATTGGATTTGTTATATTGGAGGCCGACATAACTAAAGTGTACAATGCAAGATTGTCTAGATGCATTGAACCTAGGAAATTGTAATAAGGTTCTACCCGACCTTATGATAATTTTAATTGTGTGATGAGGTATGAAAAGATATATATACATACATGAGCTTGATAGTGTGATGTGTGATGAGCGAATTGTGTATTTCTGATAATGTGAAGATTAGAGAATTTGAGAGATGAAGTCTTTGTAATGTTGTAATGTTTTGAAGTGGATCTTATTAGACACAGAAGGTGTTATACTGAGATCTTTTGTACTTGTTGACTCCCCAACAGTTGTAGCAAGAAAATCCTTTTACAAGGTCACTCCTAATAGGGTGCACTTAGATCCTAACAGTTCTGATCATTAAATCCTCTAACCAGGTGACACATTAACTTATGTTTGAAAATCCTAGTAACTTGGGTATCTCCTAATAGGGCTAGTCCTCACAAGCCTTTTTGTAAAGATCTTAACCGGGCTTAGACACTTCTAACAGGGTGTGCCCCTAACTGGGTGTTGTAGACCTTAATCAGTCAGATCTCTATACTGTAGATAGTGGATCTTGTGGGTACTAACTCTCACCGTGGTTTTTCCCATTTGGATTTTCCACGTATAAACTCTTGTGTCATGTGGTTTATGCTTTGTGTGGTGATTGCATACTTGGTGTTATTTCTTACATGCCTATTGAGTTTTAAGTTGGTAAAATTGATATTCAGTTTTGTATTGTTTTTACTATCATTGATTCACCCCCCCTCTCAATGCCTTATAAGTTCATCAATTGGTATCAGAGCCCAACTTCCTTAAGGCTTAACTGCTTGGAAGGGATATCTAATCCTAAGGCAAATATGGGCCAAGGAATGAGTTATATAGAGATGGCTAGAGAACTTGTTGAAACCAAGGATGAGCTAGAAATCCTAAGAGGCAAGTATAAGACATCAATAGCTAAAAGGAAGGAATTGACCAAACAATTGTTGGAGATCTCAGACAACAGCTCCTCAGATGAAGCAAACATTGATGCACTGGTTGAAGAAGCTGAATGGTGAAAATACTAACCTAAGGAGAGAACTTGAAGCACTTACAATTTGGATGAGTGAGGAACTTGAAGCTAGAAGAAAGGTTGAGGATCAGATCCAAGATAAAGAGCATGAAATCATTAAGATCAAGCAGGAGAATGCAACTTTGTATGAACATTGGCATGAGGAGAAAGAAGAAAAAGAAGCATTACAGTCAAATCTTAAAATGGAAATGTCTCCTAGAGAGACCCTCATGAAAACAAATGAAGATCTTACAAAGGAATTTGTTGAGGCCAATAAGAAGCTTGATAAATTCAACAAGAGCTCCTCTATGCTGGATGAACAGATCCAATCTCAGAGGATGAAAGGTGATACGTCTGGGTTAGGATACAATACATCTGAGAAGGGAGAACCTTCTGGTACCAAGAGCGATATGCATGAAGGTAAAACTGCTCCTAAGGCTCAGAATCCTACTGGTAAGAAAGCTTACAAACCTATTTGCTTTAACTGTCTTAAATTAAGACATGCTGCTAATGTTTGTAGAAGCAGATCTGATGCTAATACTAGTTATAGACCTAATACTAGATATGTGCCTAAGAGATTTGAAGGTTATTGTTATACAAACAACATGTATGGGCATAGATCACTTGAATGCAGATATGGAGCAAACAATCCAACACCTCACATGAACCCAAGACCTATTGGTGACTAAAGAAGGAATTTCACTGACCGGAGGATCACAAATTGGCAAAGACCCTATGTTAACCGGTCTAGTCCTTATGAGATGGAAAAGAGAGTCAATGTGACTTGTTCAGTCTGCAACAATTTTGGACATGTGACATTGAACTGCAGAAGAAGAATAGGTAGAGGCAAATCAAGACCTTGGAGAGCATTTGGAATGGCATGCTATCATTGCAACAAACTGGGACACATTGCCAAGTTTTGCAGAACATAGAAGAACCAATCAGTGAATCATCCTTCACACCAGAAAGGAAAGTAGAAGGTTGATATTGAAGAAACCAAAGCTTAGATTAATAAGATCTAGAAGAAGAAGAGAGATGACAAACCATTTGAGGAATCAGATTCTTCACCTAATGTGGAGAATCCATCTTTGGCAAACTAAGTTGTTTTTACAACTTGGGGTGAGCTTACTATCAAATCTTGAGTTGAACCCCTGGATGATGTACTGTAAGTTGAATCTGCATATTTTGATGCATTTTGATGTTTTGATGTGTTTTTGGATCATAACCAGTAAATATCTTTGATTTTTTGCTACCGGTAATATGCTTTAGAGTTTGTTAAGGTGTTTTAGGGTTTTGTCGGTAAATGCATTTATTGCAGTAGTTAGAATGCAAATAAATAGAACTTTTTGAATTTAATTTGTCACTTTACGTCTTGAGAACTTTTGGCAAAGAGAGCAGAGTAGAGATAAGTTTGTGCAAGCAGCATTCAGATCATTTACCAGCATCCGAGGTGATCAAAGTGAAGTTTGAGTCAGTGAACGAGTATTGAAAGTTTTTGACAGTTGGAAACCCTAGCACCAAAGCAGAAGAGGTGTTTATCAGTGAATCTTACTGTTTGCTTCAAAGTTTTGCATATTGTAGTATGGATACTCTGCATCTAGTTGATGTGACTGAGAGGGCAAGTCCTGAATACAAACGACATCCATACAATTTGGAGGAAATTGACCCTGTCGGTGCCCTATCCGGTGTACCGAATGGTGTTTTGCATGTAGAGGATGTAAGATCCTTTTATCACTGCAAACTTGAAGATCTGGAAATTTCAGTTATTTATGAGAAATATAGATCTCTGTGCAATGAACAAGGTAGATTGAAAGAACAATTAAAAAGCGTAGCTGATAAAGGTTTTCATCATGCAATCAATTTTATTGATGATTTTGATGATGAGTTGGTGATATTTTTTTTGAGCCGAATTCATGATCAATTCATGTGGTTGGACAGACCTCACAAAATCACTAAGGAAGCAATCCATGTTGTAACTGGTGAAGTACCATTGCTTAGGTCTATACCTAAGAATGATGTTGAGAAGTTAACTGGATCTACATGGGATAAAAGAGCCATGACCATGAATGATATTAATGATCCCGCTATTAAATTTACATCTATGGTGATTGGCTATATAATTTTCTATTCAAGTAGAATGAACAGTATATTGGCAGTAGCTATTCACGCTGCATACCAGATGATTAAGGAAAATGTGGACTATGACTTGATTGAAGCTCTAAGGAGTCAATTAATGGTGAATCTTGAAGTCGTGAAGAAGGACAAAAGGCTGAGATTTAAGTTTGGACAACTTATCATGGGCTTAAATTCTTTTATTTCCAAAACTTTTTCCCTGGTATTGGTGATGTACAATGGATAACTAGGACACCTGCCCTATTGCAAATGAAGAACAACATTAGGATGCTGAAAAAACAAGTGTGATGATATTGCATGGGGATATTTTAAGAAATTTCAAAAGGAAATGCATGCAAAAGAATGCATACCGACAGAGGTAGCCAATTGGTATGAGGATTCTATCTATTTTATGGTTGACATAGATACATGCTTGATGGAAGTTGTTATTCCCATAACCACATGGGTAATGCCCATTGGTTATGAAGTAGATAAAGACCTACTTGTTGCTTATGCTGATCATTTGTTAGCTCAACCGATTGATACCACTGCTGAGAGGTTTGGAACCTACAAGGAGAAACTACTGAAAGTGCATTCTAAATTACAGAAACTGGTGATAGCAAAAAAAGTAAGAAAAGAGGTACAAGCCTTTGCTGAGAAGGTCGGATTCACAAAAGAACAGATAGCTGTAGCAAGAGCCAAATTTGAGGCTCAACAAGGTGGAACTTCCAGTGTACCAATCGGTAAGACCATAGCAACCAAAGTAGAAGAACCTAAGGTGAATCCTACTGAATCTCAAAGAGGGAAACCCTCTAAAATACAATTTCAAAGGAAAGGTAAAACTGTTGAACCTCCTGTTGTTCCTGCCCAAACTGGAAAAAGAAAGAAGGAGAAAGCTCAAAAACCGGTGACTCATATTGAGGAAACAAAATCAAAAGAAGATAAGAGAGCACTAAGGGAAAGTGCTAAGAAGCAGAAAACTACTTGAAAAGGTGAAGAAGCTACAAAAATATTGACACTTGAAGATTCTTTCACTAGAATGATTAGAATTATTAAGGAGTATGGTATTTACAAAGGTTTAAACATACTGTTTAGTCATTTGTCTGAATTCAATAAAGGGATATTGTGTTGGAAATATGAAGGAATTGATTATGTGTTGCATTTATGTTTTGTCATTGATGTCAACACTAGTTGTTATGATTGGTTATTGACAGATAGATATTGGTTACCGGTAGAAGAACTAGTGTTACCGACAGAAGAGACTATTAGTTGGATCAATGGAATATGTTTGGTCTGATGTTTCTGGAGTATTTTTTGGTCAGTTGGTATTGACTTGATGACCAGATGCTATCATACACTCTAGTAAGCCTATATCGGTAAGGGTTTAAGGTTTTACTGGCTTATTGAGAATCTTTGATAGGATGCATAAATGGTGTTTGTGCAGCTTCTAGATGGAATTCAGGATGCAGAACGTGATCTTTGTTCATGCCTTGACTGATTGGAGACATCATTTTGGCATGGTGGACCCAAATTAGGTCCACTACCTATATAGATTATGAACCGGTATCATGTAACGTGTTCTCTATACGTTACTGGGATGATTTATGGATTGGTTAATGTTGTTTTGGTCTAAAGTTGGCATCGCATATCATTGTAATATAGATGTATGTAATGATCTTATTGTAATATCTTTTAGGTGGCCAACCTAATTGGTTTATGCCTTAGGGTTTGTATAAATTGATGTAAGATCTCATTGTAGATCATGGTTGTAATGGTCGTGGTCATGGAATGAAAAATAATATGCAAAGGAGATTTGGTTGATCATAGGTGATCGAATTGGGTTTATGTAAGAGGTCAAAGGCCTCTAATATTGAGCTTAGTCGGGACTGTAATCAGGCATGGTAGATTCTATCACTAGCAGTTCATTCTTCTGCATTGTTGTCCAATTATATTGAGGTGGTTATAACCTCTCTGTAGTCAGTGAGACTCCTTTGTAATTAGTAGTACACTCTAGGCAATGTGCCTTCCTGCATGAGCAAGCCCCTTATTGTATCACATACTTTCTGCAGAAGTATTATCTGATTGTGGGTAGGCTTCCCACCATGGTTTTTCCCTTTACCGGGTTTTCCACATACAAATCATGGTGTTATGTGGTATGGTTGCATTGTATTAATTCTCTGTTTCATTCTTAAGTTTTATTGCTTACCGGTATTTGTTTCTGCTATTCCGGTATTCAATTTTTATGTACTTCGGTTAAAGGTTATAAAGTGGTTTGGTTAATATAATCTGTTGACAACTAATTCATCCCCCCCTCTCAATTGTCCACCGGTTATTCTAACAATTGGTATCAAAGATTTGGTCCTCTTTTGTAGAAGCTTAACCACTTGAGGTAGATCGTATGGCAACTAATACTTCAAATCCACCGGCAACTATTTTCAGAAGAGAAATCCCTAGTCTTGATGGAACAAACTATGGGATATGGAAAATCCAAATGGAGACTCATATTAGATGTCTTGGCAAGGATATTTAGGAGATCACTAAGAAAGGATGTACACCTTATGATCCGGCGTCTGGCAATCCTACTCATGCAAACTTGGACAAAAATATTGAAAATGATTGCAAAGCTAGAGAAGCCCTCCTTTGTGCACTCACTAATCAGAAAATCAAGGGATTGACTAATAAATCATCTGCAAAGGTTATGTGGGATAAATTACAAACTCTGAATGAAGGTGACCCTACTATCAAAATTGCTAAACCTGATGGTTACCGGGTAAGATATGAGAACTTGAAGATGGAAGATAAAGAAAGAATTGCTACATTTATGGAAAGAGTAAATGATATTGTTATGGGAATTGAATGTTGTGGAGGATCTCTAAGTGAAGATGAAATAGTTTCCAAAGTGTTGAGAGCCCTTCCACCGGCTTACAAGATGAAGGCAACTGCAATTAATGAATTGAGAACATTGGCAAACACTTCAGTTAATTGAGACATTCTGATTAAGAAATTATTTGCTTTTGAGCTTGAAGAATTTGGACCTTTTGGAGCTGCAAAGTCTAAACGTGCTTTTCATGCATCATCATCATCCACCGGCAAGAATGATTGGAAATCCTTATATGTAAAAGATTTGGAAGATATGAGGAAAGAGGATGAATAATTTGAGCAACTTGAAGCCCTATTTGCTAGAAGAGTACCTAAAGGACCGACAGGAAGTAAGTATGCAAGAAAAACACCTTTTAAATGTTTTGCATGTAATAAGATTGGTCATTTTGCATCTAGATGTCCTGAAAGGAATACAAGATTTGAAGAAAGAGTTAAGATATCATTTAAGCCTAATCAAAACAAACATAAATTCAAGAAAAACAAACTATGTTACATAGTGGATGAGGAAGGAGTAAGTGATGACTCAGAGGATGAACTGGTAGGAGACTCGGCAGTGGATCCAACAATGGAAAGGAATGGGTGTTCTATGCTTTAAAGGAAGATGAACTAGAACCGGCTAACAAGAATGAAGAAAAGGCTCTGGCAGCAAAAGTTGAAGACAAGGATGAATGGGTAATTGATAGTGGATGCTCACATCATATGACTGGAGATAAAAGAAAATTTTTGTCCTTGCAAGAATACAATAGCGGTCAAGTCAGATTTGGGGATGACAAAGTATGTATGATCAAAGGTAGAGGTATTATTTATCTGGATGGCAAGAATAATACTGATAATGTCTGTGTAGAAGGTTTAAAGCATAATCTTTTAAGTGTTGGTCAATTGGTGGATAAGGGATTCCAACTTTAGTTCAAAGATAGAAAATGCAAAATCATTAACAGAATTTGTTTGGAGATTGCAACCGATACTCAAAGTGGAGGTAACATCTTTCACTTGAACACTAGTAATAAGACATGTTTGATTGCTCATATTGATGAGAGTTGGTTATGGCATAAGAGGTTGTGTCATGTTAATTTTGATTGTATTGTTAAGATCAGTTCAATAAAGGCAGTTAGAGATATACCTAAGATTTTAAAGCCTCATAATCCTGTACGTAAGGAATGTCAATTGGGAAAGCAAGTTAGAATTTCTTTCAAGAGCAGACATGATAAATCTAATGATGTGCTTGATTTGATTCATACTGACTTATGTTGTCCAACAAGGATCATAAGCTTTCAAGGTGATAGGTACTTCATGCTAATAATTGATGATTATTCTAGAATGATGTGGGTGACTTTTTTAAGGGAGAAGTCTGAAGCTTTTGAGAAATTCAAGATCTTCAAAGCAAAGGTGGAAATAGAAACTGGATTGAAATTAAAATGTCTGACATCAGACCAAGGTGGTGAGTTCACATCTCATGAATTTAATAGTTTTTGTGAGATAAATAGAATTAGGAGACAATTATCTACACCCTAGACTCCTCAACAACAAGAATCATGATGATGGAAGCCAAATTGCCTCACATCTACTGGAGAGAAGCAGTGAGTACAACAATCTACACATTCAACAAAGTTCATATCAAAGGTGAAACCGGTAAGACTCCTTATGAATTATGGTTTGGACATACACCTATTGTTAAATATTTTTGAATTTTTGAAAGTAAATGTTGGCATTTGGCATTATAACAGACAATAACAGATTGTTGGCATTCAGAAGGTTGTTGATGATTATGGATATAACTGACAAGGATGTTTACTGTCTTAATATTATTATTATTTTGTCATTGATGTCAAGAAATTGATTTTCTAATTCACTATGATGTTGCCATATCTTGAGAAGTATGATTTGATGAGTATAAAGATGTCGGTAAAAGACACAGAAAGAATATGATGGATAAGGGGAGAAATAAGTTATTCAATGGGCAACTATTACCGAGTTAGACATTGATGAGATCATGATGATTAGAATGTTTTGATATCCTACATATGTTATTGATTGAAAGGTTAATACTATACTATGTTACCGAGCAAAGAACCTAGTTGGTAAACCCTAAGAAACCTAGTCGGTAAACCCTAAGGTTATCACTATCGGTAAATGAAGGCAGAATGTCTACCGAGTGAATTTTAGTATTTACCGAGTTGTAACTGAGTTGTAACCGAGCTGTAACAGAATGCATTAAATGGTTACATGCATTATTTAATGAAGGAAGCTGATGAGTTGGCTATGATTAAATGATTGGTATTCCGTGAATGAAGTTTGTTAAAGAATCTATAGCAAAGGATAATCGGTAGGAAGATCTACAACTCAGATTGAACCGCAATACCCTAGCACAAGTTCCAAGAAATATATGCAAGTTCCAAGGCGGGGTAAAACATTTTCAGATCGAAGGATACATTGAACCTGGTCAAAGTTTGAAGATCTGATGGCTATGATTGATCATGGGAAATATGATCAAGGAGATTAAGCAGTTGGCGAATTGTTTATAAATAGGGAACTGTTGATAAACAATGTATGCGGGCAAGTGTATGCACATGGATGCTACATAGTGATTACCGAGCACAGAAGCTTGAAGACTTGTTTTGAATAACAGAGTATAGAGCCTAGCAGATGGACAAGATTAGTTCTATGTCTATATTGTATTGAGCAAATAAGAATCTGCTTTAGCATTTTAGATGTGAAGTTGCAGATAGATTTTTATTACTGTTATTTTGTGAAGTGACAGAAAATCTCTTAACCGAGTGGACTTAAAAGTCTTATTTGTAAAACCCTCTAGCAAGGTGAAATTCTGATTGAGTGTTTGAAATCCTTTAACAAGGTCACTTCTAACAAGGTGAAGATCCTAACAGATTCGAGGGAAATCCCTTTACCAGTTCACATCTAGCAATGTGTTTGTAATCTTTAACAAGATTTTCTATTAACCGAGCATACTCTAGAAGAGTATATTTCTTAGTGGGTCTGAAATCCCACAGTTGTTTTTCCCTATTTGGGTTTCCACATTAAATCTGGTGTTATGAGTGTTATGATGTTCATATGCTTTTAAGTTTGCATGTTTAACAATTTTGGTTATATTACTAAAGTATATGTTACCGAGGTTGAATCTGATGTTTTTATGGAAGATTAAGTTTGTATGATTCACCCCCCCTCTCATCTTATTATCTTGGCATCTGTACTTATCTTTAAGTATCAGAACTATCAATTGGTATCAGAGCTTTGGACTTTGGAAGAAAAGTTTAAAGGTACTTGAGGAAAAGATCCAAAGATGTATAAGAGGGATGCACCAAAGCTGAACAAGTCAAGTTTCTCTACATGGCAGAAAAGGATGAAGCTGCACCTATCAGGAGTTGGAGAATATGTTGTATATTATCTAGAGAATGATTTCATCACACCGAGCACCTATCCATTGACAATGGAAGAAATAAAGGCAAAGAAAGAACATATCCAAGCAATGATTGAAATAACATTTGCATTGACCGATTCAGAGTTTAATGATCTAGAAGGCTGCAATGATGCAAAGGCAATGTGGGACAAGCTCATATCTGTTTATGGAGGAGATGAACATGTTCAAAGAGAAAAAGTGGATAGTCTAAGAGGACAACTTGAATCTATGAAGATGAATGAAGGTGAGAACATAACCCAGTATAGTACAAGACTAAAGGAGATTGTCAATCAAATCAAAGGAGTAGGTGGAACTATTGAAGAAAAGGATATAACAAGTGTAGCATCCTAAAATTGTGACACTTGCAATTTCGACTGCATTTCGATCTTCACGATGGCGACGCAACACGCAACCTGAATGGAGACCCCAAAACTCGCTCACGACACTGAAAACTGCATTTTTCAAGCACCCTGGCCTGAACCTCCTTGCACCCTGATGTCCCGGGAGGTGGGACCAGAGCGCCCAGCGCCCTGGTCCCTCAGGACCAGGGCGCCCAGCGCCCTAGTCCCTGGGTCCTATTTTGGGCCCGGTTTCCTAAGTGATATCGGGTCTTTTTGATTGCAATTTGGAAATATACTTCCCTGGTCGGCCTAAGGTCAGGAAAATTAGTCTATCAGCCCTAATTGACAAGTATATAAATGACATTTTCCTCTTTCATTCGATATGATGGAAAAGGCGTGGAAACTACACTCAAGCATTCAAGCATTCAAGCATTCCTTCAAGCAATTGATCATTTCAAGTCTCCATTCAAGGCTAAGTGTTGCATTCAAGTCAAGGATTCAACCATTGAAGAGGAGATCACTTATTACATGCTACAACATACAACATACAACATCTAAACCTTCGCACATAAGGATACAAACATCCTTAGAACAAGGTATTAGTACTTGTTTTACAGTCATTTACATTTACAGTTCTTGCTCATTTCTTGGTTAATTTCAAAACCGGGGTTTGACCTAAAGGCAAACCCCTAATCCCTAACCCCCCAATCGTCTTCGCTTTTCTGTGTGTAGGTTGCAGGTACGCGGCTGAAATTGAAGATCTGGAATCCTTGTGCAGAGACGAACAGATCCCCCTTCGTTTCGCGGATTTTTTGGAGGACCGTGGCGCCGGGCGCCATCGTCCCGACAACTTTTGCTCAAATTTGCAGGACAGTGCCGTATCGACATTTTACTGCTAATTCCACGTCCGCAGCTTCATCCTATAACCCGAACTCAGTTTATAAGCGAATCTTTATGACTTTCTATGCATTCTTAGCTTAATTTCCTTAATCAACATTCTTTACAAAAGAGGGTAGCCTTGCTTTCCTAACCCTTGAAATTCATTTAGCATCCAATCTTACATCATGTGGGATTGAATCTTATGAGTTTCAACCCCTCTTTTGATTGTAAAGTCTTCCCCCTAAGTGAAAACCCATCGAATCCTAGCGAACCTCCCTTCTCTCTCCTCGGAGTTAGAAGAGGGGAGACCAACTAGGGTTCGATCGTGATTTTCTGCTTTACATTTTGGTGAACCCGACGTGAACATCCTTTCTGATTTTTCATGCTTAGATCTGAAAAAATTGATTACATTTCCATGTTTGATCTTTTGCAAAATTTTAGAGGTGATTGCATAAAAACCCTAAATTTTCTTTTTAGTAATTGAACTTGCGAAATGTCTAAATGTTAATGCCTGTTTCAGATCTGCCCTTCTATTACAAATTTTCAATTCATATTTGTACTTTAATTCTGAAAATTAAGTGGTTAAAAGTCAAAACCCTAATTTTTGAAACCCTCTTAATTCAACCTTTGTCCGACAATTTGATCAATCAAAACATCTCCAAATCAGCTGTAACTTTGGATTCTGCAATAAAATCACAATATCTTTCATCCCTGAAAATTTGGAAAAAAGTTGCGAGGACCGTGTTGCACTCCGAGCGCCATCGTCCCCGACATTTTTTCCAAAATTTCGGGAGCGAGATCTTGTTGTATTTTCCTGCTAAAATCCAGAATTTTGGCTGATTTTGTCAATTATAACACTTTCAAAATTACAGTCAAAGTTGGTCTTGTGATTGCTTGGTCTAAGGCTCCTAATCATTCAAAAATTATCGAAACTGAAATTTTGTGTCAAAATTGTGTTCTTACTGTCTTAGATCTGAAAATTGTATTTGCATTCATTCGAAATTTCAGTGCTTTATTCAAATATTTGCATTTTGTGACTTTTGAAATTAAGTGCCTAATTACAACAACTTTGATTTCCGCTTTCAAAATTGAATTTTGCGTGAAATTGAATCAATTTTTAAATTTCAAAATTTGCATAGCTCTTGACATTCCCTCTAAAATCATAAAATTCAAAATTTCAGTTTCCCTCTCTTTTTCAAAATTCAAATTTTGCATTTTTCGACAATCTTGATAGGGTTCAATTTTGAATTTGCAACTTTAATTTGGCCTATCTACAGATCGTAAAATCCCTCAATTTTTTCAGATTAGCTCTAAAATCATCATACCTTTCATCCCTGCAAATTTCGAAAAAAGTTGCAAGGACCGTGTTGCACTCCGAGCGCCACGGTCCCGAACATTTTTTCCGAAATTTCGGGAGACTGTTGTGATTGCATTTAACAGCTTAAATCTGGAAGATTGGCTATTTTTACTGAAAATTGCTACCTCTAAAATCAAAATCTTTTCTCTCTCTCTAGTGCATGAGTTTTACAACAATAAGCCCTACTTATACTATTCCCGTTAGACGAAGCCGTAGAATTAAGTCTTTCCGAGGTTTAACTACTGAGGAGATGGAACCTAATTTGAGTAGTCTTTTTAACGAGGACATGGGTAATTCCTCTAATCCTCCTAATGATGAAGAAGCTCTCCATGAAGTTTCCGTTGAACAACTTTCCAAATTGGATAACCAATTTGACGATTTTCACCAATGGATGTCTCATGAGTATCTCGATAGTCAAGATCTTCCTTTAATTGAGGGTCTAAAACGTATGCTTCAAAGTGATAAGAATGGAATTGATGTTTTACGTGGTATTTCACACATTGTGAATTCGAATGTGATGCCTATGAAGAGTTGTGCTGAATCTTTAGGTTATACACAACCTCCTACACAAGTCAATCATTCTATTCCTTTGACAACTCCTATTGCTAGTATACCTACCTTTACATCAAACATAATGGCTAGCTCTATACAAGACATTCCTCCTATGATTACCAGTCATGGGGGCAATCCCTCTTCTTCAATTAATCCCCTTCCTTCATACAATCCAACTTCTTCATTCATTCCTTCAATAAGTGTTCCTATTACATCTTCACAAATGAACATGACGCAAGGGGGCAATTCATTTAACCATTCCATTCCTCCTTGTAGTGTTCCCCCTATCCAATCATCCCCTATGGTTGACTATCATAGGGTCCCACCACCTTACTCTTTACCATCTTTCAATAACATCACACCTCCATCTCAATCTAACACACCTAATATGAACTCTTCGACTGAAGCTACCATTAATAATCTTGCACAAACTGTCTCTTCTTTACAGCAACAAATTGCCTCTATGAATCAATCTAAGTTTAGTGTGCCCACATTTGATGTTGCGAGCCCACTTTCTCTTGACATTGTTCGAGCTATCCCTCCTAAACATGTTGAAATCCCGCATCTGGAGCTTTATAATGGTAAAGGAGATCCTCTAACACATGTTAAGACTTTTCAAACAATATGTACTGATTTTGCTTATGACCAAAGGTTGCTTGCAAAACTGTTTACTAGAACATTAAGAGACAAAGCCCTACAATGGTATTGCTCGTTGCCTTCTTATTCTATTACTTCTTTCGAACAACTTGCAAATGCTTTCATTCAACAATTTCAAAACAATATAAGTCCTAAAGTTACTTTGATTGATTTGATGCATTGTAAACAAGGTGTTAAAGAAAAAGTGACTGATTTCATTGGTAGATATAAGCATTTGTATGCTCAAATTTCTTTTCCAGTGCCTGACAATGATATTCAAAGAATCTTTATTTCTAATTTACAAAAAGATATTCGAGACAAACTTCTGTTTTCTGAGTTTACTTCTTTCCAACAGTTGTGCGCCACTCTTCACAATTATCAACTGACTGTCAGTCAAATGGAACAATCACATCCTATGGCTCCGAGTGATAAGGGTGATAGCAGTCAACAACCATTTGGGAAGTTTAAACCGAACAGAGATTCCATCAAATTCAATGAAAACATCATCAACAACAATGTGAATGCAGCATCAGGTGTGCCTCCTATTTCTAAATTTTTCAGGAAAGAAAGAAACTATACTCCTTTGAATGAATCATTGCATGGTATTATGAATAAATTATTGGAACAAAATGTGCTTACTCTTCCTCCTATAAGACAAATTGATCCTGCAAAGATTACTTCACCTTATTTTGATCACAAAGCTTTTTGTCACTTTCATCGTCAGCCTGGTCATGATACTGAAAAATGTTTTTCTCTAAAGGGTAAAATTCAAGATTTGATTGATAATAATACTATTTATGTTTCTGGAGTGAATGATAAAGGCAACACATCTGTAGCTCCTCCTAACCAAAATCTTCAGATTTTTACTGATCCATTACCTTCTCATACTTCTCATACCTCTAATGCGATTGAGGCTAATGATTCCTCTTTCTCATCTGATGGTCTTGTGTCTATGACTCTGAATGTGATTAACTTTGTAGAGCAGCAAGAAAACCCTGAAGAATCTTCCATCACATTTGATTCTAGTGAAACCATTAGGGCACTTGATGGTCCTTTATACATAGTTGCAAAAGTCAAGAATATGCCTTGCCGTGGAGTGCTTATTGATCCTTCGTGCATGGTTAATGTTATTACTGAAGAATTTCTTTTTACTTTGCAATTGAATCAAGTGATCTATGACAAAACAGATGTGATTGTGAAATTATTTGATGCATTTTCTTCTCCTGCAATTGGTTCTATTACATTGCCTATTGAGGTCCATAACAAATCCCTTGATGTGAACTTTGCTATTATTCCTTCTTCCGAACAATTTCGTGTGAAGCTTGGCTATCCTTGGCTATCTTCCATGAAAGCTATTGCTTCTCCTATTCATAAGTGTTTGAAATTTCCCCATAATGGTGAAGTTGTTACTGTTAATCATAGTCTCTTTAAACCAGCTGAAAGAACCTCTAGTGTTCCTATTGATTACTTTTGGCCTAAACAATTTCAATCTCTTCCTCCGCGAAGTGATCATCTTTTCAAATCTTATCAAAAGTGGAAAACAGATATGATCTTATCTCTAAGTGAACCTAGAACACCTAAACTTGACATTCCTATCATTCTTGAGAAGGAAGTTCTTCCTTTGAAAGATAAAACTAATTTCTTTCCTCAAGAAGATTCCCAACCCGTCCCCATGGATGTGACTATGTCTATGCCTGATAAATCTTCTAAGAGTAGACCTATACCTCCTCGCCACGATGGACTTGGTCTTCTCCCTAAACCAATAATTCCTCCTTTATATTGAGCAGTTCCTCCTCTTGCCTTTTATAGAGAGAAGAGACCTTCTTCTTCTCCTATTATTCAACCTAAGAGACCACAACCTAAACACCCAAGTGATAAGGATGAGAACATTCCTCCTCCTCTATCTTCTTCACTTCCTACTAAGACTAGACATAATCGTTCCGCACGCGAACGTCGACAAAAACGTCATCTTAGAGCTCAAGCAGCTGCTTCTCAAAATTTACAATCTCCAAAAACACCTTCAACAAGCATTATTCCATTTTCTCCTCAGCCGGACATTGAGCCTAAATCTCCTAAACATAAGAAGCATGATGGTCTTGATCCTGTGCGAGTTAAAGATCCTATTTTTATAAATCTTGATGATGATATAGATGAAAATGTTATTCATGATGAAAATGCTACTCCTCTTGCTTCTGACAGTGAATATGAACTTGTTGATGTTGATAACCATTTATCTAATGAATTTTCTAAAGCACTTATCCTTGCTCCTAGACAAGAACAATGTGGCCCGGAACATGAACATAGCCCTTGTTTGGATCTTGTGATAGTTCCATCTGCTGTGTTGGATGTTCCTCCTCTAGCGTGTTCCCTACCTTCCCGAAACATTGATCAGCAAGATCGGGGGTTAGATGACATGCTAGACTAGTTACATTAGCATAGCAGATTCTCTCCCCCTCTCTTTTGTTACTTCTTCTATATGTTATTCTCATTCTTCTATTTGTTGTCCTTAGTGTTGTCTACTTGAGGATGATGCAAAGCATTGAGATCTCTTTGGTCTCTCTCATGTTGACTCAAAAAGACACATGTGTTCCCTTCTTCTAGGTGACCTTCCTTGATTGGGGAATGAAGAACAATTATGCATACATACATATGATATATACATGACTTATCATACAGCATACTGACCCCGAGGAAAGCGAAGTCACCTCGTGCTTTGTGTTTGTGTTTATTATCCTTGGGTTTATCTCACACTTGGGGGCTAAATCCTTGCGATAACGTGCTCCTTTCCTTTCTCATTTCTTATGTGTATCACTACGTTAAAACAATCACCCCCATTGAGGCATGTGCGATCACTTTAACGTAGGGGGGCATACACCCTGTCTATCCTTTCAAAGATACTTGAAAATTTCTTGGCAAACTTAGCTTTGTCTTGAAAATTTTCGTTATTTCTCTTGCATGACTCATAGTGAGGGAACCTTACTACTGACAGTCATGGTTCTCCCTCGTGATCTTCCCTTTTACTTTGTCAATCGAAGTCGTAAGATCCTTAGTCCACTGGGGGCTTGGTGTGTCTTGCCTCCTTGACGTGGTGAAAGTCTTTCAACGTTGTTTCCTTGTACTTTACCGGAAGTATGAGCATACATACTCCCGCTAAAGTGGGGGCTAAATGTAGCGTCCTAAAATTGCGACACTTGCAATTTCGACTGCATTTCGGTCTTCACGACGGCGACGCAACACGCAACCTGAATGGAGACCCCAAAACTCGCTCACGACACTGAAAACTGCATTTTTCAAGCACCCTGGCCTGAACCTCCTTGCACCCTAATGTCCCGGGAGGTGGGACCAGAGCGCCCAGCGCCCTGGTCCTCCAGGACCATGGCGCCCAGTGCCCTGGTCCCTGGGTCCTATTTTGGGCCCGATTTCCTAAGTGATATCGGGTCTTTTTTATTGCAATTTGGAAATATACTTCCCTGGTCGGCCTAAGGTCGGGAAAATCAGTCTATCAGCCCTAATTGACAAGTATATAAATGACATTTTCCTCTTTCATTCGATATGATGGAAAAGGCGTGGAAACTACACTCAAGCATTCAAGCATTCAAGCATTCCTTCAAGCAATTGATCATTTCAAGTCTCCATTCAAGGCTAAGTGTTGCATTCAAGTCAAGGATTCAACCATTGAAGAGGAGATCACTTATTACATGCTACAACATACAACATACAACATCTAAACCTTCGCACATAAGGATACAAACATCCTTAGAACAAGGTATTAGTACTTGTTTTACAGTCATTTACATTTACAGCTCTTGCTCATTTCTTGGTTAATTTCAAAACCGGGGTTTGACCTAAAGGCAAACCCCTAATCCCTAACCCCCCAATCGTCTTCGCTTTTCTGTGTGTAGGTTGCAGGTACGCGGCTGAAATTGAAGATCTGGAATCCTTGTGCAGAGACGAACAGATCCCCCTTCGTTTCGCGGATTTTTTGGAGGACCGTGGCGCTGGGCGCCATCGTCCCGACAACTTTTGCTCAAATTTGCAGGACAGTGCCGTATCGACATTTTACTGCTAATTCCAGGTCCGCAGCTTCATCCTATAACCCGAACTTAGTTTATAAGCGAATCTTTATGACTTTCTATGCATTCTTAGCTTAATTTCCTTAATCAACATTCTTTACAAAAGAGGGTAGCCTTGCTTTCCTAACCCTTGAAATTCATTTAGCATCCAATCTTACATCGTGTGGGATTGAATCTTATGAGTTTCAACCCCTCTTTTGAATGTAAAGTCTTCCCCCTAAGTGAAAACCCATCGAATCCTAGCGAACCTCCCTTCTCTCTCCTCGGAGTTAGAAGAGGGGAGACCAACTAGGGTTCGACCGCGATTTTCCGCTTTACAACAAGTAAGTTGTTAAGAACCCTTCTACCAACTTATGCAATCTGAGTCTCTGCAATCAGTGAATTCAGGTCTATACCTAATATGCCAGTTTCTTTAGATGCTACTATTGGTAAGCTACATGCATTTGAGTTAAGTAACTTTGATTAAAATGGGTCATCGGTAAATAAAGTTGAATCTGCATTTAGTTCCTTTCATCTTGATGAATCTAATGATTACAATGATAGAATGAGTAAGTACACTAAAGGAGATCATAGTGGAGCATGTGAAAGATTTCGCAAGAACATGGAGGAAGTACACAAACTGTATGAAGAAATCAGAAAGCAAGAAGAATTTGAAGCACTATTAGCTAGAAGGTTATCGAGAGGCAAAGGTAAGTATAAAGGAAAACTACCTTTGAAATGTTTCAATTGTGATAAGATAGGACATATGGCTTCTAACTATCCTAACAAAGATTCTACTGAAAAGAGAGATTACCGAGATGATAGACAAAAAGATAATCATTACAGAGGACACCGAGACTTCAGAAGAAAAGATAGAAAGTCATGCTTAATAGCTTATGAGGAATCCAATGATGATAAATCAAATGAAACTGATACAGAGGAAGTAGTTTATGTGGCTATCAAAGATGGATTAGATGAAGAAAGGTATGAAGAAAAAGCCCTAATATCTCACATAAATACTAATGATTCTTGGATCATAGATAGTGGATGCTCACATCACATGACAGGTGATAAACACAAGTTTGTTATGTTAGAAGACTATGATGGAGGCTATGTAAGATTTGGTAATGATGCACCATGTCCAGTAAGAGGTAAAGGATCCATAACACTTCTTAACAATGCAAGATGCAATGATGTTTATTGGGTTGAAGGTTTGAAATACAATTTGTTGAGTGTAGCACAGCTAAACAATATAGGATACCGAATAGAATTTTAGAAAGGAATTGTCAAAGTTCATGACAATCATGGAAATTTAGCTGCTACCGGGACACAAACAAAAGGTAACACATTTCACCTTGACTCAACTCAGAATAAGTGTTTGTATGCAAAGATAGATGATACCTGGTTATGGTATAAAAGGTTTTGTCATGTAAATTTTGATAATCTGATCAAAATAAGCAAGAAGCATTGAGTAAGAGGTCTACCGAGTCTTGAAAAACCTGAGAATGCTATGTGCCGAGGATGCCAGATGGGCAAAATGACAAGATCAAGCTTTACAAGTAAGTCTTACACTTCTAAGGGAATTTTAGATTTTGTGCACATTGATCTTTGTGGTCCTATGAAAGTTCAAAGTTATTATGGTGATAAATATTTCATATTATTTGTGGATGATTATTCAAGGATGATGTCAGTAATGTTTTTAAAAGAAAAATCAGAAGCTTTTCAAATGTTTAAATGGTACAAGGCAAGGAGTTGAAAATGAAACAAGAAGACAACTGAAATGTCTTAGATCAGATAGAGGAGGAGAGTTCACATCTGATGAATTCAACTTATTTTGCAATGATCATGGTATAAAAAGACAAGTCTCTGCATCGAGAACTCCACAATAGAATGGGATAGCTGAGAGAAGAAACAGATCTATTATGGATTGTGCCAGAACCCTGATGATTGAAAAGAAAGTGCCACAAACTTTTTGGAGAGAAGCAATAAGCACAGCAGTTTACACCCTGAACCGAGTACAACTAAAGAAAGGAACTTTGAAGACACCATATGAAATCTAGTATGACAAGAAACCTAATGTAAGTAATTTTAAAATCTTTGGAAGTAGATGCTATGTACACAAAGATGATAGAAATGGCAAGTTTGATTAGAAAAGTGAAGAAGGAACATTTCTTGGTTATTCTTCTAGAAGCAAAGCATTTAAATGTCTAATCAAATCATCTAACAAAATAGTAGAAAGTGCAAATGTGAAAATTGATGAATTTGCAAAAAGAAATGATGAAGGAAATTCCAAGAAACCAGAAGATTATGATGAATTTGTCTATGTTCAACCGACAAGTCCTATCGAGAAAACTGCAGAAGGAAATGAAGAGAATATTTAGTTACCGAGTGATGAAGAAGATCATACAGAGCCTACCAAGCCTGTATTAGCCAAGTATGTCAGAAGACATCATGCATCAAGTCAGATTATAGGAGATAAGGATGATCTAGTGATGACAAGGAACAAACTGAGACAAAACACATGTTTGATATTTGAATTTGAACCGAGATTAGTGAAAGAGGCATTTAACAGTGAAGATTGGATAAATGCTATGATAGAAGAGATTGATCAAATCAAGAAGAATGACACATGGACACTAGTCCCAAGACCAAAGGACAAAAATGTAATCGGTACAAAGTGGATTTTCATAAATAAGATGACTGAAAAAGGTGTGGTCATTCGAAACAAAGCAAGACTAGTTTGCAAAGGTTATGCCCAAGAAGAAGGAATTGATTATGGTGAGACTTTTGCACCTGTAGCAAGACTAGAAGGAGTAAGAACATTGTTGGCATATGCTGCTTACAAGAATTTCAAGGTATATCAAATGGATGTCAAATCTGCATTTCTGAATGGTATATTAGAAGAAGAAGTTTTTATTGAACAACCTGAAGGATTTGCTTAAGACATTAATAAAGATCAGGTATGTAAATTGAACAAAGCCTTATATGGTCTAAAACAAGCACCTAGAGCATGGTATGAAAGATTGCACTCTTATTTAATCAAGATTGGTTTTATAAGGACGAGTGAAAATAGTAACATGTACATGAAGAATGATGAAAATGGAATACTGATCTCAGCCATATTTGTTGATGATATTATATTTTGTGGAAATGACTCTCTATGCAAGAACTTTGGAAATGAAATGAGCAAAGAATTTGAGATGTCATTAATCAGTGAGATAAAGTATTTTATAGGTTTACAAATACTACAAATGAAGAATGAGATTTTTATTACTCAATCCAAATACATAAAGGAAATCTTGAAGAAATTTGGAATGGAGGATTCAAAACTAGTAAGTACTCCTATGACTACCAATTGTAAACTATCAAAGAATGATGAATCTGCATCTATTGATGAGACACTTTACTGATCCATGATTGGAAAGCTACAATATGTTGTTCACAGCAGGCCAGATATAGCACATGCAGTAGGTATAGTTGCAAGATTCTCTGCAGATCCTAAGGAAACACACATGACAGCAATCAAGAGAATTTTTAGATACTTGAAAGGCACTGAAGATTATGGCTTAGTATATCAGAAAAGAAATGACTTTGATATAAAAGTTTAAACTGATGCTGATTAGGCAGGCAATATTGATGATAGGAAAAGCACAAGTGGAGGAGCTTTCTTTTTAGGAGAAAGACTAGTGAGTTGGCTTAGCAAGAAACAAGGATGTGTTTCACAATCAATAGTAGAAGCTGAATATGTTGCTGCAGCATTGAATTGTACCAACATAGCATGGATCAAACAACTGTTGGAAGGTATAAATGAGAAATTTACCAAGCCAGTAACTATATTCTATGACAATACTAGTGCTATTAAAATTTCAAAGAATCTTGTTATGCACTCTAAGACAAAGCACATCTCTATCAAATATCATTATCTTAGAGAAGAAGCTCAAGAGAAGAAAGTGGCGTTGGAGTATGTTAGCACAAAGGAACAAATAGCAGATATATCACCAAGCCACTGCCAAGGGACACTTTTGAGTATCTCAGAAGTAAGTTAGGGTCCTACCCCTATCTTCTACTCACTGACCAAGTTCGGTGAAAGCATCAATTCGATGACTCTACTAAATATCTTTTAGGAGTTGATGCTGATTTACACACTTTAGGACGTTTTCTAAAGGTGTGCAGGAAACAAATATAGGAAACAAGAATTGAAGACATAAATGCTCTGACCGAGACTAAGTTGACACATAACAGCAGGAAATCACTTCATACAGGAAGAAATTATGTTTTAGTTCTTTACTTTTTGGCATTGTTGTCAAAGGGGGAGAAGACTAAAGAAAAGAGGAGAAGATGTATGGGGGAGAAGTCTGATGACAGGGGGAGAGCATTTCAACATTTCAGAATCTCACAACAATCTGAATCAATTAGGTCAAATCAATTGGTTTCATCATCAATGCCAAAGGGGGAGATTGTTGGCATTATAACAGACAAAGAGAGATTGTTGGCATTTCAATAAGGATATTGAGAAGGTTGTTGATGTTTACGGATATAACTGATCAAGGATGTTTTATTGTCTTAATATTATTATTTTGTCATTGATGTCAAGTAATTGATTTTCTAATTCAGTATGATGTTGCCATATCTTAAGAAGTATGTTTTGAAGAGAATTAAGATGTCGGTAAAAGACACAAAAGAATGTGATGAATAAGGAGAGGAATAAGTTATTCAATGGGCAACTATTACCAAGTTAGACAATGATGAGATCATGATGTTTAGATTGTTTTGATATCATACATATATTATTGATTGTAAGGTTAATACTATACTATGTGTGTGGGAGAAAAAGTGACACTAAGCAAACATGCCCTAATCTCACTTTCAACCACACACTTGTGGAATATGAAAGAGCCTAGAGGTATCACACAATTGGCTACTTCTTCTTGTGGAAGAGAGAGCCACGGGCTACCTATTAGGATTTCTATTCCTTTGTTGCAATTGAAAGATGAAATGATGCAAGTTCAATCCCTAACCCCAAAGTGCAAGTATGAACTAATAACAAGATTGCAGAATTGAACTTAAACAATGGAAAGCTGTAAACACAAGGACAAGACAAGAATGCAAATGCATACCTGGAGTTAAAATCTGACTGAAAATGTTCGGGACGGGGGCGCGGGCGCCACTGTCCTAATTCTGCCCCTGAAACTGCTCCAGAAACTGTTGTTTTGCACTCTGGAAAAGCTGTCAAAAATGCTGAAAATGCTGTCTGTCAGGAGGACCAGGGCGCCCAGCGCCCCTATCCCAGGGACCAGGGCAACCAGCGCCCCTGTCCTGGCAGGACCAGGGCACCCCACGCCCCTGTCCTGGTCTTTTGCTCTGAAATTTGGTGCGGAGTGCTGTCTTGACCTGCTATTCCCGGATCTGCAACCTGCGGCGTCGTCCGAGTCCCGAAACCTGCACTTATATCTGAAAAGATGTTTGGGTGGCTATATAGGGTTTTTCCTTAGTCAAACCCCCACTTCGGTGATTTCCACCTCCACGAATAGCCAAGTTGTATTGTAAAATGTATTGTGTGTGCAGACCTAGTGTGTGTGCAAGGTCCTAAGATACAAGTAAGCAAACTAGAGCAACCTAGAAAGTAAACCCTAATTGCTCATAAATGATAATGTAAATGCTCTAAATCAAGATGCAAAGTGATCTAAAGCATGAATAAAGGATATGTTGAAGCTTATGCAAAGACATGAAAACAACATGAAATCATACCCAACCCTTAAGGGAGGAGTACAAGCCAATCTTCAGTCGGTAATCTCCTATTGTTCTTCAATGTCTCCCAAGCCCTAAATGAATGAAATTGATGAATGCTTGATGGATGGATGTTGAATGTTATTGAAGTCTTCAAAGATCTGCTCTTTCGCTGCATAGAAGGTCCTCGAAAGCCAAAATTCGGTCCTTTCAAATGAAGAAAGAGAGCTCTTATATATGAAACCCTAGGTCTTAATTTCAACTTTTGGCCGACCTAGAGATTGAATATCCCACCAATTTCTTGGGGTTAAGCTTTATTTTATGATTGGGTCATGCTCCTAAAATTTTGGGAAAAATGTCCGGGACCATGTGCACGCCGGGCGCCATGGTCCCGACAACTTTTCACCAAATTTTCAGGGCCGTCGGATATGATGATTTTAGAGAGAATCCCAAAGTTACAGGTGATTTCAAGATGTTTTGACCCCCGAAATCAAGCCCCCAAGTTCAAAATAGGACCTAATTAGGGTTTTTGATTAAATGATGTATTGGAAGAATAAAATGAAAGGGGCACACTTTAATGAAAGGGCCCAACTTTATGATGTGGGAGATGATGAAATAGGACCTTAGACCTAATTAATTTAATTAATTAAGCACTAAGGGGAAATGCAATGCAAAATGCGCCAAGGTGGGTGCTAAACTAGGTGTGAAATTGTACCACTCTACCAAGTGTGTACAATTTACGACGCTACACTATGTTACCGAGCAAAGAACCTAGTTGGTAAACCCTAAGGAACCTAGTCGGTAAACCATAAGGTTATCACTATCAGTTAATGAAGGCAGAATGTCTACCGAGTGAAGTTTAGTATTTACCGAGTTGCAACCGAGTAATAACAGAATGCATTGAATGAATAAAAGCATTATTTAATGAAGGAAGCTGATGAGCTGGCTATGATTAAATGATTGGTATGTCATGAATGAAGTTTGTTAAAGAATCTATGGCAAAGGAAAATCGGTAGGAAGATCTACAGCACAGATTGAACTGCAATACCCTAACACAAGTTCCAAGAAATGTATGCAAGTTCCAAGGTGGGGTAAAACATTTTTAGATCGAAGGATACATTGAACCTGGTCAAGTTTGAAGATCTGATGGCTATGATTGATCATGGGAAATGTGATCAAGGAGATTAAGCGGTTGGAAAATTGTTTATAGATAAGGAACCATTGATAAACAATGTATGCGGGCAAGTGTATGCACAAAGATGCTACCTAGTGATTACCAAGCACTGAAGCTTGAAGACCTGTTTGAATAACAGAGTATAGAGCCCAACAGATGGACAAGATTAGTTCTATGTCTATATTGTATTGATCAAATAAGAATCTACTTTAGCATTTTTAGATGTGAAGTTGTAGATAAATTTTTATTACTGTTATTTTGTGAAGTGACAAAAAATCTCTTAACCGAGTGGACTTAATAGTATTATTTGTAAAACCCTCTAGCAAGGTGACATTTTGATTGAGTGTTTGAAATCCTTTAACAAGGTCACTTCTAACAAGGTGAAGATCCTAACAGATCTAAGGGAAATCCCTTAACCGGGTCACATCTAGCAATGTGTTTGTAATCTTTAACATGATTTGCTTTTAACCGAGCATACTCTAGAAGAGTATATTTCTTAGTGGGTCCGAAATCCCACAGTGGTTTTTCCCTATTTGGGTTTCCACGTTAAATCTGGTGTTATGAGTATTATGATGTTTATATGCTTTTGAGTTTGCATGTTTAGCAGTTTTGGTTATATTGTTGAAGTATATGTTACCGAGGTTGAATTTTTTGTTTTTATAGAAGATTAAGTTTGTATGATTCACCCCCCCCTCTCATCTTATTATCTTGGCATTTGTACTTACATTAAGTATCAAAACTATCATATGGAAGATGAATTAGATCAGATAGAGAAGAATAAGACTTGGACTTCAGTTCCCGGACCTAAAAAATAAGAATGTTATTGGAACTAAATTGGTTTTTAGAAATAAACTAAATGAGGATGGTCAAGTAGAAAGAAACAAGGCTAGACTGGTTTGTAAAGGATATTCTCAAATGGAAGGAATTGGTTATGGTGAGACATTTACACCTGTAGCTAGAATTGAAGTTGTTAGAATATTTCTTGCCTAGAATTGAAGTTGTTAGAATATTTCTTGCCTATGCGACATACAAGAACTATAAGGTCTATCAAATGGATGTTAAATGTGCATTATATGGACTGAAAAAAGCTCCTAGAGCTTGGTATGCAAGGCTGGATAAATATCTTTTGAAGCTTGGTTTTACCAAAGGCAGTGCTAACAATAATTTATATTACAAGATTACTGATGATGATATCCTGATTATTGAAGTATTTGTTGATGATATCATTTTTGGAGGTGAAGATAAATTGTGCATGGAATTCTCTAATAATATGAAGAATGAGTTTGAAATGTCTATGATTGATGAGATGAGATTTTTCTTAGGTTTGCAGATTACTCAAACTGACAAAGGCATTTTTATCTATCAAACTAAGTATCTAAGGGAATTGTTGAAGAAGTTTGGTATGGATAATTCCAAACCGGTAAGTACTCCTATGGTGACAAGTGAGAAATTATCTATCAAAGACACATCTGCATAAGTAAATTTGACAAGGTATAAGTCCCTGATTGGTAACTTGTTATATCTAACTCAGATTAGACCGAATATTATGAATGTAATACGTATTGTTTCAAGATATCAAAGTAATCCTAAAGAAAGTCATGAATGTGCAGTAAAGAGGATATTTTGGTATTTGCAAGGAACAACAGAATATGGCTTATGGTATTCTAGAGATGATAGCTTCATTTTATGTGCATATACAGATTTAGATTGGGAAGGACATACTGATGACAGGAAGAGCACTTCTGGTGGAGCTTTCTTTCTTGGAAAGAAATTGGTTTCATGGATCAGCAATAAACGGTCATGCATTTCTTTATCTACTACATAAGCTGAATATGTTGCAGCAACAACTAATTGCACTCAAGTCTTGTGGATGAAGCAAATGTTGAAGGATATCAAGGTAAATTGAAGTGAACAGGTAGTTGTCTTTTGTGATAACTTTGCAGCTATTGACATATCTAAGAATCCAGTATTTCACTCAAAGACTAAGCACATTTCAATAAAATATAACTTTCTCGAAGGAAAAGGTGGAAGAAAAGGAAGTCAAATTGGTTTTATGTGAACACTAAAGAGCAGATTGCAGATATATTAACTAAACCGTCGTCTAAGGAATCATTTGAATATTTGAGAGACATGTTAGGGGTATCTACCCCTCTGATAGAAACTTAACTAATGGAGAAGAGAATCAGTCTGGTACGCATCATCAACCTTATCCTTTGCTCTAGATTGATGTAGTGGTGCTACTACTTAGGGGGAGTATGATGGGAATGGTTTTGGGATAGACTAGCCTAGTCTATGCTCCTTGATCCTCTCCTTGGATCACCAGGTGTTCCAACCACACCCTAGGGTCTCTAGGACTTCCCTTGCTGGAGGAATCCCCTAACCTTACCCAATCCACCCACCAACAAAAAGTGTTTCTTCTCCAAAGGTCTCACCTACTCACAAGCTCCAATTAACCCTTACATAGACTAATAAGGGTTTAGCTCCTCCTTCACCTTCTTAGGTCCTAGCAAGGTTAGGACAGGTCTTTGACATGGTTATACATCCATTTATGTTCCCCCAAGAGGTTTTAACCTTCCATTTCATTACCAATCTCATTATTTTGCTTCCTTCCTACAAAATAGGGCTACAAGGAATGTGCCCAATTAGGCTTCCATTCCGGACTTTTAGGGCTCCCTCTTGCAAACAATGCACAAAATTATGAAACTTCCCAAAAGGACTGCTAATCATTTGACAAGGGCTCAAATATTTTCTAGGTTTTGGGCCTCCTAGTGTCTGTACACTGCCCTAGATGAATTTTGGGGTTTTTAAGGGTTTTTAAGCCTGCCAGGGTCATAGTGATGGTTTGGTGTTTTTACCACCTTGTCTGGATTGGTGGAAGCTCCTCCTTATCACCAATGGTGCTCCACACACCCCTCTACAACTCCTCCAAAGGGTTCATCCTCCTCTGACCTTCGTTTCTCTCACGGACCTCTGCAACCTTAACCCTTCCTAGTCGGGCACTGTCCAGTCTCGTCTAGGAGTGGGTCTTTGGGTGACTTCCCTGCATCTTCAAGGGCCCTGCTTGTATTGGAATACTGTACAAGGTTTCCACTCCTATTCCCCATGGCTTCATGGTGACCCCACAATGGGGATAGGAGTTATCATTCCATTACACCAAACATTTCAAAACTGGACAGTGAAAGAGTGTTTTACAAAATAATTACAAAGGACTCAAGACCTGCACAACACACTAAATCTAATTGCTCAAAATGAAAGAGTAGACACAACACAAAACTCTCAAAATAGTTTAGTCTGCAAAACAATCCATTACCACTCTCTGATGCTCCATTTGTGTCGACTGGCAACAAAATTACAGTCACAGTCAAGGTCTCTTTTCTTGGGTCATACAAAACTAACATCCAACCCATCATTTTAGGGTTTGAAATAATATATAGTATCCTTTCCTCATTCTATGTGCCAAAATTAGGGTTCTCCATGCTAAACTAAGGTTTTTGACCTATTAGGTGGAAAAGTTGCTTGACAACTTTGAAAAGTTGTCATGCAACTTTTTGCAACTTTTAAGCAACTTTTGCAATGTTACTTTTCTTGACTCCTAGGCCTACATTGGGCTATCCTATGGACACCACCATGCTAAAAGGACCCTAAACTCATAAAAGGCACACCTACCCTCTACTCCACAAGAAAACTCAACCTAGACTCATGAACCTAGGACCTAAACAAGACCAATGAGCTCCTGGCTCTTATTACATTTACAAGGCTTCTTAAAGAAGAAAAATTCCAACAAAAGTCACATGGAGGAAGACCTTAGAAGGGTTCCCCTGCCCCATACTCCCCCTCTGCACAAAATTAAGGAACTAGGGGAGAGATGAGAGTCAGGTCAATACCAAGTTTCTTGAACCTACTCTCTTCAACCCAAGTGGCTTCAGACTTAGGTTGACCTGCCCACTTCACCAAGTGTTCCATGTAGGCCTAGTGTCTAGTAGACTTCTACACCCTTGACTCCAAGATCTCCTCTGCTATGGGTTGCTTCACTTGAGGTAAAGCATTCACATCCAAGTCCTGCAGTACCTTGGCTTGATTCTCAGTTTGCCCTGCTATTTCACCCTTGTATAATGTCAGATCAACAACATTAAAGGCTGGTGATATAGCCAAATTTGAAGGAAGATCAACCTTGTAGGCGTTCTCACCATATTTTGACATAATTCTACAAGGTCTTACCCTCTTCATTTGCAGTTTAGTAGGCTTGCCACTTTGCATTCTATCTTTGCTCAGATGGACCATCACATAGTCACCCACTTTGAAGTGAACCTCTCTCCTTTTCTCATCTACCTTAGCTTTCAGTTTTTGAGTAGACTCTACGATGACTCTTTTGACCTATTCTTGGACCTCCTTGATGGTTTGTGTGAAGTCCTATGCTTGCCCACTCTTCATCTCCATGGAACCAAGTTCTCTTAGTTCGCACACTCCCCTTGGATGTCTGCAATAGACAACCTCAAAAGGACTCCTTCCAGTGGTCCTATTTACACTGTCATTATAGGCATACTCCGCTTGTGGAATGACTAAATCCCATGTTTGCCCATACTCCTTGGTTAGATACCTCAACAAGTTGCCTAACACCATATTAATGACTTCAGTTTGACCATCAGTTTGTGGATGGTAAGCTGAGATAAATGATAAATTGGTCCCTAGTCTTTTCCATAAGGTTTGCCAAAAATGGCCCATGAACTTGTTGTCCCTATCTGAAACAATACTTAGTGGGAGTCCATGAATCCTTACAATCTCCTTAAAGAAGAGATGTGCAACATAGCTAGCATCATGAGCAGTTTTGCATGGAATGAAATGGCTCATCTTAGAAAACCTGTCTACTACCACATAGATGCTATCCATACCTGCCTTTGTCTTGGGGAGTCCTACTACAAAGTCCATGCTCACACACTCCCAAGGCCTATTTGGGATCGGTAATGGTTGATAGAGGCCTACATTACTTGATCCTCCTTTTGCCCTTTGACACACACCACATTGCTCCACATGTCTTCTAACATCCCTTGGCAACTTCGGCCAATAGTAGTACCTCTGTACTAGATCCAAAGTTTTATTGATTCCAAAGTGTCCACTTAGACTACCATTGTGCTTCTCTTGTATGAGATTTTCTCTCATGGATCCTCTAGGCACACATAACTGATTACCTTTTAACAAGAGACCACTTTGAAGAGTGTATTTTGCATACTCACCATGAAAATGATTCTCAAACTCCTTGCAGACCTTGTAGGCTGATGAGAAGTCTTCATCTACTTCATAGAGGTCCTTGAAACCTTCTATTCCTATGCTCTGCAATTGTACCTCTTGGACAGTCAACAACTTCCTACTTAAAGAATCTGCCACCTTGTTGAGTTGCCCCTTCTTATGCTTGATGGTAAAGGTAAAGGATTGGAGGTATTCCATCCATTTCAAATGTCTATTGCTAAGCTTCTCTTGAGTGTTAATGTAACTCAAAGCCTGGTTATCTGTGAACACCACAAATTCATTTGGAAGTAGGTAATGCCTCCATTTTTTTAGAGACTGAACTAGTGCATACAACTCTAGGTCATAGGCTGAGTACTTCTTCTTTTCTTCATCAAGCTTCTCACTGAAAAATGCCACAGGCCTTCCCTCTTGGCTCAACACACCCCCTACTGCAATGCCACTTGCATCACACTCCAATGTAAATAGCTTGTCAAAAGTAGGTAAGACTAGGATGGGTTTTGTGGCTACTTATTGCTTCAATAATTGGAATGCTTTATTAGCCTTTTCAATCCATTTGAATTTAAGTTTTAGGCCTCCTTTTATGGTGTCAAGTACTGGTGCACATATGCCACTGAAGTTCCTCACAAACTTTCTATAAAATTGGGCTAAACCATGGAAACTCCTAACTCCAGTCCCTATTTTAGGAGCAAGCCAATTCAAGATTGCCTCCACTTTTCTTGGATCCATCTTCAAGGTTCCCTTAGACACCACAAATCCCAAGTAGACCAACTCTTGCTTCAAAAAGTCACACTTCTCTAAGTTGATTGCCAACTTCTCTTCATGCAACCTCTCTAGGACTAACCTTAGATGTTCTAGGTGCTCCTCTTTGGTTCTACTATAGATGAGTATGTCATCTAAGAACACTACCACAAACCTTCCTGTGAAGTTCTTTAACACCTCATTCATCAACCTCATAAAGGTGCTTGGGGAATTAGTAAGCCCAAATGGCATCACAAGCCATTCATACAACCCTTATGTGGTCTTAAAAGCGGTCTTCCACTCATCACCCTCTTTAATTATAATATGATGATAACCACTTTTAAGGTCCAACTTGGTAAAATACATGGCACCTCCTAAACAGTCCATCAGATCCTCTATTATAGGAATAGGAAATATGTACCTTATGGTGATCCTATTGATTGCCCTTGAATCAGTACAAAGTCTTCACATGGGCTGATGCTCTTCTTGATCAATCCTTGATCCAACAACTCCTACACTTGCCTTGCCACCTCCTTGTTTTGATCAGGTGTGAGCTTATATGTAGCTTTATTGGGTAGCGATGCACCGGGAACAAAGTCTATTTGATGGCTTATAGACCTTCTTGGTGGAAGTGTTGAAGGTGCTCCATCACTCACTATGTCCTTATACTCTTGCAACATTTGCTTCACCTCCTTGGATACCTTTGTCTGCAACTTGTCTTCCTCCTTCTTTGGCTTCACAAAGATGGCACACCTCACTGTCTCCTCCTCATGTAGCAAGTGTAAGACTTCTTTACCAATATTCAGTAAGACACTAGGTGTTCTTGAGGTTTCCTCATCATTCTCTGTCAAAGACTGAATCTTAAAGGTTCTATTGTCCTTCTTGAAGGAAATGGAGTTCTTCTCTCCATCATAGATCACCTTCCTATCAAATTTCTAGGGTCTACCCAGCAGTAGATGATAGGCATCCATGGGTAACACATCACAAAGGATCTTATCCTTATATCCTCCAATAGAAAACTCTACCCAAGTCTGTTCATTGACAAGCACACTCTACTCTTGATTCAACCATGTCACCTTGTAAGGGCTAGTGTGGGGTATCCTTGTGAGTTTCAACTTCTTGGCTGCCTCATCTGATATGATGTTATCAGTTGACTCTAAATCAACTATCACCTTGCAAACTTTACCAAGGATCTTGCATCTCACCCTAAACAATTCTCTCCTATGCTTAGGTTCATCCTTAACGACTGTCTTATCAAGACTCTATTAAACATCAAAATTTCTCCAATCTCTGATTCAATATGGTCCACCTCAGGTGTCTTGCTACTTGATGTGTCTTCATGGGCATAAGCAACCCTTTTTCCAATGTTCGATGATGTAGGCTTGTCAGGGCATCTATAGGCTGGGTGTCCCAATTGACCACAATTGTAGCGTTTCATGGTTGCAAAGTAGGAAATGCTCCTGCTGGTACCCCTACCCCTATTTGGGCCCCCTTATGCACCTCTACCTTGAGAATGACCTCCTCTAAGAGTGGTCTCAGTGTTATGCTCAATCAACTTGGACTCTCCTTGATTCCTTTGTTCACTTGTCTTGCTTTGGTAACCACCTCGATGATTCATTTGATCTCTACCTCTGCCTCTACCCCTGTTGTTGGAGTCTCCCTTCCTTTTGTTCCTCTCTTCTACCTTAGCAGCAAGCTGATGACACTTTTGGACAGTGGTAGGAGTCCATAGGCTTATCTCCTCTTGGATGTTCCACTTTAGACCACTTAGATACCTAGCCACCTTGATAGATTCATCTTCCTGGACTTTTGATCTAAGACAAAGCTTTCGAAAATCCTTAGTGTAGGAGGTCACATCAAGGTCTTTCTGCTTCAATCCCTGTCTCTTCTTATGAAGTTGGACTTCATTCCTCTGGTAAGTAAGTAGTTCTCCTTGATCTTACTCACCATGGCCTTCCAGTTGGCTATAGGTAGCTTTCCCATGCTAACTCTCTCTTCTTGTAGGTACTTCCACCATGTCAAGGCTGCTCCCCTTAGTCTAGATCTGGCAACCTTAACCTTTTGAGCTTTTATCACACCTTCACACTCAAAGTGGTTCTCCATACCCTCAATCCATTCCATGATAGTGTCAATGTCCATCCTTCCACTAAAATGTGGCAATCCTTCAAAAGCTTTAGTATTCAAAGCCTTGATGGCCTTTACAAAAGGTTCTTCATTGATCAAGGGGTCTGGTTCAGGTATAATGTCATCTATATCAATAGTTTTCTTGCCTTTATCCTTGGTGTCCTCACCCCAGAGTCCATGTGCCCTCTGATCAATCACTTCTTGCAGCTTGTCGCTTATCTCACTCATAGCTTCTTCAAGGAGTCTATTTTTCTCCTTCTGCTCTTCTACCTCCCTAGCCAACTCTGCATTAGTGACCATTATGTTCTCCCCTACTGATTCACCAGAATATAGAGACATGCACAGTCCACCAAATCTTTAACTTGCTCTGATACCAATCTGATGGGAATAGTTTAGGGATAGGCTAGCCTAGTCTATGCTCCTTGATCCTCTCCTTGGATCACCAAGTGTTCCAACCACACCCTAGGGTCTCTAAGACTTCCCTTGCTTGAGGAATCCCCTGACCTTGCCCAATCCACCCACCAACAAAAAGTGTTTCTTCTCCAAAGGTCTCACCTACTCACAAGCTCCAATCAACCCTTACATAGACTAATAAGGGTTTAGCTCCTCCTTTGCCTTCTTAGGTCCTAGCAAGGTTAGGACAGGTCTCTAACATGGTTATCCATCTATTTATGTTCCCCCAGGAGGTTTTAACCTCCCATTTCATTACCTATCTCACTATTTTGCTTCCTTCCTACAAAATGGGGCTACAAGGAATGTGCTCAATTAGGCCTCCATTCCGGACTTTTAGGGCTCCCTCTTGCAAACGATGCACAAAATTGTGAAACTTCCCAAAAGGACTGCTAATCATTTGGCAAGGGCTCAAATATTTTCCAGGTTTTGGGCCTCCTAGTGTCCGTACACTGCCCTAGGTGAATTTTGGGGTTTTTAAGAGGGTTTTTAAGCTTGCCAGGGTCACAGTGATGGTTTGGTGTTTTTACCACCTTGTATGGATTGGTGGAATCTCCTCCTTCTCACAAGTGGTGCTCCACACACCCCTCTACAACTCCTCCAAAGGGTGCATCCTCCTCTAGCCTTCCTTGCTCTCATGGACCTCTGCAACCTTAACCCTTCCTAGCCGAGCACTGTCCAATCTCGCCTAGGAGTGGGTCTTTGGGTGGCTTCCCTGCATCTTCAAGGGCCCTTCTTGTATTGGAACATTGTACAAGGTTTCCACTCCTATTCCCCATGGTTTCATGGTGACTCCACAATGGGGATAGGAGTTATCATTCCATTACACAAAATAGTCCAAAAATGGACAATGAAAGAGTGTTTTAAAAAATAATTACAAAGGACTCAAAACCTGCACAACACACTAAATCTAATTGCTCAAAATGAAAGAGTAGACACAAAACAAAACTCTCAATAGAGTTTATTCTACAAAACAATCCATTACCACTCTCTGATGCTCCATTTGTGCCAACTGGCAACAAAATTACAATCACAGTCAAGTCTCTTTTCTTGGGCCATACAAAACTAACATCCAACCCATCATTTTAGGGTTTGAAATAATATATAGTATCCTTTCCTTAGTCTGTGTGCCAAAATTAGGGTTCTCCATGCTAAACTAAGGTTTTTGACCTATTAGGGGGAAAAGTTGCTTGACAACTTTGAAAAGTTGTAATGCAACTTTTTGCAACTTTCAAGCAACTTTTGCAATGTTGCTTTTCTTGACTCCTAGGCCTACATTGGGCTATCCTATGGACACCACCATGCTAAAAGGACCCCAAACTCATCAAAGGCACACCTACCCTCTACTCCATAAGAAAACTCAACCTAGACTCATGAACCAAGGACCTAAACAAGACCAATGAGCTCCTGGCTCTTATTACATTTGCAAGGCTTCTTAAAGAAGCAAAATTCCAACAAAAGTCACATGGAGGAAGACCTTAGAAGGGTGCCCCTACACCAAGTAGTCAGCTTTGAGATTCACAGGATTTTGATATCTATGTCATATCTGGCATTTATGTCAAAGACGGAGAGTTAAATGTGAAAAATAATATCATAATATGTTATATGGGAGAGAGATTCAGATCAGTTTCAGATTGGACTACACTCCTTAGGGGGAGTTGCTAGGATTTTTCCAGTTTTCATTGTTATATCTTCTATGAGAAATGTTTGGCATTTCTTGGCACTTAGATGTTTCTTTTTTCACATCTAGTATTGCCATCAATGCCAAAGGGGGAGATTGTTGGCAATATGAAGGAATTGATTATGTATTGCATTGATGTTTTGTCATTGATGTCAACACAAACTGTTATGATTGGTTACTGACAAACAGATTTTGGTTACCAGTAGAAGAACTAGTGTTACCGACAGAAGGGACTATTAGTTGGATCAATGGAATATGTTTGGTTTGATGTTTCTAGAGTATGTTTTGGTCAGTTGGTATTGATTTGATGATCAGATTCTATCATACACTCTAGTAAGCCTATGCTAGTAAGGGTTTAAGGTTTTATCGACAAAGATTTTACTAAGAATCTTTGACAGGATGTGTAAGTGGTGTTGGTGCGGCTTCTAGATGGAATTCAGGATGTAGAAGGTGATCTTTGTTCATGCCTCGACTAATTGGAGACATCACTTTGGTGTGGTGGACCCAAATTAGGTCAGGTACCTATCTAGGTTATGGACCGGTATCATGTAACATGTCCTGTGCACGTTAACAAGATGATTTATGGATTGGTTAATGTTGTTTTGGTCTAAAGCCGACATGGCATATCATTGTAATATGGATGTATGTAATGATCTTATTGTAATATCTTTTAGGTGGCCGACCTAATTGGTTTAGGCCTTAGGGTTTGTATAAATTGATGTAAGATCTCATTGTAGATTGTGGTTGTAATGGTCGCAATCATGGAATGAAAAATCATATGCGAAGGAGATTTGGTCGATCATAGGTGATCGAATTGGTTTTATGTTAGAGGTCAAAGGCCTTTGATATTGAGCTAAACCGAGACTATAATCAGGCATGGTAGATGCTATCACTGGCAGTTCATTCTTCTGGATTGTTGTCCAATTATATTGAGGTGGTTATAACCTCTCTGTAGTCAGTGAGACTCCTTTGTAATGAGCAGTATGCTCTAGGTAGTGTGCCTTCCTACATGTGCAGGCCCCTTATTGTATCACATACTTTCTGTAGAAGTATTATGTAACTGTGGGTAGGCTTCCCACCGTGTTTTTTCCCTTTACTGGTTTTTCCACGTTCAAATCATGGTGTTATGTGGTATGGTTGCATTGTGTTAATTCTTTGTTTTGTTCTTAAGTTTTATTGCTTACCGGTATCTGTTTCTTCTATTCCGGTATTCAATGTTTATGTGCTCCGCTTAAAGGTTATAAAGTGGTTTGATTAATATAATCTATTGACAACTGATTCACCCCCCCCCCTCTCAGTTGTCCACTAGTTATTCTAATAGATTGAAGATGCAGTCATCTTCAGTATGAACAAGTTTAGTAGGGCACTCATTGAATTACAAGTGTAAATTCCAGATTCCTTATATAATTTGATTAATGCTAGGTGGAAAGGGGCATTTAGGCTTGATAAAGAATTTATTGATTATACACTTAAGCACCTACAACCGAAAGCAACTAAAGAAGAAATCGAACAGATAAAGGTCAATACAAAAGCATTGTTTAGATCAAAGAAGAGATTAACAAGAATGCTTGTTGGTGAGACTGAATCAGTTCAAAAGGAGACTGAGATTTTGGTGAAAAAGGCTTTAGGTCTCATTCTCAATGAAGAAGAGGAGAAAGATGAAGTAATTGAGGATATTATTCCTGATATGCCAAAGTCAGATGAACTTACCAAAGGTGTAAAAATCATAGACTCTGAACCGGTAGATATAACAGATGATGATACCGGTGATGTAGATAATGTTGCTAACACTGCTAATAATGTAGAAGTTTTTGAAGTTGATGTACAAATGATGGATACTCAACAGGAATAGGTTGAGAACAAAGGAGAAGAGAAGGAAGCAGACAAAAGCTCAAATGAGCAATCGGTGTATGCACAGTCTACTGTTACTTAGATAGAACCGGTATTTGTAAATGCAACTATAAATATTAGTGTTGCTACTAATGACAGCCAAAATGATAAGGGTGAAGAAAAGAAGGTAGATGAAGTATCGGTAAAGGAACAAGCTATTGAAAATCCGCAACCAGTCAAAGACACCACTAAGGGAGAGGAGACAAAAAAAGAAAAGGAGGAAGAGAAGAAAATAGAGGAAGAAAAGACAGAAAAGGGAGAAGACAGATAACAAGGATCAAGATAAGAAGAAGAAAACAACAGTTGAGGATGATGATGATGACTCAATCAGCATAAAAGGTCCAATAGACATGGATAAATTGAGTGCTACTGAGTTAATGGAGATTGCAACTGCAATATAATCTCAGGCAAAAACTAAAAGATTAAGGGAACAACAAAAGGAAGCAGAGACTATCATGCCTGTTGTTGATATTTTGTCAAGTCTCCTCCCGGAGACTGACACAGAACATTTGGCTACCCCTATTGCCAAGATTGGACTGTTAGTTGTTAGTGTCAGTGAACAACTTAAATCCCTTGAAGCAGCTGCATACATTTCTATTGCAAAGGATTACAAAGAAGAAGAGGGGAGAACATTTAATGGTTGAGATAGATAAAGACAAAGTAGCCCTAATGGTGAATAAAGATTTGTTGAAGACTGTATTGGAAATTGGCTGTAAGATTTTGGTGAATATTTCCCAATTTTCACTATTTTGTGCAGACTTGAGAAAGAAGAGAGCTGATATTGAGAAGGAAATTCAAAAGTTAAGTGAAAATTTCATACCATACAGTACTTGGTGATTACTTTTGGTAAAAATGTTGTTGATATGCAACACCAGTTAAAAATTTGTGAACATGAATAGGTGAAGCGAACAAGATCACTAAAGAAATCCACACTCAGCTACTTCCGAAAGTAGATATTTTTCAGAGAGCATTCAAGGAGTCAGAGACAATTTTGGCTACTCCTGATATGAGTAAATTTGATGTTATGGAGAAGTTTGCAGCTCAGATCTTGACACGTTGAGATTACCAAAACACTGTTGGAAACATGGGACACTGATCTTAAGCAGTTGAAATTTCATTACAGTGATGTTTTCTTGAGAATTGCATTGTAAAGACCTTAACACTTTTATTTCTATATATACATGCAGTTTTTTATGACTAATTTTTGATGTAATTTATGCATTTTACTTCTTTATTTGGCATTGTTATCAAAAGGGGAGTGTATGCCATGAAGTAAATTTTGTTTTGCATACTTGGTTGACAAAATTTTCCTAAGTGTTGCCATCAATGCCAAAGGGGGAGATTGTTGGCATTTGATCATTTGTAGTACTATACCGGTAATGTGTGTTTACTTGATGCAACCGATATATGTTTGTTGTGCATAGTGATTAGATTTATGTATGATTACTATTATGTATGTTGTCATTGATGGCAACTATGTTTCTTTAAGTGATCTAAGTCCTACATTTCAACCGGCTAGACTTAATTGGTAAAGCCGAGACATTTTTTATCAGAACTGGTAATTAGGACTTGAACCGGTAAATGATAGACATTGTTACATTCTGACAACTGGTACATGAAAATCATGAAGATTGAGATGATGTAGTTTTAAAGAAGCATTGAAGACTATCAGATGAAGATATGTTTATGACCGTACATGCTGAACCGATCAGGGGAACAAGATTTGTTTGACAAAATAAATTAGTTGATGGAGACTTAACTAGTAGTGATGAAAATCACTTAGATCAATAAAATGACACAAAATTGGATTTGTTATGTCGGAGGCCGACATAACTAAAGCGTACAATGCAAGATTGTCTAGATGCATTGAACCTAGGAAATTGTAATAAGGTTCTAGCCGACCTTATGATAATTTTAATTGTGTGGTGAGGTATGAAAAGATATATATATATATATATATATATATATATATGTATGTATGTATATATATATATGTATGTATATATATATATATATATACATACATATATATATATACATACATACATATATATATATATATACATATACATACATACATATATATATATACATATATATATATATATGTATGTATATATATATATACATACATATATATATATATATATACATATATATATATATATATATGTATGTATATATATATATATACATGAGCTTGATAGTGTGATGAGCTAATTATGTATTTCTGATAATGCAAAGATCAGATAAGTTGAGAGATGAAGTCTTTGTAATGTTGTAATGTTTTGAAGTGGATCTTATGAGACACTAAAGGTGTTATACTGAGATCTTTTGTACTTGTTGACTCCCTATTAGTTGCAGCAAGAAAATCCTCTTACAAGGTCACTGCTAATAGGGTGCACTCAGATCCTAACAATTATGATCATTAAATCCTCTAACTAGGTGACACATTAACTCATGTTTGCAAATCCAAGTGAATTGGGTAGCTCCTAACAGGGTTGGTCCTCACAAGCCTTTTTTTTAAAGCTCTTAACCGGGCTTAGACACTTCTAATAGGGTGTGCCCCTAACTAGGTGTGCCTCTAACCGAGTGTTGTAGATCTTAACCGGTTAGATCTGTATACTGCAAATAGTGGATGTTGTGGGTACTAACTCCCACCGTGGATTTTCCCATTTGGGTTTTCCACGTATAAGTTCATCAAGGACATCATTAACAACATCTCTACACCACAACATATCTACCAAAACAATTGTTAGCATCAATATCATACAAGAACAAGTATCCATAGTACATGACTGATATAGAAACATTCAAATATAAATGTTGTTAAACATGTCACCATCAACACCAAATGAGTGGATATGAAATATCTGCTCAACCCACACTTGAGATCCTTTGTTAATATCAACATAATCTTCAACAATCCTAAAAACATCATTCATCTGAACTCACCATATCAATACTTGAAAGAATAGTCTGCACTATCCAAAATCATCCATCAGTAATTCAATCTTCATTCAATTACACAATGTGAAAGGAATGTCAACACCTAACACCAAGAAGCATAACATATTAATAAACAATCAACAAGTAGATAAACATGATCTCTCATATTTGTGACAATCAATATGATCATGATCAATATACATCTTCATTACTGCAATAATCACTCTCTTCAGTCAATCACCATATCATCAATGACATCTCACCATATGTCACCAGTAAAAGACCACACATAGGACAACATATATTGTCAAAGATCAAGTTGACATCAATGACAACACATTGCCAACATGAAGAGCTAGAAAAGGAAAATAGCTTACAAAAGAGTGAAATATCAACATTCAAAGAACAAAATGATTACTTAGATCAATTTTTGGCAACATGTCTAAAGGAAAAATAGTACTTAAGGTCCAAGCCTACAATATGTAATGCCTCATGTGATACAAATGATTTGTGTTATTCATTTGATGAATCGCTCGACAAATGTGATATAGCTCAAAATAATTTTCATGAAGATTGTAATAGTAGAGAGAATGATGATTTTAAATCTACAAGTGTTGATATTTCAGATGATGATAAAAGATATTCACCAAAGAATGTCGGTCTTAAGACGATTGGAAGAATATAATGTGTAAGAAAAGTTTTCAATCCCATTGTACCAATTGTGAAGAAAAATAATAAAGGTACTAGAAATGGAAAAGAAGATGATGTTACAATTATAAAAAAATTAACAAATCTATAAAAAAAGCACAATATTCTTATTGTCAATGGAAAGGATATGGTAAAAAAATGTGTTAGGATCTTCATCCTTATAGCCTTTATGGACTAAAGAATCATTCTAAAAGTATATGTTGGAATAGAGAGTTGAAGAGAGAACCTATGAAAGGTTGTATGGAAATAAATTATGGATGTATTGATTGATCTAATTGAAAAAATATTACATATATGTTTAATAGTTTGTACAAGCATAAATATTCATAAGTCAAGAATGATATAAATCAAGAAAAAATTAAATACTGGAGTAGAGATAGATCCCACCAAGGTGTGTGATACTTGTGAGACATGGACCAGCTCTGATACCATGTGAGACATGGACCAGCTTTGATACCATGTGAGATTTTGCCAAGATCAAGAGGCAATGGAAAGCACAAATAAGAGAGACAAAATAGATGATAGGAATAAACTATATTCTATCAAGAGAAAATACTGATCAACTGGATCATCAATCGATCGTTACATACAATGAATATGAGCCTGCTTATATAGGAAAGGCTATATGGATATGTGAGCACACAAACATGACATGTGTGTTACTACTTATCAAGTTGCCATTAGTTTTTTATCCAAAGTCATTCTATATACTCTAGTCGGTCACTACTACTGAAATATTCAGTCCATATGCACAGTCCAGTCGGTTATAGAAGAAAGTAGTCAAGAGCCCAGTATGCACCGAGTTGTCTACCGAGTATCATTCCATGTCTACCGAGCAGCAAAGATGACACACCGAGTTGATATACATCGAGTGAAATGTGTTACCAAATTCATTGAACCTGGACATACATATGAAAACATGTTACAAGATCAAGGAACATAGAACCGTTATCACATTGGAAATTGCACTTAAAGATTGTGTATGATTTCGAGGTCATCTAACCAATGAAATATTTTGTATGGTTATTCATTCGATAAAAAATGTTTGTAAGATCGAAGCAATGAATGGATCACCGACATAAGAGATCTATTTATACAACATGGATTAAGATTAGTTACACATGTAGTATGACAGAAAGGAAGATATAGAAATATATGAAGCAAGACATGTGAAAGCACTAAGTGTTATGACTGTTACAGAGACACAGAGGTCACCGAGAAGGATTTCAGAGAATAGTCAAAGAACAGAGTAAATAGAAGGGTTTATCGAGTTACTATATGGGTTACCGAGGTGTGCTATAAGCAAGGTAATCTTATTCTGAGCATATAGAATCTGCTATAACATTCCAGATGTAAAGTTGCAGATATTTGTAATGATTTTATTGTAATATTTTGAAGTTGTAAGAGAAACCTTTAATAGGGTAAAAGACTCTAATCAAGTCTATAAATTGTAAAGCCTCTAACCAGGTGCATCATTTAGATTAAGTGTTGTAAAATCCTTTAGCAAGGTAGATCTAACAGATCTTGATACTCCTAACAGGGTAAGCTATCAGAAATAGCTAAACATGTAGCTCTAACCGAGCAACCTTTATTATTACAATAGTGAAGTTGTGGGTGCCATCCCCACCACAGTTTTTCTCTCTAACCAAGAGTTTCTGCGTAACCAAAATATATGTGTTATGGAGTGAATCATGTATGATTGTTATTTATTTGTTTTAGCATTATATTATGTTACTGCACTATTTAATTTATGCATAACAATAAAGATATTGTTAAGTAAAGGATTTGAAGTACTGATTCACCTCTCCCCTCTCAGTACATTAGCTTTCCATATTGGGCCTAACAATTGGTATTAAAGCTTCAATCTTGGAAAAGGGTTTAACTGCCTAAAGAGAAAGATCTTATCAATGGAAGGCTATAAACAATCTCGGAGGATTGTGTATCTGCAAGAAGAGCTAGATCATGCTAATCAAGTGATTGCAGACATGCAAAGACAAATGCAAAAATCTTTGAAAGTGAGAAGAAGATTATCTGATGATTTGCAGGACTCTCAAGAGTTAGTGGAAGAAATTGAGACATCATCTAAGAATAGTATATCTGAAGAGACTGAAGAAATGATTGTAGTATTGAAAGAAAAGAACAAAGCAATGGCTGATCAACTAAAAGCAATGAAAAGAGAACATGAACATTTCAGCACATAGATGACTGAAAATCTTGATGCATTGAGGACAGCCAAGGATAAAGTAAGAGATCTAGAAAGAGAGAAACAACAACTTGAAGCCTTAGTATCTGATAAGAATGATGAAATCACAAGGTTAACTAGAATTCAACAAAACCCGTCAGATCAACTAGGTTATGCACATCATGAAGCAAATCTGAAAGATGATGAGAATCAAGCATTGAAACTTGAAGTATCAAGGTTGACCAATGAACTTGAAACAGAGAAGAAATCCAAAGAAACACTGAATAAGAGTTATGAAGCATCAAAGATGTTGGATGAGCAACTAAATACAAGACAACCCAACAAAGATGCAGGACTCGGTTACAAAGGAAAAGACTCTACCGAGAAGGGAATTCATACTACCGAGAGAGGAGAATCGTCAAAGCAAGCTGGAATCAAGAAGAACATCAAAAGAAAGAAGCCTATTTGCAACTACTATGGAAATCAAGGTCACACTGCCAACATATGCCAAATCAGAAAAGGTAAGCAACCAAATGTCACTAAGTCCAATGGTTATTGTTACAATTGCAATAAATATGGTCACACATCTAATCAATGTAGGACAAAGTCTGTTAACAATTATCAGAAGGCAAAATTCAAAGGGTTTTGTAAAAACTGCAATAGATATGGACATAGTACCGAGAAGTGTTGGTATAAGCAAAAGAACTATATGTGGTATGCACACTGAGCAAATACTGGAAGCTACCGAACCCATAGAGATCTTAATCGACAATATGCTGCAGTACCATGGGATTACAATACAAGGATATGGTGTGAATGTTGTGGATGATATGGACATATAAGTGCCAACTACTTTATAAGGTTTGGGATGAACAACCAAAGATCATGGAGAAATCCTGGTATGGCATGTTTTCATTGTCACAAAGTAGGACACTTGGCTAGAGATTGTAGAGATCAACCTAGAAAAGACATTGAGGGAATAAAAGAAAAATTAAAGATGATTTGGAAAAAGAAGGAACTTGTGTCAAATGAAGAAAGCATCTTACCTACTGAGTTAGGTGCTCCTATTCCAAATTAATCGGTAAAGGTATGAAGGGACTGAATTCTCTCAAGGTTAAATCTTAACAGTTCCTATTTTATTATGTACTTAATTCAAAATCTGCATAGTTAAGATGTAGTAGTAAGCTTGAAATTCTATCAAAGTCTTTTGGAGCACTATACAAGAAATCTGTCAAGTTGGTGAATACAGGAAACCTGTCAAGTCGGTAAATGAAGGAAGTTTGGTTACCCAGTTAAAGCGCAAAAAAAAGGGGAAAGAAAGTTTAGTGGAACCGAGTGCATTTAATGTTTTTGACCTAACTTGCACGGAGCCTGATAAGGTATATTATGTACTTAAAGCATTTACGCGGTCATTTTTTACTTACTAAGTTTTCGAGAGAGCAGAGCAAAGCAAATCAAAGGTGATCAAACCTTCTACAAAGAAAAATTCAAGGTATTTACATCAATCTCAACGCGTTGTTAAGTTGGTTTACCGATCTTATCAAGTTGTTATTATCTGCTAAGTGTGAAGCGTCTGTCGTTTGAAAATCCTCAAACCCTAAGGATCTTTTGTTAGTTTTTATCTGAAATCTACAAATGGCACCTAAGATCCAAGATCCCATCGTTGTTAAGAATGTTGAAAAGCCCTCACTAAAATACTCTTTAACTCCCAAATTTGCATCTGAACTAGATGACAAAACCGCATTTTCACTCATCCCGGATAGAGTGTTATTAGTCGAGCATGTGAGATTCTTCACCAAATGTCTTGTTGAATAACTCGGTCATGTTGAAATCAAAGACACCTGTGATGAACTGTGCACCGATGGAAAATTGGATAGCAAGTATGAGCACATTAAGATCAAGGGATCAACTAAAGCCCTAACCTATCCCCATGTGTTCAAACCCCAGTGGGTCAAGTTTGTTCTGAGCAGAGTTCATGATGACTTCATGTGGCTAGAAGAGCAACCGTTTAAGATTACCAAGGAAATCATTCATCTGATTACCGGTTACCCTATTTATGATCATGCTCGAGCTCAAAAGATGATATCACAGAAGGAATTGATCAGTTTAACCGGAGTGGAATCAGTTTGCAGAGGACTGAAATTGAACAATTTCACTAATGCAGAACAAAAATTTGCCATTAGAGTAATAGGTTACTGTTTCTTCCAATCGACAAGGGAAAATAGTGTACCCTGTGCAACAGTAGACCTAGCATACAAAATTGTGAAAAAGGAAATGAAAATTGATCTATGTGAGGTGTTGCTGAAAAACCTGTTTGAGAATCTGAACACCATCAGGAAGCCAAAGAAGAACAACTTGGCTAATACACTAAAGTTTGGATCACTACTTGTATGCATGCTTTTCTATTTTGAAAAATTCTTTCCATCAGTTGGTAAAGTTGTTTGGAAGCTACACCGACCAATCACCCATTAGATCAATGACTTCATCAAGAAGCTAGGTGATAATTTTAATGATATTATGGATGATTACTTCAGTAAGTTTCAAGAGAAAATGCATAATAGGTACCGGATTCCACCCAAGCTAGTGGAGAAATACAAAGATGACATATGTTTTGAAGTAGACACTGATTACTGTTATGTGAATATTGTGGATCCAAGAACTCAATCTTTGTCACCTATGGGTTACGAGATTGATTTTGACATCACACAATAGAAAATTGATGCATTTCTTACATTACCAAGGCATGCTACCGAGCTGAGGTATGGAATCTATGAAGAAGTGAAAGAAAAAGTTAAAATGAGCATTGTAGTACCCAAAGCTACAAGAAAGGCAACAAAGATGATAAAAGCATTATCGGAGAAATTCGAGGAAGATTCTTCCTCCACACCTGTCAAAGGCACTATAGCCATTACCAGAGAGGAATCTAAAGCCCAAGAGGCAGCTATAACACTGAGCACCGAATTGCCTAAGGGAAAAGTGTTGAAAAGAAAGAAATAGGATACATCAAAGGCCTCACCGACTCCTCCAGCAAAGCGACCTAACACTAGAGCATCTGCAGCTTCACCAAGTACAAAACCAAAGAGTGTTACTATTCCCAAGGTACCAAAAACTTACAAGAAATCTACTCGGAGACTCATTTTGGCAAAAGAGTCTAGTGACACCGAATCTGAGGATGAAAGCAAATTTCAAATTGTCAAGAGCAAGAAGGTGAATGTACATAGTGTTAAAAATTTTTGTACTAATCTGAAGGAATATGGTGGATTTGGCAGATTCAGATATGTTAAGTATGAATCCAGAAATGAAGATGAAAAGAGACAAATAGAAGAAGTTGTCATCTGCACACTTCTGAAATTCCGATTGGTCCCATTAGAAGTCTCTAATTCTCTTCCAAAAGAATTCTATGCACATATTGATAACAGGTGGCAATATGCCCTAGACTCAGAGAAACAGATCAGAGAAAGAAGTATGGTACATCTCTTTCCTGACATGTCGGTACCTGAAATAAAAGAACATCTAACAACCTACCACACAAAGTTCCTCGTCAAACAAAAAGCCTTGAAGCTGATGAATGGGCTGTATATTGAAGTGGAAAATGAGACAAAAGAAAAGTGGCATGAAATCTTTAGAAACAAGGATACCGGTGAGCAAGCTGAAGTTGAAATAGTTGATGTCACTGAGCAAGATCCTGATGTTACCGAGCAAGACCTTGCCGACACCATTCAAATAGATGAAGATATCATGAATATAGAGGCACCTGAATAGGGAATGATAGAAGGCAATGCATATGCAAAACTTGTATCCAGTGAATTAGTCTTGGAACAAGTTTAGCCTTATCCACTGGTCAATCAACCTGTCTCAACTGAAGCCCCTCAGGATATGGATCAAGGCACCGAAGGTCACAAGTCTACAATAGGAGAAGGTACTACTCAAGAACAGATGTCTTAGGATCCTTCTAGCACTTAAAATGTTACAACTGAGACATCAAGTACCGAGACACCAAAGGACACTACAGAGGCTAAAGAAACCGACCAAAGTGTTGCCTCTACCGAGCAACCTACCGAGGGTCATCAAGCCTCACAAGCCATTGTCTTATTTCAATCGGTGAAAGGAAAAGAAAAGAAGATGAAAAAGCATAGTTTCAAAGTAGATTTGTCAAAACCAATAGTGTTGCCCAATGTTGATATATCCAAATTAAAGGGGCAAGCACTCATTGATTTCGGTGAACTATGCAAAGTAAAGGTTGAACAAGAGAAGCAAATGGCTATTCAAAAGAAAAATAAAGTACTTCAGAAGGTGAAAGCACTCTTAACAGATATGCTACCTGAAGCTACAATAACCAAAGATGCAGCCATCCACATTCAACTGGATGAACTCCTAACCAAGATAGAGAAATCTGGAGTAGATGCATCTGAATATTTGAGCAAGCTAAAAGACAAGGAGCTCACTACAAAAATGATAGAAGAGGTACAGAAAGCTATAGCTATTGGCAAAGTTAAACTTGTCAAATTTATTGCTAAGTTGACCCCTCAACTCAAGCACATTCATTATTTATTTCAGAAACTATGTACATTTTCTTTGTTCATTAAAGTCATCAAAAATAAAACTGAAGCAATTGAGAAAGAGATCGCCAATCTCTCAAATAAGTTGACCACAGAGCCCAATTTAGTTTAGAATTTCTATACAAAGTTACAATAGCTCATGGCTCAACAATTGGACCTAAGAAATGATGAACACAAGGTCAGGATGGACATAATGACACTTCAGACATTATTCCTTCCTCAGCTTTCATCCGTCCAAGAACAGATCAACCGAGCCACATACTTATCTACTACACAAGAGGATGCCCTCTCTGTCGCTCTCACCAAAGCACGGACAAAGTACAGATCCATTTTTGACCAGTTGCCACCACCGAATGGTAACTAAATTTTGATGTTTGTCAAAAAGGGGGAGTGATATAGTATTCAAAGCATCAAAGTATAGTATCAAACAAAAGGAGTGTAGTATACAGGGGGAGTATATTGAGCAAAGTAATCAGAGTATCCAAGAGCAGTGAACCGAGCAGTGAACATAACAGTAAGCAAAGAATAAGAGCAGATCACCGAGCATACAAAATCAGAGTTTTGTACAGTATATTGATAAGGGGAGTATATTTGGATATATTATTTCATTGAATAATGTACATACTGCCAGTTTAGTCAAATTTTGCAAAGTATATAGATTATTGAGTTATGACTTTGAAAGTAGTTTTGTCAAACATCTCAACTAATGTCAAAAGGGGAGATTGTTACTACTTATCAAGTTCCCATTAGTTTTATATCCAAAGTCATTCTATATACTCTAGTCGGTCACTACTACCGAAATATTCAGTCGGTATGCACAATCCAGTCGGTTATAGAAGAAAGTAGTCAAGAGCCCAGTATGCATCGAGTTGTCTATCGAGTATCATTCCATGTCTACCGAGCAGCAAAGATGACACACTGAGTGAAACGTGTTACTAGATTCATTGAACCTGGACATACATATGAAAACATGTTACAAGATCAAGGAACATAGAACCGTTATCACATTGGAAATTGCACTTAAAGATTGTGTATGATTTCGAGGTCATCTAACCAATGAAATATTTTGCATGGTTATTCATTCGATAAAACATGTTTGTAAGATCAAAGCAATGAATGGATCACCGACATAAGAGATCTATTTATACAACATGGATTAAGATCAGTTACACATGTAGTATGACAGAAAGGAAGATATAAAAATATATGAAGCAATACATGTGAAAGCACTAAGTGTTATGACTGTTACAGAGACACAGAGGTCACCGAGAAGGATTTCAAAGAATAGTCAAAGAACAGAGTAAATAGAAGGGTTTACCGAGTTACTATATGGGTTACCGAGGTATGCTATAAGCAAGGTAATCTTATTCATAGAATCTGCTATAACATTCTAGATGTAAAGTTGCAAATATTTGTAATGATTTTATTGTAATATTTTGAAGTTGTAAGAGAAACCTTTAACAAGGTAAAAGACTCTAATCAAGTCTATAAATTGTAAAGCCTCTAACCAGGTGCATCATTTAGATTAAGTGTTGTAAAATCCTTTAGCAAGGTAGATCTAACAGATCTTGATACTCCTAACAGGGTAAGCTATCAAAAATAGCTAAACATGTAGCTCTAACCAAGCAACCTTTATTATTGCAGTAGTGAAGTTGTGGGTGGCATCCCCACCACAGTTTTTCTCTCTAACCAAGAGTTTCTACATAACCAAAATATATGTGTTATGGAGTGAATCATGTATGATTGTTATTTATTTGTTTAGCATTATATTATGTTACTGCACTATTCAGTTTATGCATAACAATAAAGATATTGTTAAGTAAAGGATTTGAAGTACTGATTCACCCCTCCCCTCTCAGTACTTTAGCTTTCCATATTGGGCCTAACAATGTGGCTCAATAAGAAACAAGGGTAGGTAGGAAATAGGTGTGGGTAGGGAGGAGAAACAATATAATAGTCCACATGAGGTGGATCACCCATTGAATGTGGAGTGTAACAACAAGATCAACACCATAAAAGGTGGAAATTCTCCTACACACACTATCCCAATGTGGCACAAACACCCAAGTGTCTCATACCCAAACTACTATGAAATGCATGTACCTAAGTAAACTTAAGTAAGGTGTAATAATATCCAAGATGAATAATTATTTACACCAACACTACTAAGTGCGTCAGGAGGATGTTGTTGAAATGAAGTAAAGAATAATGACAAAGACTACAACATAAATATACTACATGAAAATTTAGAGGATTGCTACTACGGAAGAAACATGGAAAGAAAGGCAATCATGAAGGATACAAGTCATTTTACCAATTTTTCTTGAGGACAACATAATATTTTAGTCCCGGGGAGAATGTTGGCAAGAAATAGGGTTGCGAGGCACCAAGGATATCATTTGGGTCATTTCTAGACCCACATATCCATTATATACCTTTTAAATAGCTTTAAAACACCTCTAATATGTCTAATTAAGATATAAAAGAGTAAATAATTATAGAAATAAATACAAATTCGTGGGAGAAAGTTAATTAAGAGTTATTATGAAGAGATGTGATGGAAAGGCATTATGTTGGGGCATAAAGAGGCTATATGAAGATGAAAAAGTGGGGATAAGAGTGTAGAATAAAGTGGAAGAGTGTGGAAACATATATGGAGTAAATATATGTGGGAATAAGAAGTATATATATATATATATATATATAAAGAATGATGAATGAATTAAATACATGTGTAAGACATCAAAGGATATTAATATATGATGTTATTGGTGTAAATTGGAATGTGTGTAATTTATTATAAATTCATTTATATTTATTGCGTATATAAGTTCTCCCTTTTTATGCATCACACCAAACTTGACTACATACATACATACATACATACATGCATGCATGCATGCATGCATGCATACATACAATGTGAAATCCATCATGCTTGGCTGGGTTGACACCCCAAATATATGATTAAATAATTATAAATATGACAAACTACATCTTTTATTTATACTTAATTGTTTTATTTAGAGTTGACTAATTTGTAATTTGATTTGTTGTAACTAGTAGGTAGTCTTTGGTTTATTTTTGGTACTGTCTATAATTTAAGTGACATTAAAAAATCTAGAAGAAAATGTCGAGCAAAGCCTTGAAATTATAATTTCCATGTGAATATAAACAATTGAATAGATTCTTCGAAGTGTACAATAATAACATTTTTATTTGAATCAACAACCATATAATTTTTTATACTCATATAAAGTAATATTTCTTTTCAATTTACATAATGTTCGAATAAAATATGTAAATATATTTTAAAAATCTATTACTTTTTAACAACAAAATCATAAATTTGGTCCGCGGCAGAAGACAAGGCAAGAATTTACTTAGTTAATTGGGAAAAAGTCTGCTCCCCTAAAAATCAAGACAGTTTGGGTATTCGAAGACTTAAATCTTTCAACAAAGCCCTTCTCTCTAAGATTGGTTGGTAATTTCTTTAGGGATCTAAAGATTGGGTGTCTATTTTAAAGGCTAAGTATCTCCAGGGAGAGGACCCTATAGCTTTCCTTCACGAAGAAGGGTTGTCGTATGGCTCAATTATATGGAACAATCTTCTTATATGTTGAGAGATGATAAGAAGGGGAGTTGGAAAGGTTGTGGGAAATGGTAAAGATACTTTATTTTGGGAAGAGGTTTGGAAGGGGAACCTTCCTCTTTCCTTAGGTTGTACTAATGAATGACTAAAAGATGCTTGTAGATTATTGGTGAGAAGGAATTTTCGTGACTATATTAACTGGGAGAATGACAATCCTACTTGGATTAATATAAAAGATCAACTGACAAGAAACCAACAAGTGAGGTATAGTTGGCAGCCTGAATGGGAAAGAAGCATAAAGGATATTATGGAATTTTTGGGAGATTGTTCTCCTATGCTCTTAGACAAGTCGGATGAATGGGTTTGGAGGCCAAACCCTTTAGGTGATTTATCTGTCAGGTCTTCTTACTCTTCATTGCAAAACCCCCCATAAGACAACAATAGTTTGATTGGAAAAAAGTTTGGCTTCCGAAGCTTATTCCTAAAGTTAAGTGTTTTTGGTGGTTAGTTGTTCGCAATAGAATTCTCATTATTGATGATCTCAATTCTAAAGGGATTAAGTTTGTAAACAAATGTACTTTGTGTTATCAAGATAGTGAGAGTGTTGATCATCTTTTATTACATTATCCCTTCATGGTGGAGGTTTGGTCTTTGATCAAGCGCTTGACCCTGGTGGATTGGGTAAGTCCTAAATCCTTAAGTCAGTGTATTGATTATTGGTATTGTGCCCTTTCAAGCATGTTGCTCTTAAATAAATTTGGAGACATATCCCTCCTATGGTTAGTTGAGGATTGTGGAAGGAAGGAAATAATAGAATCTTTTGGGAAATCTCTAAATCAAGTATGGAAGTCTTCATGAAAATACAAAATCTCATAGTGGAAAACATCAATGTTGCTTCCTTTAGTGTCTTCAAAGATCTTCCTAATCTTCAAGAATTGAGACTGAAACAATTATGGGGCCTAACCAAAGACCTTACTGAGGTGGATTGGCGGAAGAAGCATAATAGGATAACAATAAAGTGGAGACCTCTGAATCAAGGCTAGATCAAGTGTAATTTCGATGGCTGCTCTAAAGGGAACCCAAGGCGGGCTGGAGTAGGTGTTCATCTCAGGGATCACAAAGGAAGACTCATAGCTTGTTTAGGCATGCCTTTGGAGGTCAAGACAAATAGCTACATTGCAGGAGAGGTATCCAAATAGCAAAATATTTGAGTCTAAATAGGCTCAAGGTTGAGGGGGACTCAAAAATGATCATTGATACCTTAAAAGAGGAGATAAAAGGGCATTGGGAGATCAAATCATTGATGAGGGACTGCATTCAATCTCTTAAAAGCTTTTCCCAATCAAAGTTAAACACATCTACAGAGAGGGGAATATGGTGGCGGACTGCATTGCTAATGAAGGTCTTTATTTTCAAATTTGGAGCAATTGGAACATGGATACAATCCCGCTAAAAATAAAAAAGATTATCTCAAACAAAATTAGTACAGGGGAAGGTTAACATGATGAACAAGACTAATAAGAGTGATGGAAAAAGGTATGAGAAGGATGAGGAAAGAGTGATGTGGATGGAAAGCTCAAGTTCAATGCTCTAGGATGGTGCTTTTAAACTTTTTGAAATCCTTATATTTCTAGATAGTTTAGTTAAGATAGGTTTTATGTTGAAGGATTTTATTTTGATAGGTTCTTTATTGTCAGTGATGGCCAATTAGAGGTTTTGGTTTGATGTAGTGGTTTTGGTTTCTTGGAGTTTTGGGGTTGTTGTTTTGATTATTTTTGTTGGGTTGCAGAGTTGGGGGGGGCTTCTTTTGTTTTGCTTTTGGTGATTCTGGTTTTGAGCTTTAAGTTGTTTCTTCTCTTGTAAGGGATCATGACCCTCTCCCTGCTCATCTAATCAAGAACAACAAAATCATGACAGGATAATAAATATTTCATAGTTTATTATTGATAAATTTAAACATTAACTTTAATTAAACAAACAAGAGCTACAAAGTAGTTGAAGTCCTTACCTAAATATACATTAGTGGTATGGAAAAATTAATTCTCTACATTCAAATAGAATTTTTTATAGAAGTCCAAAAAGAATGGAAAGGATCCTATAAATTGAAATAATTGAAACCTTGACAATTCACTTACACTGAGAACATTGTAAAGATTTACCTCTTCATACTTTGTTTTCCCAATGCTCTTTCTTCAACTCCCTCATGTCTTCAATTACACCTTGGATATGTTAAGTGCTAGAAATTCAACTCAAGATATCATCAAAGAAAAACCTCTCTTTTGTCATATTCTGAATTCTAAAATCATCCAACTTACATATATTAATTTAAAATATTATTCACATAATACACTAGACTAACAAAGTTCTAACATTGCAACCATACATGCCGCTGCGATGGTTTGGGTGAAGTTAAACGCTGTCACTGCCGCTGCAATGCCGCCTGTTGCCCTAAGGCCGAATGTCGCTCCCATCTTGCCTCCTGCTGCTGCCGTCTAGCCTCACCCAACGGCTATTGTGAATGGGAGATCTGTGGAGGATGTTGTGGGGGCTACAAATGGGGGCTCTGTGGAGGTCTTTGTTTGGGCCTTGGCGGGGGGTCTAAGGGGTTCTTCTTCTGTGTGGGCCTTACCCTCTTCAGGGGTGGGTGTTGGGTTTGCTTCGAATCCTGGGGGCTCCCTTGCTGGCATGATATTGAAGGATGCTCTTGTGGCTTCTCCTTGCAAGCCCAAGATCGTTCTTGTACCTATTGCTAACACGGAGGATAGTGATACGGTGCATTTGGCGCCCTCTAATTCAGATCAGGCTGCCCATGGTTTGGGGCCTTTGGCCATTACCGTTTGCAAACCATTGGCTTTCAGAGTGTCTACTGATACTGAACAAGAGATCATCCACAACTCCTCTGTGTTTGAATCTCATGGTTTGATTTGTAGGTTTCAGGGCTTTTGGCCAAGCCTTCCTCAGCTGCACACTTGGATTTCCCAAAGTTGGGAACCGATTTTAAAAGGTTCAGTTAAATTTTTTCCTTTAGCCAAGGGCTTTTTCATTGCTAAATTTGAATATGCAGAGGATAGATCGAAAATTTTATGTACAAATCCTTTCAGCTGGGAGGACAAATTTGTTTTGATGGTTAAACCCTGGTTCTTGGGTTTTAATCCATCTACTGATTCATTTAATGAGATTCCTATCTGGGTTAGGCTCCCTAACCTTCCCCTTCATCTATGGACAGATTCTCTGCTAGAGGAAGTTGGGGAGGCTTTAGGCGAATTCCTAATGATTGATAAGGACTCTTACCAAATTTATCATTCTACTTATGCTCGGATTTTGGTTAAAATTGATGCTTCTAAAGGGCTTCCAGCTAAGATAGAAATCGAATCTTCCTTGGGATCTTGGGTCTAACTGCTTGGCTTTGAGGGTATCCCCTTTAGATGTCGAAAGTGATTCCAGACTAGACATGTTGCTGCACGGTGTGAAATAGATAAAAAGAAAAAGAGATTTGCTTCTTGGTGGAAAGGTGCCTCCTCTGAACACTATTTTATTAAAAAGAAAAGCTTTTCCCAGGTGGCTGCACAGGTTCCTCAGGCCGAGCCTTTGGCTACTGCCTCTGTTTTTGGTGCTTAGGAATGTGGGGATGCTTGCGGTGGCATCCCGAACGATCGTTTGAAGAATGTTGGATCTTCCTATTTGGTGGATGACCTTCCCGCTTCCCATATTGATGCTAGATCTTTGTCTGATTCTTCGATATCTGTTGTCCCTATCTCTCCGGAAGCTGGCTCTGTTCCCCTTGGTGATGGGAGGTCCTCTATTCTGGACCCATCCTCTTGGCAAAAGGTTGCTGCTAGGGTTGAGGAGGAATGGATTACTGTTAAAATTAAAAAATCTAAATCGTCTCAGTCCTCTTTTGATATGACCCTTCTATCCCATAAGGATAGGTCAAATTCTTGATCCATCCGGGTTGGGTTGGGGCTGCTGGTCTCTTGCAGCCTGCTAGTTTTTGTTGGGGGTCCTTATTGTGTTGTACTCCATCTTTGGTTTGGCTTTGTTGTGTCTCTTTTGTGTTTTGTTTCTTTGAGTGGACTTTCAAGTTTATCTTTCGGTTTGGGTTGCAGGCCTTCCAAAACCTGTCTTGTATAGGGTTTCGGGTCCCTTAAAACCTGTTTTTCCTTAATAAAAAACAAAGTTCTAAAAAAAAAAAGCATCTAAATTCCACAATTTGAAAAATATAGAAGTTGAAACAAAGGATAACTAAGGATTGAGTGGATAAAGTAGCATCAAGAGAATGAAAGAAAGAGTATCACATGCAATGAATATATCAATGACAATGCTATATATTAATTTGAAACTTGCAAATAAAACCAAGATGGTTGTACATAACCAAAAAAAAAATGTACATGCAAATAAAGTGCATATTTTGAAGAATAAATTGTTGAATACAATAGAAGAATCATTGAGGTTTGTTGCAAGTGTCACCATGTGGCCTACAAATGTAGAAATTGGCTTAAGTCCAAGTTGTGTTTCTCATTGTATTGTTTGATTTTGAAGAACACATAAAGGAATTGTTGCCCAACTATAGAAGTACACAATGCATAGTTGAGAATAATACTAATTATAAAGATTAGATGTATGTAAATTGTAGATGATTTGGGGTAAGGGAGAACTGTTTTATTTGGGCACATAAATATTTTTCTTAGTTTGGACTTGATACAAGAGTGAGAGTTCTTGGCATCTGAGGATGTGTACATATCACAAAGCTCTAGTTTTGTGTTCAATTATGTCCTAACAAATTATAATTTCATCAAATAATGAAGTGTTCAACTTTTTCTAGGCTTGAAATCATTGTCCTATTGTTATTGAAGCCATATTCTTGTGATACAAGTCAAGGCCCGATTTAAGAATTCTATTTGTTTTAGGGTCAACAATTCTTCTTGTTAATGGGTAATCACAATCTTCCAAAAAATTGTTAAGAAAGCTTAAGACATAAGTATAATCCAAATCAATGGCATGTAGATAACAACATTCAACATTACAATGATCACATAAATTCTATTGAAAACATCAAAAGTTGCTAGTCATTTCTCATGAAACATACCTATCAATTAGAAATCTTATAACAAAACATTTTATTTAATTTTAACGTCAATCCTCTCATAAATCCTAACTTTTTGTAAAATCTATATATATATATAATTTCAAAACATTAAATATAAATAATAATCAATTAGAAAAATTAAAGTTATACATATTAATATTTTTTAATTATAAATTAATGGTGGGAGATAGTCAGATTCAACAATTATGTTGATCACAACATGTAAAGAGGCCTAAAAAAAAAAAGTTGTGATGCCTGCTGCGATGCCTGCACCTGCAGCGATATCACATGCAAAGTCTGCAGCGGTGCCTGCCTCCGCGAAGCCTGCCGTCGTTGCCCTAGGGCCGCCTGTGCATGCCGCCGCTGCGAAGCCTGCCGCCGTTGCCCTAGGGTCGCCTGTGTATGCCGCCACCAATGCCCTAAGGCAGTCTGTTGCAGCGATACCGGATGTCCAGCTCCCTATATCCCCTGTAATGATTGGTGAGACTTCTTTACTTGGCTCTGCGGCTGTGAATGGGGGCTCTACGAGGGTCCTACTTGGTGCTGTTTCTACGAGGGTCTCTTCTAAGGATGGAAATACGGTGCTACCAATGCCCTTTACTGATGAATGAGATGCCTATGGCTTGAGGCCTGTGGCTGTATGCAAACCTTTGGTTTTCAAGGTGTCTAATGATACTGATATGGAGATCATCCACACTTCCTCGGTGTTTGAAGCACATGGTCTGATTTGCAGGTTTCGGGGTTTCTGGCCAAGCCTTCCTCAGCTGCACACTTGGATTTCTCAAAGCTGGGAACTGATCATAAAAGGTTCAGTTAATATCTGTTGGATTTTGCCAAGATCAAGAAGTCATTGAAATGTACATGAAAGAGACATAATATGGGACAAGAATAAACTGTATTCTCATCAATAGAAAATGATCAACAACTGTTGTTCAATAGTTTCCATACAATGTAGATGAGCCTGCTTATATAGGCAAGGCTAGGGATATGTATGAGCACACAAACATGACATGTGGCTCAATAAGAAACAAGGGTAGGTAGGAAATAGGTGTGGGTAGGTAGGAGAAATAATATAATATTCCACATGAGGTGGATCACCCACCGAAGGTGGAATTATCACTCCACAATAAGTGGATATGATAGTGTAATAACAAGATCAACACCATAAAAGGTGGAATTTCTCCTACACACACTATCCCAATGTGGCACAAACACCCAAGTGTCTCATATCCAAACTACTATGAAATGCATTATCCTAAGTAAACTTAAGTAAGTGTAATAATATCCATGATGAATAATTATTTACACCAACACCCCCCCTTAAGTGCAACTTAGGGGAATGCACTTAAGTCTACAATGCAACTAAGCAATGCAAGATGGGTCCCGACTACGAGGCCATGTTAGGTACCCATGCACAAATGCAAATCCATGCAAACCAATGAAATCTCTCACAAAGTGGGGAAAGAGAGAAAAACCCAATGGGAAAAAACCCTCCCCCAAAAAGAGATGAAAGCTATACAAGAGAACTCTCAAAGAAGTATGTGAGGAACAAAACCACATGTGAGGAAATAGTCCCCCCCATATGAGAGAAGAAGAGAAGTCAAACTGTGATCCTCTCTCAATGAAGAATCTGCACCAATGATAGAAGCTCGATGTATGAAGAAACTGCTCCACGAACATCGAACAACATTCCTCCCCTTAGGAAGAAACAAAACCAAAGGTGTATCCATGAAGTCTCCCCAATCATGAAGGGAAGATGTATGAAGAAAACTCATGATGAAAGGAATCTCTGAAAACTGCTCAAGTGTCCCCATGTCGATGCTGAAAGATACCCCTTCCAAAGATGGTAAACTGTGCCATACTGCTGAAAAAGGAACTCCAACATCTAGTGAAGATGGATGTAGAACAATATCCAAAGACTCATGTGTCTCCTCAAAGCATAAAGAGACCTCCTCCAACTGTTGTACATAAGTATCCACAATCATGTCAACCTCGAAAGTATGATCATGTAGAGAATGAACAAGAGGGTCAGAGTGTGCCCTCGCAACAATCGAAGAAGGATCATCTTCATCAAAGAGAAGATGTATGTCATCAATGATGTCTCCCAAATCTGCAATGTAGGATTCCACAAACAAACCTGCAATATCTGTCATGTAATCATCCCATGAATCTGAAGCTGGAAGACAATGTATATCCTGCTGCACTGAATCACATGAAGGCAAAACTGTCGCACTATCTGCATCATCAGGTACAATAGGTGATGTGATATAAATATGAGAAGATGAAATAGAAGACTCAAGAACTGGGTTACATGTGAGAATCCCCATGTTCAAGTGTCCAAAGTTCTCCTCAAAATCTGAATCATCACAATAAGTGTGATCATCATGTGTAGAATCATCAAATGTGTAATCATCATCATCAACAAAATCTGAAAAGGAGTATAACCGAGATGCATGATCAACCACCCCAGTTGCAATGATAGCTCTAGTCTCCATATCTCTAATAAAAACTGAGTCAGGTGTGAACTCCACAACTTTCTTAGTTGCGCCATGTGTGATTTGATAGATAGAAAGGAGATTCTTTGTCAAGTGGGGTACACACAACACATCATTGAAGGAGTTATCCCCAATGTCAATAGATCCTTTCCCAATCACATCCATGTATGTATGATTGCCCATCAAAATCTGAGGCATGGTGCAAGGCTCAAATGTAGAGAACATAGACTGTGAAGATGCCATATGATGAGAAGCCCCTGAATCTAGAAGCCATCTCTCTGAAGTATGATTTGTTGTAGCACATAGAGCTTGTCCTTTTCTTGTTCCAAAAGAGTGAGTCTTTCCATTTGTAGAAGCCATGAATGCTTGCCCTTTTCCTTTTGAATGTGAGGAAGTGGAAGTTGATGAATCATCCTTCTTGTAGACTTTAGGCAAATCAATGTTATGCTTTTTGATGATATGTGTGAGCTCATCAATCTTCTTAGTATGGCAACGATGTTCCTCATGACCAATCTTTTTACAATAAGCACAAGTAGGTCTCTCTCTCTTTGGTGAATTATCTTTCTTAGAAGAGGATGAATCTCCTTGTTGTGGAGAAGATTGTGCTTTTTCCTTAGGCTTTGATTGCCATTTCTTCTTGTTTGAGTTGTCCTTTCCTTGATTTCCTTTGTTTCCTTCATTTGCCACTAATGCTTGAGACTTAGAAGAAGTCTTAAGAATGCCCATGCTTATCAACTTAGTTTGTTCCATCATCAACATTTCATTGAAAGCATCAAATGTAGGCATTTTGTAGCTTGAACCCATTGTCATCCTATGAGTTTGGAAACTAGAAACAAATGCTGCATATTCTTGTGGAAGCTTGCCTATCAAGTTGAATATCAATTGAGTATCCTTCTTATCAATGCCACAATCTTTGAGTTGTGCCCTCAACTCATTTGCCTTAGTGACATAATCTTGTATAGTATCAAAGTTCTTGGGATCTAACATGGTGAGATCACTATCAATTTGATATCCCCTAATCTCATCAACTTGACCATACAAGTCTTGAAACTTTTGCCAAGCATCTTTGATTAGAGTACATTTTTCAATATGAAAAATGAGATCCTTTGATACATACTTTCTTAAGGTACCAATTGCCATGATATTTTTAGTGAGCCAATCTAAGTGACCAACTGGATCAGCCTTAGGATCAGCTGGAGCAACAATAGTTCCATCAATGTAATGAGTGAGTCCTTTTTCCATAAGTTTACTCCATGCATCAATTTTCCAAGTAGCATAATTATGTGGAGTTAAGAGAGGAAACTTAGAAGAACTCATAGCAGCAAAAAAGGAAAGAACACAAGAGCACAAAAGCACAAGAGACACCCCCCAAATTCAATCAATCAAAGTACCCCCCCTAAAGTGATGATTTTGGCACTTTATACTTAGTGCGATTACAATGAGCCACTTGCAAAACAAGGCAAAGTGGACTTATGATGCAAATTTTACAACTTCTCAAATAAGATACAAGAGACTTCAATCAATAGTGCAATGAATCTAACTGAGATTCAAGCAAATATACAAGTACCAAGAGAGCCAAAAATGGCCTAGATCTGAAAGTACAATTTCTACTTACAATGACATCAATCTGATAGCATCATGTGAAAGTAGACGAAAAAATACGCACTTTCAAAAAAAACGGCACCTGAAAAGGAGGTCGGATGACCCCAAACGAAGCCTCTGAAGTTGCAAAAACAGGGATTACTCAGGGACAGTCACCAAAAACTGCATTTTCTGAAAAATCCGTGCATCAAAATCAAAAAATTCTTTCACCACTGCGGAGAGCACGAAATTATAGCCCATTTCAAAAAAAATTGCACCCAAAAAGGAGCAAAAATGAGCAAGTTATGGCCATTTGAAGTTGAACTGCAAAATCAAAAATGCAAATGAGAGGGGGTCAAAAAATTTCCAAACCCTGCTGATGTGGCGCTGACGTCAGTAAAACACGGGGTTAAATTTGACGGCCGTATGACCGTCGCCAAAACTTCGCTGCCTGGGTGACTGGGCGTCCGTACCGTACGGACGGATTACGTGGCAGACTGATCGGGTATTCCGTACTGTACGGATGATGATGTGGCAGAGGTGACTGGGCTGCTGATGTGGCAGTCCGTACTGCTGACCGGGCGTACGGAGGAGCTGACTGTACGGTCTGCGTGGCAGTCGATTTTCTGCGTGTCGGATGAGTTGGCAGAGGTGCTGACGTGGCGCTGAGTTGGCAGCCGGAGGCGTAGAGGTGGAGCGGCGTGCGGCACCGGAGGCAGCTTGCGGGAGGAGCCGGCGGAGTAGGGAGCTCGGGAGGCGGCGGAACCAGGAGCAGCGTAGGTGCTGGGTGGAGCGAGGACGCCGGAGCGCTGTCTTCGGCGGAGCGGAGGGTGAGCCCGGGGACGGAGACTAGGGGAGGAGCCGGAGGAGCTGGGGAGGCGCCGGAGTCCGGTGCCCGAGCGGAGGACAGTGCAGACTGCGGAGGAGACGTGGCAGGGACGAGGCGGCGGTGTCTGCCGGAATCGGTACGGGCTCTGGCAGTCTGCGGCACAGGGTACGGTGCTGCGGGCGATGGACGTGCCGGGAGACAGGTCTGCAGATGGCGGCGCAACCTGCAAAATGGGTACGAGGCACGGGGGGGGGTCTGCGGACCCCCAAACTATATTTTTTTGATTTTTTTTTTTTGATCTTTCACTTTTGCTTTTTGATTTTTTTTTTTCGATTTTTTCGAGTTTTTTTTTTGATTTTTTTTTTTTTTTTTTGAAAAATATATAGGAATATTCGAAAAATCCGTACGAATAGCAAAATTGGGGAAAATTTTTTTCCTCACCAAAATAGGCCAACTTTATAACCAAAATTCATGGAAATGGCCTTCCGGACGCAATGGAGAGGTTGGATCTGGTCTAGGACGCCTCCAAATGACGATGCTCCTCAGATCTGCCTCTTGACGTCACAATAATGCCTCTTCAAGACGAATCAATGAAGCTCCAATAGCTCTGATACCATGTTGGATTTTGCCAAGATCAAGAAGTCATTGAAATGTACATGAAAGAGACATAATATGGGACAAGAATAAACTGTATTCTCATCAATAGAAAATGATCAACAACTGTTGTTCAATAGTTTCCATACAATGTAGATGAGCCTGCTTATATAGGCAAGGCTAGGGATATGTATGAGCACACAAACATGACATGTGGCTCAATAAGAAACAAGGGTAGGTAGGAAATAGGTGTGGGTAGGTAGGAGAAATAATATAATATTCCACATGAGGTGGATCACCCACCGAAGGTGGAATTATCACTCCACAATAAGTGGATATGATAGTGTAATAACAAGATCAACACCATAAAAGGTGGAATTTCTCCTACACACACTATCCCAATGTGGCACAAACACCCAAGTGTCTCATATCCAAACTACTATGAAATGCATTATCCTAAGTAAACTTAAGTAAGTGTAATAATATCCATGATGAATAATTATTTACACCAACAATATCTTTCCTTCTGCTAAGGGTTTTTTCATTGCCAAATTTGAATATGAAGAGGATAGATCGAAAATATTAGGTATTAATCCTTTCAGCTGGGAAGACAAATTTATTTTGATGGTTAAACCCTGGTTCCCAGGCTTTAACCCATCCATAGATTCATTTAATGAGATTCCTATTTGGGTTAGGCTCCCTAACCTTCCCCTTCATCTATGGACGGACTCTCTGCTAGAGGAAGTGGGGAATGCTTTAGGTGAATTCTTAACAATTGATAAGGAATCTTTCCAGATTTATCACTCTACTTATGCTCGGATTTTGGTTAACATTGATGTCACTAAAGGGCTTCCAGCTGAGTTAGAGATTGAATCCACTTTGGGATCTTGGGTCCAACCGCTTGACTTTGAAGGTATCCCCTTTAGATGTCGAAAGTGCTTCCAGACCAGACATATTGCTGCACGGTGTGAAACAGATAAAAAGAAAAAAAGATCTGCTACTTGGTGGAAGGGGGCATCCTCTAAACACTATTTTGTTAAAAAGAAAAGCTTCTCCCAGGTGGTGGCACAGGTTCCTCAGGCTGATGAGCCTCCGGTTGCTGCCTCTGTTCCTCAGGAATGTGTGGATGTTTTAGACCCTCCCGCATCCCAGACTGCTGCTGGATCTTCTGCTGTCCCTGCCTCTGTTGTTCCTGTATCTCGGGCTGCTGTATCTTCTGTTGTCCCTACCTCTGCTGTTCCTGCAACTCGGGTGGCTGGATCTTCTGCTGTCCCTGCTTTTGTTGTTCCTGCCTCTCTGGATGTTGGCTCTGTTCCTCTTGATTATGGGAGATCCTCTCTTTTGGATCCTTCTTCTTGGCAAAATGTTGCTACTAGGGTTGAGGAGGGATGGATTACTGTTAAAAGTAAAAAATCTAAAGTGTCCCAGTCCTCTTTTGATATGTGTAGCGTCGTAAATTGTACGCACTTGCTAGGGTGGTACAATTTCACACCTAGTTTAGCACCCGCCTTGGCGCATTTTGCATTTTGCATTACATTTCCCCTTTAGCACTTAATTAATCAAATTAATTAGGTCTAAGGTTCTATTTTATCATCTCCCACATCATAAAGTTGGGCCCTTTCATTAAAGTGTGCCCTTTTCGTTTTATTCCTCCTATACATCATTTAATCAAAAACCCTAATTAGGCCCTATTTTGAACTTGGGGGCTTGATTTCGGGGGTCAAAACATCTCGAAATCACCTGTAACTTCGGGATTCTCTCTAAAATCATCATATCCGACGGCCCTGAAAATTCGGTGAAAAGTTGCCGGGACCGTGGCGCCCGGTGCACATGGTCCCAGACATTTTTCCCGAAATTTTGGGAGCACGATCCAATCATAAAATAAAGCTTAACCCCAAGAAATTGGCGGGATATTCAATCTCTAGGTCGGCCAAAAGTCGAAATTAAGACCTAGGGTTTCCTACATAAGAGCTCTCCTTCTTCATTTGAGGGGATCCGATTTTTGATTTCCAGGACCTCATATGCAGCGAAAGAGCAGATCTTTGAAGACTTCAACAACATTCAACATCCATCTATCAAGCATTCATCAATTTCATTCATTCATTTAGGGCTTGGAAGACATTGAAGAACAATAGGAGATTACCGACTGAAGATTGGCTTGTACCCCTCCCTTGAGGGTTGGGTATGATTTCATGTCTTTGCATAAGCTTCAATATGTCACTTATTCATGTTTTAGATCATTTTGCATCTTGATTTGGAGCATTTACATTATCATTTACAAGCAATTAGGGTTTACTTTCTAGGTTGCTCTAGTTTGCTTTCTTGCATTTTAGGACCTTGCACACACACTAGGTCTGCACACACAATACATTTTACAATACAACTTGGCTATTCGTGGAGGTGGAAATCACCGAAGCGGGGGTTTGACTAAGGCAAAACCCTATATAGCCGCCCAAACACCTTTTCAGATATAAGTGCAGGTTTCGGGACTCGGACGACGCCGCAGGTTGCAGATCCGGGAGAAGCAGACTGAGACCGACCTTCCCACCAAATTTCAGAGCAAAAGACCAGGACAGGGGCGTGGGGTGCCCTGGTCCTGCCAGGACAGGGGCGCTGGATGCCCTGGTCCCTGGGACAGGGGCGCTGGGCGCCCTGGTTCTCCTGACGGACAGTATTTTCAGCATTTTTGACAGCTTTTCCAAAGTGCAAAACAACAGTTTCCGGAGCAGTTTCAGGGGCAGAATCAGGACAGTGGCGACCGCGCCCCCGTCCCGAACATTTTCAGTCAGATTTTAACTCCGGGTACACATTTTCATTCTTGTCTTATCCTTGTGTTTACAGCTTTCCATTATTTAAGTTCAATTCTGCAAATCTTGTTATTAGTTCATACTTGCACTTTGGGGTTTGGGATTGAACTTGCATTATTTTATCTTTCAATTACAACAAAGGAATAGAAATCCTAATAGGTAGCCCGTGGCTCTCTCTTCCACAAAAAGAAGTAGCCAATTGTGTGATACCTCTAGGCTCTTTCGTATTCCACAAGTGTGTGGTTGAAAGTGAGATTAGGGCATGTTTGCTTAGTGTCACTTTTTCTCCTACACAATATGACACTTAGATCCCACAAGGGAAGGACAAATTCTTGATCCTTCCTGGTTGGGTTAGGGCTGCTAGTTTCTTGCAACCTGTAGGGTCTTGGTGGGGGTTTTGTTGTTCCCCTTCTTTTGTTTGGTTATGCTGGGTCTTTATTGTGTACTGTTTCTTTGAGAGATCTTTCAAGTTTATCTTTTGGTTCAGGTTACAGGTCCTTCTAAAACCTATCTTGTAAAGGGTTTCTGGTCCCTTAAAAACTTGATTTTCCTTAATCAAAAACAATTATGTTGATCACATAAAACATATCTATCAATTATTAAACCTATAAAAATAACCACTAAAAGCTTATCAAAATTAATGATAATTTTAATAGATTTAAAAGTTTATAGTAGAAGACCATGAAACCTTGCCACAATTTGTTATAAACTTCATCTTAGATTACTACATTCTTGAACAAGGAAAACACTAACGATATCATTCTGATCTCTCTTTACAAAGCATTAGTACCCATAGAAAACTTTGTTGTACCCAGTAATGCTATTGATTAAATAAATAGGTCTATAAAATATATTGAGGCATCTACAATTAAACAAAAAATCAATTTTGAAATGATTTGACATGCAAATGATAGGTAAATGCATGAAATATGCCGTCTTTTGGTTTTTGTGGAGGTGTTATTTTATTACTCCAAATAAAATAGAACCTCACCACTTCTCTCCTACTATATGAAACCATTACATTCAAATGATAGTGGAAGAGTGCCATAATATTTAAAAGGGAACAATCAACTCTATTATTATCCATATTTTTTAAACTCTTGTATACTACTAATATTGTTGCAATTATCAGATTCCTTCTATTACAAGATATCTCTCCACATAATTTATCTATATTTTTTAAATATAGATATACTAGTAATATAAGTAGTTGTGACTATATTAAATCTCTCCATCCCATAATTCTTCAACAGTCTTGTAGGGACTGGTTGTGCTATTAACAAATTGATGCCCTGGGAGTATCTTACACTGTTCAAGCTTGCTAATCTTGTCATGATCATCCACACTCAGAGACCAATCAAAGATTTGAAAGTTTTCAGCAATTCTGCCTGGATTGAAACTCTTGGGCAGCACACTCACTCCATGCTCTATTCCCCATCTTAAAATAACCTGCAATTGCACACCATTTATCTAAGTTTCTAATTCATGTCCAAGCAAAAATTGCAAAAGAATCAAATATGAACAAATCAAAACCTGAGCTCTAGTCTTTCCATGCTTTTGGGCAATTTCTTGGATAAGGGGGTTATCCATCACCGCATTAGAACCCCATGGATTATTTGGAGCTCCCAGAGGAGACCATGCACTCACATGAATCTTATGCTTGCTGCAATATTCTATCAACCTGTTTTGCTGCCACATTGGATGCATCTCCACATGTGATTGTCATTGCATACCATAATCATCACACACTAAAACCATTTTGCTGCAAAAGATTACCATAAGAGTAATGTTTGTGCCTTGGATGCTTTAGAACATGTATACAAAAAAAATAAAAGAAAGAACACATAGCCATTGGGTCAGATGGAAAGCAAGCTTTCAAAACAGAAACTGTAACTCATTACCTGATCAACAACAGGAGGGATTTTGGCATAGCTCAGTAGGTCTTCTACTTTTTTAGAGGAAAAGTTACTGACCCCAATGGCTTTGCTAAGCCCCATCTTCATGCACTGCTCCATTCCCTACCAAGTAGACTTTATATCTAATGGCAAAAAGTCTTCTTCTTTTGGCTGGGATAATGTACTTGTTTCTCTCATCTTGACAGGCCAGTGGATAAGATACAGATCCACATACTCCAGTTGTAAATTCCTGGATATTACAAATATTTGGAATAAAAAGGTTTGCAAAACAGAGTGAATAATACTAAACAGATAACCGGATCTGTAAAAAGGAATGGATACTTCAAACTATTGTTGATTGCAGCAACTGGGTCATCGTGTTCAGTGTTTGCTAATTTAGTAGTAACAAAAACATCTTCTCTGCTGACGATCCCACTCTGGAAAGCTGAATTCAGAGCTTCTCCTAGTGCGTGAGCACTCTGTGCGGTAAAAGCTTGCTGTGTCAAAGTGTCTATAACCCACCTGCATACAAGAGAGAAGAAAAAGTACAGATGATCATATTAGGTTAATTGTACTACTCAAGTACACAAAGGAGGCTCATACCCCATCTGTAGTGAATTTCACAAAATTTAAGAAAAAAAACCTCCACCCCGAATTTTGTAAGGTAGTTATTGCAATCTCCACCCACAACATTGAATAATACTTTTAATAGAGTGGAGGATAGCCTCAGTGCCAGGCATCCAGAACTTGTAGAAATGATGTTCAAACTAGATTGGAACAGGTGATTTTGACATTCTGTGGGTTGAAAATTGAAATAAGTACCTGGAGAGCAGTAGTCACGGCTGCTTTAATCTCCTCCTCATTGAGATTACTGGTTGCAGTCCCCAACCCAATTAGGGGAATCAGGGCTCCTGTATTAAGTTGATATCTTCCCTCTGCAATTCCCATTACTCTGCAAGCATTCAAACAGCCTTACATTGTCTCCATTTTACAAACTTTTAATTTTTCTCCGGTTTGCATCATTTCTGATTCATGAATAGGCATGAGATCTACCAGAAATTTCATTACCTATCTCTGGGCAAAAAGCTGAAACGGACGATGTAAGAGCCGACTCTAGAGCTGTACAAACAAGAGGCAGTTGCGTGGACATAATGCAAATGAATCCATGCGGTTTTTATATAAATTTATTTTAAACTATTTAAGTAAATTTATCTATCATTAGGATGATAGTTGTGAATTATGTTAAGCTATGAAATAAGATGACAGATGTGAACACTAATATTAGGGAAGAGGAGAACATAGTGGAGTATACTAATGTCAAAGTTATGAAATAGGATGACATTTGTGAACACTAATATTAGGGGAAGAAGAGGATACACTGGAGCAAGATTCAATAGTGGAGTATATTAAAATTAGTTAAGCTATGAAATAGGATGACAATTGTGGACACTAATATTAGGAGAGAGGAGCACATAGTGGAGTGGGGTCTAAAGTGTCATGTCAAATGAGCTTTTTTGAAGAGACAAAGCTTCAAAGAATATTCACAAAACATTGAGTTTCTTATTGAGGATTCATAATAGAAGAACCAACATGGAAAAGAAATAAAAAAAAAAGTTAATTTGGTGCATCTTGTTCCGTTAGACCACTAGGTCTTGAGGACATCATTAAAATTCCTTCATTCATTCATTCGTTTATTCAATACTTAACCCCCCCAAAAAATCATATTCTAAAATAGCAACCAATTATGTGATGCCACGTCAACGCACCAATAAACATGACTTAGTGTAAAACTATGGGTCAAACATTTAAATGCTTTACTTCTAGAAGAATAACCAAGAAATGTTCCTTCTTCACTTTTCTGATCAAACTTGCCATTTCTATCATCTTTGTGTACATAGCATCTACTTCCAAAGATTTTAAAATAACTTACATTAGGTTTTTTGTCATACTAGATTTCATATGGTGTCTTCAAAGTACCTTTCTTCACTTTGTACTCGGTTCAGGGTGTAAACTGCTGTGCTTATTGCTTCTCTCCAAAATATTTGTGGCACTTTCTTTTCAATCATCAGGGTTCTGGCACAATCCACAATAGATCTGTTTCTTCTCTCAGCAATTCCATTTTGTTGTGGAGTTCTCGGTGCAGAGACTTGTCTTTTAATACCACGATCATTGCAAAATAAGTTGAACTCATCAGATGTGAACTCTTCTCCTCTATCTGATCTAAGACATTTCAGTTTTCTTCCTGTTTCATTTTCAACTCTTGCCTTGTACCATTTAAACATTTGAAAATCTTCTGATTTTTCTTTTAAAAACATTACTGACATCATCCTTGAGTAATCATCCACAAATAATATGAAATATTTGTCACCATAATAACTTTGAACTTTCATAAGACCACAAAGATCAGTGTGCACAAGATCTAAAATTCCCTTAGAGGTGTAAGACTTACTTGTAAAGCTTGATCTTGTCATTTTACCCATCTGGCATCCTCGCACATAGCATTCTCAGGTTTTTCAAGACTCGGTAGACCTCTTACTCGGTGCTTCTTGCTTATTTTGATCAGATTGTCAAAATTTACATGACAAAACCTTTTATGCCATAACCAGGTATCATCTATCTTTGCATATAGACATTTTTTTCGAGTTGAGTCAAGGTGAAATGTGTTACCTTTTGTTTGTGTCCTGGTAGCAGCTAACTTTCCATGCTTGTCATGAACTTTGACAATTCCTTTCTGAAATTCTATTCGGTATCCTGTATTGTTTAGCTGTGCTACACTCAACAAATTGTATTTCAAACCTTCAACCCAATAAACATCATTGCATCTTGCATTGTCAAGAAGTGTTATGGATCCTTTACCTCTTACCGGACATGGTGCATCATTACCAAATCTTACATAGCCTCCATCATAGTCTTCTAACATAACAAACTTGTGTTTATCACCTGTCATGTGATGTGAGCATCCACTATCTATGATCCAAGAATCATTAGTATTTATGTGAGATATCAAGGATTTTTCTTCATACCTTTCTTCATCTGATCCATCTTTGATAGCCACATAAACTACTTCCTCTAAATTAGTTTCATCTGATTTATCATCATTGGATTCCTCATCGACTATTAAGCATGACTTTCTATCTCTTCTTCTGAAGTCTCGGTGTCCTCTGTAATGATTATCTTTCTGTTTATCATCTCGGTAATCTCTCTTTTCAGTAGAATCTTTGTCAGGATAGTTAGAAGCCATATGTCCTATCTTATCACAATTGAAACATTTCAAAGGTAGTTTTCCTTTATACTTACCTTTGCCTCTCGGTAACCTTCTGGCTAATAGTGCTTCAAACTCTTCTTGCTTTCTGATTTCCTCATACAGTTTGTGTACTTCCTCCATGTTCTTGCGAAATATTTCACTTGCTCCATTGTGATCTCCTTAAGAGTACTTATACTTTCTTTCATTGTAATCATTAGATTCATCAAGATGAAAAGAACTAAATGCAAATTCAACTTTATTTACTGATGACACACTGTTATAAAAGTTACTTAACTCAAATGCATGTAGATTACCAATAGTAGCATCTAAGGAAACTGGCATATTAGGTACAAACCTCAATTCATTGATTGCAGAGACTCGGATTGCATAAGCCGGTAGAAGGGTTCTTAACAACTTACTTGTTATATCCTTTTCTTCAATAGTTCCACCTGCTCCTTTGATTTGATTGACAATCTCCTTTAGTCTTGTATTGTATTGAGTTATGTTCTCACCTTCATTCATCCTCATAGATTCAAGTTGTTCTCTTAGACTATCCACTTTTGCTCTTTGAACATGTTCATCTCCACCATACACAAATATGAGCTTATCCCACATAGCCTTTGCATCATTGCAGCCTTCTAGATCATTAAACTCTGAATCGGTCAATGCAGATGTTATTTCAATCATTGCTTGGATATATTCTTGCTTTGCTTTTATCTCTTCCATTGTCAATGGATAGGTGCTCGGTGTGATGAAATCATTCTCTAGATAATATACAACATATTCTTCAATTTCTGATAGGTGCAGCTTCATCCTTTTCTGCCATGTAGAGAAACTTGACTTGTTCAGCTTCGATGCATCCCTCTTATACATCCTTGGATCTTTGCCTCAAGTACATTTTAACTTTTTCTTCCGAAGTCCAAAGCTCTGATACCAATTGATAGTTCTGATACTTAAAAGATAAGTACAGATGCCAAGCTAATAAGATGAGAGAGGGGGGGCAGTGAATCATACAAACTTAATCTTTCATAAAAATATTAGATTCAACCTTGGTAACATATACTTCAGTAATATAACTAAAACTGCTAAACATGCAAACTCAAAAGCATATAAACATCATAACACTCATAACACTAGATTTAACATGGAAACCCAAATAGGGAAAAACCACTGTGGGATTTCGGACCCACTAAGAAATATACTCTTCTAGAGTATGCTCGGTTAAAAACAAATCCTGTTAAAGATTACAAACACATTGCTAGATGTGATCCGGTTAAGGGATTTCCCTCAGATCTGTTAGGATCTTCACCTTGTTAGAAGTGACCTTGTCAAAGGATTTCAAACACTCAATCAGAATGCCACCTTTCTAGAGGGTTTTACAAATAAGACTGTTAAGTCCACTCGGTTAAGAGATTTTTTGTCACTTTCACAAAATAACAGTAATAAAAATCTATCTGCAACTTCACATCTAAAATGCTAAAGCAAATTCTTATTTGCTCAATACAATATAGACATAGAACTAATCTTGTCCATCTGCTGGGCTCTATACTTTGTTTATTCAAAATAGCTCTTCAAGCTTCTGTGCTCGGTAATCACTATGTAGCATCCTTGTGCATACACTTGCCCGCAAACATTGTTTATCAATAGTTTCGTATTTATAAACAATTTGTCAACCGCTTAATCTCCTTGATCACATTTCCCATGATCAATCATAGCCATCAGATCTTCAAACTTTGACCAGGTTCAATGTATCCTTCGATCTGAAAACATTTTACCCTGCCTTGGAGCTTGCATATATTTCTTGAAACTTGTGCTAGGGTATTGCGGTTCAATCTAAGCTGTAGATCTTCTTGCCGATTTTCCTTTGCCATAGATTCTTTAACAAACTTCATTCACGGCATACCTATCATTTAATCATGGCTAGGTCATCAACTTCCTTCATTAAATAACGCTTGTAATCATTTAATGCATTCTGTTACAGCTCGGTTACAACTCGGTGAATACTAAACTTCACTCGGTAGACATTCTGCCTTCATTAACCGATAGCGATAACCTTAGGGTTTACCGACTAGGTTCCTTGCTCGGTAACATAGTATAGTATTAACCTTACAATCAATAGCATATGTATGATATCAAAACAATCTAAACATCATGATCTCATCATTGTCTAACTCGGTAATAGTTTCCCATTGAATAACTTATTTCTCCCCTTATCCATCATATTCTTTCTATGTCTTTTACCGACATCTTTATACTCATCAAATCATACTTCTCAAGATATGGCAACATCATAGTGAATTAGAAAATCAATTTCTTGACATCAATGACAAAATAATAATATTAAGACAGTAAACATCCTTAGTCAGTTATATCCATAATCATCAACAACCTTCTCAATATCCTTATTGAAATGCCAACAATCTCCCATTGTCTGTTATAATGCCAAATGCCAACAACTAAATCTATATTTTTAGGGTTTGGACTGTCGGCATCCACCTTACTCCCCTACTCCTTTGATCCCTTTTTCATTTGCATCCCCAATCCCTGAAATATAAAACAATTATATTGCTAGTGTCGAGTTGTCAAGATTCAACCTATTGAGGTTTCCTTTACCTCCATGCCATCTCCTTAATCCCCTCAACCCCTGAAGTTTGAGTCCAAATATCGCCTAATCATTGAATCTATTAGGCATTTGGGTTGTTAGCTTCCTCCCTCATCTCTCTATGGTATTGCTTCCTTCACCTTCTTGATCCTTGATGATCAAAGTATCCCCTACATAAATCTTCCAAGTCCCTTTCTTAGACATTAGCCTTCCAACATTCCTTCTCTTCCATCTCATTTGGCACGTGGTACAATTTTCTTCTAATCATTTATCCCTAAATCATGCCTATTGCTGACATCATCCTACCTTCGTCTTTTTGTTGACATCACCCCATATTCATCCCTTGATGATGTCTTGTTAAGATAATCACCAAATGTAAAAATTTCAATGTCCCTCATCCTCCTCTTCCTCATAGCAAGTGTCACAATGTAGGCCCAATGCTCGACACTTGATAAGGATTTCTCATCTAGGCATCAATATTTGATGTGCTTATCACCTAGGTTCGATGATAGAGTATACACAGTAGACTTGAAGCCGAATCCTCAATGGTAGTCTTCTAGTGTCATGGGTAATTTAATGCTTTTCTCTTTGGCACAATGACAAGTCCAAGTCCAATACTCCATTGATAAATTGTTGAAGACACACATTCAACCTAGAAACTCCATTAATGCTTAACAACTCTTGCAACCACCAAATATTGATTCCCGGGAGCTACAAAAGGGAATTAAATTATTTTGCCACAAATATTTGCAAAGGAAAGTAGTGCCCATACCTCATTTATTTCTTGTAGTTGCCACTTTTTAATCTCAGACAATAATCATGATCTTTTCTTTTAATCTCAGTAACTTTTTTTGATAATATGGATACATACATGATTATGTGTGAGTAATTTGGGAATGTAATATACATATATGTGTGTGGGGGGGCAATATAGTACTTAATACACATATACGTACCTATAAATATATATAAGTATAGGACCTTAGTATTACCACACAAAAACATGTATGTATGACATTATAACTATGTCTCGACTTGATGATAATCCTAAGATCTTATATTTATATATATTTATAGATACATATATGTATGTTAAGTACTATATTGCCTACATATATATACATATATACATTGCCAAATTACTCACACATAATCATGTATGTATCCATATTAGTATATCCATGTTGCAAATCTTGCAATATTATAAAGTGCAAATGAAAATAATCGGTTCTTAACCGACAAAAGGCACTATGCGGCACTCTTCCAAAAACGAAAAGACCATATCATTGCCTTAGTAGCTGGAAGCTTATGCTCCAATGGTCTCATACTAAGCGTGTTCTTCCATAGCCGTAGCTCATCACTTGTGAGGAAGCCTCTTGCATTCCGTTCAAATGAGCATTTCACCGGGTCATCTTCTTTTTTATATTGAATTGTGTAAAAGAATTATGAATGGCAAGCATTACAATTAAGGCAAGAAAAAGAATTGTGTATTCTTTCCTCTAAAAGGAAAAGTTTATATCTCAGCTTTAACAAAAACTGAAATAGAAGGATTGAATTTATAGAATGATAAATGTTTATAGCCTTTACAGGCATGTTCAGTCAGCCTTGTTAGGCATGTTCAGTCAGCCTTGTTACTTGGTGAAACGTAATTATATCTATTGAAATCTTATAAGGGTTTTAGAGTATGTATTATCATTGTCCTCATAAGATCAATATTGAGGGTACTGTGATGTGAACATTACTCTTTTCTTACAACAAGAACATTACGGCTCAATGAGGAAGCCATAAACAGAGACAAAGAGTACTAATGTTGAATCAAAAACTTAGGAACCTGAAACGATACTAGTGGATGCTATGGCTCTCGGTGTCAAAAACTTAAGCAACAATAAAAGGGTAAAATTGGTTTATAAATACAACATTAATGTCAATTATTTGTGGCCAAATATTGGTTTATAAATACAACATTAATGTCAATTATTTGTGGCCAAATATTGGCTACATATCATGTGCAAAAAGTAATGAGACTACTCCAATTGTGAATAACCATAACTACTGCAAATTAGAGATTGTTAAAATGGATTTCATGAATATAACACATTCAATGAGGAATAGAGAATTTTGTTCAACTTTTATACAAGAATTTCATTCTTTTACTCATGAGTGGACAATTTGTCAACTTATGAGTGCAAACATGATTCCAATTTTAAATAAATCAAGTAATTGTCAATGAAAGGTTAACCGTAAGGATGATTGTCACCACAAGCTTGTTTGACCAACATGTGAACCTTGAGTCTAAACATGAAAGTAAGCCAGTGAGCCTCTTCGAGTCAGTATGCAATTAGCATGAGAAATAGACATGATGGATTGGAAAACCTTCATAGGTTTAAGTCTAGCCGAGTAGGGTGATGAACAATGACTACACGCATTGGCATGTTGCAAACTCATAAATCCTTTGGCCAAGGTGATGCTACAAACTATAAGCATCACTCAATTCTTTTGATCCAGATATGTAACCTAGTCGGAGGTCATACTAGGTAGGAGTAGTCTATGGTGTGTGACCGACTAGGGATTGTGTACAATCAAGTACTAGTCTTGGATGGCATTAGAATCAACTTCTCTTACTTCTGTGGGAAGGGTCAGGTCTTCCCAGCTTGAAATGGCACGAGGGACTAGTAAGTTTGTGGTTGGGCGGAAAAGTGCCCTGATGATACTTTCCCTCTTTCAATATATTGTAAAGATCTTGTAAATTTAGGATGAATTCCAAAAAGCTATAAACACTAAACCTCTCTTAAATATTTGTTTATATTGTACTATATTATGTAAATATGCAATTTATGTTATGCAAATGAATTTCATTTTTTCTAGCGTATTTTCCTTCTTTCAGTTTTCAAAGAAAAAGTTATCTAGATTTCCATGTTTCTAATTTTCAATTTCAAAGAACATAATTTGCTAATTTCTAGTTGCTAGTTGTTGCAAGTTTCATATGGTTCATTGTTGCAATTTTAAAGATGCTAGAATGTGCTTGTTACACCACTCAAACTAAAAAATATTTAATTTTTTTATTTGACAAAGTCCCAAAGAATGTTTCTCATGTATCCTTGGTCGCTCAGGGTACACTTTTCTACCATCTTTTGGCAAAGACTCCCTACTCCTTTCTCTAGAATAAATCCTCCATGGCTGATTTTGTAAAGGGATTCTTTCATTTATCTAGAAATGCTATGTATTTTGCATCCTCTACAACTAGCTAAAATGTCGAGCTATATTATTAATGCTGCTATTTTAGCTCTTTTACTTCTTTAATACTATACAATTCTTCCTGCCTCTATGTTTGTATACATTATTCCATATAATTTTCTATGTTTGAATGTTGTGTTCAATTTGTTTGTGTAGCATCATGAATTGTAATCGAGCCAATTTACACCTCATATTTGTGCCCCTACTTTAACGTGTCTCCCCCTCATCTCCTATTCGGATTCGTTCAGTGCCTTAACTCCAATTTTAATGCCATATACACCTACAAATGACTCTTTGGAGGGGTGTCCTCCTCTCCGGGCCTAAATTTTGGTCCTTGATTGAGGAGGTCACGGCGCTAGTGCCCTAATTCCCCTCAATGGGGCCCATTTTTCAAGTGGAGGATGGGACTTATCTCTCCAACAAGAAATGAAATTGGTGGATCTATTTGACCATTGGAGGATGAACTAATTGGTAAATTGACCTAGATCCTCATATATAAAGACATTTGATCAACCTAATTCATCCAAGCATCATGAGTATTCATCTACATACGACCTAAAGCATTGAAGCATTCATCATCAAGCATTTTCAGAAGTCTTCAAGGCTGCATATTCCTCATTCAACCATTGTGGAGGAAGATTACATCATTCATATGCAAGCATGCATGTGTGATTGGGGTTTTGTCATGTTCATGTCATTTCATACAACATATGTGATTACATTCAATATAAGAAAAGAATCATTATCAACCATTATAGATTTGAGGTATATCTTTCCATTATTTATTTCAGTATTTGCAATATTTCATTCAAGTTTAATTCCTAAACTAGGGTTCAACTTATACAAACCCTTATTCCCAACCTATTTCCCTTCTCTAGTGTGCCCAGGAGCAGCTATGGAGTTGCGATCTTCAAAATTGGCTTTATTTATAGAGATGAACAGATCTCCTTTGGAGTGCAAAAATTGGGGAGGACCAGAGCAAACACCATCCCGGTCCTGATATTTAAGGAGCTCCTTTTAGAAACAGATCTGAATACATTTATATTCTCCAGATCCAAGTTTGTTGCTAGATCCGATGACTCTAGCTCATTGTTTCCATGTTTTTATCTCAATTCTGGCACATGTACACTAATTTCAGCAAATTCAACAATTCAATTCAACTCAAGGGAAAGAAGATGCATATTTAAAAACCCTTAGAATCTAATTAGAATCTATATTTATTAGGTTTAGATCTATCAAATTCCTATCTTTCCCTAATTTAATGGTAATTAAGAAAAATTAGAGGTTTTACTACATCTAATGGTGGAAACCCTAATTTTCACCATTATAGTTTGTAGGTGATAATTGTGTAAGGAAAGCAAGTGCAAAAATTCACTTCCCTAATGTCAATTTGCAGGGGAGAATAGACTAGTGTATACAATTTTTCAACATTTACAGAATATGGCACAAGCATGAGCATACACAAATAAACAACATAGAGATATAACACACAGAGTTAATGTGGAAAAACCCTTTCCAGAGAAAAACCCACCAGCAACAAATAATCGACTTTATTAACAGTATGTCAAAAACAATACAATAAAGTCCAGTCTGCAAACTTCCTTCACTCTGTCGTATAACCGTTCCAGATTAACATACAACACTCAATAGCTATCGTAACTTGTAACCCTTCATTCAGTTCACATTTGGCTTCAAATACCAAACTGGTCGACGGTTCATTTGAGCAATTGCACCAATAGCTTGAAGTCTAACTATCTGCTTGTGTCAGTCTGTATTCATGGATAACCAATTATCCCACATGCAGCAAAGAGTTGGGTCAGTTCGTATTCAAATACATCGACAGTCACATCCTTAGTGTCTGAGAGTTAACTTTTTTGGATCTCATTTCGATTTCGCTCCCACAGTTGGTCTCCACTCCATCGGCCATCAGTTTAGCTTTCAAATAGTAAAGTCGATCACCCGATGATACGTGATCGTCGAAGGCGACTCCATCGGGTCATCAGTAAGGCGTGTAAGATGTTATCCCGATCTCCGATAGACAAGAGCAGATCTCATCGAGACATCGACACCAACCCTGCGCAGTTAGCCTGACATGCAATGTTATCCCGATAACCTAAGGTGGTCTCATCGGGACATCGAAACAAGAACTGCGAGGTTACTCAGATCTCCGATAACAGAGAGTGGTCTCATCGGCTCATCGAATCAAGCCCAAAAATGCTATCCCCATGAGCGAAGCACTCTGAGACAGAACAAGATGGACTTATCGAGACTTTGGTGTAGCCTTCAGTATATTAACTCAATAGCTGGTATCGACCCAATCGCCTAAGGCGACTTCATCGGGTATCGGCTTAACTCTAGACCAAAACCCCCGATAGTCGATGTCAACTTGGACTGCCTAAGACAGCTCCATCGGATCATCAACACAACTCTGATGCAGTCTTCCACTCTGTTGTTCCATTGGTGTAGGCTAGCCTAATCAACCCCAACATGTCAAGTGAATTAGAGGCACATTTCCAATAAATTATGGATAAACCCTTTCCATCTCAATATATATCAAACCCTAACCTTCATTCAAACCTCTAGAAACTAGCATTGTCAAGAATTGTGCGAGTTTCATCGAACAATCTAACTGGTTCACTATGTTGTGAGCAAGAAGAAACACTGTTTGATCTAGGTGCTTCACCACCCATTTCATTTTTTGTATTCCTTCTTCACCTTTTCCTTGAAAATTGGTAGAATAGAATTGGGTTTTAGGTTTAAATTGTATGTGTTGGATTAACATTTTATATCCAAGTTACAAATAAATTTGGCCTTCTCTAGAGGTTTGATCTCATTTGTGAGCTCCCACACCTTGACTTCATTCCCATGTTTCACTAGAATGCTAAACCAACTTTAGTAGGGGTGCAATTTTAGCCAATTACAAAAGTTGGCATATGTGCAGAGCTTGATGACATAATGATAGTGTATGTTGTCATTGATGTCAATATGCTGAAGTGTGAACCAGAATGATGAAGTGTGAATCGGTATAAGTGAACCAGTATGATGAAGTGTGAATCAGTATAATGTTGGCAATATTACATTATAATAGACAATAAAAGATTGTTGACATTTCAATAAGGATATTGATAAGGTTGTTGATGATTATGGACATAACTGATTAAAGATGTTTTACTATCTTGATATTATTATTTTGTCATTGATGTCAAGAAATTGATTTTCTAATTTAGTATGATGTTGCCATATCTTGAGAAGTATGATATAAAGATTATAAAGAAGTCGGTAAAGACACAGGAAAGAATATGATGAATAAGGGGATAAGTTATTCAATGGGCAACTCTACCGAGTCAGACAATAATGAGATCTTGATGTTTTAGATTGTTTTAACATCATACATATGTTGTAAAATGTAAAGGTTAATACTATACTATGTTATCAGGCAAAGGACCTAGTCGGTAAACCCTAAGGAACCTAGTCGGTAAACCCTAAGGTTATCGTTGTCAGTTAATGAAGGCAGAATGTCTACCGAGTGAAGTTTAGTGTTCACCAAGCTGCAACCGAGCTATAACAGAATGCATTAAATGTTTACATGTGATATTTAATGAAAGAAGCTGATGAGCTGGAGCGGATCAATGATTGGTAAGCCATGGAAGAAGTTTGTTAATGAATCTAAGGCAATGGAAAGTCAGCAGGAAGATCTATAGCTCAGATTGAACCGCATTACCCTAACACAAGTTGCAAGGTGAATATGCAAGTTCCAAGGTGGGGTAAAACATTTTCAGATTGAAAGATACAATGAACCTAGACAAGATTGAAGATCTGATGGCTATGATTGATCATGGGAAATGTGATCAAGGAGATTAAGCGGTTAGAAGATTGTTTATAAATAGGAAACTATTGATAAATAATGCATGCGGGCAAGTGTATGCACAGGGATGCTACATAGTGATTACCGAGCATAGAAGCTTGAAGACCTGTTAGAATAATAGAGTATTGATGCCCATCAGATAGACAAGATTAGTTCTATGTCTAGATTGTATTGAACAAATGGGAATCTGCTTTAGCATTTTAGATGTGAAGTTGCAGATAGATTTTATTACTGTTATTTTGTGAAAGTGACTAGAAACCTCTTAATCGAGTGGACTTAACAGCCTTATATGTAAATCCTCTAGCAAGGTGACATTCTGATTGAGTGTTTGAAATCCTTTAACAAGGTCACTTCTAACAAAGTGAAGATCCTAACAGATCTAAGGGAAATCCCTTAATCGGGTCACATCTAGCAATGTGTTTGTAATCTTTAACATGATTTTCTTTTAACCGAGCATACTCTAGAAGAGTATATTTCTTAGTAGGTCTGAAATCCCACAATGGTTTTTCCCTATTTGGGTTTCCACGTTAAATCTGGTGTTATGAGGTTTATATTGTTCATATGCTTTTGAGTTTGCATGTTTGACAGTTTTTGGTTATATGACTGATATATATGTTACCGAGGTTGAATCTGATGTTTTTATGGATGATTAAGTTTGTATGATTCACCCCCCCTCTCATCTTGTTGGGTATTGGATCTATACTTATATTAAGTATCAGAACTATCATATAAGTGAACCGGTATGATGAAGTGTGAACCGGTATGTTGAAGTAAGTAAACTGGCAAGTGAACTGGTATATGCAAAGTTTGTATCGGAATTTCACTGATATGACTACCGGTTGGTAGTCTCAGCTTCAGGGTTTCCGGTTGATGCATTCCAAGTCTATGCAATTCGACCGACCACATCCTGTGATGAGTTAGCATTGAAATGAAGATTAGATCGCATTGCCACGTCAGCCTTGTGCGCGTGAAGGATTTCCTTGAGGATCTTGCATGAAGAGATTGATTCTATCTACCTCGGGAATGTGCAAAATCTTAGTAAATGGTGGAGAGCGCGTGATGGGTTATTAGCTTCCAGAAGCGGTGAAGAATAGACAATGTAGAACGTCTTGAGATTTGTTCAAGGTTGTTTTATCCTATGTAATGTGATTAAACAGTCAGGATTGGACCAACTGTATTGATAACCTAGGTGCTTAGGGTTTTAGGTTTTGGCCACCGACCTAATTGTTATCTATAAGGTCGATGATGTTTTTCATTTGAAGTTGTTGGCAAATGATTGTATGTGAGGTGATTCTTGCCAGACCAGAGAAGTGAGTAGAGACCTGCAGAGTGTGACTGCAGATGTAAAGGAACTAAAGTGGATCTGCCTTGACATTGAGTGTTGTTATCAGATCAGTGTATTACTTATTGACTTCTAACCATTTCAGCAGTTGGAAAATCCCTTTACCGGGTAGCTTTAACAGGCTTTTTGTAAATCCTTTAATAGGGTGACTCAAAATCATTGATTTCTTCAAATCCTCTTGCGAGGTAACCTTTAATAGGGTTTTAACCTCTAACCGAGTATTTAGCCATCCCTTAACCGAGTGATCCCTAGCAGGATCGGTTCCTAGTAGAACCTGTTGTAAAATCTTTAACCGAACTAGGCTCCTAATAGAGCGGACTTCAGAAGAGTTCAAGAACAACTTGTGGGTATTCATCCCCACCGTAGTTTTTCCCAGTTGGGTTTCCACGTGAAAAATCAATGTGTTATGTGTGATGCTTTTTCATGTGATGATTTAGTGTTTTCTATTAAGCAGTAAAGCATGTTGATCTAATGGTCATTGTATTTCTGATGTATTCCTTGCTTAAGCATATGGGTGAAGTTGAAATGAGATATTAGGTTTTGAGAAGTTCTAAGTGTTACCGGTTTATGTCTTTTACTATCTTACTATGTTTTACCGGTATTGTCTTGATTTAGGTTGATGATTTTGTTTGTTAGTTAGTGCAGTCTTTGCAATTTAAGTTGTCGGAGAAGTTTTTGGTTGTACTAACTCACCCTCCCCTCTCAGTACCTATTAGGTATTTACTATTCATCATTATTCATCGGAATAGAATTAGGTTTAAATTGCATGTGTTGGATTAACATTTTATATCCAAGTTACAAATAAATTTGGCCTTCTCTAGAGGTTTGATCTCATTTGTGAGCTCCCACACCTTGATTTCATTCCCATATTTCACTAGAATGCTAAACCAACTTTAGTAGGGGTGCAATTTTAGCCAATTACAAGTTTTTATACCATAAATTTGTGTGGTATTTAAGTTGGTTGATGGCAAAGCCTCCAGTCTGCGTTTATGTTACAAATAAAGTCAACGTTCTTTGCATATTTGATCTCATTTGCAAGGTTCCACTTGTTGAGATCATTGCCATGATTTGTTGGAATGCTAAACTAGTTCCGATAAGGGTGTAATTTCAGCTGATAACAATGTTTTGTATACCATAAATTTGTTTGATATTTAAGTTGGTTGATGGTGAAGCCTTCAAAACTTTTCATTGTTTACTTTTAGCCTCTTCATTCTGATTAAATTTTCTTCTTAAATGAATTGTAGTCAAGACAATAAAAAAACATGTTTGAGAGTAGTGAAGAAACTTGAAGAATACCCTTTACTCATTTCTCTCATGCCAATGAAGGATTTGAAGTTTCCAATTGCACTTGAACATTGGATTTACATTGTTCATGTTGTGAATTATGTCTTTCAATATAATTTACACAATAAAACTTTCTAAGAACTTATGATCCTTGATATGAATAATTTAATGTACACAAAATTTCCAAATGAATCCATCTTCCAACTATAATTTAAATGGCATGCGTATGCAAGAAAATGTTTTTTTTGTTGTAAAGTTTCAAAATGCAACTTCATAACTATATAATTTTCAATAGGCCCATATAGTATTTATCACACAATGATGGTATTCCATTAAACATTATTGTGGTAAAATGTTTCCTCATTTGCAAGCATGTTTAACAAGGTGTTTGTAACAGTTATATCATTTGACACTAATCCAATTTCGATTATGATTTGATAATCACTTAAACAGTTTTCCATCTATTTAGTGATGAAAAAGGGATGTACTATTCTAGCTATAAATTCAACTAGGACCAAACCCTCTTTCATTACACATTTGAATACAAGCCACAAAGGGGTATTATGCTTGACTTACTCTTACTCAAAAAGAGACAAACAATCTTTAGCTTATATTCATTTGTTTCTTGAAAACTTTCTTGCTTGATTTAAATGTTAACTAACTAGGTCCTAAAGTATGTATGAATGAACATGTAAATTGATAAAACTGACTGATAAATAATAGTAAGCTACAAGAAAGTACAAATAAGGAATAGTGATACATAAATGCACCTATGACAGAAACTAGAAACCAAAATGACTAGACATTGTGGCTAGCCACCCTAGTTCTATTAGGTATCCAAATGAGTGTGGAGAGAAGATCTAATGTCTAGAGCTTCTAAACTATCTTCTTACTAAATTCTAGCCCAAACAAAGAGGAAATTGATGCTAGATGCCTTAGTTCTTGAGGACACCAACGCTAGGTGTCCTAGTTTTGAGGACACTGCCACTTCTTGTTAGTGTTTGTAGTGTCCTAAATTGTGCCTACTACATTTATGACATTTATACATGGCGCCTAGTGCATTAATGGTGAACTCATGATCAAAATCCCATCATTTTGACATCATGTGCCCTGAAGACAAAGTGTCTCCCTTTAGCCTAAGACCCCATTTTGGCTTATATTTGATGGGACAATAGTGTGTTGTGCTAACATCAGTGCACCACGCTAATATCCCAATAAGCTCGCATAATCTCAAATCTAGTGGAGATTCAGATGTTGGTTGGCATGTGTCCTTTGGCTCATCTCCGGCTGTAACAACTCTTTGTGCCTCTTTCAAGTTTAAAAACCTTTTCCTAGCTTAGTTGGAGGGGTTCTCTTCTAGGATTCTTGGCTCTTGGCTCTCAAACTGTGTGCTTGCACTCTTGCTCTCTTTATCTCTCGTTCTCTTGCTCTCTTGGACATACTACTAGCACTACCAAGCTACAACTATCTTGCAAAGATCTTACCAACATGCACGTATTGTGAGCTTCGTCATGCTCACAACTCAAAAGGAGGGGTTTGGCTACACGCCTTGTCTTCTCTTTATCTTGTTCTCTATTTTATCATTGCATGCAATTTATCTTGTTACATTATGGGTGTATCTATTATCTAGGTGCATTCATCTTACCAAATTTTACCAATTTCATATTATTTGCAATTGGGGTTTGCTTCCATTAAGCGAAGTATAGTTTCTATTTGCATTTTACCAATTTAACAATTTTATCTTCCAATTTATCTATCTAGTTGTCCTTGGCAGTGGAAACACCTAAATGAGGATCTGATTGAGGCATGCCCCTATACAGCCCCCCAACAATTTTCTTGCCTCTATTTGTGCAAGTGGCAAACAGGTCTTGCATGTTGGAGGTAAGTTACAATAGAGTTTTTGGAGTTTTCTGTGTTCGTGGGACGTATAGACGACAACATGTCACGTTGTAGTCTACACCCCACGTTGGCATCCAGGACCTGAGAGCTTCCCATTTCAGTGGTATAATTTACTTTCAATCCTATGCTATTTTGTAAATTCAACTTTCTTATATATTTGTGTTTCTGCATTTTGATATGTTATTTACCTTCACATAGATAATAGTCTAGCTTCATTATCCCCTAGTTCATCTTAGCACCAGTCTAAGTGAGGTAGCAGTGGATTAATTTTTCCTCCAAGATTCATGAACTTAGAGGTGACAAATTTCCTCCCCTACATTTTTCATGAACCTGACGTGAAACCGCCTAATGTTGGATCTCTTTCTTTTAGAGTTTGATTCTTTCAATAAAGCATTGTCTAGGGATGACTTTGACATGTTGGTTGAAGTTTAAGATGACTTATTAGAAGCATCACTTTCTAAAGGGATGTAAAAAAGGAGTCATCCTCATTTGAAGATGAAAAGTCAGTGATTGTTATTGTTGTCTCTACAACCCCTCAAAGGCCTAAAAGACCTTACATTCATGTGAGTGTTGCTGGTATATGCACACTCCAATGAGACATTGTATGTGATTGAAGGTTTTGTCATTGATGGCAACCTTGCAATCCTATGGCACCAACAAGACATTATACCAACAAAGCATTACACCGACAAGATAGTGCACCGGCATCAACAGATCACTCAGGACACTGGCACTGGCACAAAAGAAAACAAGTATACCGGTACAGAGGCCGACATGATTTTTGTTATATAATATTTTGTTTATTATTGTAAGCCAACTTCAAAAATTGTAAAATGACTCTTATATATAAAGGAGATCATTGTAGACATTTGTAGGTGTGATGAGGAAGAATTAAGGAAAATATTAGGCATACCTAATGTGCGAAATATAGGTCAAAAGGTATATGTAAAGAACAGCGCAAGAACTGGTACTGAATCTGGCATTGAAGATGCTATTGTAAAGTAGTACAAGTCATCGGATTAGTATAATCCTTATTGTAAGTCAGTGTGACTTCCCATTGAGAAGTGAGCTCTAGACAGTTGGCCTTCCTGCATGTGCAGGCCCCTATTGTAAGTAATATTCTCTTATTGGCCAGTGAGTGAATATTGTGGGTCACAAATCCCACCAAGGTTTTCCCCACACTGGGTTTCCTCATTAAACATCTTGTGTTATGGTGTACTTTTCATGTGGATGTTCTTGATTCTGTTTATTGCATTATTTCTTGCATACTGGTACATTGTTATATTATGTTCTGCATGTTTTAACTTAATAAATTCTTATTACAGGTTAGATACTGATTCACCCCCCCCTCTCAGTATCTGTGAGACCCCTAACAATTGGTATTAGAGCTTGGTCCTCTATTTTTAGAAGCCTAATAGCTTGAGGAAGATCTTGACACCGGTAAAGATGGAAAATCTGATGAAGCAACTTAAAGGAGCTCTTACAGACTATGATGGAGAGAAATTGAAAAATATCAAATTAGAAGATGATTTAAGGGCAGCTCAGGATATCATTCAGGCTCTTCAAGAAAAATTTACTGTTGCAAGAAATAAGAGAAGAGAACTTTGTGAAAAACTGCAAAATGAGAATGATGAAAAGGAATCACTTAATGATATGATAAGCAAGTTGAAACAAGAGATCATGACAACAAAAAATGAAATGCAGGATATGACTATGAGATTTTGCAAAGAGATTGAGGATAGGAAGAAGAATGAAGAAGAATTGACCAGAAGACCAAGTGATGTAGCAAATGAGAACACAAGACTTAGCTATGAAAATGACATGTTGAAGACAGATCTGATGCACACTCAGAATGACTCAAATGAACTGATGAGACAAAAAGAAATCTTGGAAAGAGAACTGGAAACTTCAAATCAACACAAAGAAAAATTCAAGAAAAGCTCAGAGGAACTTGGTACCTTGCTGAAGAATCAAAAACCTAAAGGTGACACTTCTGGAATTGGCTTTGAAGTTGGTGAAAGCTCCGGTACTACAAATACTCAGGATCACAGCAAACCGATAAGACAACCTAATGCTTATAAATTCAATGGAAAATGCTTTAACTATAATAAGTATGGTCACAGAGCAAATGAATGTAGATCTAGGAATTATTAGAATATCAACACACCCATAGGTCAATGTTCAAAATGCAACAAAGTTGGTCACAACTCTGAAAACTGCAGAATGAATGTGAGATGTTATGTTTGTGGAAGATTTGGACATTTATCAAATCAATGTAGAACACAAACCGACATAGGTTATGGGAAAGCTATTCAGAAGAATAATGTAACTTGTTTTGCATGTAACAAGATTGGGCATATTGCTAAATTTTGTAGAAGTAAAGGAACACTGGTAGACAACAAAAGTGCTAGCTTGAAAGGTAAATAAAAAATTGAAGAGGTTAAGCAAGAATTCTCAAAACAATGGATTAGAAAAGCTGATCTAAATATTGGGAATACTTCTCCACCGGTAGAACCAACCAATGCTTCACTGGTAGGACAAAGTGATACTTCACCGGAAGGATAGAGTAGTGCTCCACCGGTAGGAAGTTCTTCATCTAATTGAAGAAAAAATTCCTTGAGGGTTTGGCAATCTAATGACACATGTGCTAATTATTCCCTCGGTTAGAGATAAGAAGTTGAAAATTACTTATTACCAGCAGACAATGTTAAGTAAATACTTAACCGACATGCAATAAATGTGGTAGATGGCGAAAAGACATTATAAAATTAAGGTTTTCGCTCCATTTCATTTCACCATGATTTCAAATTTCAGAGAGGGCGAAGATTCCGAGCTAAGGCATTTCGAGCAAGAAGCAAGCACACTCCAAGCAATCATCCATCCAAGGTAGTAAAAGGTATTTAATCATGGCATCCACCTTTGCAATTGAATACATATGAAACCCTACTTTTGTTGAAGTAATAAAAAGACCTAGGCCCGTATTTCAGTTAGTTCCTGAGATAGCAAAGAAGGATGATACCTTAGGTGCTTTTTCTCAAATCCCTAAGGGAGTTGTATATGCTGAAGACCCCAGAATGTACATCTACTATAACATTGAAGAGTTAGGAGATGAGGAAATCAAAACCATGTATAAAACCATGATATGTGATGATACCGGCAATGTTAAAGATGAACACAAGATTATTGAAACCCTAGGATTTATAGAAATCCTTAGCATTCTTGAATTTCCTAAGGATGTGATTAGGATAGTTTTAAGCAGAGTATATGGAGAATTTTTCTGGTTAGATGCAATCCATAAGATCACCAAGGAAGATGTGAAAGCTATCACAAGGTTACCGACCACCGGTAAGAGACCAGAAAAAAACAAGAAGGTTCCCAATGACCTAGTTATAGACCTAACTAGTGCAACATTTGACAAGAGGTCTCTAAGGGTTAATGATGTAAAAGATATCAATGTGAGATTCATCAGTATGATATTAGGTTATAAAGCCACTCATGCTAATAGACTTAATTCAGTTTCAAGTTTATGCATTAAGAGTGCTTATGATATGGTAACACACAATGCAAAAATTGACATATGTGAATGGTTAAAGGATGAACTAATTGACAACCTTGGAAAGATCAAGAAGGACAAGAAAGGAACTTTTAGATTTGGAAATCTGTTAGTATGCCTAATGCTACACATAACAAAACAGGTTCTCGGTATAGGTTATAAACAACTTGGATATGACATACCGGTAGGAAAACAATTGACTGAACTATTCAATAACATGAGTGAGAACAAGGAGAACAATATTCATGACTTTTTCCAAGCATTAAAGACCAAAATGAAGAAAAGAATAAGGTTATCTCATAAAATAGTAGATAAATACAAAGATGATATATGCTTTGTTATTAAGAAAGATGAAATTTGGATGGAAGCGGTCATCCCAAGGACAATTTGGGTAACCGAGATGGGCTATGAAACAAATGATCACATAGTTGAAACATATGCTAAAGCACTTTTGGAAGCCCCCAATGAACCTAAGGAAGAAGTATTTGGTAGTGCTAAGACTATAGAAAGCCAAATACAATCAAAGAAAAGAGTAAAGAAGGTTGAGGCATTTGTAAGGAAAGGGTCCAAACAAGAAAAAGCCATTAAGGAAGATGTATTAAAGAAAACCGACATAACAGAGGATGAGTTGGCAGCTCCACAACCTGAAACTCACCTATCACCAATAGGTACTTCTTCGGAAGGTGACATGCTAGCAACTTTTAAAAGAGTTGTAAGAAAAAGGGATCCCTCACCGACAACCACACCTTCACCTAGAAGAACAAGGCAAAAGCAACAAGCAGTGAGATCTCTGGTTAGAAAGGCCACACCAAAGAAGAAGCTAACACCTAAGAAGAAGAAAAGGACAAACAGAGACTTGGCCCCTCTTGATATACTGCTAAATGAAATCAAAGAGGAAGGAAAACTGAAGAACATAGAGAAAATTTATAACACTCTAACAGCTGATGAGAAAGAGTAAGTTGAGAACAGTGTTATATTGCATATGGACATGTACAAGAAATTTTTGATGGAAGTAGCAAATGAAATTCCTGATGATTTATTCAAAAGACTTGAGGCCAGAAGGCAAGTAGTGATAGAATTAGATAAGAAAATAAAAATTGAGAAGCTACTTGTTATATATCTGGTAAACTCTCCAAAGGAAATTGATTATTTGATTGCTCAAGCAAACCGGTCAGTATTCTCTACTGCACACCAGCATATTTCACTAATGGTAGGAAGAGTTAATGAAGTGACAGAGGAAACAAAAGATGGATGGGATATATTCCTTGATGACAAAGAAAAACAAGAAGAGTACATGAATCCCAAACCTATAAAGGTATATCAGAAAGATAGAGACAAAGGGAAAGGCAAAGTTGGTGGACCACCAAGCATCAAAGTTAAAGACAACCTACCCCCACCGGTGAAAACAACAACTACTGAAGATCAACCGATAGCAGAAAGTATGGATGTAGATGATAACAATCCTAATTCTGAAGTCCTATATACTGTGAATGTTGATACTCAGAAGATCAACATAATAGTAGACAAAGATACAACTAATAAGTCAGTTATGGCTAATGAGCCTCTGGTAGCAGGGAAAACAGAGAAACCGACAGAAGATACAGAAAAAAAGGTAGAGTCTGAGTCATAGACAGAGACAACACAACACACAGAGAAACCAAGAGAGCTAAAGGCTCCAGAACAACATCAACTGGAACAGGTACATAAGGAAACAGTGCCACCGATAATTAGTGAAGTAGGAAAACTAGTGCTTAAAGAAATGTAGACACAAACTGACCTACTAGAGGTCAATACAAGCATGGTTACTTCCACCGGTACTCAGATTGTTGGATCATCATCAACATTCAAATCAACAAATGTGACTGAGGTATTACTTGATTCAGTCAAGAAAATAACTGATTGTAGCTCACAGGCTTATAAAGCAATTGATGATTCTATACCAATTTTGAAGGTAATAGCTCCCAAATATAATATAGATAATAAAGATTCTTTAGGACAATTGGATACATTGTGTAAATATATCTCAGAAAATATTGAGAAAATAAAGGAAGAGTCAGTGAAGGATAAGGTAGAAATTGAAAAACAAAAATTCTTTGATGAGGAAATAAAGAAGTGTAACATAGATTTTGACACACTTCTACCGGAACTATGTAATTTGTTGAAAGAATACAAAAATCTGTATAAAGATACATGTAAAACAAACTTTTTGACTGTAGATATTGACAAGAAAATAAGCAAGGCACAGGATGAGATAAATAAACTTGCAGACAACTTTGTCAAATCACCTGATACACTATCAGTTTTTGAAGAGAAGATAGAAAATTTTGAGGAAGAATTACTCAAATTGGAAAGAGAGAAAGAAAGAATAATAAATAAGGCAAAACATTTGAGATCTAAACTAAGTCCAAGACTAGACTATTTAGCATCTCTGCGGAAGGAAATTTCTGAGGCATTAACACAAGGAAGCAAAACACTGGCAGAGCATTTGCAACATCTCACCGGTATAGTGAAGAGAACTGAGACAACAATAAAGGATAGTAAGAAGTTTATGGATAGTATAAACTTAATTTTGGGAGATCTTTTTCAGATAATAACTACCCAGCTACAAGGTTGAGGATATGGATAGATGAAACTACAAACTCTACTGACATCTTGACAACCTTTGTCATTGATGCCAAAGGGGGAGTAGTGGGATGAGAAAATTCAAAACATAGGAATCATATGCTCAGGGGGAGCTCTCACATTTTTGATAAACATTTTTGGTAACATTTTTGGACTACACATTTTTGGATACTTTTTGAAATTTCTCATGAGTGTTGCCATCAATGCCAAAGGGGGAGATTGTTGGCATATGAACACTCCAATGAGACATTGTATGTGATTGAAGGTTTTGTCATTGATGGCAACCTTGCAATCCTATGGCGCCGACAAGACATTATACCAGCAAAACATTACACCGACAAGATAGTGCATCGACATCAGCAGATCACTTAGGACACCGACACCGGCACAGAAGAAAACAAGTATATCGGCACAGAGGCCGACAAGATTTTTGTTATACAATATTTTGTTTATTATTGTAAGCTGACTTGGAAAATTGTAAAATGACTCTTATATATAAAGGAGATCATTGTAGACATTTGTAGGTGTGATGAGGAAGAATTAAGGAAAATATTAGGCAGACCTAATGTGCAAAATATAGGTCAAAAGGTATATGTAAAGAACAGAGAAGGAACCGGTACTGAATCTGGCATTGAAGATGCTATTGTAAAGCAGTGCAAGTCATTGGATTAGTATAATCCTTATTGTAAGTCAGTGTGACTTTGCATTTGTTGGATTTTGCCAAGATCAAGAAGTCATTGAAATGTACAAGATAGAGACATAATATGGGACAAGAATAAACTGTATTCTCATCAATAGAAAAATGATCAATAATCAACTGGATTATAGTTGTTACATACAATGTAGATGAGCCTGCTTATATAGGCAAGGCTAGGGATATGTATGAGCACACAAATATGACATGTGGCTCAATAAGAAACAAGGGTAGGTAGGTAGGAGAAATAATATAATATTCCACATGAGGTGGATCACCCACCGAAGGTGGAATTATCACTCCACAATAAGTGGATATGATAGTGTAATAACAAGATCAACACCATAAGAGGTGGAATTTCTCCTACACACACTATCTCAATGTGACACAAACACCCAAGTGTCTCATATCCAAACTACTATGAAATGCATTATCCTAAGTAAACTTAAGTAAGTGTAATAATATCCATGATGAATAATTATTTACACCAACACCCCCCCTTAAGTGCAACTTAGGGGAATGCACTTAAGTCTACAATGCAACTAAGCAATGCAAGATGGGTCCCGGCTACGAGGCCATGTTAGGTACCCATGCACAAATGCAAATGCATGCAAACCAATGCAATGAAATCTCTCACAAAGTGGGGAAAGAGAGAAAAACCCAATGGGAAAAAACCCTCCCCCAAAAAGAGAGATGAAAGCTATACAAAAGAACTCTCATAGAAGTATGTGAGGAACAAAACCCCATGTGAGGAAAAAGTCCCCCCCATATGAGAGAAGAAGAGAAGTCAAACTGTGATCATCCCTCAATGAAGAATCTGTACCAATGATAGAAGCTCGATGTATGAAGAAACTGCTCCACGAACGTCGAACAACATTCCTCCCCTTAGGAAGAAACAAAACCAAAGGTGTATCCATGAAGTCTCCCCAATCATGAAGGGAAGATGTATGAAGAAAACTCATGATGAAAGGAATCTCTGAAAACTGCTCAAGTGTCCCCATGTCGATGCTGAAAGATACCCCTTCCAAAGATGGTAAACTATGCCATACTGCTGAAAAAGGAACTCCAACATCTAGTGAAGATGAATGTAGAACAATATCCAAAGACTCATGTGTCTCCTCAAAGAATAAAGAGACCTCCTCCAACTGTTGTACATAAGTATCCACAATCATGTCAACCTTGAAAGAATGATCATGTAGAGAATGAACAAGAGGGTCAGAGTGTGCCCTCGCAACAATCGAAGAAGGATCATCTTCATCAAAGAGAAGATGAATGTCATCAATGATGTCTCCCAAATCTGCAATGTAGGATTCCACAAACAAACCTGCAATATCTGTCAAGTAATCATCCCATGAATCTGAAGCTGGAAGACAATGTATATCCTGCTGCATTGAATCACATGAAGGCAAAACTGTCGCATTATCTGCATCATCAAGTACAATAGGTGATGTGATATCAATATGAGAAGATGAAGTACAAGACTCAAGAACTGGGTTACATGTGAGAATCCCCATGTTCAAGTGTCCAAAGTTCTCCTCAAAATTTGAATCATCACAATAAGTGTGATCATCATGTGTAGAATCATCAAATGTGAAATCATCATCATCAACAAAATCTGAAAAGGAGTATAACCGAGATGCATGATCAACCACCCCAGTTGCAATGATAGCTCTAGTCTCTATGTCTCTAATAAAAACTGAGTCAGGTGTGAACTCCACAACTCTCTTAGTTGCACCATGTGTGATTTGATAGATAGTCAGGTGTGAACTCCACAACACATCATTGAAGGAGTTATCCCCAATGTCAATAGATCCTTTCCCAATTACATCCATGTATGTATGATTGCCCATCAAAATCTGAGGCATGGTGCAAGGCTCAAATGTAGAGAACATAGACTGTGAAGATGCCATATGATGAGAAGCCCCTGAATCTAGAAGCCATCTCTCTGAAGTATGATTTGTTGTAGCACATAGAGCTTGTCCTTTTCTTGTTCCAAAAGAGTGAGTCTTTCCACTTGTAGAAGCCATGAATGCTTGCCCTTTTCCTTTTGAATGTGAGGAAGTGGAAGTTGATGAATCATCCTTCTTGTAGACTTTAGGCAAATCAATGTTATGCTTTTTGATGATATGTGTGAGCTCATCAATCTTCTTAGTATGGCAACGATGTTCCTCATGACCAATCTTTTTACAATAAGCACAAGTAGGTCTCTCTCTCTTTGGTGAATTATCTCTCTTGGAAGAAGATGAATCTCCTTGTTGTGGAGAAGATTGTGCTTTTTCCTTAGGCTTTGATTGCCATTTCTTCTTGTTTGGGTTGTCCTTTCCTTGATTTCCTTTGTTCCCTTGATTTGCCACTAATGCTTGAGAGTTAGAACCCTTAAGAATGCCCATGCTTATCAACTTAGTTTGTTCCATCATCAACATTTCATTGAAAGCATCAAATGTAGGCATTTTGTAGCTTGAACCCATTGTCATTCTATGAGTTTGGAAACTAGAAACAAATGCTGCATATTCTTGTGGAAGCTTCCCTATCAAGTTGAATATCAATTGAGTATCCTTTTTATCAATGCCACAATCTTTGAGTTGTGCCCTCAACTCATTTGCCTTAGTGACATAATCTTGTATAGTATCAAAGTTCTTGGGATCTAACATGGTGAGATCACTATCAATTTGATATCCCCTAATCTCATCAACTTGACCATACAAGTCTTGAAACTTTTGCCAAGCATCCTTGATTAGAGTGCATTTCTCAATATGAAAAATGAGATCCTTTGATACATACTTTCTTAAGGTACCAATTGCCATGATATTTTTAGTGAGCCAATCTAAGTGACCAACTGGATCAGCCTTAGGATCAGCTGGAGCAACAATAGTTCCATCAATGTAATGAGTGAGTCCTTTTTCCATAAGTTTACTCCATGCATCAATTTTCCAAGTAGCATAATTATGTGGAGTTAAGAGAGGAAACTTAGAAGAACCCATAGTAGCAAAAAGGAAAGAAAACAAGAGCACAAGAGCACAAGAGACACCCCCCAAATTCAATCAATCAAAGTACCCCCCCTAAAGTGATGATTTTGGCACTTTATACTTAGTGCGATTACAATGAGCCACTTGCAAAACAAGGCAAAGTGGGCTTATGATGCAAATTTTACAACTTCTCAAATGAGATACAAGAGACTTCAATCAATAGTGCAATGAATCTAACTGAGATTCAAGCAAATATACAAGTACCAAGATAGCCAAAAAAGACCAAGATCTGAAAGTACAATTTCTACTTACAATGACATCAATCTGATAGCATCATATGAAAGTAGATGAAAAAATACGCACTTTCAAAAAAAACGGCACCTAAAAAGGAGGTCGGATGACCCCAAACGAAGCCTCTGAAGTTGCAAAAACTGGGATTACTCAGGGACAGTCACCAAAAACTGCATTTTCTGAAAAATCCGTGCATCAAAATCAAAAAATTCTTTCACCACTGCGGAGAGCACGAAATTCTAGCCCATTTCAAAAAAAATTGCACCCAAAAAAAGGAGCAAAAATGAGCAAGTTATGGCCATTTGAAGTTGAACTGCAAAATCAAAAATGCAAATGAGAGGGGGTCAAAAAATTTCCAAACCCTACTGATGTGGCGCTGACGTCAGCAAAACACTGTGTTAAATTTGACAGTCGTATGACCGTCACCAAAACTTCGCTGCCTCGCTGACTGAGCGTCCGTACCGTATGGACAACTGCGTGGATAGCTGACTGGATGTTCCGTACTGTACGAAATCGATGATGTGGCAAGGTGACGTGGCTGCTGATGTGGCAGTCCGTACTGCTGACCGGGCGTACGGAGAAGCTGACTGTGTCTGGGTGATGTGGCAGATTAGCTGCCTGGCGTACGTGTTGACTGTGTCCGCGTGGCAGTGTCGTGCGGGCGGAACCGGAGCAGAGGGAGCCGCGGGCGCTGGCGGAGCTGCGAGCGCGGGAGCCGCCGGCAGGGAGGTTGCTGCGGAGGCGAGGGCCGGCGACGAGGCGGCATTGCCGGAGCGGAGTAGCTGCACGGGAGGCGCAGCGGAGTTGAACGAAGCGGGAGACGGGGTTCGGACGGGCGTGGAGAACCGGCGGTGGCCGTTGGGAAGCGGCGCTGGCCGGTGTCGGAAGGCGTAGACGCGGGAGGCGCGAGCTGCCGGAATTTGCAGGTGCACGGGAGAATGCACAGGCGCTGGGAGACGAAGGCAGCCGGGAGGAACGGGGGCCGCTCGCGGGAGGCGGCAGTCGCGGTGGACGCTGCGGAGCAGGGACCGGTGGTCGTGCAGGTCGGCGAGGTACGGGCGCCGACGGACGGACAGTCGGCAGGCGCTGACAGGACGGCGCGTCAGGTATGGGTTCTGCACACAGCCTGCAACACGTACAGTCGGCACGGGGGGGGGTCTGCGGACCCCCCAAAAAATCGATTTTCCCTTTTTTTTTTTGATCACTTTTTCAATTTTTTTGATTTTTTTCGAATTTTTTCAAAAAAAAATTTTGATTTTTGATTTTTTTGAAAACAATTTTTCAGAATAAGGAAAATTTTTTTTTTTGAAAAAATAATGAATATTCGAAAAATCCGTACGATAAGCAAAATTGGGGAAAAAATTTTTCCTCACCAAAATAGGCCAACTTTATAACCAAAATTCATGGAAATGGCCTTCCGGACGCAATGGCGAGGTCGGATCTGGTCTAGGACGCCTCCAAATGACGATGCTCCTCAGATCTGCCTCTTGACGTCACAATAATGCCTCTTCAAGACGAATCAATGAGACTCCAAAAGCTCTGATACCATGTTGGATTTTGCCAAGATCAAGAAGTCATTGAAATGTACAAGATAGAGACATAATATGGGACAAGAATAAACTGTATTCTCATCAATAGAAAAATGATCAATAATCAACTGGATTATCGTTGTTACATACAATGTAGATGAGCCTGCTTATATAGGCAAGGCTAGGGATATGTATGAGCACACAAATATGACATGTGGCTCAATAAGAAACAAGGGTAGGTAGGTAGGAGAAATAATATAATATTCCACATGAGGTGGATCACCCACCGAAGGTGGAATTATCACTCCACAATAAGTGGATATGATAGTGTAATAACAAGATCAACACCATAAGAGGTGGAATTTCTCCTACACACACTATCTCAATGTGACACAAACACCCAAGTGTCTCATATCCAAACTACTATGAAATGCATTATCCTAAGTAAACTTAAGTAAGTGTAATAATATCCATGATGAATAATTATTTACACCAACAGCATTGAGCAGTGAGCTCTAGGCAGTTGGCCTTCCTGCATGTGCAGGGCCCTATTATAAGTAATATTCTCTTATTGGCCAGTGAGTGAATATTGTGGGTCACAAATCCCACTGAGGTTTTTCCCACACCAGGTTTCCTCATTAAACATCTTGTGTTGTGGTGTACTTTTCATGTGGATGTTCTTGATTCTGTTTATTGCATTATTTCTTGCATACTGGTACACTGTTATATTATGTTCTGCATGTTTTAACTTAAGAAATTCTTATTACCGGTTAGATATTGATTCACCCTCCCCCCACCCCTCTCAGTATCTGTGGGACCCCTAACAAGTGTAGCAATTACTCCTCCTAAGAAAGTTAGGTCCATTAATGGAAAACCTTTTAAAGGAGAAACTTTTGACTTATACAATAGATTCATGCAATCCAAGCAACAATCTTATAAGACCATTGCTCGTATGTATAATGTTGGAATCCAAGAACACTGAGAGGGGGGGGGGGTGAATCTCAGTTCTATTGGCATTTGGCATAACTGAAGCATATCAGGTGATGTAGTTGAAATTGGATGACTGCATCGGTAAAAGATAGAAGTCTATTTGTGATGAAGAGATTGAGATTCTATGAATAGATGACATGATCAGTTATTTGTGTTGTCATTGCTGGCAACTGATGTTCCTGATGTTTTGTTTTGTCATCTAAGTGATTTGGTTTACTAGAAGACAGGGTTTATCGACAAAGAGCTAAAGTATGTGAAATAGGACTTTAACTGGTAAAGCATAATTGTTTTGATTGGATCGATTGAGCAACGATGATCGGTGTTTGTGGTTTGGATGGTGAACTTGTATCATGGAAAGGTGTATGTGATTGGAACCAGAACTTGTGATGATTACCAGAAGGCATGTTTCAAATTTCTGATGGAGGTTTGTTAAGGTTTTAGTAGGTTTTAATGACCGGTGAAGAAATCATCAAACTGGTAATGATTTTTGTTATGACGGTTATCGAAAACGAGTCTACATGAAGTTGGTAACACAACACAACCTGCGTGAAAGATTTGATAGCTGTTTTGGCGTGATTCAAGGAATATTTTCTTGGGAATCAACAAAATGCTCAGTAGAGTGTTTTGAGGATACAGATCGAATTTTTGTGATGAGTTAAGATCAACCAATGGTTGATATTGCATTGAAATTTGTTGTAATGATATGGATAGTGATCTATTATGATCTCTTGTAATCTAATTGTAAATTCATGATGTGATTAGGTTTTGTGGCCGACCTAGTTGAGATGGCTATTTATGTTGACATAGCTGATGTTTATTGTGTCAGTGGTCTTGGAGAATGTGTTAAGTCGTCCAAGTGAAGTGTGTGTGTAGGGGAAAATGTGAGACTAAGTATGGAAACCTTAATCCCACTCTCATACACACTCATGGAATATGAAAGAGCCTAGGGGGGTAACGCATGTCAGCTACTTCTTATGAGAAAGAGAGAGTCGTGGATTACCTCTTAGGTTTTCTTTTCCTTTGTTGTTGTAGACACCTAAAATTGTCTTGTCTAATTAAATAAATCTTTTTATTTATTTAATCATTTTTATCCTACTTCTTCTATTAATTAAATAAACATTTATTTATTTAATTAATTCATTTATCCTCTTCTAGCCTTATTTCTCATTTAAATAAATACTTTTATTTATTTAAATTATCCTTTCCTAAATTAAATAAATATTCTATTTATTTAATTGATCCCACTTCCTCTATTAATTATTTAAATCTTTATTTATTTAATTAATTCATTATCCTTTTCTACCCATGACACATGTCATTCATCTCTTAATTCCTACACTACCTACCCTCTCATTATTTTCTTATTTTCTCTACCTAACCTCTAATCCTAGCCGACCATCTATCTTTTACACCTCTCAATCTTATCCCTCCATTTCTTATAGTGTCTTCTATATAAGAGGATACTCTCTTTCATTATCAACCCTATTCAACTATTAGCACTCTCAAGCATTCTAGCATTCGAACTTTCATATGCAATCTAGCTATCAACCACATTTCCGTTCTTTGTTGAGCTCTTGTGCACAAATAAAATATGGGAGCAAATATATCAAGCAATATCAATGGAGATAGGAAGAATGGAGATTCAAACCCTATTAGACATGTGATGGTATCATCTTTGTGATTTTGTTGATTTACACTATCTTAGGTAATATTTATATGTTATGGTGGATATTTGTTATTGATTAATAGTAGGGCGTAACCCCTACCAGTTGGGAGTCTTCTGTATTTACAAAGCTGAAAGTGGCGCATGTATGGCCACATGAGTGGATGCCCTTACTAGCACCTTTTTATTTTAGAAAGCCAAAATCCTTCTGGTTGTTGGGGCAGGAGGTCAGACCTCTGGAGAGGCCCACACACATACGGTTCTTAGTAGAGATACAAAGTTCGCCATGGAGAATTTTCATGGGGACTAGTGCTTGGCTACCTCAGAGAAGTGATTGTCGAGGACAGAGCCAGTGGGGTCAAGCATCTAAGTATCCTCTTTGAATAGCGTAGCCTCGGGGGAAACCCCATGTGGGATCAACAACTATTACCCTGACCAACCTTAAGAATTGTGCTTGTCTTCTTTTAGACATTCAAACATTCAAAGATCAAACATCAAAACATTGTGTCTTTTGCGTCTTCAAGTGTATGTAATTTTTTTTTACATCAAGCAACACACTTTCTTTGGAGCCATTTTGAGTCCAAACACTTTCAAAAATTGAGTCCTCATCAACATTGTGTCCTCTTGTCGCAAAAAATAGTAAAAAAAAATCAGATTTGGTCACAACAGCAACTTTACAAAATTGGAAAAATTGCACTCAGTTTCTGGAAACGCGTCTATGTAGTGTTTAAACACGTCTGTGTCATTTAATCATGCCTATTTTATCACAAGAAAAACTACATTCACAAAATCTCAGAAATGCATCTGTGCAGTGTTCAAAAACGTTTGTGTCAGGAAACCGCATCTGTGAAGTATACATGCACGTCTGTGTTCAGCATTGAGAAACACTTACAGTTCAGCAAACAAGATCAATCAGTTTCAGACTTATTGAGCTTCCTAGGTTATCTCTTTGGGTTTTCATCTAGCATTCAGCCTATTTATGGGTCTCACAAAGTCCATCATTTCTTTACACCTTGCATTACATTCACATTTGTTTAAACTTGAGTCACAAGGTTACTTGCTTGTCCTCATCTTACTTCATCAACATACTACATACAACAACATTTTTTTAAGTGGTCCCTCATCATGGTCTATCACCTTTGGGTCTCATTTGGTCTTACTTAGAGTCAAGGTCAACTTACCTCATCAAGAGAGACTATCGTCTCTTTGGAAGCCACACCTACTCTACTACATACACACTTGGTCTTACACTTTGGACATTGCAAGTGCACTTCAGATTCATTTACATTCCATCCAACTCTTGGTCTTCCATAATCTTTCCATTTTCATCTAGTCTCACACATCTTGGTCAAGACCTAGTTCATGGTTGAAACCCGTTCCCAAAAATCTAGGAGAGAAGCTAAATAGGCTCAAGAGTCCGCAAACATGAGTGCCTATGAGTATGACAATGATATCTTCTTCAATTCTGATCATACCACATTACCTGACATGGACACTTATAGAAACACTCAAAATGTTGAGAATGTGGATAATACAAACAACAATGATACACATAATGACAATACATACAACATTTTAGTGCATTCAACAAAAGTGGAAGACTCTATTTTGGATCCCCATTTTAATAGATTTGTTGAGGAAATCATGAGAAGAGATAGACAATATATCTTACAAGTGATGGCACAAAGTGGAGCTAAGATACCTCATGATTTTGACATGTCTCAAATAGTGGAAAATCAACCTATGCAAGAAACTCAACTCAACATGGATCAAAGGAGACCTAATAGTGGAGGTACTAGAGGACCATGTTTCGTGCTTGATTCACCATCATCCTTGTTTCAAAAACCTGAGGTCCCAAATACACATGGTCAAGCTTATGATACTCATGAAAGAGCATCTCATGAACAACTCCATCTACATAGACCATTATGAAAGTCTTATGCAGATAAATACACTCAATTGCATACCATTGCTAAGGACCAACCTCAAAAGCAATTGGATATCCAGAGGCATGCTCAAAATTTAGACACAAGTAAACCCCATGTCATATTTGGGGGCAACACACAAGAACAAACTCATGACATGCCTGTAGAATATGATATACATGGACAAATCATATATTCCATTCCTCATTATGACTCTATACCAATTGGTTCCCATACGTAGTATCATTATAGACCTCCTCCATATGAACATGTTTATGATCAATAACATCCATATATGTAGTATCCTCTTCCTCCACCTGATGACTCAGGCATGGGATATGGTCCAAGAAGTCCGTCTCCACCCAAGAACAATTTGGAACAATAAATAAAGGACTTACAAAATAAGATGGAGGACATCAATACACCAAAGCCAAATTACACAATGAGAGACATGTGTCCCTATCCATTTGATAGAAATATTCCAATGCCTCCATTTCCTACACATTTCATAACACCTAAGTTTGATAAGTACAGAGGCAAAGGATACCCTAAGGAACATATAAGACAATTTTTCACAACTTTCATTAAGGTAGCTGCAGAAGAAACATATCTAATGAGATTGTTCCCACAAAGCTTAGGTGATCAAGCTATGGAATGGTTCTCCCAACTTCCACCTAGAATTAAGTCATGGGGTGATCTAGTAGAAGATTTTATCCAACATTTCTCATAAAACATAGAGACAGAAATATCAGACACCACTTTGTGCAACACCAAGCAAAAGGATGGGGAGTCATTTTCATCATTCTTACAAAGATGGAGGAATTTAGCCAATAGACGCTCTTGTGAAATTCCACAAAAATAAATGGTAGAGATGTTCACATAGAATGTCCACAGAGAAATTGGTTATGACTTAAGGAAAGCTTGTTTGTCTACTTTTAAGGACATCATTGAGAAAGGATTAGCAATAGAAGGTCTTAATTGAACAAGGAGTAATTAAGATATTCAAAGAAAACAAAGAGGACTTTAAAGGAAAAGACAAGCCACAATTTTGGAACAAAAACAAGAACACAGTAAATGATGGCGTTGTCGATGCTAACATAGTGAGACCCAAAATCATTCTTTCTGGATCAAGTTCTACAAACAACCAAGTGAATACTCAAACAACTTCCAAACCATGAAGGAATTACACCCCATTTGGAGAACCACTTGAATCATCTTTCAAGAAGCTAGTGGCAAACAAGATAATAACACTTTCAGACAATCCTCCATATGAGCCAAAGGTCAAACCAAATTGGTGGAATGATGACGAGTACTGTGAATATCACAAGAGAAGGGACATAAAATAGGAAATTGTCATCAGCTGAAGAACATCATACAAGATCTTATTGATAGAAGTGACATTGAGATCGAAGGACATTCATCCAATCAAGAACATGAGATTTTTAAGGAACCATTCCCTAAACATGATAAGGGAAAAGCCAAAGCCATAGATGAGCAGACCAACTATACTAGAGCATCCTATAACTATGATTCAACTGTTAATCACATTATGATGGACAATTATGTCTCTACCATTATCATCAAGGACAAAACACCTGAAAATTCTACCCAAAGCTGTCCTACAAGGAATTGGACCTTCTTCTGAATCTACCTTTGAATGTGATGTCACAACTCATTGAGGTAAGATCACTTTGCAAGGTGCTCTAGCTAAAACCACCACTTCCTCAGCAACCAAACCTGAGTATGATCTGGTAGAACAGTTAGGGAGAACGCCCACACTTATCTCCATCCTTGATATTTTGCGCATATCCCCTACACATAAAGCCATTCTTGACAAAACTTTGAGAGACACTTATGTCCCCACTGATCTGAATGTGGACCAGTTTCAAGCCATGGTGGGATACCTTTCCATTCCACACTCCCTTACATTCATGGAAGCTGACAATGGATCTATAAGCCAACCGCATTATGCACCTTTACACATTGAAGCCATCCTACACAAACATCGAATAAAACGAATTCTGATAGATGGAGGAGTTGGTCTCAATATATGTACTTTGAACACAATAATATAATTGGGATATTTTGATAAAGTTGTGAATGCTACAAACAAAATTACCATCAAGGCATATGATGATGAAGAGCGTTCATCCAAAGGCATAGTCACCTTACCTCTCAGAGTAGGGCCGGTTACAAGGGATGTGGTTTGTCAAGTCCTAGACCTGGATCTCACATACAACATATTGCTAGGACATCCATGGATTCATGAGATGAGAGAAGTCTCATCTACATACCATCAATGCATTAAGTTTCCTCATAATGGATTTGAAGTAACAGTTAATGGTGATCCTAATCCATTTATATATTGCAATAACTTGAGGCCAAAAGCCAAAACAATAATTCCAATTAATAGAGAGGCTATCCCATCTTCTGCATATATTGACCTCGAATCATTAAAACCTTCAACATCAAAGCAAGGTGAGCTTAAAGGGAAATATCAAGACAAAGGCATGGGTGAATACAATCTAAATCAAACCATGTACTTGTGACAAGTTATGAGTTCACCAAAAGAATATGGATGACCACATCCTTCTAAACGGGTATCTATCATTACATTAAAATGGGATCCTACTATATTCCAAAAGTGGGGAGAAATGGAAGAAGAAGACTTATACAAAATGCTTTACAAAGACCCTGAAGATGGTACACAAGATCACATCAAGATACTATGTGAAAAATATGGAAAAGGATTCAAGATCCTACCAAAGTTTGGGTATGACAGTAAAAGTCCTTTTTGCTTAAGAAAAGAAGGTATCATTCATGATAGACCTACATTCAAATTCTCTATGCCCATACTTGTTGCATGCATAACAATTACCATTGAATCTATAGTATCTAGGCTTATCATTTAGGAAATAAGGATAATTGTTGTAAGCCTTACTCCTACACACATTAGCAATATGTCCTTCTTTAAGACAATTGAAACAAACAGGTTTAAAATTTTGCTTACCTTTATCCTTTGATGTCGGTTGCTTCTTTGATGCTTCAGCATTTGTTCCAGAGGTTTCACCTTCGTCATCACTGAAATAACCAAGTCCATTGGTATTCTTGATCGGTTTGGCAGATTCAAGCTTTTGCTCTAGCTTGACAGTACTTTTGCTGAACTTAGCAAGTATTTCCTTTGACTCAGAGAGTTCTTTGGAAATAATAGTATTTGTTTTCAATAGGTTTTCATTCTCAGAGATGGCAGTGTTCAGTTCTCCTTGCATGTCTTCCTTTTCCACCTTTCTTGTATGGAGTTGAGCATTTAGGGTACTCATCTCTTGTTTCAACTTGGAGATCTCAAAATCTCTTTCTTTCACTAGGTCTTCATTTTTTCTCCGGTTCTCAAGCTCTTGACACATCCGGATAGTCAGTCCTTCCAACTCCTTTCTTAGGTTGGAGTTTGATTCATTTAGCTTATTTACTTCTGCAATTAGGGCTTCCATATCTGCTTCATCTGCAGAACTATTTTCAGACAACTCCATCAACTTTTCTACATGTTCTCTCCTTTTTGCTTGAGATGCCTTGTATTTGACCATAAGATCATCATAGGCTTTCTCAGACTGAGTGAGCCATTGAGTAAGTTCCCTCAAGGTGTATTCCCCCATATCTCTTTCCAAGTGGTTAAACTTATAGAAAGGGTGGCTCTGATACCAATTGATAAATACTAAGAGGGGGGGGGTGAATTAGTATACCAAAAAACACTGCACTTAAACACTTAAATAGTCTAAAGATAAATTGGTAAAATAGTTTAGCAGATAGACCGGTTATCACACATGCAAACCAAAATGCAAATAAAGCATTCATCCACAAAAGCAATACAACCATAACACAAAATATTTGACGTGGAAACCCAAATGGGAAAAACCATAGTTCGATGGAACTCACAAGTCACTATCTATAGAATAGAAACTAGACCGGTTAAGGTCTTACAATGTTCTTCACCAGAACATATCCTGTTAGGAATCTCAATCTCTATTAGGAGATAAGTCCAATCAAGGACTACCTTGCTAGAGGATTTTAGATTCACAGAGGTGAACCACCTTGTTAGAGGATTTTACAAAAGGCTTTTGGGCCTACCCGGTTAAGGGCTACAGACTTGTCAAAGATGTGAGTAATCAACAAGTGTTTGATCTATCTAATAGCATAGACTGCTCAGTTAGATCCTTGATAGCTCATTCCTAATGCACTCCTGCATTACTTCAGTCTTCTACACATTCATATTCTTTTCAAATCCTCAACCACCTTAAACCCTAGCAACAACATAAACCCTTTCAGCAACAACCTAAAACCCCATACATGATGTCCTTTTAAAGGAATCTGATTTCATGTTGGTCCAATAGGATTACATTTCAATTTCCTAGGTTCAATGAATCTAGACATACTCAGTAACATGACACAAGAAGCACTGCCAGTGTGTTGGCACCGTCAAACAATCGATGGATTGGTAACTCATCACAAAGAATTACCGGTTCATACAAAAAGCCGGTTGCTGGTTTGACAAAAAATGAAGACTGGTAGAAATGTGTTATGCCGCTTTAATCCCTCCTACCGCTTGAGGTCAACATGCCACTTTAGACCGGTAAACACATTCTGCAAAACATCAATAGTCTAATGACTATAATACAACATACCTACAACATACCGGTTGGAACAAATACCGGTTGTGCTCTAGCTCATACATATAAAGAGGATCTTAATGCAAGTGTGTGTCCATCAATGACAATCACAACATAAACATCAAAAATGCCAACAAACATCCATTCTGAAATGCGCTTTTCATTATGATAATTTGGACTCGTTCACAATCAAGATAGATGAGGAGAGTGCAAATGATGACCTCAAAAAATACCTTGACATACCTAAATATAATTATATCTGCACCCTAACACCTGCTGACTATGAAAACATTGAAGGCCTTCCCCTTGTTCACCACCAACTTATTGACTGGGACCATTAAGGACCTATACAATTCGACATATTCCAAAATGATGAAGCCTTTATCAACTATTTAGGCATACGAGATGATCTTCCACTTGGGGACCATAAGGTAGGATACACTATAGAACTCAATAGTGTGACATATTTTGGTGAGGGTGTTGGGCCTTCCAATCGCAAAAAGATAAAAATAAAAACAAATCATGGGTTTTATGGTGAAAACCACATTGTGGCACTGTCTGACTCCAAAAAAGTAAAAAGAAAGGATGTATCTGAGGGTGAAAACCTCTCTAAGGCACCCGAAGATGGAAGGCTTGACATTCTCCAGGCATCATATGAAGAAAAATTATCCATGTTAGTAGAGGAGACCATAAAAAAAAACATTGATACAGAAGAGATTCCACATAACATATTCCTAGCACAATCTCTGACAGAGAAAGAAAGACCGAAGCTCATAAGTTTCTTCATAGAGTGACAAATCAATTTTGGCATGGTCATATGTCGATATGCTTGGACTAGATCCAGATTTAGTAATACATCATTTGACAGTTAAACCGGGGGCAAAGCTAGTGAAACAAAAATTAAGAAAGATGCATATACAAGTGGCATTATTGGTCAAGGCAAAGATTAAAAAATTGTTGGATGTCAGATTCATATGCCCAATTTATTATCCTGAATGGATCTCAAACTTGGTACTAGTCAGTAAGCTGGATTGTAGCATCAAAATATGTACAGATTTTAGAGACATCAATAAGGCTTGTCCTAAAGATGATTTTCCACTGCTAAACATCGACCTGATTGTAGATCTCAAAGCAAGTCATGCGATGGTATCTTTTATGGATGAATTCTCTGGCTACAACCAAATAAAAATTGCATCTTAGGATCAGCACAAAACAACATTTACTTGTCCTTGGGGAACTTTATGTTGGAATGTCATGTCCTTTAGCCTAAAGAATGCAGGTGCTACATACCAACGAGCCATGACCACTATCTTTCATGATCTCATGCATGTAACTATAGAAAATTATGCTAATGACCTCTCAGGAAAATCAATAGGCATAGACACACATTTGGACATCCTTTTAGTCATTTTTGATCGGTTGGAAAAATACAAAGCAAGACTAAACCCCAAGAAATGTATCTTTGGAGTAACCTCCAGGAAGCTCCTAGGATTCATTGTTTCTAAAAGAGGAATTAGAGCTGACCCCGCAAAAGTTAAAGCAATCCTAAAAATTCCACCACCAAGAAATATATGTCAACTTTGATCTTTACAAGGAAGATTCCAGTCCATACGAAAATTCATAGCACAACTTGTAGATAAATGTCATCCTTTTCAGCACTTGCTACACAAAAACGTCAAATTCAAATGGGATGATAACTGTCAATAGGCTTTTCAGATACTCAAAGATTATCTTCGGAATCCACCAGTCTTGATGCCACCAGTCCCATAACAACCCCTATTACTCTACATATCAACTACATCAACAACACTGGGGGCACTCTTAGCACAACAAGATGTTGAGGGCAAAGAAAAGGAAGTATATTACATTAGTCGTATTTTGGTTGGTTATGAGTTAAACTACACACCAATTGAACGTGTGTGTCTCGTTGTGGTTTTTGCTTCACCAAAATTATGACATTACATGCTAACTCATAAAACTAAGTTGGTCGCAAGGATTGATCCATTAAAGTACCTTCTCAATAAGGTGATGCTTACTGGCAGATTAGCCAAATGGGTGATGCTCTTGAGTAAATTTGACATTGAATATGTAGACAAAAAATCAATAAAGGGACAAGCTATCGCAAATTAGTTAGCAGATGCACCCATGATAGATGATACTCCTTTAACTTCAAAGTTTCCAAATGAATCCATCTTGACGGTATCACACACAAAGCCTTGGCAACTGTACTTTGACGATTCATACACACAACATGGTGTAGGAGTTGGCATCCTCTTTATCACACCTCAAGGGGATTCCATTCCAAAATCATACCAATTGTCATTTCCTTGCACTAATAACATAGCAAAATATGAGGCATTAACAACTAGATTATGGATTGCAATTCAATGGAAGATCCAAGAACTTCATGTTTTTGGGGATTCTCAACTAGTAATTCGTCAAGCAACCAATGACTACCAAACAAAGGATGAAAAATTAATGCCTTACAAGAAAATGGTAGATGACTTCAAGCAATATTTCATGAAGTTAACCTTTGAGCAGATACCAAGAAAGCAGAATCGAGTCGCAGATGCCATGGCTACTATTGCTTCACTGATCGATCTATCGCAAAATGAAACCCGCTATGAGTTCTTGGTGGATAAACTTTTGGTTCCCTCATATGAGATCACTCCTACTGAGATGATATGTGTCATTAGTCCTAATTCCCAGTTATACTGTTCCATTTTTACATACCTTCGTAACAACACCCTTCCTCCTAAATTATCCAGCAACCAACGCTGCACTTTCATTTGCCAATCTTCTCGATACGTCATTTTAGCTAATATCCTATATTGTTTCGGTCTAGATGGTATTCTCCTTAGATGTTTAGAAAGGGACAAAGCTTAGATTGTGTTACGTGAAGTTCATGAAGGAATATGTGGTCCACATTCTAGTGGTCCTACCTTAGCCAAGAAACTCATCAAGACTGGATATTACTAGCCCAATATGGAAAAAGATTCATATCTATTTGTCAATAAATATAAGCAATGTCAAATTCATGGAGACCTTATTCATGCGCCAGCACAAGAACTTCAACCGATTGTGACTCCTTGGCCCTTTTGCCAGTGGGGACTCAATCTCATAGGCAAGATTCACCCTCCTTCCTCCAATGGCCACAAATTCATTATCACTACCACAGAGTATTTCACAAAATGGATTGAAGTCGGGTCTCTTACACTAGTCATTGGAAAACAGATTACTACATTCATTCTCAACTATATCATTTTTTGGTGCGGTATTCCTCTTTCCATCATCACTGATAATGAACATCCCTTCAAAAACCAAGATGTTCATGAACTTTGTGATCGCTTCCATATTACCCATCATTTCTCCACTTCCTATTACCCCCAAGGTAATGGTCAAGCTGAGGCATCTAATAAAAATATTCTTAAAATCCTCAAAAAGGCAGTCGATCACGCTCGCCGAAATTGGCATATCCAAATTAATCCTGCACTTTGGGCCTACTGCACAAGTGTTCACACACCTACAGGAGCCACACCTTATTCACTTGTCTAGGGCATTGAAGCTATCTTGCCTATTGAGGTTGAGTTATCATATTTACGAGTCTCTTTGCACAACATTATCAGTGATGAAGACTATAGGGTCTCTCACTTACAAGAACTAGAACTATTGGATGAACGAAGACAAACTACTTTTAATAATCTCAAGGCTTATCAATAACGAATGAGTTGCAACTACAATCATAAGGTAAGGCCTCACACATTTGCAGTAGGTGACTTAGTTCTCAAGGAAAACCCCAAAAATTAGCAAGACAGAGAGAAGAAGGGCAAGTTCGAACCAAATTGGCTTGGTCCTTACATCATCACAACAGCCTATGGATCTGGTGCATATCAGCTCTCAACCACAGAGGGCAAAACTCTGGAGGATCCTATCAACAACATGCACCTTCACAAGTTTTACACATATCCCTTCAGAATATCCTAATTCAAAAATACATAAAAATCAAAAAATTCAAAAATACAAATAAAAAATCATAAAAATAAAAAATCGTGACTTGGTGAAAACCTGGCAAATAGGCACCTTGTGACAAAAAAAATTGAAACAAATAAAAAAAGTAAACAGAAAAATATTTCGTCCAATGGTGAAAACCACTTCGGTGGCACCCTGGGCAAGTACCATGGTGAAAATCGGGTTACCGGCGCCATGTGTAGAGACATTTCTCCTCCCTCCTTCAGGATTCCATTTCATCCTTTCATTTTGCACACACTCACAACCTTTCCATCCATAATAAATCAGCTCCTATCTGTGGCTAAGACAAATCCTACGTCTAGTGATGGGTGTGGAACTGAGAGCATCACACGCTCCAGGGAGTACAGTTTCTTCCAGTTTTATTCAGTCTATCCGCGCACAATATGCAATAAAGTCTCGTCTTCTTCTCATTTTCGGATGAGACACAACAGCAATAGGCTTCAACAAATCAAATCTTTCAATAGACTCAGACAACATTATGGTTCAATGCTATCTATCCTTTTGTGAACGAAAACATTGTGACGACAATCAAATAGACTTATACAAGTGACAAGAGACACTAAACTTGAGGACTACAGTGGATGTTGGTGTCGAGTCTTGGTTTTCTTTTGATTTTATTTTTTTGGTGACATGTCTTTTAGCTTTTCTGGGATGTCTCTGACTAGAGATTTTATCTCCAGGATGTCTTTGACTAGAAAGGCAAGGATGGGGTATCATCACCTATTTTTCTTTGTTGTCTGTAGATTGTCTCTTAGTAATTCTATGACTTGTCCAAGGATATGAGGACATTGTGAGTCTAGTGTAAACTGGGGCATTCCTTGTTTGCGACTGTCTGATATCCATGCAAACAAGTACAATGACTTTCCGGGTCGAATATATGCCTCGATTGTCATAGCCTATTTTCCATAATAAAGCTCAATGATGATAATAGCACAAGAAGCTCTTTCACTTTCATATCTTCTATCTTTCATCCCCCTTCTTGATTGACCTCCATCATCCTTCTTGAGTCCATGTAGCCCGTTATCACATGACTGAGTATAAAGACACGCCAAAAATATTTGCATTTCATGTAGTTTGCACCTGCATTACCACATATTAGCATTTCATACATATAGATATCACAATTACATCACATCCTGCACACAACACATGCTAGCACATTTTACATTTTCATCATGTAAATAGTTATTTGCATTATCATATTCATCTGCATTTCATACATTCACATTTGCATCATGCATAACATATTAAAAACATAAAAGAACAAAAAATATATATTGCATTTCATCATGTACATATTTGCATCCATATCATAAGCATCACATAGGTACACATGCATATAGTTGCCGCAAGGATGAATCACCTCATATATATATATATATATATATATATATATATATATATATATATATATATATATATATATCTCAAAATCATATGGCTACAATCACCCGAAGGTGTCATCATACAAAATGGTACAAAACTGATACATAGGGAGCCCTCTAAGGCTATGATGAACTCCCTCCCTCGGAGCCAGTTGGCCTCAATGGAGTCTGAGCCTTGGAAGTCCCTGCCCCAGGATCATCTCTCCTGCCCCCTCTATTTGGTGGTGGTGGAGGACTCATGACCCCACCACTAGACACTTGTCTCCTGTCTCTCCCTCCAGAGGTCGCCATAGTCCGCGATGGTCTCGAGAAGCTCCTAGCTCACTGATTTGGTGGTACCACTCCACAGTACAGGTCTCGCCAGTAATCTATCTCCTCACCTTCCCATAGAACATAGGCGTATCCGGCCCCGGTGTCCTCTATTACTTGCTTGTCTTCCCTCAGTGCTATCTCAGCCTCTGTATAGCGTTGAATAGTTTGATCCCTCTCCTGCTTAGTGTCCCTTAGCTGTCTTTTGAGCCTAGCCATATCCCTCTCCAGATCATGGATCTCATCTTCGTGTTCCTAGTAGATCTCCCTCAAGGATAGTATCTCATCCTCCTCCTCTCTCCCCTCACCCTGTCCCTGTGGTTGCTCATGTCCCCGTCCCCATCCCTGTACCTGTCTAGGAACCTATGCTGCTAGCACCTATAATGGTAATCCATCTCTACCCCTCACTACATGCATCTGTCTCTCCTCTCCGCCCTCTCTCCTCTAAGCCACCCTCTCTCTACCACTGAGCCCCACCTTTGTCATCGGCCTCTACCTCTGCCATCTCCACTATCATCTCCACCACCTCCACCATCTCTCTCTATCGGCTCCCCTGGATTTGTCAGCCGTGGAAATAAATGCTCTGCCCAATATGCAGTGTATTCTACATCCATCCCTACATCCTCTATATCTACCCATATGTCCCAAGGCATAGGAACCATCTCTAGAAGTGGTGTCACAACCTAATCATATGACAATAATGACCCTAAATGCACCATATCCCTCACGGTTTGGGCATACATCCCTAACCCTTGTGGCATCCTGTGTATCCTATTGAACTGCCTACATACCTTGTCTATCAACTGCCTTTAAAAAATATATTGTGTCCTCCCTATCAGATACCTACTCCTGAACACATATGACAACTCCACTGCACCATCCTCCCACTCCTCGCAGTCTAAGTATGACCTCCATACCACAATATCTACATCATCGATCACCTGATGCTAGTACTCTAGCCTCCCAATCCGTGGCTTTGAAGTAATCATATCATACAAGTGTACATAGTTGTGTCCATGTCCTCTTCCTCTAAAGTGTTTCAGATGTGTAACCGGCAGATGCTCATATGCCCATACCTGCAACAATGTCACTTTGCATCCTAATCCTACTACTCCATGATATACAAACTAATGCAGCTCATAGTACAAGTGTGCCAGCAAACATGGCCCCCCATGCAAACTTGGTGTGCCTAGTCACCAATGTCTCCAGAGTCCTCCCCCATCCCATAGCCAACCCTCATGTCGCCCTGTCTGGACAGAGGAACCCACTGATAACTCCTGCCAGCACCTCTAGTAGGGTCAATCATGTCTGTGTCATGGTGTCCCAAGCCACATGTCTCGCCCTCAACTCCAATCCTGGATCCTGGAATACTTGTCTTAGTGCATCCTTGTCTCCCTCTCGATCGTAAGGAACTAACTCCCCAATGATCAATATCCGTTGTATCCTATATACATCCTCTAAGGTGACTATCATCTCACCCATTAGCAAATGAAAAGTACATGTCTTTGAGTGCCATCTCTGAGCTAATGCAGTCAGCAATCCCATGTTCGCTCGAAACTCAAGCACATACATAATATATCGCAGGCCCGTAGCCTCAACTGCTGCTCTATCATCAAATGTCAGCTCTGGTTGTAAACTCTAAGTTGAAGGAAATCTCTCCCGTGACTCCAGCATCTGTAGGTCCTCCTGCAGTCAAGAAAATCAACTGTGTCAATCCTAGTAGTACTCCCCGTTCATCACAAAGTGCTTCTTTTTATCCTAGTGCTTATATCTATCATATGGAACTTTATCCTAGTAGTACTCCTTGTTCATCACAAAGTGCTACTTTTATCTTATCTCCTAGGGCACCTAATTGGATGTATCCTCTTGAGTATCTTATCCAATTGACAGCGTATGTTCTATCACAAAATTGTCAATTTCTATGGTACTCCTTGTTCATCACAAAGTGCCTCACTTTATCCTATCCTAGGGCCTCTTCTTGAGTGTATCCTCTTGAGTAGTTTCTTGATTGACAACGTATTTTCTATCATAGAATTGTCAATCCTAGCCCTATTTTCTATCCTAGTCTTCCCTAGAGGACTTTCTTGAGTATATCCTCTCAGCAGCTTATCCTATCGACAGTGTATGTTTATCACAGAACTATCAATTCAACTTTGAAGACATAAATGTGCATTTATGACACAAACATGCTTACATCCTTCAGAGACATTTTTGTATTTCACAGATATTCCTGAAACACATAGGTGTGCCTCTGTTCTGCATAGATGCACCTGCCTTGCATAAACGCACCTGCACTTCGCAAACATGCTAGCATTTGACATAGACTCTTTTACAATCATAGACGCGGTTGCAATTGACATAGATGTGCCTATTGGGACTCATTAAATTTGATTGAATTTGAGAGGCCCATTTCAAAATTTTGCTCTGCATTTCCAAATGATCATAAAATGAGTCAGTTTGAATGGCCTAGTTAGAGAGAGGATAAAATGGAGCCAGTCGATTTTCAAAAGGTAAGGCTTGGGAAGTGTGTCCTACACCTTTCATTTGGCCTATGCAGTGATGTGCAACTTTCAAAATTCAATTTGGATCAGTTGATCAGATACCCATTTCAAGGGGTGAGCTAAAAGTGCATTTTAGGTGCAAATGCAGATTTTATTAAGTAGCCTACTTTGAGCTCCTATATCTTTTGACCAAGTGATCGTCATGATGAAATTAAATATGGATTGAATTATATGCATAAAAGTGTGCCTCTGTACAAAATTTCAAGTCTTTATGAATTCATTTGCTTAGTTTAGCAGGCTCAATCTGTTTGCAGTTTGTATGGTTTGACAAGTCCCTGTTTCAGCTACTAGTCGGAGCCTTGTTTTGCATAAGTGTAAAAGTTGCCTCAGTGAGTGTCATGTCAGAATGTTTATTCTGAGTTATTTTTGGTATAAATGACAAGCTATGTTCCCAGTTTCAAGCTCCTGCCAATCCGTTTGATCGGTTTACAAAAGGGTTTCTTGAGCCATCTGTTCTAGTGTTTTGTATTTTCATTGCCGCATCAGTTAAAGTAGCTATTTTCATGAGAACACCATTTGCACCCAGTTAGCTTTTCGGTCAAACTAAGAATTCTAAGATTTTATATGTACTTCAAGGTACCTATGCCTCAAATTTGAGGGTCTACGGAGATCGTTTGATATTTTTAAGAAAGGCATCATGTGTTGCCTGCGCATTGACTTCATCAAGTCTGCAATGCCGACAAAGTCAATTGGTCATCTTTGACCATTAATATCTCTTCACTTGGGATTCATCTTGAGAAATTTCTTGGTAAAGTTCATGTTTGTATATTAGAGTACATGTCTGTCAGATGGCGAGGTCCAAAAAGGTGTTTTGACCAGTTTGAAAATTACGTCTTCGCGGTTAAATGCGAAAATGTGGCGCAAGCGCCTGAAAGTTGCAAAACTCAGTTTGATGATCCGAAAATGGTGCCGATCAATTCTAGAGGTTTGTTTAAGTTTTTTGAGGCATTTTGAAGGTCAGTTGCATGAAAATGAAAAAAAAATTTAGTCAGACCCACTTTGGGTCCCGACCTGGCTCATGCCCACGCATTAATTTTGTGGGGAAATGTTCTTATTTCACTACATTTCAACCCCTAGAGATAATCAAGAAAGTGATTGATACTATAGCTTACTCAAATTTGAATGTTCTACATTGGCATATTGGAGATTCCAATTTTCTCCAAACTTATGGAATGGTGTTTATAGCTTTTTAGAGCAGTATACAATAAAGGATGAAAGGGATAAACGTATTAGCAGAAAATTGATGTGCCTGAATATGTTGTTTCTTGGGGCATTGGATATCCACAATTGTGGCCTTTTTCTCATTGTCAGTAACCACTTGATGTGTATTGCTTAATGCCATGACCTTTGCTAGGTTAAAGCCAATGTTTCCTTCAAGTAAATGCAATCTGTAGATGTGAAGGCAATTCTTCCTGGGGCTGCGTGAGAGGGAGGTGTTAAAAGGTTTTAAGAACCTTCAGCAAGTAAAATTCCAAGAAAATGTCATTGCCCCTGCATGGTAGACCAAGGTGTTCTAAAATCTTCAAAGCAAATTTCAATTGGCATAAAAGCCAATCTTCCTCCCCTCTGCGTGGTTTTTAAGAGCCTATAAACTTCAACAAATGCCAAATCCTCACGTGGTTGAAGAGGCTACAGAAAATTTTATGCAAGTGCTAATGAAATCCCCTGCATTGTATCTTCCTTCTTGCATGGATTGGTGTTTGGCAAAGGCTTCAAACCAAATGCAATCAGCAGCCAATGCCAAATTCCCCATGTGTTAGCAGAAATCAGAAAACTCCAGCACTCCCCCTCCTTTGCGTGGAACATGGAATTGATAGCAATTGACAGGTCTGAAGCATTAAAGTCCTCCCTCTCTGTGTGGATGTTTGGAAGGCTTCAAGAAAATCTTTGGCAAATGTAATGCCAGTCCTCCCTGCTGCGTGGAGAGTGAAATTGGAAAAAGTTTGAAACAAGTTCAAACAAATGCAAAGTTTTAGATGTAAAGTGGCATGTGGTGTTGATAAAAAGCATTGGAAATTTTTAGCAAGTGCAATATGGCAGGTCCATCCTCCCCTCTGTATGGTTTTTGAGCAACATAAAACTTCAGTCAAATGCTTATGGTAGGTTAAACCAGCTCCACGATCCCTCCTTCACATGGGGTTTGGCAAGAAAGGTATTGAAATCTTGAAGAAAATGTTATTGGCAGTTGTTGGCAGCCATTAAAACCCAGGAAAAGCTTCAGAAAGTGCAGTCCCAGGAAAAAACATATATCCCACATTGGCTAGGCGATGAGGTTTTTTGGTGTTTAAATGCAAGAACACACCCATTCATAGTGTCAAAGCCTCAAGGGCTTTTGACACAAGGTGTCGGTTGGGCGCCTAGGAGGACCCCACGCATGTGGGTGCATTCCCCAAGGTGACCAAGGAGGCTAAGTGGCGACCAGGAGAACCCCACCCACACGGGCATGATTCTCGAGGTGATTTTTGCAGAGAAAGGGCGACTTAACCAGTGAGTAGGTTGCAGGAGATCTGATGGTGCACACGATTTTGTGGAGTGAAGATGCATGCCAGTTAAGCTTCACGAAATGGTGAAAGATTAATGAGTGAGAAGGTTTGGAGAAGATCAATGGTGTGCGCGATTTTGCAGAGTGAAGATGCATGTCAGATAAGCTTCGCGAAATGGCGAAATGGTAAAGATCACGCATCTTGGAGATGATCTGACGGTCGGCGTTGTTTTGTGAGACGAAGATGCACACCCGTTACCCTTCATGAAATGGTGAAAGGTGATGTGGCAAGTCCAGGTGGAGGTCCAACTCGCGAGTCCCACTGGCATGTCACTGCAGTGGCAGTGAGGTGGCATACAACCAAGAAGTCCAGTGGCGGTGACGAGGCCAACAAGTGGCGAAAGGTGAGGTGTCATCCTAGGTGGTGCCCGATGGATCCTCCTGACGAATCACAAGCTACCATGTGGTAGGATGCAAGGCATGTGAAATGGTGAAAAATCAAAATTAAATGCATAGTTGAAACTATATGAGAAATTAAAAAATTTAAATGGCAGAGGTGCATTCCAAATTTAATTCGTCTGAGAGGTTATTTTTTCCCGAAAAGGAAAGTATTATATACCGTTGGAAAGCCCTCGGAATGAGGAATGCAGTTATGGAATTAGTTTCAGCAGATCTGAGATATTTTGAGAGTAGTTTCCATGGGAAGGAGAAAGAAAATGAAATTCAGCTGGACAAAGAGACACTTGGCAATTTCGGTTGCAGACCTAATCTTTTTCCCTCCTATTCTTATTCCCAATTCTTCTCAATGGTAAGGGTTCCAGAAATTTGGAGAAATGCTCCAGATTTTCATGGTTTCCAATTATGAGTTTTCTTCAAGATTGTATAGGGCAGGGCTTTTCTTTCAGTAATGGAGTTCAATTCTTTGTTGTAGGTGTTCTTAGTTGTAGGTTCTTGTGTATGTAAGGCATGCACAAATTCGCATAGAATTTGTCTCTGAAATGTATTCTCATTTTATTCAAATCCGATTCTTAAGGAGGATCAAGTTGGTCATAAGCAACTGTCTGTGAGTGTAACGCTTGTTTGTAGGTAATCTTCAAGGAAGATTTTAAATTCTGTGAGTAAACATTAATAAAATAGGGTTCATGTTTCTGGATCTGATATTTTTTGTGGATGAGCTAAGTAATGCATTTATGCAAGGCATTAAATGCAAGAATACTTAAGAATGAAGATGGATCTGCAGTATAAGTTTTCATCTATAGTTTGATGTGTGACTCTATTGCCCTTGGATAAGGCATTGATCTTGCAATTAAGGGGATTCTCAAACCAATTTAAAATCCAATTATAATATCTTTATTTTATGTTATGTTTTGAAATGTTTCATCTATCTCATACTCAAGCATGGTTGAGTTGTATGTGTAGATCTATCCTATCTGCAGTAACCCACCTGTTGCTGAGCCCTGGTGAGATCTGTCTGATTTTGTTGATGCTGTCATAGGTGTGTAATGGGTTTAATTTTAAGCATCAAAGGTACACCCACCTAGGTTTTGCAGAGCCTGAAGAGTAGAAAGATTCATATCCTTGTCATGTTGTCCAAGCCTTGAGGTTCTTCATAGATTGAATTAGATACTTCATAGATTGATTGCAGATGTACTTGGGTTAATTAGTTTTGATGAACAACAATGCCTAGCCTACCCAGACGCGCCTGGCACAAACACAGATGCACCTTAGTGTTTTTTACCCTGCTTGACATTTTTTGCAATCTACCTAGAGCACATTTATTGCACTACCTAGCATGAATTTATGACAACAATTAATGCAACAATGTACAAGGAGATTTTGTGGTACTCACTGGCTCTCATGCATCTGTCGACCTTTGATATCGACAAACACGATCGAATCTGTGCACCAATGCCATCATTGCTGACTGCTCTCTGCTCTCTCTGCACTCTAATCTCTTAGGTGTGTGGATGAAAATGAGGATGTTTTCCCTTTTAGTCTATCTTATAGACTACCCTATCCCTAGTCTCCTGAGTCAGTCTTCTTTATGCCTTGACTCTGTCACTCTATCCTATCCAGTCAATCCGTTCTACCCTTTCTTATCTAGAGATTGTCTACGATCTTTTCAGACATTTTCATCCAATCTCTTGAGGGGGCATATCATTCCCATCTTGGGGAAACTTTGTATCAGTTCATCTCATATTCTTTGAAACAATGCGACAAGCTGCATTGTCTCAAAGAGGGGAAAAATGTAGACACCTAAAATTGTCCTATCTAATTAAATAAATATTTTGTATTTATTTAATCATTTTTATCCTAATTCTTCTATTAATTAAATAAATATTTATTTATTTAATTAATTCATTTATCCTCTTCTAGCCTTATTTCTCATTTAAATGAATACTTTTATTTATTTAAATTATCCTTTCTTAAATTAAATAAATATTTTATTTATTTAATTGATCCCACTTCCTCTATTAATTAATTAAATCTTTATTTATTTAATTAATTCATTAGCTTTTTCTACCCATGACACATGTCATTCATCTCTTAATTCCTACACTACTTACCCTCTCATTATTTTCTTATTTTCTCTACCTACCCTCTAATCCTAACTGACCATCTATCTTTTGCACCTCTCAATCTTATCCCTCCATTTCTTCTAGTGTCTTCTATATAAGAGGATACTCTCTTTCATTATCAACCATAGTCAACTATTAGCACTCTCAAGCATTCTAGCATTCGAACTTTCATATGTGATCTAGCTATCAACCACATTTTCGTTCTTTGTTGAGCTCTCGTGCACACATAAAATCTAAGAGAAAATATATCACACAAGATCAATGGAGATAGGAAGAATGGAGATTCAAACCCTATTAGACATGTGATGGTATCATCTTTGTGATTTTGTTGATTTGCATTGTCTTAGGTAATCTTCATATGTTATGGTGGATCTTTGTTGTTGTTGGGCTAGGGTTTTATGGTTGAATTCATTTAGTCTTTCAATATTATTGTTTCCATTTTTGCCATAAACAACTGTAAATGTGAGAGAGGTATGCTGCAAAATGCAATCTAACCTAGAAAGCAAGTTAGCAAGAAAATCCTAATCTAAGAATTCATATCAAAGAGCAACTGATACACTGCTGAAAAGTATAGATTAGAAGGAAAAATCAAAGGTGCACCTGTGTCTGAAGTTTGAGTAGAAATGTCTGGGACCAGGGTGCCATGCCACTATCATGATTTTGCAATTCTGGAACTGCAACTGATAGGACGGATTTTGTGATCTACAAGGTGTTGTTCTGCCAATTCTTGCTGACAGAGGGCAAGACCAAGGTGCTACGCCCCTGTCTTGGGCAGGACCAGGGCACCACGCCCCTGTCCTTGATAGATTTTTGCACTTCTAAGGTTTCTGGGTGGTGTATATGTCTGTTCTAGATCTGTAACTACTTCCAGATTCTTGTTTTTGTACTTGCAACCAACCCCAAGGGAGAGGTACAAGTCAATTGTCAGTCGGTGATCTCCTATTGTTCTTCTATATCTTTAAAATCTCCCAATTGATAAAATGATGTTGATAGTTTTGATACTTAATGTTAAGTACAGATGCCAAGCTAATAATATGAGAGAGGGGGTGAATCATACAAACTTAATCCTCCATAAAAACAACAGATTCAACCTCGGTAACATATACTTTAGTAATATAACCAAAACTGCTAAACATGCAAACTCATAAGCATATAAACATCATAACACTCATAACACCAGATTTAACATGGAAACCCAAATAGGGAAAAACCACTGTGGGATTTCGGACCCACTAAGAAATATACTCTTCTAAAGTATGCTCGGTTAAAAGAAAATCCTATTAAAGATTACAAACACATTGCTAGATGTGACCCAGTTAAGGGATTTCCCTCAGATCTATTAGGATCTTCACCTTTTTAGAAGTGACCTTGTTAAAGGATTTCAAACACTCAATCAGAATGTCACCTTGCTAGAGGGTTTTACAAATAAGACTATTAAGTCCACTCGGTTAAGAGATTTTCTGTCACTTTACAAAATAACAGTAATAAAAATCTATCTGCAACTTCACATCTAAAATGCTAAAGCAGATTCTTATTTACTTAATACAATGTGGTCATAGGACTTACCTTGTCCATCTGCTAGGCTCTATACTCTGTTATTAAAACAGGTCTTCAAGCTTCTGTGCTCGGTAATCACTATGTAGCATCCCTGTGCATACACTTGCCCGCATACATTGTTTATCAATAGTTCCTTATTTATAAACAATTTGCCAACCGCTTAATCTCCTTGATCTCATATCCCATGATCAATCATAGCCATCAAATCTTCAAACTTGACCAGGTTTAATGTATCCTTCGATCTGAAAACATTTTACCCCGCCTTGGAACTTGCATACATTTCTTGAAACTTGTGCTAGGGTATTGTGGTTCAATTTGAGCTGTAGATCTTCCTGTCAATTTTCCTTTGCCATAGATCCTTAACAACCTTTATACATGTTGTAACAATCATTTAATCATAACCAGCTCATCAGCTTCCTTCATTAAATAATGCTTTTATTCATTCAATGCATTCTGTTATTACTCGGTTGCAACTCGGTAAATACTAAACTTCACTCGGTAGACATTATGCCTTCATTAACCGATAGCGATAACCTTAGGGTTTACCGACTAGGTTCTTTGCTCGATAACATAGTATAGTATTAACCTTACAATCAACAACATATGTAGGATATGAAAATAATCTAAACATCATGATCTCATCATTGTCTAACTCAGTAATAGTTGCCCATTGAATAACTTATTCCTCCCCTTATTCATCACATTCTTTCTATGTCTTTTACCGACATCTTTATACTCACCAAATCATACTTCTTAAGATATGGCAACATCATACTGAATTAGAAAATCAATTTCTTGACATCAATGACAAAATAATAATATTAAGACAGTAAACATCCTTAATCAGTTATGTCCATAATCATCAACAACCTTCAAAATATCCTTATTGAAATGCCAACAATCTCTCATTGTTTGTTATAATGCCAACAATCTTCCCCTTTGACATTGATGGCAAAACCAATTGATTTGACCTAATTGATTCAGATTGTTGTGAGATTCTGAAATGCTCTCCCCCTGTCATCAGTCTTCTCCCCCATACATTAGTCTTCTCCCCTTTTCTTCAGTCTTCTCCCCCTTTGACAACAATGCAAAAAACTAAAGAACTAAAACATGATTTCTTCTTGTATGAAGTGATTTCCTGCTGTTATGTGTCAACTTTGTCTCGGTCAAAGCATTTTGTCTTCAATTCCTATTCCCTGTTATTGTTTCCTACACACCTTTAGAAAACCTCCTAAAGTGTGTAAATAAGCATTGACTCCTAAAATATATTTTGTAAAGTCATCGAATTGATGCTTTCACCGAACTCGGTCAGTGAATGGAAGATAGGGGTAGGACCCCTAACTTACTTCTGAGATACTCAAAAGTGTCCCTTGGTAGTGGCTTGGTGAAGATATATGTTATTTTTTCCTTTGTGCTAACATACTCCAACACCACTTTCTTCTCTTGAACTTCTTCTCTAAGATAATGATATTTGATAGAGATGTGCTTTGTCATAGAGTGCATAATAGGATTCTTTGAAATGTTAATGGCACTCGTATTGTCACAGAATATAGTTACTGGCTCGGTAACTTTCTCATTTATACCATCCAATAGTTGTTTGATCCATGCTATATTGGTACAATTCAATGCTGTAGCAACGTATTCAGCTTCTGCTGTTGACTGTGAAACACATCCTTGTTTCTTGCTAAGCCAACTCACTATTCTTTCTCCTAAAAAGAAAGCTCCTCCACTTGTGCTTTTTCTGTCATCAATGTTGCCTGCCCAATCAGCATCAATATAAATTTTTAAATCAAAAACATTTCCTTTCTGATATACTAAGCCATAATCTTTAGTGCCTTTCAGGTATCTGAAAATTCTCTTGATTGTTGTCATGTGTGTTTCCTTGGGATCTGCAGAGAATCTTGCAACTATACCTATTGCATGTGCTATATCTGGCCTGCTGTGAACAACATATTGCAACTTTCCAATCATGGATCGGTAAAGTGTCTCATCAACAGATGCAGATTCATCATTCTTTGATAGTTTACAGTTGGTAGTCATAGGAGTACTTACTGGTTTTGAATCCTCCATTCCAAATTTCTTCAAGATTTCTTTTATGTACTTTGATTGAGTAATGAAAATCTCATCTTTCATTTGCAGTATTTGTAAACCTATAAAATACTTTATCTCACCGATTAATGACATCTCAAATTATTTGCTCATTTCATTTCCAAAGTTCTTGCATAAAAAGTCATTTCCACAAAAGATAATATCATCAACAAATATGGCTGAGATCAGTATTCCATTTTCATCATTCTTCTTGTACATATTGTTGTTTTCACTTGTCCTTATAAAAGCAATCTTGATTAAATAAGAATGAAATCTTTCATACCATGCTCTAGGTGCTTGTTTCAGACCATATAAAGCTTTGTTCAATTTACATACCCGATCTTTATTCTTATCTTAAGCAAATCCTTCAGGTTGTTCAATAAAAACTTATTCTTCTAATATACCATTCAGAAATGCAGATTTGACATCCATTTGATATACCTTGAAATTCTTGTAAGCAGCATATGCCAACAATGTTCTTACTCCTTCTAGTCTTGCTACAGGTGCAAAAGTCTCACCATAATCAATTCCTTCTTCTTGGGCATAACCTTTGCAAACTAGCCTTGCTTTATTTCGAATGACCTCACCTTTTTCATTCAGCTTGTTTCTGAAAATCCACTTTGTACCGATTACATTTTTATCCTTCAGTCTTGGGACCAGTGTCCATGTGTCATTCTTCTTGATTTGATCAATCTCTTTTGTCATAGCATTTATCCAATATTCACTGTTAAATGCCTCTTTCACTATTCTTGGTTCAAATTTAGATATCAGACATGTGTTCTGTCTTAGTTTGTTCCTTGTCATCACTGGATCATTCTTATCTCCTATAATCTAACTTGATGCATGATTTCTTCTGACATATTTGGCTAATACAGGCTCGGTAGGCTCTGTATGATCTTCTTCATCACTTGGTAACTGGATATTCTCTTCATTTTCTTCAATAGTTCTCTTGGTAAGACTTGTCGGTTCAACATAGACAAATCCTTCATATTCTTCCGGTTCCTTGGAATTTCCTTCATCATTTCTTTCCGTAAATTCATCAATTTTCACATTTGCACTTTCTACTATTTTGTTAGATGATTTGATCAGACATTTAAATGCTTTACTTCTAGAAGAATAATCAAGAAATGTTCCTTCTTCACTTTTGTGATCAAATTTTCCATTTCTATCTGTTGGTGTAAATAATTATTCATCATGGATATTATTACACTTACTTAAGTTTACTCAGGATAATGCATTTCATAGTAGTTTGGATATGAGACACTTGGGTGTTTGTGCCACATTGGGATAGTGTGTGTATGAGAAATTCCACCTTTTATGGTGTTGATCTTGTTATTACACTATCATATCCACTTATTGTGGAGTGATAATTCCACCTTCGGTGGGTGATCCACCTCATGTGGAATATTATATTATTTCTCCTACCTACCCACACCTATTTCTTACCTACCCTTGTTTCTCATTGAGCCACATGTCATATTTGTGTGCTCATACATCCATATGGCCTTGCCTATATAAGCAGGCCTCTATTCATTGTATGCAACTATTGAATCCAGTTGATTATTGTTGATCATTTCTATTGATGAGAATACAGTTTATTCTTGTCCTATATTGTGTCTCTATTTTTTACATTTCATTGAGCTCTTGATCTTGGCAAAATCCAACATGGTATCAGAGCCATTGGGGCTTCATTGATTTGTCTTGAAGAGGCATTATTGCGATGTCAAGAGGCAGATCTGAGGAGCAACATCTTTTGGAGGCGTCCTAGACCAGATCCGACCCCGCCATTGCGTCCAGAAGGCCGTTTCCATGAATTTTGGTTATAAAGTCGGCCTATTTTGGTGAGAAAATTTTTTTCTCCAATTTTACTATAATCGTACAGATTTTCGGAATATTATTATATTTTTCGGAATTTTTATTTTTATTTTCTGAAAATAGTTTTTCAAAAATAAAAAATAAAAAAAAATTGAAAAAAAATTCCGAAAGCAAAAAAAAATTGAAAAATCAAATAAAAAAAATATATATATATATCAAAAAGTTTTTGGGGGTCCGCGGACCCCCCCCCGGTGCAGAGTGTCCTTGCAAGTTTGTCGTTCGCCGCCTGACGCAGAGCCCGTACCCGACACTGTCGCGACCGCTGCCACGCCGGACTCTCCCGCCGGCGCTGCCGTCCTCGCTCCGCACGCTGCCGTAGCGCCCAGTGCCACGTCCCGCCGCTCGCCTGCAAAACAGGTCCCGTCGCCGCCGCCTCGCTCCATACAGGCTCCGCCGACTCCTCCCACCACCGGCGCCGGCTCCTCCCGACACTCTCTGACGCCTACTTCCACACGCCTCCCGACGCCAACGCCGCCACGCGGACAGGCCCACCTCCTCCGCCACGCGGAAAACCGGTGAACCCACGCCCTCCACGTGGCAAGCGGCCACTGGCTCACGGGTACAACCATCACATGTCAGCAAACAGTGCAACACATCAACTGCCACGTCATCAGTATGGACTGCCCAGCCACTTGCCACGTCATTTGTCTGTACAGTACGAACACCCAGTCAGCAGATAGGCAAAGTTTTTGCGACGGTCATACGACCGTCAAATTTAACCTAGTGACTTGCTGACATCAGCGCCACATCAGTAGGTTTTAAAATTTTTTGGACCCCCCTCTCATTTGCATTTTTGATTTTGCAGTTCAACTTCAAATGGCCATAACTTGCTCATTTTTGCTCCTTTTTGGGTGCAATTTTTTTTGAAATGGGCTATAATTTCGTGCTCTCCGCAGTGGTGAAGAAATTTTTTGATTTTGATGCACGGAGTTTTCAGAAAATGCAGTTTTTGGTGACTGTACCTGAGTAATCCCAGTTTTTGCAACTTCAGAGGCTTCGTTTGGGGTCATACGACCTCCTTTTCAGGTACCGTTTTTTTTGAAAGTGCGTATTTATTTGTCTAATTTCACATGATGCTATCAGATTGATGCCATTGTAAGTAGAAATTGTACTTTCAGATTTTGGCCATTTTTGGCTCTCTTGGTACTTGTATATTTGCTTGATTCTTAGTTAGATTCATTGCACTATTGATTGAAGTCTCTTGTATCTCATTTGAGAAGTTGTAAAATTTGCATCATAAGCCCACTTTTCCTTGTTTTGCAAGTGGCTCATTGTAATCGCACTAAGTATAAAGTGCCAAAATCATCACTTTGGGGGGGGGGGGTACTTTGATTAAGTGAATTTGGGGGGGGTGTCTCTTGTGCTTTTGTGCTCTTGTGTTCCTTCCTTTTTGCTGCTATGGGTTCTTCTAAGTTTCCTCTCTTAACTCCACATAATTATGCTACTTGGAAAATTGATGCATGGAGTAAACTTATGGAAAAATGACTCACTCATTACATTGATGGAACTATTGTTACTCCAGCTGATCCTAAGGCTGATCCAGTTGGTCACTTAGATTGGCTCACTAAAAATATCATGGCAATTGGTACCTTAAGAAAGTATGTATCAAAGGATCTCATTTTTCATATTGAGAAATGCCTTATAATCAAGGATGCTTGGCAAAAGTTTCAAGACTTGTATGGTCAAGTTGATGAGATTAGGGGATATCAAATTGATAGTGATCTCACCATGTTAGATCCCAAGAACTTTGATACTATACAAGATTATGTCACTAAGGCAAATGAGTTGAGGGCACAACTCAAAGATTGTGGCATTGATAAGAAGGATACTCAATTGATATTCAACTTGATAGGCAAGCTTCCACAAGAATATGCAGCATTTGTTTCTAGTTTCCAAACCCATAGGATGACAATGGGTTCAAGCTACAAAATGCCTACATTTGATGCTTTCAATGAAATGTTGATGATGGAACAAACTAAGTTGATAAGCATGGGCATTCTTAAGGGTTCTAACTCTCAAGCATTAGTGGCAAATCAAGGGAACAAAGGAAAACAAGGAAAGGACAACTCAAACAAGAAGAAATGGCAATCAAAGCCTAAGGACAAAGCACCATCTTCTCCAAAACAAGGAGATTCATTCTCTTCCAAGAGAGATAATTCACCAAAGAGGGAAAGACCTACTTGTGCTTATTGTAAAAAGATTGGTCATGAGGAACATCGTTGCCATTCTAAGAAGATTGATGAGCTTACACATATCATCAAAAAGCATAACATTGACTTGCCTAAAGTCTACAAGAAGGATGATTCATCGACTTCCACTTCCTCACATTCAAAAGGAAAAGGGCAAGCATTCATGGCTTCTACAAGTAGGAAGACTCACTCTTTTGGAACAAGAAAAGGAAAAGCTCTATGTGCTACTATCAGTCATGATTCAGAGAGATGGCTTCTAGATTCAGGGGCTTCTCATCATATGGCATCTTCGCAGTCTATGTTCTCTACATTTGAGCCTTGCACCATGCCACAGATTTTGATGGGCAATCATACATACATGGATGTGATTGGGAAAGGATCTATCGACATTGGGGATAACTCCTTCAATGATGTGTTGTGTGTACCCCACTTGACAAACAATCTTCTTTCTATCTATCAAACCACACATGGTGCAACTAAGAGAGTTGTGGAGTTCACACCTGACTCAGTTTTCATTAGAGACATGGAGACTAGAGCTATCATTGCAACTGGGGTGGTTGATCATGCATCTCGATTATACTCCTTGATGATTCTACACATTATGATCACATTTCTTGTGATGGTTCAGATTTTGAGGAGAACTTTGGACACTTGAACATGGGGATTCTCACATGTGACCCCATTCTTGAGTCTTGTATTTCATCTCCTCATATTGATATCACATCACCTATTGCACCTGATGATGCGGATAGTGCGACAGTTTTGCCTTCATGTGATTCAGTGCAGCAGGATATTCATTGTCTTCCAGCTTCAGATTCATGGGATGATTACTTGATAGACATTGCAGGTTTGTTTGTGGAATCCTACATTGCAGATTTGGGAGACATCATTGATGACATTCATCTTCTATTTGATGAAGGTGATCCTTCTTTGATTGTTGCGAGGGCACACTCTGACCCTCTTGTTCATTCTCTACATGATCATTCTTTCGAGGTTGACATGATTGTGGATACTTATGTACAGTAGTTGGAGGAGGTCTCTTTATGTTTTGAGGAGACATGTGAGTCTTTGGGACTTGTTCTACATCCATCTCCACTAGATCTTGGAGTGCCTTTTTTAGCACTGTGGCACAATTTACCACCTTTGGAAGGGGTATCTTTCAGAATCGACATGGGGACACTTGAGCAATTTTCAGAGATTCCTTTCATCATGAGTTTTCTTCATACATCTTCCCTTCATGATTGGGGAGACTTCATGGATACACCTTTGGTTTTGTTTCTTGCTAAGGGGAGGAATGTTGTTCGATGTTCGTGGAGCAGTTTCTTCATACATCGAGCTTCTATCATTGGTGCAGATTCTCCATTGAGGGGGGGTCACAGTTTGACTTCTCTTCTTCTCTCATATGGGGGGGACTTTTTCCTCACATGCACTTAAGGAGGGGTGTTGGTGTAAATAATTATTCATCATGGATATTATTACACTTACTTAAGTTTACATAGGATAATGCATTTCATAGTAGTTTGGATATGAGACACTTGGGTGTTTGTGCCACATTGGGAAAGTGTGTGTAGGAGAAATTCCACCTTTTATGGTGTTGATCTTGTTATTACACTATCATATCCACTTATTGTGGAGTGATAATTCCACCTTCGGTGGGTGATCCACCTCATGTGGAATATTATATTATTTCTCCTACCTTCCCACACCTATTTCTTACCTACCCTTGTTTCTCATTGAGCCACATGTCATATTTGTGTGCTCATACATCCATATGGCCTTGCCTATATAAGCAGGCCTCTATTCATTGTATGCAACTATTGAATCCAGTTGATTATTGTTGATCATTTCTATTGATGAGAATACAGTTTATTCTTGTCCTATATTGTGTCTCTATTTTGTACATTTCATTGAGCTCTTGATCTTGGCAAAATCCAACACTATCATCTTTGTGAACATAGCATCTACTTCCAAAGATTTTAAAATAACTTACATTAGGTTTCTTGTCATACCTGATCTCATATGGTGTCTTCAAAGCTCCTTTCTTCAGTTGTACTCGGTTCAGGGTGTAAACTGTTGTGCTTATTGCTTCTCTCCAAAATGTTTGTGGCACTTTCTTTTCAATCATCAGGGTTCTGGCACAATCCACAATAGATCTATTTCTTCTCTCAGCTATTCCATTTTGTTGTGGAGTTCTCGATGTAGAGACTTGTCTTTTAATACCATGATCATTGCAGAATAAGTTGAACTCATCAGATGTGAACTCTCCTCCTCTGTCTGATCTAAGACATTTCAATTCTTGCCTTGTACCGTTTAAACATTTGAAAAGCTTCTGATTTTTCTTTTAAAAACATTACTGACATCATCCTTGAGTAATCATCCACAAATAATATGAAATATTTATTACCATAATAACTTTGAACTTTCATAGGACCACAAAGATTAGTGTGCACAAGATCTAAAATTCCCTTAGAAGTGTAGGACTTACTTGTAAAGCTTGATCTTTTCATTTTACCCATCTGGCATCCTCGACACATAGCATTCTCAAGTTTTTCAAGACTTGGTGGACCTATTACTCGGTGCTTCTTGCTTATTTTGATCGGATTATCAAAATTTATATGACAAAAACTTTTATGCCATAACCAGGTATCATCTATCTTTGCATATAGACACTTATTCCAAGTTGAGTCAAGGTGAAATGTGTTACCTTTTGTTTGTGTCCCAGTAGAAGCTAACTTTCCATGCTTGTCATGAACTTTGACAATTCCTTTCTGAAATTCTATTCGATAACCTGTGTTGTTTAGCTGTGCTACACTCAACAAATTGTATTTCAAACCTTCAACCCAACAAACATCATTGTATTTTGCATTGTCAAGAAGTGTTATAGATCCTTTACCTTTTATCGGACATGGTGCATCATTACCAAATCTTACATAGAGTCCATCATAATCTGCGAATATAACAAACTTGTGTTTATCACCTGTCATGTGATGTGAGCATCCACTATCTATGATCCAAGAATCATTAGTATTTATGTGGGATATTAGGGATTTTTCTTCATACCTTTCTTCATCTGATCCATCTTTGATAGCCACATAAACTACTTCCTCTGTATCAGTTTCATCTCATTTATCATCATTGGATTCCTCATTAGCTATTAAGCATGACTTTCTATCTTTTCTTCTGAAGTCTCGATATCCTCTGTAATGATTATCTTTTTGTCTGTCATCTCAATAATCTCTCTTTTCAGTAGAATCTTTGTCAGGACAGTTAGAAGCCATATGTCCTATCTTATCACAATTGAAACATTTCAAAGGTAGTTTTCCTTTATACTTACCTTTGCCTCTTGGTAACCTTCTAGCTAATAATGCTTCAAACTCTTCTTGCTTTCTGATTTCCTCATACAGTTTGTGTACTTCCTCCATGTTCTTGCGAAATATTTCACTTTCTCCATTGTGATCTCCTTAAGAGTACTTATACTTTCTTTCATTGTAATCATTAGATTCATCAAGATGAAAAGAACTAAATGCAAATTCAACTTTATTTACTGATGACCCACTGTTATCAAAGTTACTTAACTCAAATGCATGTAGCTTACCAATAGTAGCATCTAAAGAAACTAGCATATTGGGTACAAACCTCAATTCATTGATTGCAGAGACTCGGATTGCATAAGCTAGTAGAAGGGTTCTTAACAACTTGTTATATCCTTTTCTTCAATAGTTCCACCTACTCTTTTGATTTGATTGACAATCTCCTTTAGTCTTGTACTGTACTGGTTATGTTCTCACCTTCATTCATCCTAATAGATTCAAGTTATCATCTTAGACTATCCACTTTTGCTCTTTGAACATGTTCATCTCCACCATACACAGAATTATGCTTGTCCCACATTGCCTTTGAATCATTGCAGCCTTCTAGATCATTAAACTCTGATTCGGTCAATGCAGATGTTATTTCAATCATTGCTTGGATATGTTCTTGCTTTGCCTTTATCTCTTCCATTGTCAATGGATAGGTGCTTGGTGTAATGAAATCATTCTCTAGATAATATACAACATAATCTCCAACTCCTGATAGGTGCAGCTTCATCCTTTTCTACCATGTAGAGAAACTTGACTTGTTCAGCTTCGGTGCATCCCTCTTGTACATCTTTCGATCTTTGCCTCAAGTACCTTTAAACTTTTTCTTTCGAAGTCCAAAGCTCTGATACCAATTGATAGTTCTGATACTTAATGTTAAGTACAAATGCCAAGCTTATAAGATGAGAGGGGGGGGGTGAATCATACAAACTTAATCTTCCATAAAAACAACAAATTCAACCTCGGTAACATATACTTCAGTAATATAACCAAAACTGCTAAACATGCAAACTCATAAGCATATAAACATCATAACACTCATAACACTAGATTTAATGTGGAAACCCAAATAGGGAAAAACCACTATGGGATTTCGGACCCACTAAGAAATATACTCTTCTAGAGTATGCCTGGTTAAAAGCAAATCCTGTTAAAGATTACAAACACATTGCTAGATGTGACCCGGTTAAGGGATTTCCTTCAGATCTGTTAGGATCTTCACCTTGTTAGAAGTGACCTTGTTAAAGGATTTCAAACACTCAATCAAAATGTCACCTTGCTAGAGGGTTTTACAAATACGACTGTTAAGTCCACTCGGTTAAGAGATTTTCTATTACTTTACAAAATAACAGTAATAAAAATCTATCTGCAACTTCACATCTAAAATGCTAAAGTAGATTCTTATTTGCTGAATATAATCCAATCATAGGACTTATCTTATCCATCTGCTGGGCTCGATACTCTATTATTAAAATAGGTCTTCAATCTTCTGTGTTCGGTAATCACTATGTAGCATCCTTGTGCATACACTTGCCCACATACATTGTTTGTCAACAGTTCCTTATTTATAAACAATTTGCCAAACGCTTAATCTCCTTGATCACATATCCCATGATCAATCATAGCCATCAAATCTCCAAACTTGACCAGGTTCAATGTATCCTTTGATCTGAAAACATTTTACCCCACCTTAAAACTTGCATACATTTCTTGAAACTTGTGCTAGGGTATTGCGGTTCAATCTAAGCTGTAGATCTTCCTGCCGATTTTCCTTTGCCATAGATCCTTAACAACCTTTATACACATTGTAACAATCATTTAATCATAACCAGCTCATCACCTTCCTTCATTAAATAATGCTTTTATTCATTCAATGCATTCTGTTATTACTTGGTTGCAACTCAGTAAATACTAAACTTCACTCGGTAGACATTCTGCCTTCATTAACTAATAGCGATAACCTTAGGGTTTACCGACTAGGTTCCTTAGGGTTTACCGACTAGGTTCTTTGCCTGGTAACATAGTATAGTATTAACCTTACAATCAACAACATATGTAGGATATCAAAATAATCTAAACATCATGATCTCATCATTGTCTAACTCGGTAATAGTTGCCCATTGAATAACTTATTCCTCCCCTTATTCATCACATTCTTTCTGTGTCTTTTACCGACATCTTTATACTCACCAAATCATACTTCTTAAGATATGGCAACATCATACTGAATTAGAAAATCAATTTCTTGACATAAATGACAAAATAATAATATTAAGACAGTAAACATACTTAATCAGTTATATCCATAACCATCAACAACCTTCTCAATATCCTTATTGAAATGCCAACAATCTCTCATTGTAATTGGAATTTCAACAATCTCTCATTATCTGTTATAATGTCAATAGATGTTTGGTGAATGCTTGATGATTGAATGATGAATGTTGTTGAAGACTTTAAAGATATACTCTTTCGTTGCAAAGAAGGCTCTAATACTCCAAAAACCTGCTCTTAGATTCTTAGAAGAAGACCCCTTCAAATGAAGAAAGAGAGCTCTTAAGTATGAAACCCTAGATCTTAATTTCATGTTTAGGTCGACTTAGGATTTGAATTTTCGGTTGATATTTTGGGGTTAAAAGCGTTATTATATCATAGGGTTGTGCTCCCAAATTTTCGAGAAGAAATCGATGACCATGTGCATTCTTGCCACGGTCCGACCAACTTTTCACTAAATTTTTGGGGCCGTTAGATATGATGATATTAGAGCACATCCCAAAGTTACAGCTGATTTTGAGATGTTTTGATATGTGAAATCGGGCCTAAACGTTCAAAATAAGACATAATTAGGGTTTATGATTAAACGATTCATTGGAGGAATAAAATGAAAAGGGGCACACTTAGGGTAAAGGGCCCAACTTTTTAATGTGTAAAGTGATGATACATGACCTTAGATTTAATTTAATTAATTAATTAAATGCTTAAAGGGGAATGAGATATACAAGATGCAAGACACACTAAGGCGGGTGCTAAGCTAAGTGTGAAATTGTACCACCCTAGCAAAGGTGTACAATATATGACACTACATTTAGCCCCCACTTTAGTGGTCATATGACATTATGTGCATATGAAAGCTAAAGTACATAAAAGTAAACATAATTTGAAAAATGATATATCCATAAGCTGTCGAACGAAGCCCCCAGTGGTATCTGTAGTACATGGGTAGGAACTTCACCATACAAAACCACATGTTAGATCACAAAATCACCTAACACTTACTAAAGAAGGTGATGAAATTAGTGGGTAGCTATATGCCCCCTATTTCAACTTGCTTATTTCTGAGGTGAAACAGGGTATCATGTTTTACATAGAAAATTGTGATAAAGATTGTGATGAAGAAAACTCATAGCAAGGATCTATTACTCATGCAAGCACATTATGGAACTAACACAAAGTGAGAGGGTGGACTCACGATTCCAATGCCACTGATGATGCGAGAATCGAAGCTTCCTAGCTCAAGATATGATAGATTGAAAAAAGTGTAGAAATTAGGGTTTTAAGTTTTTAACTTAAAAACATAGTCAAAAAGTGCATATCACATAAATATGAAAGTGACACTTTCATTTGTCACCTTCTAACTTTTTGTCTCTATTCACTACAGCGGAGCCCACATACAAGCCACCATGCCTCAATGCCAACCTGAGCCACCTACATGGATGGAGATCCTGCGCAAGTCCATACTCGTCGGCTGACCGCTTGATGAGGTGAGTTGACTTTCTGCTGATTGCATTTGACTTTGTCATATTTTCATAGTTTTCCAGAATTGATGATGTCATTGCCTAATCCAGGCCAAAGCCCACCCTTTGGACACCTAGGGGTCCTAGGGCGCCCTGGTCCTCCTAGAGCGTCATCATCCCAAGGGGGCGCCATCGTCCCCTCTCGCATTAGAGGTATGAGAAGGTAATGGATCAGTAAAAATCTTAATATTTTGGTTAGGAGGAGCTACAGATGTGTTGCCTTTATCATTCACACCAGAAACAGAGATAGTATTATTATCAATCAAATCTTGAATTTTACCCTTTAAAGCAAAACATTTTTCAGTATCATGCCCAGGATGATGATGAAATTGACAAAAAGATTTGTTATCAAAATAGGGTGAATTAATCTTTGTAGGATCTATTTGCCTTATAGGAGGAAGAGTAAGCACATTTTGTTCCAATAACTTATTCATAATACTATGCAATGATTCATTCAAAGGAGTAAACTTTCTTTCTTTCTTGAAAAATTTAGAAATAGGAGGCACACCTGATGCTGCATTCACATTGTTGTTGATGATGTTTTCATTGAATTTAATTGACTCTTTGTTCGGTTTAAACCTCCCAAATGGTTGTTGACTACTATCACCCTTATCACTCGGAGCCATAGGATTTGCTTGTTCCATTTGGCTCACAGTCAGTTGATAATTGTGAAGAGTTGCGCACAACTGTTGGAAAGAAGTAAACTCAGAAAACAAAAGTTTTTCTCTAATATCTTTTTTTAAATTAGAAATAAAGATTCTTTGAATATCATTGTCAGGTACTGGAAAAGAAATCTGAGCATACAAATGCTTATATCTACCAATGAAATCAGTCACTTTTTCTTTAACGTCTTGTTTACAATGCATTAAATCAATCAAAGTAACTTTAGGACTTATATTGTTTTGAAATTGTTGAATAAAATAATTTGCAAGTTGTTTGAAAGAAGTAATAGAATAAGAAGGCAATGAGCAATACCATTGTAGGGCTTTATCTCTTAATGTTCTAGTAAACAGTTTTGCAAGCAACCTTTGGTCATAAGCAAAATCGGTACATATTGTTTGAAAGGTCTTAACATGTGTTAGAGGATCACCCTTACCATTATAAAGCTCCAAATGCGGAATTTCAACATGTTTAGGGGGGATAGCTCGAACAATGTCAAGAGAAAGTGGGCTCGCAACATCAAATGTGGGCACACTAAACTTAGATTGATTCATAGAGGCAATTTGTTGCTGTAAAGAAGAGACAGTTTGTGCAAGATTGTTAATGGTCACTTCAGTCGAAGAGTTCATATTAGACGTGTTAGATTGTGATGGAGGTGTTATGTTATTGAAAGAAGGTAGAGAGTAAGGTGGTGGGACACTATGATAGTTAGTCATAGGAGATGATTGGAAAGGAGGAACACTACAAGGAGGAATGGAAGGGTTAAATGGATTGCCCCCTTGTGTCATGTTCATTTGTGGAGATATAATAGGAACACTTATTGAAAGAATGAATGAAGAAGTTGGATTGAATGAAGGAAGAGGGTTGATTGAAGAAGAGGGATTGCCCCCATGACTGGTGATCATAGGAGGAATGTCTTGTGTTGAAGTAGTCATTATGTTTGATGTAAAAGTAGGTATACTAGCAATAGAAGTCGTCAAAGGAATAGAATGATTAACTTGAGTAGGAGGTTGTGTATAACCTAAGGTTTCGGCACAACTTTTCATAGGCATCACATTCGAATCCACAATGTGTGCAATACCACGCAAAATATCAATTCCATTCTTATCACTTTGAACCATACGTTTTAGACCCTCAATTAATGAAAGAGCTTTGCTATCGGGGTATTCTTGAGATATCCATTGTTGAAAATCATCAAATTGGTTATCCAATTTTGAAAGTTGTTCTACAGAAACCTCATGGAGAGCTTCTTCATCATTAAGAGGATTAGAGGTATTACCCATGTCCTCGTTAAAAAGGCCATTCAAATTAGGTTCCATCTCCTCGGTAATTACACCTTGGAAGGACTTAATTCTAAGGCTTTGTCTAATAGGAATAGTGTAAGTAGGGCTTATTGTTGTAAAACTCATGCACTAAAGAGAGAGAGAGAAGATTTTGAATTTTAGAGGTAGCAAATTTCAATAAAATCAGCCAATCTCCTAGATTTAAGCTGTTAAATACAATCAGGACAATCTCCCGAAATTTCGGAAAAAATGTCCGGGACCATGGCGAACGGAGTGCACACGGTCCTCGCAATTTCTTCAAAATTTTCAGGGATGAAAGCTATGATGATTTTAAAGCTAATCTGAAAAAAATGAGTGATTTTACGATCTGTAGATAGGCCAAATTAAAGTTGCAATCTCAAAATTGAACCCTACCAAGATTGTTGAAAAATGCAAAATTTGAATTTTGAAAAAGAGAGGGAAACTAAAATTTTGAATTTTATGATTTTAGAGGGAATACTGAAAGCAATGCAGGCTTTGAAATTTAAAAGTTGACTCAATTTCATGCAAAATTCAAATTTGAAAGTGGAAATCAAGGTTGCTGCAATTAAACACTTAATTTCAAAAGTCACAAACTGCAAGAATTTGAATAAAGCACTGAAATTTCGAATGAATGCTAACACACTTTTCAAATTTAGGACAATAAGAAACACAATTTTGATATGAATTTTAATTTCAACAATTTTTGAATGATTAGAAACCTCAATCCAAGCAATCGCTAGACCAACTTTGACTTTAATTTTGAAAGTGTTAGAATTGATAAAATTAGCCAAAATTTTGGATTTTCACAAAAAAATACAATAAGATCTAGCTCCCGAAATTTCAGAAAAAATGTCGGGGACGATGGCGCTCGGGGTGCACACGGTCCTCGCAACTTTTTTCCAAATTTTCAGGGATGAGAGATATTGTGATTTTATTGCGGAATCCAAAGTTACAGCCGATTTGGAGGTGTTTTGATCAGTGAAATTATCAGTCAAAGGTTGAATCAAGAAGGTTTGAAAAATTAGGGTTTTGACATTTAACCACTTAATTTTCAGAATTAAAGCACAAATATGAATTGACAATTTGCAATAGAAGGATAGATCTGAAACAAGCATTAACAATTAAACATTCCACAAGTTTAATTACTAAAAAGAAAATTTTAGGGTTTTTATGCAATTAACCTCTAAAATTTGCAAAAGATCAAACATAGAAATGTAATTAAGGAAGCAAATTTTTCAGATCTAACCATGAATAATCAGAATGAGGATGTTCACGTCGGGTTCACCAAAATGTAAAGCGGAAAAATCGAACCCTAGTCGTTCTCCCCTCCCCAACTCCAAGGAGAGAGAAGGGAGAGTCACTAGGGTTGATGGTTTTCACTTAGGAGGGACTTTACATTCAAAAGAGGGGTTGAAGCCCACAAGATCCAATCCCACACAATGCAAGATTGGATTCTAAATGGGTTTCAAGGGTTGAGACCTCAAGGATACCCTCTTTTGTAAAGATTGTAGATAGAAAGATTGAACTAGGAATGCATGTAAAGTAGGAAAGATTCACTTATAAGCAGAGATAGGGATATGGTATGAAGCTGCGGACCTGGAATTAGCAGTAAAAGGTCAAGACGGTGTTGTTCTACAAATTTGATCGAAAGTTGATGGGACGATGGCGCCCGACGTGCACACAGTCCTTCAAAAAAATCCGCGAAACGAAGGTGGATCTGTTCGTCTCTGCATAAGGATTCCAGATCTTCAATTACAGCGGCGTACCTGCAACCTACACACAGAAAAGAGAGGATGATTGGGGGGTTAGGGATGAGGGGTTTTCCTTTAGGTCAAACCCCGGTTTTGGAATTAACCAAGAAATGAGAATGCTGTAAATGTAAATGTTTGTAATGTAAACAAGTACTGATACCTTGTTGTAAGAATGTTTGTATTCTTACATGTGAAGGTGTAATGTATGTAGTATGTAATGTGTTGTAAGTGATCTCCTCTTCAATGGTTGAATCCTTGTCTTGAATGCAACACTTAGCCTTGAATGGAGACTTAGAATGATCAATTGCTTGAAGGAATGCTTGAATGCTTGAATGTTTGAATATCGTTTCCGCCTTTTTTCCATCTACCAAAATGGGAGAGGAAATGTAGTTTATATACTTGTCAATTAGGGCTGATAGACTGATTTTCCCGACCTTAGGCGGACCTAGGAAGATTATTTTCCAATTTGCAAACTTAAAGACCCGAAGCCCCATAAGAGACCGGGCCCAAAATAGGGCCAGAGACCAGGGCGCTGGGCGCCATGGTCCCACCTCCCGAGACAGCAGGGTGCAAGGAGGATCAGGCTAGGGTGCTGAGAAATGCAGTTTTTGGTGTCATGAACAAGTTTCAGGGTCTCCATTCAGGTTCAGTGTTGCATCGCCATCGTGAAGACCCAAATGTAGTCAAAATTGCAAGTGTCACAATTTTAGGATGCTACAGTAAATCCTTACCATGCTTGTTTACAATCTTTTGAAGAATTTGGTCAATTATCTTATTAGAAGATTCAGCTTGACCATTTGATTGAGGATAATAAGGTGTAGAAAATTTATGTTGGATACGATATTTCTTGAGAAACTTCTTCACATCCTTATTTTTGAATGATGTTCCATTATCTGAAACTAAGGCGGAAGGTATCCCAAATCGAGAAATGATGTTTTCCAAAATGAATTGACAAATTACTTTAGTGGTAGTGGATCAAAGAGGAACGACTTCCACCCATTTCATAAATTAATCAGTGGCAGTTATGATGAATGTATGTCCTTGAGATGAAGGAGGAGATATTTTACCAATGAGATCCAAACCCCATGTAGAAAAGGGCCAATATGCTACATGTGATCGAATCTCTTGGGCAGGGGCATGGATCAAATTGCTATGTTGCTGACACTGATGACATCATTTAACAAATGCAAAAGAATATTTTTCCATGGTTTGCCAATAATATCCCATTTGGAGCAATCTCTGAACCAAAGACATGCCCCCAAAATGCCCTCACAAGCACCTAAATGCGCGTCTTCAAGAACAATAGGGACTTCAGCCTTGTTTAAGCATCAAACAAGAAGACCATTAAAACCCCTCCTATAAAAAACATTAGAAAGGATAATGTATCTAGCAGCCAATTTGCGAACCCTAGCCCTAGTATTCTTATTCGCAGAGTCAAGAAAGGTACCATCACTCAAATATCTTACGACATTCGAGTACCATTCATCAAAATCTATAATGCAACAATATGTCACATCACTAGGGTTATCAACAATAGCCAGGGAAGCAAGGTTGTGAATAGTGAATTAAAGATCTACCATGGGGTCCTCTAGAGACACAAGAGAGGAAACATGCGCCATCGCATCAGCATGTTGATTATCTTTTCGAGGAATGGGCTCTATGGTATAAGAAACAAATTTTTGTAACAAGGATAAAGCTAGATCTTTATATTGTGATAGTTTGTCTTGCTTAGCTTGATAAACTCATGTCACTTGTCTTATGATTAGTTGAGAATCTCCATAAATATGTAGATTTTTCACACTCAATGCCAAGGCTTCTTTAATTCCGGCTATAAGAGCTTCATATTCAGCAATGTTGTTGGTACATAATAAATTGAGACGATATGATAAAGGAATGGGCTTCTTTTTAGGAGAAATTAAAATCACCCCTGCCCCCGATCCTATATGACACTTAGAGCAGTCAAAGTACAATTCCCAAGTCTCATCAACCTCTATGGAAAGAACGTATTCATCGAGAAAAGACTCTGGATTAGGTAGGGAGAAGGGTGAAGGAGCATCAACTAAATGATCAGTCAATTCTTGACCCTTTATTGCGTTTTGTGAGACAAACTTAAGGTCAAACTTGGTCAACATCATAACCCACTTAGCTAAGCATCCAAAAAGGTCAGTTTTGGAGAAGATGTTTAAGAGGATCAAATTTAATGATAACATGAATCTCAACATTCAAGAGATAATGCCTCAACTTTTGAGTTGCAAAGACTAAAGCAAGGCATTGTCTTTCTATCACAGAATATCGGACTTCATAATCAAGTAGAGTGCGGCTTATGTAACAAATTGGGCATTCTTTACGATCCTTATCACATTGTGCCAATAAGGTTGCAAGAGCTTGAGGGGAAGCGGCAGTGTATAGGAAGAAAGGCTTAGTAGGATTAGTAGGTTGAAGAATGGGAGGATTGGCCAAATAAGTTTTTAAGTCTTTGAATGCTTGACAACAATCCTCATTTCATTGGAAAGTGATATTCTTTTTAAGCAATTGTGTGAAGGGAAAGGTATGATCTGTAAATTGAGAGATGAACTTATGAATAGCTTGGATCTTTCCTCGCAAACTTTTTTAGCTGGGAAACATTCTTAGGAGGTGGCATGTTAACAATAGAATCTATCTTTTTCGTGTCCACCTTAATGCCACGATGTGAAACCATGAATCCTAATAGTTTTCCACTATCTACACCAAAAACACATTTTTGAGGATTCAAACGCATGTTGTACTTACGAATTCTCTCAAATATTTGGTGAAGGATCTTAACATGATCTGTACGAAGGACATATTTGGCTAAGATATCATCATCGTAATCTTCGAAGGTCTTATGCATATAATCATGGAATATGAGAGTCATAGCACGCTGATAAGTTGCACCTGTATTTTTTAATCCAAAAGGCATCACAATCCAACAAAATATACCCTAAAGAGTGGTGAAAGTACTTTTATAGTGATCTTGGGGATTGATGAAAATTTGATTATATCCTGAGAAACCATCCATAAAGGATACTAAAGCATGCCCTGCTACCGAATCTACTATCATATCAATATTTAGGAGGGGAAAATCATTTGTTAAAGAGGCCTTGTTCAAATCATGAAAATCAGTACACATCCTAATCTTATTTTTAGCTTTAGCCACAGCCACAATATTCAAAATCCATGGGGGATAATCGATAGGACAAATGAATCCAACATCCAATAATTTTTCAATCTCATCTTTAACAAGTAATGCCACCTTAGGGTGAATCTTTTGAATCTTCTACTTTACAGGTTTAGCATAAGGAATTAGGACAATGTTATGAGTGACAATCTTAGGATCTACGTTAGGCATGTCAGAATATACCAAGCAAACATCTCAGGGAATTCATATAACAACTCAGCATATTGTTTTTGCTCTTCTTTATCAAGACATTTCCCTATATTGATGATCTTATCTTTGACACAAGGATCCATCTTGCTATCAATGGTGTCTGTTAACATTATTTTTGAAGTCGTTTGTAGGTGACATTTTGTTCGAGTGATGCCCGTTCCTTTTGATTTTCCAGCTATGCTCCCCACACCAAAAGCGATCCAGGTGTCATCTTGGCATTACTTCTAATCACTCACCTTTCTCATTTAGAGTTTGGAGGTGTTGGTTAACAGATTGGATCTCTCAAAATTTATAAATAAATACTCTTGTTGCCCAATAGAAAACCAATGAGAACCAACAGTTGGGTAAATAATTATTATTTTACCCTCTACATAAAGGTACAGCTCCCTGTATGATATTCAATGAATCTTGAATAAATTTAATCATGTAATTCACTTTTAACCAGAAAGCAAACAAAAAGGCTTCAACATTCACTTGTCAACACAATGTGAATGCTTCATGATAGATAATGAAATTCATAGTAAGACATTAGACTTCAAATGAAAATTAACTCACAGGATGATCAAAAATATTTGAACTCTGATTGATACTCACTCATGACTCACAGGACAAGGGGAATCAGAATATTCAAATGCTATCAGCTAATTTCATTCATCAAATTGATTCACAGACTTAAAATGAAAAATCAGAGAAAGGAATCAGATACATGAACACATAACTATTCCAACCGAAATTTTTATATATTCAAACACACAGGTTTTCTAAAGTTGTATCATATATTCCATTCCATTCAAAGATGGGTATTTCACTGAAATTACAAGTAAGACCAATCTGTTCCTCAAAAATTTTACAAAGTTTTATATATATCGCGCCAAAACATCCATCACTAATATATATAGCCGCCAGGATAAATTGCCTTTTTTAACAAATGAAACTAAAATTTCAAGAAACAACCATCCGTAACTGAAATTGACTAAACAACAAAAAGTCATAAATAGAGTTATAACGATAAGAATAGAAAATTGCTTAAATTGTCTCTAGGGTGTGCGTGGTACCACGTATATTTTGCCACTCCATATGAGCCGCAGAGAAGTTATGAACAACCTGGTAATGTGGGAGCCCAATGTGTAGGATGCATTGCTTCCAAACTTCTTTGTCCATACCCACTTGCATAACTTTAATTTTGTGCACTTCTAAGTGATCTGAACAGATAACTAACATAGATTCAATTCGAGCTACCCTGGTGAAGTCATCTCTGGTAAAAGACTTTGATTCTTTAACCAAGTTTATCTTTCCTTTGAAACTCTGCACCATATCTACTGCTTTCTCGATGGTCTGTCCATCTTCCTTAAGAAGTTGTACATCAATGCACTTTAAGTCTTTCTACATCACGGCAATGAGTTCTTTCAATTCTTTCAACAACTTAATGGACTCTTCGTGACCTTGCTTTATGATTGAATTTCTCCATTCAATATTTTCCTTGGCTACATACAGTATCTTGTCATCCAAATCATTTACTATCTTTTCTATGAGAAAGTTCATGACACCATATTTTTGCACATCTTTCATCTGAATCAATACTGCAGCCCATTTTTTCCTTTCCTTCTCCCACACTGACACCTCTGTTTCAAGCTCTTGAGTTACAATTACAACATCCTCATACACCCTGACCAGATTAGCAATATACTTTGTTCCTTGCTGAATTATGGATTCAAGCCACTCCTCGAAGGTTTCCGCCAACACATGATTTCTCTGAACCTTATCCAACAAATTTTGGTTCATGGGTGATTTAGGATCAAAACTCTGAGAAACCTGTGACAGGGGCTATGGACTAGGATGATGTATGGCATTGATGTATTCTACCATCTGCTTAACAGTTTGTTTCAACTCTCATTTGTCCTTCTCATCCTTCCATGTTCTGGATAACATTCTTTTAGCGGAGGACTCTAGGTGTTTTGCATCAGCAACCCTTGAAGCAGTTCCTAAATCAACCTTTTCAACAACAAAATCTTGCTCAGTAGCATTCTCTAGATCTTTGTCTGAAATCGGCCTAGCCACTTCAGCTACCCAATGCCCTATATTCTCATCCACTTCCAGCATAGCTTCTACTTTTAGCTTTTTAGACTTAGGTCTTTTCCCGAGGCATTTACTCACCATATCCTCCATGGGTACATTGATAGGGACTAGATTACGTTTCTTACTAATTGATGCTCCCAACCACCTTGAAACATTTGGAGATTATTTTGCTAGCGTCTGATATTCAGATGAATCCATGGTAGCCAAAGTAGTCACTTGACTGGGGCTTTCCTCTGGTTGCTCCTTTTCTTTACTTGCATCTTGAGCTGCAGGGATGTTTGCTTCCAGTTCACCCATAATCACTTGTGCCTCTTCACTATCAAGAATTATGATAGTTTCTTTTCCTGAAATTTTTGCACCTTTCTTTTTACTTCTGGAACGGGTGACTCAAACTGTTGAGGGGCCAAATAGTGGTTCTTTAAATCTTCTAGTTTGAACCTTCTCACCTTGAGTATCAGTGACACCTGCAATATCAACAATAATGTTAGAAGAAGAAATTGGTACAACAGCATGAGATTTCTCAACTGATTTCTTGGCTGAGGTAGTGGTCAGTCTTATTCTAGATCTACAGTCTCTTAACCATTTTTCTGTTCTCCTTATAACATTAAAAGTTTTAGATTGAATATTTTCTTCTTCTCTCCTATCCCAGTCAATTTCAAGAATAGGTTGCTCATGAACTCTTTCATTGAACTCCGGGTCCAATACATCTTCACCTTCCTCTTCTTATATTTCTGCTATGTTCATTGGCAATTTCAAAGTAATGATTTGCCGTAAAGTGAACCTTGACCATAATCTTCTCTAGACTTCAAATTCATCACAACAATCTTCCAAGTAGTCTTCTAACTGGGGTAGATGTGAAAAGTTCACATCTTCTTTGCTGTCAAACCCTTGCTAAGTAGCATAAGGCTGCAAATGCATCTTCTTGAGCTCCAATTCTAAGTTCAATGCATCAGAAACAGTTTTGCAACTATAATATCCAAGTTCAACTGGGAAAATTGCTTCAGACTCACTTTTCATCCCTAATTTCTTATCAACATGAGCTAGTTGTCTGCAAACTTCTAAGAGTACATAACTATCAAGAGCATATCTGGGCAATTTGAAAGGTTCATCTTCAAAGCCACCAATTCTAATATAAGTAAATCTGGAAAATTGAATTAAAAAACTCCCATATGTACTAACCAACTTTAATGCCTCAGGTGACATTCTATTAGTCAAATTCCCCTGCAGTTCAAAAGTTAATCTTCCCACAAAAACATCATTCCATCTCAAGAAGTTTTCTATGTACCTCTGCATCTGCAAATATGGATAGCACGCATAGACCTTCATTCCATTAACCCAAGGTTCTTGATATAATTCTGGCCATTCTCTAATACAGGCTAAAATATAAAACAGGTATGAAGTCATATGAAAATGAGTTGTTCCAACAAAATTACTCAAACCTTCGTGCAATCTCTTAGCAATTACTTGCGCCCAATCAACATATTTCTTGCCAGCTAATAATACCTGAATGTAAAAATACATCCAGTCCTCCCAATAGAAGGCATGTGAATTCCCCTTAAGCCTATTCAAAAGAATCACAATATCCCTAACTTCTGTAATGAAATGCTCTCTTCTCAAGGGTTTAGGCAGCCTAGAACCTCCCTTCTGTATTTTAAGGAGCCAGTTTCTAGCAATGACGCTCTGATAAACACTTTTCTTCTCAAAGAAAAATGCGTATGAGGTTCCTATGGACCAATCTTCATACGGCTCTTTGAGAGAAATTCCAATTACGGCCATTACTATTTCTCTGTCAATCCGCACTAGCATGTCTCCATTATTGGCTCTAATACACCTATTACTAGCATCATATCTGTTCATGTATGCATATACTAATTATGGGCAAGGAGCAGCAATTGGGAATGCGGCGGCCTCAACAAGACCATTGTGAGCTATATTTCCCATCATGGAATTGGTTGTTGGGTTCTTAGTCCTCTCTAGAAAATTATCTAACTCATCTTGAATGAATGTTGTATCATCTAACTCTAGGAGGGTACTAATCAAGCATGATGTTTGACCCAATTTTGGAAGAGTCGGTCTCATTTTTACTTAAAATTGCATCAATCAGACAACATTCAACTCCAAGGCAAAGAATTACACTTTTCCAATCTCAGAACTAAAACAAAGCAGGGGAAAATAAGCAATTGAACTCACCTGTCTTCAACATCAAACTATAAAACCCTTGGAAAAACTGAGCTAAATTACCTTCCGCGTCTCCACTCTTCGCCAACGGCAACAATAATTGTCTTACCTAAGAAGCATCGTATTTAAGGATGGAAAATATTGAAAAGAACCAAAACACGTTTCATCCCAGCTCATTCATCCATGTAAAACCACTTGTGATTTGATATAGTTCTGACATGCTTATTAATTAGAAATCAATTTCACACAGTCGACATGCATTCTCATGATTGTTTCCATAATTGCGATTTGAAAACATGAAAATCAAGGAATATTTTGTTTCCATCGCGTCGCCTTTTCTTCCTAAACACCATCAGGCTGATTTGAAACACCGCTTTGAACCTTGAACTATTTTTAAAGAAGTTCATTGGTTCAAAGTTCAATGACAAAAGATCAACATTTGCGAACAGGCAAAAAGAGGAAAAAGGAACATTCAATGACACGGGAATGAACCTTGAACCTTGAACCATTTCAAAAAAAGGTTCAATGGTTCAAGTTCAAAGCGACCACAAGACTAGTACTAAAGAGACAGTCGCAAAACACAAGACAAAAGACCAATTGAACCTTGAACCTGAACCGGAAAGGTTCAAAGTTTAAGTTCAATGACTATGCTGATGAAGACTTAGAACTTAATGGATCGCATTCCTTTGAACCCGAATTTTGAACTTTATAAGAGGTTCAACAGATGAGTACGAAACTCGATTGATGAAGACTTAAGCTCTACGAAAATGATGACCCTTATTTTGATGGGGTATAAGGGGAAACAAAAATGGGGTAACAGGAGGAACGCAAAGTTGCCATGTGGTGCAGGTTTTTACGGCATGGCACTCCTCTCTGTTGGGAAAAATGGTGTCTCAACCTTGCATTTATATGAGGTTACTATTTATAGTAAGTTTTCATTTGAGCACGAAATAGTGCGAAACTCTCCCTGAAGGTTTTGGTTGGCTAGATAAGCATTCCGGTAAAGTTTCGTCGCAAGGTCACAGCTAGTTTTGAAGATATTAAAGTTTTTGTCTTGGAGGGGTGCAATAAAATGTTTAAACTTAATTTTGGGGACTTTAGAGGCTCCGAAACGCCCTAAAAAGTGGTCGTAACCGGCGAAGCGGGTTACGAGGTGATAGAGCACTTCGCGAGCTTTCCGGCGCTTCAAACGGTTCGTCAATCGGACACCCGGTTCTCAAGTTATGGCCTCCGGAAGTTTGTACTCCTGAAATAGGAAAAATAATTTGTATCGAATACATAAATGAGCTGTAAAAGGGAGCGACACGTGTTGATGTGTGCTTTAACATGTCATAGAAGGGAGATAAGGTCGGCTACACCTTATTGGGTGGTTTTAGCCCATGGTTTTGTAATACCGTTTGACGGTTTCTTGTATTGTATCTCCTATTTATGAGGTGTGTGAGATAGAGGTTGTGTGTAAGAGTTTCATGGCTATTGAGTTGCCTCTGAATCTCTGATTAGTGCTACTCCTGCGAAGAGCTTGCTCTGCAAGTATTTTGTAATCTGTTTTTGATTGCTGAATAAAATATTGAGCTGCTTTTGGAGGGTGGGGTTTTTCTCCCGAAAGGGTTTTCCCCACGTAAATCATTGTGTTGTGGTATGATTGCTATTATATCTATTTCTATTTTCTGTAACTGTTGTAATGATCTGAAAAACTTTGCATTACCCTCCTCTCAAGGTTAGTGTAGGAAGTTGTCTCCGCTACTTAACTTCCTTACAAGTGGTATCAGAGCCTAATCACCTTTGGTTTCAATTGTGGGCAGTTGGGTTTTTTGAACTAATCCAGATTTGAGTGGGAGCTTGTGCAGAAGACACTTTTTGATCCTATTGCAGGAATATTCAGATGGCGAGTTCGTCAGGGAGAATAGAGGTGGAGAAATTTAATGGAAGTAATTTTGAGATGTGGAAGCTGAAGATGGAAGATCTGCTAATAGATCGAGATCTTTGGGATGCTGTTGATGCGAATGTCCAAAGGCCCTCAGATCCTACTGCGGCAGCTCAGTATGATGTTATGGACCGAAAAGCCAAGGGTCTAATCAGACTGTGCCTGGCAGACTCTGTTCTAATCAATGTCCATGAAGAGAACTCTGCAAAGAAGCTATGGACTAAGCTTGGTGAGATGTATCAAGTGAAATCTTTATTAAATCAAATTTTCTTAAGAAAGAAATTGTATTCCTTGAAGATGGAAGAGGGTGGACGAATTGCAGACCACCTAGAAGCATTCAATATGATTGTGGCTCAATTAGTATCCATCGGTGTTAAGATGGACGAGGAGGAGAAATGTCAGATCTTGCTTTGTTCTTTGCCTGATTCGTCGGATTCTCTTGTTATGGCTATCGGTAGTACTTCTGTTGTTTTGAAATCTGAAGATGTGGTGGGTGCCTTACTCGGTGAAGAGATGCGAAGGAAGGTATCCATCAGTTCAAAGGAAGCCCTAACCGTTCGTGGAAGACCTAAGGAGAAAGGCAAGAAGAATGAGAAGCGCGGCAAGTCCAAATCCAAAGGGAGATCGAAATCTCCTGGAAAGTCCAAAGTCATTTGCTGGAATTGCGGTAAACCGGGTCACATCCGTAAGGACTGCAAAGAAGAAAAGAAGAAGAAAAAGAAAAAGTTCGATTCTGATTCTGAGTCCGACAAGGAAGATGGCAATGCATTTATTGCGGCTTTGGCGACTCATGCAGGTAATGATGCCTGGCTAATTGACTCAGGTGCATCTTTTCATATGACTTCCAATAGAGATTGGTTTTCTGAATATGAAGGATTTAATGGAGGTAAGGTGTACTTGGGTGATGATTCACATCTAGACATTGTTGGTCGAGGTAAGGTTAGAATCAGGTTTTCTGATGGTAGAATAAAAAGGATTAATGGTGTGCTGCATATCCCTGGATTAAAACGAAACCTGTTATCTGTGAGCAAACTGATAGATGCAGGTGTGCAGGTAGTCTTTTCTGAAGCAGGATGTAAGATGATTAAGGGTGCTATGGTAGTTGCTAGAGGTGTCAGGTTTGGCACTTTGTATAAGCTTGAAGCATACACTGTTGAGTGTAATAGCACTTCTGTAAAGAGTAAATCTGCGGATACTTCACTGGAAGATTTGAAGGTTTCACCTTTAGCAGATGGAAATGGTTTTTGGGTACCTAAGGGTGCTCTTTCGTCTGAAGCAAAGTTACCTGCAGAAAAGACTATGTTATGGCACCAGAGGCTTGGCCACATTGGAGAAAAGGGTCTAAGGACCTTGAAAAATAAAAACCTTGTTGAAGGTTTGAATGACTGTAACCTTGACTTTGATTTCTGTGAGCATTGCATTTATGGAAAACAAAACCGCGTTCAGTTTTACTCGAGTTCTCATAAAACTTGTGGTGTTTTGGATCTTATCCATTCTGATGTGTTTGGTCCAGTAGATGTCTCTTCGATTGGAAAATCCACATATTATGTTTCATTTATTGATGATTTTAGTAGAAGGACATGGGTATATTTTCTAAAGAGTAAATCTGAAGTTTTTAGTCGTTTTAAAGAATTTAAAGCAATGGTTGAGTTGCAGACTGAAAAGAAAATAAAATGTTTGAGAACTGATAATGGCGGTGAGTTTTGCTCTAATGATTTTGATAGATTCTGTAAAGACTGTGGAATTAACAGGCAGAAGACAACTCCATATTCTCCACAACAGAATGGAGTTGCAGAAAGAATGAACAGGACACTGATGGAAAAGGCTAGGAGTATGTTGAGTGGTGCTGGTCTTGAACAAAAGTTTTGGGCTGAAGCTGTTGCCACTGCTTGCTACCTGATTAACAGGTCTCCTACATCAGCTCTTGTTGATAAAACGCCTATGGAAGCATGGTCAGCTCACAAGCCTTCATTGAGACATCTTAGAGTTTTTGGTTGCGAGGCATATGCACATGTGCCAAAGGAGAAGCGAACAAAGTTGGAGAACAAGGCTGTGAAATGTATCTTCATCGGGTATAGTTATGGTGTGAAAGGATACAAGCTTTGGGACCCTGTTGCACAAAAGGTAATTCACAGTAGAAGTGTTATTTTTAGAGAAATTAAGTCTCCTTCTGTTACATTGCAGCCAGAACAGACTAAAAAAGAAGATGTGATTCAACTTCCTTCTACACCTGAAAGAGTTGAATCAAGACCCCTAGAAAGGCAAGAATTTGAGGAGAGCTCATCTAGCTCTGAATCTTCAGAAGAGGAGGAAGAACCTCCAACTCAGCTTGTTTGAAGGTCTACAAGACATAGACAACCACCTGAAAGGTATTCACCTGATGATTGGAGATGTATTTTTGCTCTGAATACTAGTGTGGATGAACCGAAATCTGTAGAAGAGGCATTAGGTATGAATGATGCAGAATCCTGGAAGATTACTATGGAGGAAGAAATGGCAGCTTTGAAAAAGAATGATACATGGGATCTTGTACCATTGCCTGAAGGACGAAAACCTGTTGGTTGTAAATGGGTGTTCAAGAAAAAGATTGGTTCAGATGGAAGCATTGAGAAGTATAAAGCAAGGTTGGTTGCAAAAGGCTACTCTCAGGTTGAGGGTGTTGATTACGGTGAGATATTTTCTCCTGTTGCAAAAATGACATCCATTAGATTTTTGCTTTCTATTGCTACTGCTTATGATTTAGAGGTTGAGAAAATGGATGTGAAAACTGCTTTCCTTCATGGTGATTTGGAGGAAGATATTTATATGACACAGCCGGAGCACTATGTGGTGAAAGGCAAAAGTAATTTGGTCTGTAAATTGAAGAAATCTTTGTATGGCCTCAAACAAAGTCCTAGGATGTGGTACCAGAAATTTGATACATATGTGTTGAGTTTGGGATTTGAACGTTCTAAATCAGATCACTGTGTTTATTATAAATCTTATGGTGATCATTTCTTATTCATTGCATTGTATGTTGATGATATGTTATTCATTGGTAAAGGGAAAGGTATGATTTCAGAACTGAAGTCTCAGCTCACTGCTAAATTTGAAATGAAAGATCTTGGTGCAAAAAAGCACATTCTTGGGATGGAAATTAGAAGAGATAGGGTGAACAGAAAGCTATGGCTAGGCCAAAGTAAGTATGTGAATTCAGTGTTACAGAGGTTCAACATGCAGAATTGTAGACCATTGAGTGTTCCTTTTACAGTTGGAATGAAACTATCTGTTTCAGATTGTCCTACATCCCCATTGGAGATGGAAGACATGAGCAGAGTGCCTTATCAGAGTGCGGTTGGAAGCTTAATGTATGCTATGGTCTGTACTAGACCAGACATTGCCCAAGCAGTGGGAGTACTTTCTAGATATATGTCTAATCCTGGTAGAGTTCATTGGGATGCAGTCAAAAGAGTCTTTAGATATTTGAAGGGTACTTCAGAGTATTCTTTGTGTTATCATGGTAATTCAGTTGGAGACATGACTTCCCTTGATATCCATGGTTATGTAGATTCAGATTGGGCAGGTGATATTGATAGCAGAAGATCCACCAGTGCTTATGTGTTTACTTTGTTTGGTGGTGCAATTAGTTGGATGAGTAAGCGACAGGCTGTGGTTGCTTTATCCACTACTGAAGCAGAGTATATGGCAGCTACTCATGCTTGTAAAGAGGCCATTTGGCTTAAGAGACTGTGTTCGGATATTGGAATAAAACAAGGTACGGTGACAGTTTACTGTGACAGTCAGAGTGCAATTAGCCTAGCTAAGAACCCGACATTTCATGCCCGGACCAAACATATTGATGTTCAGTATCATTTTGTTAGAGATATGGTCGAAGATGGTAGGGTGAAGCTGGTTAAGGTGGACACTTTGATGAATGTTGCAGATGCTTTAACTAAGGCTGTGAGCACAGAGAAGTTCAGATGGTGTTCAGAGTCTATGGGCCTTATGGCCCCTAGCAATTGATTCATTGTGTTGACATTCCCTTTCGCTCATGCAAGGTGTTCGACAAGTGGGAGATTTGTTGGGAAAAATGGTGTCTCAACCTTGCATTTATATGAGGTTACTATTTATAGTAAGTTTTCATTTGAGCACGAAATAGTGCGAAACTCTCCCTGAAGGTTCTGGTTGGCTAGATAAGCATTCCGGTAAAGTTTCGTCGCAAGGTCACAGCTAGTTTTGAAGATATTAAAGTTTTTGTCTTGGAGGGGTGCAATAAAATGTTTAAACTTAATTTTGGGGACTTTAGAGGCTCCGAAACGCCCTAAAAAGTGGCCGTAACCGGCGAAGCGGGTTACGAGGTGATAGAGCACTTCGCGAGCTTTCCGGCGCTTCAAACGGTTCGTCAATCGGACACCCGGTTCTCAAGTTATGGCCTCCGGAAGTTTGTACTCTTGAAATAGGAAAAATAATTTGTATCGAATACATAAATGAGCTGTAAAAGGGAGCGACACATGTTGATGTGTGCTTTAACATGTCATAGAAGGGAGATAAGGTCGGCTACACCTTATTGGGTGGTTTTAGCCCATGGTTTTGTAATACCGTTTGACGGTTTCTTGTATTGTATCTCCTATTTATGAGGTGTGTGAGATAGAGGTTGTGTGTAAGAGTCTCATGGCTATTGAGTTGCCTCTGAATCTCTGATTAGTGCTACTCCTGCGAAGAGCTTGCTCTGCAAGTATTTTGTAATCTGTTTTTGATTGCTGAATAAAATATTGAGCTGCTTTTGGAGGGTGGGGTTTTTCTCCCGAAAGGGTTTTCTCCACGTAAATCATTGTGTTGTGGTATGATTGCTATTATATCTATTTCTATTTTCTGTAACTGTTGTAATGATCTGAAAAACTTTGCATTACCCTCCTCTCAAGGTTAGTGTAGGAAGTTGTCTCCGCTACTTAACTTCCTTACAAGTGGTATCAGAGCCTAATCACCTTTGGTTTCAATTGTGGGCAGTTGGGTTTTTTGAACTAATCCAGATTTGAGTGGGAGCTTGTGCAGAAGACACTTTTTGATCCTATTGCAGGAATATTCAGATGGCGAGTTCGTCAGGGAGAATAGAGGTGGAGAAATTTAATGGAAGTAATTTTGAGATGTGGAAGCTGAAGATGGAAGATCTGCTAATAGATCGAGATCTTTGGGATGCTGTTGATGCGAATGTCCAAAGGCCCTCAGATCCTACTGCGGCAGCTCAGTATGATGTTATGGACCGAAAAGCCAAGGGTCTAATCAGACTGTGCCTGGCAGACTCTGTTCTAATCAATGTCCATGAAGAGAACTCTGCAAAGAAGCTATGGACTAAGCTTGGTGAGATGTATCAAGTGAAATCTTTATTAAATCAAATTTTCTTAAGAAAGAAATTGTATTCCTTGAAGATGGAAGAGGGTGGACGAATTGCAGACCACCTAGAAGCATTCAATATGATTGTGGCTCAATTAGTATCCGTCGGTGTTAAGATGGACGAGGAGGAGAAATGTCAGATCTTGCTTTGTTCTTTGCCTGATTCGTCGGATTCTCTTGTTATGGCTATCGGTAGTACTTCTGTTGTTTTGAAATCTGAAGATGTGGTGGGTGCCCTACTCGGTGAAGAGATGCGAAGGAAGGTATCCATCAGTTCAAAGGAAGCCCTAACCGTTCGTGGAAGACCTAAGGAGAAAGGCAAGAAGAATGAGAAGCGCGGCAAGTCCAAATCCAAAGGGAGATCGAAATCTCCTGGAAAGTCCAAAGTCATTTGCTGGAATTGCGGTAAACCGGGTCACATCCGTAAGGACTGCAAAGAAGAAAAGAAGAAGAAAAAGAAAAAGTTCGATTCTGATTCTGAGTCCGACAAGGAAGATGGCGATGCATTTATTGCGGCTTTGGCGACTCATGCAGGTAATGATGCCTGGCTAATTGACTCAAGTGCATCTTTTCATATGACTTCCAATAGAGATTGGTTTTCTGAATATGAAGGATTTAATGGAGGTAAGGTGTACTTGGGTGATGATTCACATCTAGACATTGTTGGTCGAGGTAAGGTTAGAATCAGGTTTTCTGATGGTAGAATAAAAAGGATTAATGGTGTGCTGCATATCCCTGGATTAAAACGAAACCTGTTATCTGTGAGCAAACTGATAGATGCAGGTGTGCAGGTAGTCTTTTCTGAAGCAGGATGTAAGATGATTAAGGGTGCTATGGTAGTTGCTAGAGGTGTCAGGTTTGGCACTTTGTATAAGCTTGAAGCATACACTGTTGAGTGTAATAGCACTTCTGTAAAGAGTAAATCTGCGGATACTTCACTGGAAGATTTGAAGGTTTCACCTTTAGCAGATGGAAATGGTTTTTGGGTACCTAAGGGTGCTCTTTCGTCTGAAGCAAAGTTACCTGCAGAAAAGACTATGTTATGGCACCAGAGGCTTGGCCACATTGGAGAAAAGGGTCTAAGGACCTTGAAAAATAAAAACCTTGTTGAAGGTTTGAATGACTGTAACCTTGACTTTGATTTCTGTGAGCATTGCATTTATGGAAAACAAAACCGCGTTCAGTTTTACTCGAGTTCTCATAAAACTTGTGGTGTTTTGGATCTTATCCATTCTGATGTGTTTGGTCCAGTAGATGTCTCTTCGATTGGAAAATCCACATATTATGTTTCATTTATTGATGATTTTAGTAGAAGGACATGGGTATATTTTCTAAAGAGTAAATCTGAAGTTTTTAGTCGTTTTAAAGAATTTAAAGCAATGGTTGAGTTGCAGACTGAAAAGAAAATAAAATGTTTGAGAACTGATAATGGCGGTGAGTTTTGCTCTAATGATTTTGATAGATTCTGTAAAGACTGTGGAATTAACAGGCAGAAGACAACTCCATATTCTCCACAACAGAATGGAGTTGCAGAAAGAATGAACAGGACACTGATGGAAAAGGCTAGGAGTATGTTGAGTGGTGCTGGTCTTGAACAAAAGTTTTGGGCTGAAGCTGTTGCCACTGCTTGCTACCTGATTAACAGGTCTCCTACATCAGCTCTTGTTGATAAAACGCCTATAGAAGCATGGTCAGGTCACAAGCCTTCATTGAGACATCTTAGAGTTTTTGGTTGCGAGGCATATGCACATGTGCCAAAGGAGAAGCGAACAAAGTTGGAGAACAAGGCTGTGAAATGTATCTTCATCGGGTATAGTTATGGTGTGAAAGGATACAAGCTTTGGGACCCTGTTGCACAAAAGGTAATTCACAGTAGAAGTGTTATTTTTAGAGAAATTAAGTCTCCTTCTGTTACATTGCAGCCAGAACAGACTAAAAAAGAAGATGTGATTCAACTTCCTTCTACACCTGAAAGAGTTGAATCAAGACCCCTAGAAAGGCAAGAATTTGAGGAGAGCTCATCTAGCTCTGAATCTTCAGAAGAGGAGGAAGAACCTCCAACTCAGCTTGTTTGAAGGTCTACAAGACATAGACAACCACCTGAAAGGTATTCACCTGATGATTGGAGATGTATTTTTGCTCTGAATACTAGTGTGGATGAACCGAAATCTGTAGAAGAGGCATTAGGTATGAATGATGCAGAATCCTGGAAGATTGCTATGGAGGAAGAAATGGCAGCTTTGAAAAAGAATGATACATGGGATCTTGTACCATTGCCTGAAGGACGAAAACCTGTTGGTTGTAAATGGGTGTTCAAGAAAAAGATTGGTTCAGATGGAAGCATTGAGAAGTATAAAGCAAGGTTGGTTGCAAAAGGCTACTCTCAGGTTGAGGGTGTTGATTACGGTGAGATATTTTCTCCTGTTGCAAAAATGACATCCATTAGATTTTTGTTTTCTATTGCTACTGCTTATGATTTAGAGGTTGAGAAAATGGATGTGAAAACTGCTTTCCTTCATGGTGATTTGGAGGAAGATATTTATATGACACAGCCGGAGCACTATGTGGTGAAAGGCAAAAGTAATTTGGTCTGTAAATTGAAGAAATCTTTGTATGGCCTCAAACAAAGTCCTAGGATGTGGTACCAGAAATTTGATACATATGTGTTGAGTTTGGGATTTGAACGTTCTAAATCAGATCACTGTGTTTATTATAAATCTTATGGTGATCATTTCTTATTCATTGCATTGTATGTTGATGATATGTTATTCATTGGTAAAGGGAAAGGTATGATTTCAGAACTGAAGTCTCAGCTCACTGCTAAATTTGAAATGAAAGATCTTGGTGCAGCAAAGCACATTCTTGGGATGGAAATTAGAAGAGATAGGGTGAACAGAAAGCTATGGCTAGGCCAAAGTAAGTATGTGAATTCAGTGTTACAGAGGTTCAACATGCAGAATTGTAGACCATTGAGTGTTCCTTTTACAGTTGGAATGAAACTATCTGTTTCAGATTGTCCTACATCCCCATTGGAGATGGAAGACATGAGCAGAGTGCCTTACCAGAGTGCGGTTGGAAGCTTAATGTATGCTATGGTCTGTACTAGACCAGACATTGCCCAAGCAGTGGGAGTACTTTCTAGATATATGTCTAATCCTGGTAGAGTTCATTGGGATGCAGTCAAAAGAGTCTTTAGATATTTGAAGGGTACTTCAGAGTATTCTTTGTGTTATCATGGTAATTCAGTTGGAGACATGACTTCCCTTGATATCCATGGTTATGTAGATTCAGATTGGGCAGGTGATATTGATAGCAGAAGATCCACCAGTGCTTATGTGTTTACTTTGTTTGGTGGTGCAATTAGTTGGATGAGTAAGCGACAGGCTATGGTTGCTTTATCCACTACTGAAGCAGAGTATATGGCAGCTACTGATGCTTGTAAAGAGGCCATTTGGCTTAAGAGACTGTGTTCGGATATTGGAATAAAACAAGGTACGGTGACAGTTTACTGTGACAGTCAGAGTGCAATTAGCCTAGCTAAGAACCCGACATTTCATGCCCGGACCAAACATATTGATGTTCAGTATCATTTTGTTAGAGATATGGTCGAAGATGGTAGGGTGAAGCTGGTTAAGGTGGACACTTTGATGAATGTTGCAGATGCTTTAACTAAGGCTGTGAGCACAGAGAAGTTCAGATGGTGTTCAGAGTCTATGGGCCTTATGGCCCCTAGCAATTGATTCATTGTGTTGACATTCCCTTTCGCTCATGCAAGGTGTTCGACAAGTGGGAGATTTGTTGGGAAAAATGGTGTCTCAACCTTGCATTTATATGAGGTTACTATTTATAGTAAGTTTTCATTTGAGCACGAAATAGTGCGAAACTCTCCCTGAAGGTTCTGGTTGGCTAGATAAGCATTCCGGTAAAGTTTCGTCGCAAGGTCACAGCTAGTTTTGAAGATATTAAAGTTTTTGTCTTGGAGGGGTGCAATAAAATGTTTAAACTTAATTTTGGGGACTTTAGAGGCTCCGAAACGCCCTAAAAAGTGGCCGTAACCGGCGAAGCGGGTTACGAGGTGATAGAGCACTTCGCGAGCTTTCCGGCGCTTCAAACGGTTCGTCAATCGGACACCCGGTTCTCAAGTTATGGCCTCCGGAAGTTTGTACTCTTGAAATAGGAAAAATAATTTGTATCGAATACATAAATGAGCTGTAAAAGGGAGCGACACGTGTTGATGTGTGCTTTAACATGTCATAGAAGGGAGATAAGGTCGGCTACACCTTATTGGGTGGTTTTAGCCCATGGTTTTGTAATACCGTTTGACGGTTTCTTGTATTGTATCTCCTATTTATGAGGTGTGTGAGATAGAGGTTGTGTGTAAGAGTCTCATGGCTATTGAGTTGCCTCTGAATCTCTGATTAGTGCTACTCTTGCGAAGAGCTTGCTCTGCAAGTATTTTGTAATCTGTTTTTGATTGCTGAATAAAATATTGAGCTGCTTTTGGAGGGTGGGGTTTTTCTCCCGAAAGGGTTTTCCCCACGTAAATCATTGTGTTGTGGTATGATTGCTATTATATCTATTTCTATTTTCTGTAACTGTTGTAATGATCTAAAAAACTTTGCATTACCCTCCTCTCAAGGTTAGTGTAGGAAGTTGTTTCCGCTACTTAACTTCCTTACACTCTCGGCCCCATCATCCATTGTGTAAAGGTTAAGACACTTGGTGTCTTCATGTTGTGCGATTGGATGATCTCTCTATGTTCATTTCTGGTTCTCCCCTTGAGCTATTGCATGTCCTCCATGATAGTTCATAAATCAAGTTGTTATTTGGATCATGATTTTCTTGTTGGGCAGGTGCAGGGGTTGCCACGTTATGATGGAAAAAACAAATTCAGGGGTGGTTTTTGCTGGTTATGATCTCGCATGGTGCCATGATAGGTTTGTTGGCATTATAACAGACAAGAAGAAGGTTGGCATTCCAATTACAATGAGAGATTGTTGGCATTTCAATAAGGATATTGAGAAGGTTGTTGATGACTATGGATATAATTGATTAAGGATGATTATTGTCTTAATATTATTATTTTGTCATTGATGTCAAGAAATTGATTTTCTAATTCAGTATGATGTTGCCATATCTTAAGAAGTATGATTTGATGAGTATATAGATGTCGGTAAAAGACACAGAAAGAATATGACGAATAAGGGGATAAGTTATTCAATGGGAAACTATTACCGAGTTAGACAATGATGAGATCATGATGTTTAGATTGTTTTGATATCCTACATATGCTATTGTTTAAAAGGTTAATACTATACTATGTTACTGAGCAAAGAACCTAGTCGGTAAACCCTAAGGAACCTAGTTGGTAAACCCTAAGGTTATCGCTATCGATTAATGAAGGCAAAATGTCTGTCGAGTGAAGTTTAGTATTTATCGAGTTACAACCAAGCTATAATAGAATGCATTAAATGTTTACATGTGATATTTAATGAAGGAAGCTGATGAGCCGGAGTGGATTAAATGATTGGTAAGTTGTGTATGAAGATTGTTAAAGAATCTAAGGCAATGGAAAGTTGGCAAGAAGATCTACAGCTCAGATTGAACCGCAATACCCTAACACAAGTTCCAAGGTGAAAATGCAAGTTCCAAGGTGGGGTAAAACATTTTCAGCTTGAAGGATACATTGAACCTGGACAAGATTGAAGATCTAATGGCTTTTATTGATCATGGGAAATGTGATCAAGGAGACTAAGTGGTTGGAAGATTGTTTATAAATAGGAAACTATTGATAAACAATGTATGCGGGCAAGTGTATGCATAGGGATGCTACATAGTGATTACCGAGCACAGAAGCTTGAAGACCTGTTTTGATAATAGAGTATAGAGCTGAGCAGAGGGACAAGATAAGTCCTATGAATTGATTGTATTGAGCAAATATGAATCTGCTTCAACATTTTTAGATGTGAAGTTGCAGACATATTTTTATTACTGTTATTTTGAGAAGTAGCAGAAAATCTCTTAACCGAGTGGACTTAATAGTCTTATTTGTAAAATCATCTAGCAAGGTGACATTCTTATTTAGTGTTTGAAATCCTTTAACAAGGTCACTTCTAACAAGGTGAAGATCCTAACAGATCTGAGGGAAATCCCTTAACCGGGTCACATCTAGCAATGTGTTTGTAATCATTAACAGGATTTGCTTTTAACGAGCATACTCTAGAAGAGTATATTTCTTAGTGGGTCTGAAATCCCACAATGGTTTTTCCCTATTTGGGTTTCCACGTTAAATCTGGTGTTATATGTTTGTGATCTTATCTATTTATGGGTCTGCATGCATTACTATTTTTTTGATAAGGTTACCGAGGTTGAATCTATTGTTTTTATTGAAGATTAAGTTTGAATGATTCACCTCCCCCCCCTCTCATATTGTTAGCTTGGCATCTGTACTAAGCATATTTAGTATCAGAACTATCAAGGTTTTCTATTCAGAAGCGGTTGCTGGAAGGTTGTTGATGTTGTGAGTTGTTAGTTGAGTCGAGGGCTTTATTTATGTGGATGTTTTCCTTGTTTAGGGGGTTTAGACTTTTAGAGAGTTTTCTAAAAAAACTTTGGCTCATTAAGAGGTCTTTATGTTAATTTGGTGAATGATAATTGTGTCTGATTGTGCCTATGGCCTTTGTGATGATATTATTTGAAGCTTAATATATTAACTTTTGTGTTGTTTTCTAGTTCATTAACTTCTGTGATATTCACTGTAAGACTCTGGGGATTAAACGTTGTCATGAGACTTATTATCTGTTAGATGAATGGTTAAATGTCATTTAATGTTAAATGAGTTCTTGTTGGATTACTCTCTCAAACGATTCTGGACAGGTAGATTGTTGAATGAGCTTTAAAACTGCATATCTCTGAGTTTTATATTCTATCGATACTATTCTGAAATGCTCTGGCATATAGCCTAAGTAGTATAGATCATGTGCTTTAAGTTTTCTTCTTTCCCCTTTTCTCCCCCAACTACATGAAGAGTCGACTTCTCAAACCCAGTGGTCATTCAGTGAGTTTCACGCAATCGGTCCCCCATCACTTAATTTCCCATAAGGTTGTTCAAGTTTAAGGTAAAATTAAGAGTCAATAGTTCTTTTTTTGGCATGCCCAGTGGGACCCAAATTTTGAATAAGATCAAGCTAGTATATGAGCCACAAACCCATCACTAGGAGCCAGACAACTTTGAATCCTAGTTTTCTTATTCCACCCCTAGTAAACATCCATCAACCTGTTGCCTCCTCTTCCTAGAACCCACCTATTTTCCCCGCAGTTTTTCCTCTAATTATGGCTCAGATTCCTCCTAGAAATTTCATGACATGGAATAATGAATGCCCTCTCATTCCTCCAGTCTCACGTGTAGTATGGGGGCCAATTCCCTCTACTACGTTGAAAGTCATTCCCAAATTCACTGGAGAATGTCCCAAAACCCTTGGGGAGCACCTGCAAGATGTAGCCAATGTCTTCATGGTCCATGGTATAATGGAACAAAATGTCTCTTTGAGATTTCTTATAGAGTCTTTCAAAGGGAGAGCTCTAGACTAGTACAGGTCCCTTTCTCTAAGCTTTATAGGCGATTGGGATCAATTGGGAGACCGCTTTTTTCAAAGGTTCTCCGACAAGGTTGACAGGTCATCCTTGATGCATCAATTGATTACAATAAAGAGATCCCCTCAGGAAGTGATAACAAAATTCAATTTAAGATTTCAGAGAACTTGGCAAAGAATATCGCTCTTCGCCCGTTCCTCTGCTGACATGGTATTTATTTTCTACCTGAAGGCCTTCAACTCTGACATATCAGTGATGATTCAATCTAAAGGAGGCAATACTCTCCCTCAAGCATTTGATTTAGCAGTCTTAGCAGAAATTAATTTGATCGATGCTGGCAAGCTATCGCCACGACTGCTCATGCCTATCTTTCCAGACCTAACAAACCAAGTCATGGAACTAGTCATTCCTAGCTCATCCACTTCCCAATCCATGTACGTGTAGAATGAGATAGTCAATCCAAAAAAGGTCCCAAATCCTGCCAGCTAGACCCCCTTTCCAATAGAATTATCAAGGGAATATGCTTGATTATCAGTAAAACCAATATGCAAATAGTTGGACTACCCCAAATCAGCCAAATGGCCAGATAGTTCCGGTACCCAGTCCTTTATAGACTATCTACCCTAACACTGGTAAAGAGTTGACATTGGGACAAAATAATCTGATAGATGATACAAATTCTTGGTCTTTTCCATGTAACAATGCTCACATGCCAAGGAATTGTCCTAGAGGAAATTTACAACAAAAGGTTGTGAATTAATGTAGCCAAGACATGGCGTCAGATGATTCGGCTTACACATCCCCTGGTATGGATAATGCATCTTTCATTGCATAGATGCAAGGCATGTCAATGGAGCAGGAAACAGAGATAGCTCTGGACCATACGATATTCTCTTGGATAGAAGAAGAAGATGTTGTGCTGACCAATGGTGCAGCCTCATCAAGTTCAAGGGCTCCTCAAGTGCAATCAGACTAAAACCTCTAGTTGAAGAGGTGCTTCACGGGAGAGAATATAGGCACGCAAGGGAGGTTCTTTGTGGATAAAGTTGTTGAACAACCTACAACCATTGTTACGTATCCAAGGAAGGAATTCATTGTTAGGATTCCCATAGATACTGAGAGGGGGGGTGAATCAGTATCTAACCACTTGTAAGCTTTTCTTAACTTAAAACATGTAGAGCATATTAATATTGTGTATCGGTAAACAGAAAGTAATGCAATAAACAGAGACAAAAGAAACCACATGAAAAACACACCATAACACAGTATTTTAACGAGGAAACCCGGTGTGGGAAAAACCTCGATGGGATTTGTGACCCATAATATTCACTTACTGGCCAATAAGAGAATATTATTGCTACAAGAGGGGCCTACACATGCAGGAAGACCAAGTGCCTAGAGTTCACTGCTCAATTACAAAATGGGAAGTCTCACTGACTTACAAAATGGATTATATAAATCCAATGTCTTGTACTACTTCAAAATAGCATCTACTATGCCAGAACCAGTACCGGTTTATAGCTTTGTTTCTTACATAAACCCTTAACCTATAATTTGCATAATAGGTCTGCCTTATTTCACCTAATTACATTCCTCTATCTATTCCAAAATGTTCTACAATGATCTCTCTTTATATAAGAGTCATTTTACAAATTGCCAAGTCGGCTTACAATGATTTTTCAATAATAAACAAAATATATTAACAATAAAATTCTTGTCGGCTTCTGTGTCGGTATGCTTCCTTTCATTGCTGGTGTCGGTGGTCTGTGTGCCAATGTAGAATCTAATGTTGCTGGTGTCGGTGGATTGCCTTGCCGGTGTCATAGGATTGTAAGGTTGCCATCAATGACAAAACCTTCAATCACCTATAATGTCTCATTGGAGTGTGCATTTGCCAACAATCTCCCCCTTTGGCATTGATTGCAATACTCATGAGAAAAATTTAGAAGTGTATCCAAGAATTGAAGTACAAAAATTGTTACCAAAAATGTGTGCTCCCCCTGAGTAGATGATGCCTAAGTTATTGGATTTTTCTCATACCACTACTCCCTCTTTGGCATCAATGACAAAGGTTGTCAAAGTGTCAATAGAGTGTAGTTTCCTATCTCAACCTTGTAACCGGTTGGTTACAATTTGAAAAAGTTCTGCCAAAACCAAATTCAAGTTCTCAATGAACTTTTTAATGTCTTTTATTGCAGCCTCTATCCTCTGAACTGTACCAGTGAGGTGTTGCATTTTCTCTGCTAGTGTTTTCTATCCTTGTACTAATGCATCAGATATTTCTTTCCTTAAACATGCGAGGTAGTCCAACTTTGGACTTAATCTCCATTTCAGATCCTTAGCCTTACTTTTTATTTTCTCCTTTTCTCTTTTTAGGTTTAGTAACTCTTCCTCAAGACCTGTTATCTTTGGCTCAACAATTGATAGTGAATCAAATGAATTAATAAAATTGTCAGCTAGCTTATTAATTTCCTCCCGTATCTTGCTCATTTTCTTGTCTATGTCAACTGTCAAAAAGTTTGTCTTACAAGTGTTGCACAGTTCTCGTAGAAGTGTGTTAAACTGCCGTGTACACTTCTTTATTTGTTCCTCAAAGAATTTTTGTTTTTCCTTTTCTAACCTCTCTTTGAATGCTTCCTCCTTTATTTGTTCAACTATCACTGTATTGTCAGTAATATACTTAGACAAAGTGTCAAGTTGACTTAAAGAATCCTTATTATCTACATTGCATTTTGGAGCTATCATCTTCAAAATTGGGATTGTGTCATCTATAACTTTATATGCCTGTGAACTACAATCTGTTATTTTCTTTATAGAATCTTCAATTACATTTGTTGATTTAAGTCTTGTAGTTGAAGAGCTAACATTCTGAATTCTGCTGGTGGGAGAAATATCCTTGCTTGTAGTGACCTCTAGTAGGTCAGTCTGTGTTTCCATTTCCTTAAGAAATGGTTTGTTTTGCTCAGTAGTTGCCGGTGGCACTGATTCTGTATTAACTTGTTCCTGTGCTGGAGCTTGTTGCTCTACTTGTTGCTCTATTTTCCCATCTGTCAGTTTACCTTCTGTGTTATCTATGTTATCAGTTACTGGTGGCTCACTAGCCTTATCTATCTTACCAATTGTGTCCTTATCTACCACAATGTTGACCTTCTGAGTATCAACATTTACTGTATATAGTACCTTAGAATTAGGATTTGTATCCTCCTATGATATATCCATACTCTCATTAGCCGGTTGATCTTTAGTTGTTGTTACCAGTGGAGTAACCAGAGGTGGTGGGGACAAATTATCTCTTATTTTGATGCTTGGAGGTCCACCAACCTTTCATTTTCCCTTATCCTTGTCTTTCTGATATACCTTGATAGGTTTAGGGTTTCTATACTCTTCCTATTTTTCCTTCTCAACAAGGAATATATCCCATGCATTTTTAGTTTCTTCTGTAACCTCATTTACTCTTCCAACCATTAGTGCAATATGTCGGTGTGCAGTAGAGAATACTAACTGGTTAGCCCTGCAATTAGATCATCTATTTCTTTCAGAGAGTTAATTGGGTAGACAACAAGTAATTTTTCAACTTTTATTTTCTTGTCAAGCTCTACAACAGCTTGTCTTCTTGCTTCCAGTCTCTTGAATAGTTCATCTGGTAGTTCATCTACAACTTGCATCAAGACTTCTTGTAGATATCCAAGTGTAAGATAACACTGTTTTCAACCTTTTCTTTATCATCAACTAATAGTGAGTCATAGAGATTTTTGATGTTTTTCAGTTGTCCTTCCTAAGTTATTTCATCTATCAGTTTGTCAATCAGAGCAATATTTTGTTGAGTCCTTTTCTTTGGTGTCAACCTTTTCTTCTTAGGAGTACACTTCTTGATCGAGGGCCTCACTGCCTATTGTTTTTGTCTGGTTCTTCTAGGCGAAGGTGTGGATACCGATGAAGGTTGTCATTTCCTTACAACTCTTTTAAATGTAGTTGGCATGTCACTCTCTGAAGAAGTTGCTACCGGTGAAAGGTGAGTTTCTGGTTGTTGTGCCTGTAACTCATCTTCAGTGGTACGGGTTTGTTTTAGTACATCTTCTTTGATAGCCTTAGCCTTCCTTAAACCTCTCTTCACTATTGCTTCTACTTTCTTCACTCTCTTCTTGGATTGAATTTGATTTTCAATGGTTTCAGCACTGCCAAATACTTCTTCCTTAGGTTCATTGGGTGCTTCCAGAAGGGCTTTAGCATATGTTTCAATGATGTGATCATCTGTTTCATAACCCATTTCAATAACCCAAATTGTTTTTGGGATAACTGCTTCCATCCATATCTCATCCTTCTTAATCACAAAGCATATGTCATCCTTATATTTATCTACAATTGTTTGTGATAATCTTACTCTAGTGTTCATTCTGGCCTTTAATGCTTGAAAGTATTCATTAATATTCTTTTCTCTGTTTTCACCCATGTTGCTCAATAAGTCAGATAGTTGTTTTCCTACCAGTATGTCAAATTCAAGGTTCTTATTACCTATATCGGGCACCTATTTGGTTATATGTAGCATTAAGCAAACAAGTAAGTTACCAAATCTAAATGTCCCTTTCTTATCCTTCTTGATCTTTCCCAGATTGTCAATAAGTTCATCCTTTAACCATTCACATACATCAATTTTCACATTATCTTTAACCATATCATGAGCACTTTTTATGCATAAACAGGAAACTGAATTTAGTTTGTTTGCATGTGTTGTTTTGTAACCTAAACTCATGCTAATGAATCTCACATTTATGTCAATTACATCATTCAACCTTAAAGACCTTTTGTTGGATGTTGCACCTGTTAGGCTCATTACCAAGTCATTTGAGACCTTCTTTGTTTTGTCAGGTCCGTTACCAATGGAGGGTAACCTTGTTACAACTTTTACAACTTCCTTAGTGATTTTGTGAATTGAATCCAGCCACAAAAATTCACCATGTACCCTTCTCAACACTATCCTTATCACTTCCTTGGGGAATTCTAGAATGCAGAGAATTTCAGTGAATCCTAGGGTTTCAATAATTTTGTGTTCAGGTTTCACATTACCAGAATCATCACATATGATAGTCTTGTACATGTTCTTGATTTCCTCATCACCTAATTCTTCTATATGGCAATGGATGTACATTCTAGGGTCTTTTGCAAAAACAACTCCTTTGGGGATTTGGGAAAATGCACCAACATTATCATCCTTTTTAGATATCTCGGGAACTAATTGAAAAATGGGCCTAGGGCACTTGATTACTTCCACTATAGTAGTGTTTGCTATGAATTCAGGTACAAAAGATGATGCCATGATAAATACCTTTTTCTGCCTTTGGAAAGATTGATTGCTAAGATGCTTTGCCTCTTTGCTCGAAATGCCTTAGCTATAGAAATTTTGCACTCTTCGAATGTTTGAATGCTTGGTGAAGTAAAATGGAGCCAAAAACATTAATTTATAATGTCAATTTTGCCAACTACCATGTTTAATGCTTGTTGGTTAAGTACTTACTTAACATATTTGCCAGTATAGAGGTAATTTCAACTTCTTACCATCAACCGAGGGAATAATAGCATATTTCACATTGATTGCCAAACCCTCAAAAGAATTTTCTTCAATTAGATGAAGAGACTCCTTCTGGTGGAGTGCTACTTTGTTCTGCTAGTGGAGGAGTATTCTTAGAGTTATGACCAATTTTATTGCATTTTGAACATTGACCGGTGGGTGCATTGGTATTCTGATAATTTCTAGATCTACATTAATTTGCTCTATGACCATACTTGTTATAGTTAAAGCATTTTCCATTGAATTTATAAGCAGTAGGTTGTCTTATTGGTTTTCTATGATCCTATGTGTTTGCAATACTGGAGCTTTCACTAGTTTCAAAGCCAAGACCATTAGTGTCACCATTAGGTTTCTGATTCTTCAACAAGTCATCAAGTTCTTCTAAGCTTTTCTTGAATTTCTCTTTATGTTGATTTGTAGTAGCTAGTTCTCCTTCCAATATACCTTTTTGTCTCATGAGTTCATTTGAGTCATTCTATGCATGCATCAGATCTATCTTCAACATATCATTTTCATAACTAAGTCTTGTGTTTTCATTTGCAGCATCATTCAGTCTTCTAGTCAAGTCTTCTTCATTCTTCTTTCTATCTTCAATTTCTTTACAAAATCTCATAGTCATATCCTGCATCTCATTCTTTATTGTCATGTTTTCTTGTTTCAATTTATTCATCAGATCACTAAGAGTTTCCTTTTAATCATTCTCATTTTGCATCTTTTCACAAAGTTCTCTTCTCTTGTTTCTTGAAATAGTAAGATTTTCTTGAAGTGCTTGAATGATATCCTGAGCAGCTTTTAGATCATCTTCAAGTTTGATATTTTTCAATTTTTCTGCATCATAGTCTGAGAGAGCTCCTTCAAGTTGCTTCATCAAGTTTTCCATCTCTACCGATGTCAAGATCTTCCTCAAGTTGTTAGGCTTCTCAAAATAGAGGACCAAACTCTGATACCAATTGTTAGGATTCCCACAGATACTAAGAGGGGGGGTGAATCAGTATCTAACCAGTTGTAAGATTTTCTTAACTTAAAACATGTAGAGCATATTAATACTGTGTACCGGTAAATAGAAAGTAATGCAATAAATAGAGACAAAAGCAACCACATGAAAAACACACCCTAACACAATATTTTAATGAGGAAACCTAGTGTGGGAAAAACCTCAGTGGGATTTGTGACCCACAATATTCACTTACTGGCCAATAAGAGAATATTATTGCTACAAGAGGGGCCTGCACATGCAAGAAGGCCAAGTGCTAAGAGCTCACTGCTCAATTACAAAATGGGAAGTCTCACTGACTTACAAAATGGATTATATAAATCCAATGTCTTGTACTACTTCAAAATAGCATCTACTATGCCAGATCCAGTACCGATTTATAGCTCTGTTTCTTATATAAACCCTTAACCTATAATTCGCATAACAGGTCTGCCTTATTTCGCCTAATTACATTCCTCTATCTATTCCAAAATGTTCTACAATGATCTCTCTTTATATAAGAGTCATTTTACAAATTTCCAAGTCGATTTACAATGATTTTTCAATAATAAACAAAATATATTAACAATAAAATTTCTGTCGGCTTCTGTGTCGGTATGCTTCCTTTCACTGTTGGTGTCGGTGGTCTGTGTGCTGGTGTAGAATCTAACTTTGTTGGTGCCGGTGGATTGCCTTGCCAGTGTCATAGGATTGTAAGGTTGCCATCAATGACAAAACCTTCAATCACCTACAATGTCTCATCAGAGTGTGCATTTGCCAACATTTATTCCCTATAAGCCAAGAGAGACAAAGGCATCGGTGCCATCAGTATTAGACGTGGTGGAGCAGTTGAGGAAATACCAAGCCAATGTTTCTTTATGGGATCTCCTTAGTATCCTAGAGTAGAGGAATCATTTGAAAGATGCATTATTGGAGGTGGGTAAACCTCCCAATGGAAATGCTACTACTTCCTTGCAGGTCAGCGAAGAAATGTTTCAGCCTCCCATAGATAAAATGTGCTCACTGACGGTGTTGATGAGTGAGGCCATACCTACAAAATCTCAAGTAGAGGGTAAGCCTAAGACCAATCCTTTCTATTTGACCCTCACAGTAGGGGATAAGCTTTTACATAACTCTATGATAGACTCTAGTGCCAACACTACCGTCATGCCTAAGCAAATTGTTGAGGTATTGAATATCAAGTATGAACCTTTGAATCGAGGTGTTATGCAGCTAGATGAGAATAAGGTTCAAACCGTGGGTCTTGTCAAAAGCCTTCCGCTAGCATTGTTCATGTGTCCTAGTGTCACAATGTCTCAAGAGGTGGTAATTATTGACATTCCCCTCATTTTTGTCCTCTGCCTCTCTAGAGACTTCACCGCCAAGATAAGAGGTTATTTATCTTTAGACTAGTCTCAACTTATCCTTCGTACTCAATGGGGTGCCAAACTTAAAATCCTTTCAGGACCCCTTCATACCGAACATGTAGCGGATCAAGCCATGCTTAATTTTGAGCCCACCCATACCTCCATCTCCAATAAAGAGAGAAAGATCATAGAATTCATCGAAGATGAAGAAATAAATGGAGATATCCCACTAGAACAGGAGGTTTTTCTTGATGAATTCATTGATTCTTATCCATATTCCAATTATCATGCCACGGGTCTTGGTACCTACTGCATTTTTTATGAAGGTCGAGTTATTCCAAAACTAGTTAAAGACCCCTCGACCCTAGAAGATTTTTCCTCTATGCTCTAGACCTTGCACTTTGATGGTGCAAGATGCAAAGTAGGTTCAGGCACTGAGATTTGCCTTACTTCACCTTTAGGTGAACAGATTCTGAAGTCTTTCTACCTGTAGTTTTATTGTTCCAATAAGGAAGCAGAATATGAAGGGTTGATTCAAGGCCTAAGCTTGGTGGAATGGTTGGATATAAAGCAGTTGAAATTTTTAGGTGACTCTGGACTAATAGTACATTAGGTCTGAGAGATCTCTAGTGTCAAACATGTCCGTATGAGATCCTACCACCATAGAATGTGGGATCTAATCGAAGGCTTCAATGCTTTCAATATCTAGAGGATTCCTTGAAAGACAAATGCACTTGTTGATCGAATGGCCACTATTGGATCACAATTCAACCCCGTCATGGACTTGCTCATCAATCCCCAGGCGATTTGTGTGATTGTTTGACTAACTATTCCTGATAATGATACCCACTGGCAAGTTTTTGAAATTGATGAGCAAATCATTTTTTTTATTCAAAATTCTAGAGAGTTCGCTGACCAATTGCAACCTAAAGTAAAGGAAGCTTATGGGGATCAGATCATTCAACTGAAATCCAAGAAGCTCCCAAATGGATTGATCACTCTAGAAATTTTTTTTGATCATGATGATGTTAGGAATGACAAATGAAAGCTCACAGCTAATAAGGGTGATTATGCTGAGATGTCATTAGGAAATGGGAGAATACTCAAAGTTGGGAAACAGGCTCCCTCAGAAGATAGAGAGAGATTGGCCCGATACTACAATGAATATATGGGCATGCTATCATGGTCTTATGAAGATTTGAAAGGCTATAATTATAGCATCATTCAACACACTATTGAGATTGATGTGCCAAGCCAGTTTGATAAAATCAAAAACCTATCAATCCCAAGGTCGAGTCCCTCATGGCACAGGAATTGAGAAAGTTGATAGAGTCCAAAATTGTTTATCCCATCAAGCACAGTACATGGGTGTCCAATTTGGTGCCAGTTAGGAAGAAAAATGGAGATATTTGGCTTTGTGTAGACTTTCGGGATCTGAACCAAGCATCTCTGAACGACCATTATCTGTTGCCACTAATGGAACAGTTGTTGAGCACAATGGTAGGGTCAAAGATGTTCTCAATGTTGGATGGATTCTCATAATATAACCAAGTGTTGGTGAAGCCAAAAGATCAACATAAGGAAACCTTTATGACCAAATGGGGAACATTTGCTTACCAGAAGATTCCTTTTGGGTGTTCAAACGTCAGTGCAACTTTTCAGAGAGAAATGGATCTGGATTTTAGGGAGTTAATTAAAATAATCATCCTTATATATTTGGATGACTTGATCATGTTTTCAAAATACAAAGAGGATCACTTTTATCATCTTGAACTAGGTTTCTAGAAGTGCTTAGAATTTGGCATCTCACTAAACCCAAAGAAATGCATCTTCAGAGTTCCGCAAGGGAAATTGTTAGGACACGTAGTGTCAAAGGAAGGAGTCTCCATTGATCCTGATCAAGTAAAAGCAATAAAGGAGCTTCCTCTTCCTATCAACAAAAAGGGTGTTCAGTCTTTCCCGGGCAAGGTTAACTTTGTTAGCCGCTTTATCTCAGACTTTGCAGGGATGCTAAGGCCCATCACTCTAATGCTTAAAAAAGAAACACATTTCAAGTGGACCCCTGAAGCTAAAGAGGCTTTTGAGGAAGTCAAAAATGCCATTTGTTCAGCTCTCATGCTCTCTGACCCAGATATGTCAAAAGACTTTATAATGTATGTCTTCTCTGGTAATTACAACATTGTTGTGGTTATCACCCAAAAGGATGTAGATAGAAGAAGTGAGCACCCCATAGCTTTCCATTCAAAAACTCTAAAGGAATATGAGGCCAAGTACAATCTTGTAGAAAAGAAAGCCTTAGCCATCGTCAAAGGGGCTTCAAAAGTTCAGACATTTTATTGCCTATAATAAAACTATAGTATATGTTGCCCAACCTTCAGTCAAGGAGTATATAATGGAAGGCGACATTAAGGAGAAGAGGGCAAACTGGATTACTAAAATCCTAGAATATGAAATTGATGTTAGGCCTACTAAGGCAATCCACGACAAAGGTTTGTGTGAGTACATAGCCCAAGAGTCTGAGCCCTAAGAAGTTGAGGATGACAAAGGGGAAGTTGTAATGGTTACCTCCAATTTGACAGAGGCATGTTGGTTGGAAGCTCAAAAACATTTTATGAGGACTGGTGTTTTTTCGGAAGGTCTCCCTCCTAAGAAGAAGAGATTCTATAGAATGTAAAACATTGGCTTTTGTCTGGTTGAAGGAGTGTTGTTTAAAAGAAATTTTGATGTATTTTTGCTCCGCAGTGTGGACCAAGACCAAGCTAGTAGGATTCTAAATGAATTCCATCATGGGCTATCTAAAGGCCACTATTCAGCATAGACCACAATAATAAAGATCACTCGCGCTGGGTATTTTTGGCCCTCCATGTTTAAAAATGTGCACACTCTAGTATGAGAGTGCCAAGAATGTCAGTACTATAGTGGTAGGACTAGAAAAGCGGTCATGCCACTCAGGCCTATGATGGTGGAAGAGCCCTTCGTTTATTGGGGCCTTGACTTCATCGGGATGATCAACCCCCCAAGTTCAGCTGGACACAAGTGGATTTTGACAACGAACGACTACTTCACCAGATGGTCTGAGGTCGTCCCCCTAAGGAATTCATCAGAAGACAAGATACCAATTCTCTTAGAGGAATTGGTGTGCTGATATGGTCTGCCTAAGACCATAATCTTGGATAATGCGTGAACATTCATAGGCTCTAAGGTCACCCAGTTCGCTCTTGACAGAAGAATCTACTTGAAGACCTCCTTAAACTATTACCCTCAGGGGAATGGCCTAGCTGATTCTACCAATAAGAACCTCATAAGGCTCATCAAAATGATGGGCTATGAGCATAAAAGGGAGTGGCATCACTACTTAAAGAGTGTGTTGTGGGCAAATTGGATAACACCCAAGCAATTCCTAAAGAATTCCCCATATAAGCTAGTCTATGGCAAGGACGCATTATTCCTTGTGTCTTTGGAGATCCCCACCTTACAATTGCTCAAATTTATTGAGGTGACAGAAAATGGCCCCATGGAAGTGACTGGCGGAAATTATGGAACTAGAAGAAGCAAGGGAAGCAGTGTTTATGTCCCTTCAGAACCACCAGGAAACTGTCAAAAGGTGGTTTGATAAGAAGAAAAGTTTTGACCCAAGTTTCATACAAGGCAACCTTTTTTTGAAGTACAATGAGAGGGTAGCCAAGCCAAGTCAGCATGCCCAATTTGATGGTTTTTGGGAAGGACCCTTCCGCATTATAAATTACAAAGGATTCAATGCCTTTGACCTCGAAAATATGCAAGGACTTTCTCTTGAGACCCCGGTTAACAGATTCCACCTTAAGCCTTTCCATTACTGGATTTTCGCCTTGTATGTACATAATGTAAAAATGTTTCTTCGTGTGCTTTATTTATTTATTTATTTTTCCTCATGCATTCCCAAAGCGCAGTGAAAATCACAAGATATGCCATAATTAAGCAAAAAGAAAATCATTATATTATGAGCATTTTTACAATTCATCAGTAGGCCTTCGGCCTAATTTTTAACAAAAAGAAGCAAGATGAAGTTTTCAAAGACAGACAGCCATTTCCTCAAGGATCCTCTTCATGTTCATCATCCTCCATCTGGAAATTAGAGTCTTTAGCATCATCTACAGCATCCTCTCCCTCTGACCACTCATGGTTAGAAATGTCACTAGGCTCCTCAACTATGGACACAACAACTAGATTGGCTTGAACGTGCGACGTCAGGACCCGTGGAAATATGTAATCCCTAAAGTCAATGTACCATTCGGTGCCATCCAAAATAGGAACTATTAGGTGAATTTGGAGGAGAAACTTTGTAGCGAGCTCCACTCGAAGGCAATCAGATGACAGTTTCATTCTTCTTAGGTCGTCGATAAGCGGGTGTTAGGTCACCACCTCACCAGAAGTGATGAAATGCCTCAAATCCAACGTAAAGGTAGGCCTCTGAAAGGGACGTGGTATGCCATGACATCCTCCAAACCCCGCAGATAATCTTGGGAGAAAAGTGCTTTGGTGAGCTCCGAGATCAGAAGCCCAGTTACCCCAGAATCTAGAAATGAGGCCACAAAACGTGAACAAATTTCTGTGTTTACACAGTATTTGTCCATATCGTCTATGAAGCCCTCACCGAGCACCCATTTGATGGAAACTATGATCAAGGGATTCTTTTGTCTTGTCATCCTTTGCAGCCTTCGGTCTGAAATATTTCTAAGGAAAGCGACTTGAGCCTTATTGCTAACGAGCCTAACGGGGGTATCCATTTCCTCAAGAAGCTCCATCGTTGAAGTTGATACTATGTAAAGGAATGTGTGAAAAGATATTTATAACAAATTCTCACTCCAGGTGACAATTGATGAAAATGACCAATGCTCCTGATTTCTGATGCATCTGTCATTCCTCATCAATTTGCACAAGTAGGCGAAGTCTGTTTGGAGCTGGAAAACGTCCTACCTCATACCTTGAAGTAAGAGGCAATATCCTCAAATGCCATGTGTATGTATAGGTACATCACGTTTAAACCATAATCTCTGTAGGACTGTCTTAGATTGTGTGAGCACTGTTGGTTGTTGATATTCTTCATTAAGGGGGAGATCCATCCGGACAAGCAAATCATCTCAAGTGGCTTCGATTAATGATGAACTGAGTAGGTTTTCTCTTGGGAAATGTAGATGGCGGCACTCATCCTCCTCAATATTAATTATGAGTAGAAAATGAATTGGTATACATGCAAATGGGCGCTCATCATTAAACACCTTCTTTCACGTAGATCTAGGCATGTAGTGCATTAAAAGAGGAAGGTATTCAGATATCCATCTTATTGCTCCTTTACAACCTATGGTACACAAAAACTTTTGAAGAGTTGAGAAGGAAAAGTTCTCTTGAAGAAAATGGAAGCAGAAGTGACTTCCTCTAGTTTTGTTCAAGAAAGATTATGGGTAGATATTTTCGGTGAACTCTCTTATTCTTCTCTTGAGAGTGTGGTGAACCCCAAGCTGCATAAACAGCCCAAGAAACTCAGAGAGGCTGCATGCAATAGGATGATTCATCATAAGGCGAAGCCTCATTCCACAACAACTAATTTCTAGAATAGTGGGGCCCCTCAATTTGTGGTTCCCATGGTTCCACATTGTCCAGAATTCATGATTGTGTGTGCCAATAGGTTTGACCCCATTTCTTGTTCTATTAGTGGCTCTTTCCTAAAAATGGTAATATCCCTCGAAGCAATAAGGGACATGATGTTTGTCCTGTTTTGAAGGGACGGAGGTGTTCTTTGAAGCTATCATGGAAGAATATTGGAACACCAGAAGAGATGTTGTCTCATTTCATCACGGTGCCCTTAATCAAAGTCTGTCAACCGAACTCCCAAGACTCCCCTCGTCTTATAGTGACTTAAGACAAGATGACCTCAAGGATATCTCATCCACTCTTGCATGGTTATGCGATCATGACAATGACCGAGAGATCACTGCTGCAATGATGGGCTTCTTGTTCAAATGCAGGAAGAAGAGGGGGTCTTTTCACTTTGACTTCTTTGTCCTCATGGCCAGAGAAATGGTCAAACAACTAACTGAGTTTCAGTAGTTTCGGTGTTTCAGATTCATCTCAATCCTTGTTCACCTGTTTCTGCATCAAAATGAGGTTTTCTTTAGCCAATACATGCGATTGGCTATCTATGATGAGTCAAGGAGCAAGATGTCAGTGTCAGCTTGGACACCCATTCTGTTGGCTTCTTCTGATGCCTATCAATTTTTTGATTGTTTCCTAGCTCCCATCCTTAGAGACCTCGGTTCAATCACAGATGAACCACTTGCTTGTTTCTCTCGAGTTCAAATAAATTGGATGTACAATGAGCATCATCCTTGTGACTGATTCTTAGGTAGTGATTTTTCCTTTATCTGAGTGCATGGTTTCTCGGAGGAGCCCTTCCGCCTACCTACCTATGTCATCGAAAGGACCCTCGCCCTCGAAATTGCATGACAGTTGGTGAGAATAAAAAGGGCAATAGGGTCAGGGAAGCATGACATCTCCATTTTAGTGGACCACAAATCTATTGGCCCCATCACTCTTGTCCAGAGAAACATTGTAGAAAACGTCCTGACATCTAAGCTGGTGCAACTCGGCTTAGTAGTGATTGATGACACGTGGAGTTATGATCCAGATGGGCGCCTTTCTAAAAGAAAGAATGTAGTAAAACATGAACCACGGAGCTCATGGGAAGGCCACACTAACCCATAGGTGGACGACCCAAATCTTTATGTGGGTCTCAATTATTTTCCCATGCTAAAATGACCCCTGTGGTTGAGCTTCTACTCCGTCATGCAAAAGTACAATCCCATGAAACCCATCCCTCGGACCATGCTGGAAGCCATGATGTTAGATTCTTGGCCAAGGAAAAAGAGGGAAGATTTATGGGTCTATCAGAAAGAAGTGAGTGGGCCTAGAGCCAACATCGGGAATGCTCCTTTGGACAAGCGGTTTGAGCTTGAATGGAGCTAGTACAAAAAATCTGATGAAGAGACATGTGATAGCTCCCCACATGGATACTCGTCCCTCAAGGTGGCCCAGCGGCAGGACATAGAGGTTATAAGTATTGAAGAACAAGAAAATGAGCCTCATATTCTTCTCCCTCTCGCCAGTTCTACTCAAAGACCCCGTTCCCAAGATGGTAAGAGACAAGTTGAGAAGCAAGCGCCTGACTCCCCTTCTGGAAAGAAGCAATATCTAGGTTCTACAAAGAAAGGTTATTCTTCTTGAGTCCTAGAGGTTCCCTCAGTTCCTCAACGGTCGGTGACTTCCATGGTTTAGGTACGTCCTTCTTTGCCTTTTTCCTCTACTCAAGTTGCTTCTTATGTTGCTACCCATTTCGTATCTATGCATAGCTAGATTCCCATCGCTCTCACATTAGCACCCGTCAGGACACTGATTGACCCTTAGGAAGTGTTTTCGCAGGTCTCCATTTCATTCCCAACCCTAGATTTTATTCTTGTAGCATATTCCTCACAGATTCCTGAAGCAGTCATCATCTCACGTAGCCTTGGTTTTGGAGAGTCCACTCCTCCCCCAAATATTGGAGAAGTGTCCGCTGATCCATTTTATTTAGGATCTTCTCCCTTCATCCCATTATTTTCCCCTACAATGCTTGCACACCCTATTCAGACCTATTTTGGTGGCCCTATTTCCCAATTCCCATGTGCAATCCCTCCTGGGGAAGTGTTTGCAAGCCAAGATATTGCCAACCCAGATGATTATCAACAACAAGTTACCTATTCCAAGACTGCCCATATGGGCAAGACTGGTAAAAGAAAGGAAAAAGATGGTGCTAGGTCAGCCCACCTGCACTTGCAGACACACTTCAGCAAGGAGAAGGATAATATTTTCTTTTCAAGCATGTTCCCCAAGGTTGACAAGCCAAAATCCCAAATGAGACCCAATAATTACACTTTGCATGCTATCGGGGTCAACCTCCTGAATGCTACAGCGTCTGACAAGGTCAAAATGATGGAAGAAACTTCGAAGGCCATGTCTTCAGATTTCATCAAAAAGAGTCAGCGTCCGAAGAAAATGCAAACGGATAATGCAAACCTCCGGGAATCTCTGGCCCAACAAAGAAAAGAAGACAAAGCTAGGAATGTCAAAATCAATCGCTTGCAGGGATTGTTGACACATGCTAACTCTAAAACAAGAAAGTTGCAGTCCGCCCTTAATAATGTGAGTTCTCAATTGAAAGGCCAAGGTGGCAACAAGAAATGTGGCCTTGAAATAATTGCAAGAGAAGGACCAAGAAATTTAGCAGCTAAAGGAAGCTTCCAGAGATGCCACTCAAATGCATGCACAGTTGTGTGAGGAGAACCACCTAAAAGAAGCGTATGCTCAACAACTGAGTGACGCACATGTCATGGTTTTGGAAGAGAAAGAAAAGTTTGAAACAGAGTTGCATGGAAAAGAGAGTAGCCTAGAGAAAGTTGAGAGGAAATTCCTAGATATGGAAGTTTGTTGCATCACGAATGAGAACATATGTCTCAACTCCAACAAACTATGCAAGATGGAAAGGCCATAATCCTCGCTCTAGAAAGTCAAGTGATCCTTGAACAAGATAAGTGCAGGGAGATGCAACATGAAATAAAAACAAAGGATGAGGAAGTCTCGCGGTTGTCAAGTATTCCTGCCCCCATGGAGGTTTCCCAAGACTTTTCTCCGATTTTGGTGGAGTTATATGTTTCCCATTGGGAAATAATTAAGCAATACAACCCTTCACTGCAACTTGTGCTGATATTTCTCAGAGAAGTGAAATCCCTCTATGCTGAAGTTAGCACCCTCATTAATAGCTCTATGCTTGTTATTGGTCCCACACTCCCTGTGGCCTAGGACTTAATCCAGATGTTGTATGTGGCTCAAGATGAAGAGTTGAGGGAGAAAGGGATTACAAATCATAGACAATTGATCAGGACGACTAATGTCTTCACCAACCAGCATCGAGTGATTATGCATGTATAAGAAACACTTGAGCCATTGCAAATTTCAGTTCCAGACATCAAGCAATGCATAGAAAGGTTTGTTTCATTGGGCCTGCCTTCTTTGTTTCCTACGGATGGTTCTGTGTTAGGAATTGAGCAAGTGTTAAACTAGGTTGAGTAGCCGCAGCAAGATAGGACCTTCCTATAGCGCTTGAAAAATCCTATTTCGGTGGAGGAGGTCGAGTGTCTTTTGCATCCCCAAGCCCAGCTCTACGCACTCTTGAAATTAGTTCATGATGAACCGGCAAGATTTCTATTTGATGAGATAACTTGCTTAGATCAACACTATCAAAATCTATAAGCGCAAGTGTTGCCCTCTGAGGATGAATGGTTTCCACTACAACAGGTCTTCGATTTGCTCCACCCTATTATGATATAAAGCCTGGTCTTTGAACCAACAATTTTGGGTTCTAGCATTCCGCATGTAGAATTCCCCATTTTAATCGCTAAGAAATATTAACATTATTTTTCAAGTCATCTATAGGCAGTATTTTGTTCGAGTGGCACCTGTTCCTTTTGATTTTCCAACTATGCTCCTCGTACTAAAAGCAAGCTAGGTATCATCTCAACGTTGCTTCTGATCTGTCACCTTTCTCATTTAGTGTTTGGAGGAACATAGAGTTCCCACGTGGCATGGGTTTTTATGGCATGGCACTCCTCTCGGCCCCACCATCCATCAGTAAAGGTTAAGACACTTCTCTCCTCATTGTGCGATCGGATGATCTCTCTGCACTCATTTTTGGTTCTCCCCCCGAGCTGTCATGTGTCCTCCATGATAGTTCATGAATCAGACTGCTATTTGGATCGTGATTTTCTTGTTCAGAAGGTGCAAGGGTCGCCACGTTATGATGGAAATAACAACTTCAAGGGTGAGCTTTTGTTAGGAATAAGGTGTCTCAACCTTGGCTAATTCCTATTCTTATTATTTGTTTTGTAAAATGTATTTCTTGCAAATAATGTAATTAAGTGTGAGTGTACATGTCTAGTTGGCATCTTGATGTGTCGGCATCTTGAATTGTGTGTAAGGAGATCATGGCTAAAACGGTTATGATGGATTCCTATGACACGTAAGAGCTATTTCTAGGAGATTTCAATGATAGGTGAAGACATGCAAGACATGTGGCAACTGATAAAGTTGAGTACTGTACACACTTCCTCAATCGTGGGGTTCCTATTTTCTTGGAGAATGGTAAAACCCTAATACGGCTATCTTTGGAAGTTGCCCTAAAAAGGAAAGCGCGTAAGCATTTTTTAGGGTTACAGACTGTGATATGAAAAGAGTGTATTATTGGTATGATATCGTGCTACTGGATTTGTCTTGAAGTGTCGATTGTCTCCTGAAAGAACTTGCATTGCAAGTGTGTTGTAACTGTTGTGTTGAAGATAATACATTGTGCAGGTTTTGGAGTGCTAGGGGTTTCTACCGAAAGGTTTTCCCCAGGGTAAATCATTGTGTCATTCTCTATTTTCTGTATGCATGGTATATGGCTGCAATATCTTTGTTAAAGTAGTTAACGAATCTGAAATTGTAAGGATTTAAAAGAATTTGCACAATACTTTCCTCTAGAGATTAGTGTAGGAAGTTGTTTCCACACCTGAGTTTCCTTACAAGTGGTATCAGAGCTTGATCAACTTTTGATCCTAGTTGTTGGGTAGGGTTTTTTGAGCTAATCTCAAGTTGAGTGGGAGTTTTTTTTTGTGCAGAGCATTCTGAATCTTATTTGTAGATTGAGATGGTAAGTTCCTCATATAGTAGAATGGAGGTGGAGAAATTTAATGGCACTAATTTTGAGTTGTGGAAACTCAAGATTGAAGACATGCTTGAAGACCACGATCTATGGGAGGCTGCTACACTTGATGTGAGACCTGCAGTGATATCTCTAGTGGATTGGGAGATCAAGGATTGGAAGGCTAGGGGTCTCATCAAACTCTGTCTAGCAGATGCCATTCTTCTGAATGTTCTTGATGAGACTACTGCAAATTCTTTGTGGACATGGCTTGGGTCTGTGTATCAGGCCAAATCTCTGGTGAATAAGTTGTTCCTGAGAAAGAAGTTGTATTCTTTAAGAGTGGAGGAAGGTGGATCCGTAACTGATCATCTCAACGCATTCAATTTATTGATTGCACAGTTGGCATCATCCGGTGCCAAGATCGAGGAGGAGGATCGATGTATGACCCTGCTTTGTTCCTTGCCGGATTCGTGGGACCATCTTGTGATGGCTCTCGGAAGTACTATAGTCACATTCTGTATGGATGATGTGGTGTCTTCACTGCTATCTGAGGAGATGTGAAGAAAGACTTCAGATTCGTCTAAGGAAGCCCTTGTTGTTCGCGAGAGATCCAACAACAAAGGAAAGCATAATGACAATAAGTCAAAGAAGGGCAGATCCAAATCCCATGGGAGTTCTAAGACTCCTGGAAAGTCCAAGGTGAAATGTTGGAACTGTGATAAATCTGAGCACTTCCAGAGGGACTACAAAGAACCGAAGAAGAAGAAGAAAGGCTCAGATTCAACTTCCGAAAAATCTCAAGATGGAGATGCTTTTATTGCAGCTTTGGCAGCCCATGCATCTGATGATGTGTGGTTGGTAGAATCGAGTGCTTCTTTTCACATGACCTCTCATCGAAACTGGTTCTCAAAATATGAAGAGTTTGATGGTGGAAAGGTATACTTGGGTGATGATTCTCACCTAAAGATAGTTGGACGCGGAAGGGTCACTATCAAATTTCCTGATGGACGAGTAAAGGGAATCAACGGAGTTATGCACATTCTGGGTTTGGCACGAAATCTATTATCTGTAAGTATGCTAAATGATGTAGGTGTGCAAGTTGTCTTTTTGAAAGATGGATGCAAGATGATGAGAGGTTCTATGGTGCTCGCTAAAGGTACTAGGAGAGGTACTTTGTTTCAGCTTGATGCATGCATTGCTCAGTGCAATATTTCTTTTGTTTCAAAAAAGAGAGTGACTATCACTTCATCCCCACCATCTAAACGAGTAGTAAAGAAGACTGTGGCAATGGGTTCTGATGGCAGTGCAGTAAGTGTACCTAAGGGTGCAAACATTTTGGAAGGCAAGCTTCCTGCAGAAAAGACAATGTTGTGGCATATGAGATTTGGCCACATTGGTGAGAAGGGTCTTAGGACCTTGAAAACTAAAAATCTTGTCGAGGGGCTAAATGATTGTAATCTCGAATTCGATTTCTATGAACATTATGTTTATGGTAAGCAAAATCGTGTTTAGTTCTACTCCAGTTCTCACAAGTCTTCTAGACTTTTGGATCTTATTCATTCTGATGTATTTGGTCCTGTAAAAGTTCCTTCTATCTCCAGTTCTATATATTTTGTATCTTTTATAGATGATTACAGTAGAAGGACTTGGATATATTTCCTGAAAATTAAGACACAGGTTTTCAGTCAGTTCAAGGAATTTAAGGTTCTCATGGAAAAATCAGACAGGCAAAAGAATCAAGTGTGTGAGAACTGATAATGGTGGTGAGTTTTGTTCCATAGAGTTTGAACAATTCTATAAAGAACAAGTAATCGAGAGACATAAGACAACTCCTTACACCCTACAGAAAAATGGAGTTGCAAAGAGAATGAACAGGACACTGATGGAGAAGGCTAGGGGTATGCTTAGTGGAGCTGGTTTAGAACAAAGGTTTTGGGCCAAAGCTGTAACCACTGCCTACTATCTGGTTAACAGATCTCCTACATCAGCTCTTGTTGGTAAGACACCCATGGAGGTGTAGTCTGGTAAGAAGCCTTCAATAAGACATCTTCATGTTTTTGGTTGTGAAGCTTATGCACATATTCCAAAGGAGAAAAGATCTAAGTTGGAAAACAAAGTTGTCAAATGTATTTTTATCAGATACAGTGTTGGTGTGAAAGGATACAAGCTTTGGGATCCTATGACTAGTAAGGTGTTGCATAGTAGAAATGTTATTTTTAGAGAGCTAACATCTTCTCCTATTGTGCTACAACCAGATGAAAAAGAAAAGGAAAAAGATGTTGTTCAGTTTCCTCCTACCCCTGAGAAGACTGAACAGAGAGACCATGTTGGGTCTAATGATGAGGAGAGCTCTAGCAGCTCTGATAGTTCGGAAGAAGAGGAAGAACAACCTCAACCTCAACCCTTGAGGAGATCCACGAGAGAAAGAAAGCAACCAGAAAGGTTTGGTTATTCTATGTTAGATTCCAGTTGTGCTTTTGCTTTGATTACTAACACTGATGAGCCTAGATCTGTGAAAGAGGCTTTGGGCATGGAAGATGTAGGTTCCTGGATTGAGGCTATGGATGATGAGATGGCTTCATTAGAGAAAAACAAAACTTGGGACCTTGTACCTTTTCCTAAAGGGAGAAAATCTGTTGGTTGCAAATGGGTGTTCAAGAAGAAATTCTATGCAGATGGCAGTGTTGAAAGGTACAAAGCTAGATTGGTTGCAAAGGGGTATTCATAGGTAGAGGGAATAGATTATGGTGAAATATTCTCTCTTGTTGCAAAGTTGACATCCATTAGATTTTTGTTATCTCTTGTTGCATCATATGATTTAGAGATAGAACAGATGAATGTGAAGACAGCTTTCCTTCATGGTGATTTGGAGGAAGAGATTTATATGTCACAGCCTGAGCACTACATTGTTAAAGGTAAAGAATCCTTAGTTTGCAGATTAAAGAAATCTCTATATGGTTTGAAGCAATCTCCTAGGATGTGGTACCTTAAGTTTGATGCCTTTGTGTTGTCAATTGGATTTGTAAGATCAAAATCAGATCATTGTGTTTATTTCAGAGTTAAAAATGATCACCTTCTTATTGTTGCATTATATGTTGATGATATGTTGCTATTTGGGAAGGGTAAGGGTATGATTTCTGATTTTAAATCTCAGTTGTCAGCACAGTTTGAGATGAAAGATCTTGGGGCAGCAAGGTACATCTTGGGTATGGAAATCAGTAGAGACAGGTCTAACAAAAAACTTTGGTTGAGTTAGAGTAAGTATGTGAAGTCTGTGTTGGATAGGTTCAGCATGGTAGATTGTAGACCACTATGTGTTCCCATTTCAGTGGGAACAAAGTTATATGTAGATGATTGTCCAAAATCTCCTAGTGAGGTGGAGGACATGAGTAGAGTACCTTATGCTAGTGCAGTTGGCAGTCTTATGTATGCTATGGTCTGTACTAGACTAGACATTGCCCAAGCAATGGGAGTCCTGAGTCATTTTATGGCTAACCCTGGACGGGTACATTGGGATGCAGTTAAGCGAGTATTCAGATATTTGAGGGGTACATCAGATTACTCCATATGTTACCATGGTAACTCTTCTGGATCTCCGCATTCAGTTTGTATTCATGGTTTTGTGGATTCAGATTGGGCAGGTGATATTAACAGCAGGAGATCCACCAGTGCTTATGTGTTCACTATGTTTGGTGGTGCCATCAATTGGATGAGTAAGCGACAACCTATGGTTGCTTTGTCCACTACAAAAGCTGAGTACATGGCTGCTACTCATGCTTGTAAGGAAGCCATTTGGCTTAGGAGATTATGCTCTGATGTTGGTGTTGATGCAGAATAGATTACTATTTGGTGTGACAGTCAGAGCGCTATTTGCCTTGCGAAGAATCCAACTTTCCATGCCAGAATGAAGCACATTGATGTGCAGTTTCACTTTGTGAGAGATATGGTGGAAGATGGAAAGGTAAATTTGGAGAAGGTCGATACTGTGAGGAATGCTACAGATGCAATAACGAAACCAGTGGGCACTACGAAGTTCAGATGGTGTTCAGAGTCTATGGGCCTTTTGGCCTATAGCGGTTAGTTCCTATTATGTTCCTATTGCTCTTACAAGGTGTTCGACAAGTGGGAGAATGTTAGGAATAAGGTGTCTCAACCTTGGATAATTCCTATTCTTATTATTTGTTTTGTAAAATGTATTTCTTGCAAATAATGTAATTAAGTGTGAGTGTACATGTCTAGTTGGCATGTTGATGTGTCACTCCACTTGATGTGTCGACATCTTGAATTGTGTGTAAGGAGATCATGGTTGAAACGGTTATGACGGATTTCTATGACACGTAAGAGCTATTTCTAGGAGATTTCAATGACGAGTGAAGACATGCAAGACATGTGGCAACTGATAAAGTTGAGTACTGTACACACTTCCTCAATCGTGGGGTTCCTATTTTCTCAGAGAATGGTAAAACCCTAATACGGCTATCTTTGGAAGTTGCCCTAAAAAGGAAAGCGCATAAGCATTTTTTAGGGTTACAAACTGTGATACGAAAAGAGTGTATTGCTGGTATGATATCGTGCTACTGGATTTGTCTTGAAGTGTCGATTGTCTCCTGAAAGAAGTTGCATTGCAAGTGTGTTGTAACCATTGTGTTGAAGATAATACATTGTGTAGGTTTTGGAGTGCTGGGGTTTTTTACCGAAAGGTTTTCTCCAGGGTAAATCATTGTGTCATTCTCTATTTTCTGTATGCATGGTATATGGCTGCAATATCTTTGTTAGAGTAGTTAACGAATATGAAATTGTAAGGATTTAAAAGAATTTGCACAATACTTTCCTCTAGAGATTAGTGTAGGAAGTTGTTTCCGCACCTGAGTTTCCTTACAGTTTTGCTGGGTATGATCTCACGTGGTGCCATGATAAGTTTTCTAGTCAGAAGCGGTTACTAGAAGGTTACTGATGCTGCAAGTTATTTATATGGATGTTTTCCTCGTTCAGGGGGTCTAGAATTTTAGAGAGATTTCTCAAAAACTTTGGCTCATTAAGAGGCCTTTATGTTAATTTGGTGAATGATAATTGTGTCAGATTGTGCCTATTGTTAGAGTAATTGGGTCTTTACTTGATTAATTAAACATTATTTGTTTAATTCTTTAAGTTTCCAATTATCTTTTTACACTTAAGCTAACATTAGGTGCATATAATTAATTATTTTAATTAATTATTATGTGCAAACCTAGGTTTTTCCCTTTTTAGGGTTTCTTGACCTATTAGAGGTTATTTTTCTTTTCATTGTATCATCTTTTCAATATACATTTTTCTGGTGAATTGGAGCTCTCTTTTTGGAGAATATTTTTCCTGTGTTTTTTCTTATTCTTCAGATTTTGCTTCATTGCTTCTCCTTGTAATAGGTTATTCAGCTTGCGGAAGATCTTCAAGCTACTGTGGGGTTGTATTTCTCAACTCCTATATGGTATCAGAGCTCAGATCTGTAGCTACCTATTCCTGTTTTTTGAGAATTTTGCATTTGAAGCAGATCTGGGGTTTCAGACATTTTTTGTGTTCTTAGGGTTAAGGTTTTTTTCTGAGCACTTTGGGCCTAAACAGACCTCACCATCGTGCTCAGAAGACCCAAAAACCCCTAAAGTCATATAAAATTTGTCCATTTTTGACCCCTGAGCATCTGGGTGATTTTTTTTTTTCTCCTAGCCAGGTCGTACGGCCTTGGCACACAAATCGAGAAAAAAAAATTGCCTTTTTACGGCATGTAGGCTGAATTGTTTTGATTTTTCAAAAAAAAATTTACAAAAAAATAAATCAAATAAAAAAAAATGCATTAAAAAAAAAGAAAGTTTTTTTAACCCACCTTTTAGGGTATCGGACCTGACAGTTCGGTGTCGTACGGACCTGTCAGGCCGGCCCCATAGGCACCGCTGGCCTCCAGCTTAGGCACCAGCTCTGACTCCTGCCGTCTTTTTCCGGCCGCTCCGTGACCCGCCGCTCCCGCCCCACCGACGAGCCACCATCGCCAGGCTTTGCCACCTCCACCGGGTCGAGCCACCTCCGCCCGGCCCGAGCGCTGCTCCGCCTCTATGCCACCTGCGCCCGGCCCGCGCGCCACCTCTGCCTGGAGCACCACCAGCCCCTCTTCTCTAGTCCTTTTGAGAGGGGGTTGGTTTTTTGGGCCTAGATCCTGCATTTGGAGTTGGATTTTGGTGAACGAATAGACGTTGGAAAGGTGATTCCAAGCTAGACCTCATGGTGGTGGAATTTTTTTCTGGATCTGCTGTTTGACTATGTTTTTTACCAGTCAAAGTCGGGCTTCTTTTTTGCACTTCCGGGGCCATAGAATGGGCAAACGGACTCCATTTTTCGAAAATGAATAGGCGTTGGAAAGCTCCCAGCATGCTCTATTCAGATTTGTGATCTTTTTTCTTAAAATTTTCACCAGGTACATGAGATATCAGTTTGAAGTTTTTTTGCTTATGCACTACTTCCTTCTCAGTACTATGTACTAGGGTTTGGGTTTCTCCATTGTGGGGGGGTGTTTTTTTTTCTCGCTTTCTGTCATTTATCTCAGAAATCAGGAACACCTAAACTCTCAAAACAAACAAACCCTTCTGCATCTTCTGTCTATTCTGAAAGATCACATAATAAAAACAACCAATGAGCAGGTGCAGGTGTAGAGTTCTTTTCTTTGTTCTCATGGCAGATCCTTCAGTTGAGTTGTTGACTTCACACAACTATCACACCTAGAAGCCCCGCATCACAAGGCTTCTCAGGTCATGAGGGTTGTGGGCTACATTGGATGAGGTTCAGCCAGACCTTCACCATCCTTATGAGGTTCTTATGTACTGGAACAAGCTGGATGAGGCCATGGGTTTGATCTCTTTGCATGTCTCCGACAGTCTTCTCTTTCACATTGATGAGTTGCTTACTCCTTGGGATATGTGGTTGAAGTTTGATTCTCTCTTCGGGACGGTCAATGAGATTCGGGCATTACAGATTGAGGCAAAGTTGACTTCATTGTTACCTGATACCTTTCCCACTATTGAGGATTTTTTGAACAAATTCAAGACTACCAGATCTGTTCTTCAGGGATGTGGAAAGAACAAGACCGATATAGAGTGCATTCATTTGATTCTTTCAAAGCTTCGAGGTCCCTTTCAGTTTTTTGCCTCTGCTTTCTACTCCACCATGGATGGTTTGGGTACTAATTTCACCATGCCTAGCTTTGATGTCTTTTGTGAGCGCTTGTCTTGTGAGCAATCTCATCTTTCTCAGTTGGATACGCTCTCAGGCTCCAAGAACAAAGCATTGGTTGCTCAGTCCTCTAAGGAGAAGGACAAACAGAAACAGAAACCGAAGCAAAAAAAGCCTTTTGCAGCTTGCAGAAGATCTTCAGGCTACTGTGGGGTTGTATTTCTCAACTCCTATACCTATGGCCTTTGTGATGATTTTATTTGAAGTTTAATATATTAACTTATGTGTTGTTTTCTAGTTCATTAACTTCTATGATATTCATTGTAAGACTGTGGATTAAATTGTGTCATGAGACTTGTTATCTAATGGTTAAATGTCATTTTATTTTAAATGAGTTCTTGTTGGATTACTCTCTCAAATGGTTCTAGACATGTAGATTGTTGAATGAGCTTTAAAACTGCATATCTCTGAGTTTTATATGCTATTGATAATGTTTTGAAATGTTCTGGTCTATCGCCTAAGTAGTATAGCTCATGTGCATTAAGTTTTTTTCTTTCCCCTTTTCTCCCCCAACTATATGAAGATTTGGCTTCTCAAACCCAGAGGTCATTCAGTCAGTTTCATGCAATCGGTCCCCATCACTGAATTTTCCATAAGGTTGTTCAAGTTTAAGGTAAAATTAAGAGTCAATAGTGTTATTTATTAGGAGATTGCTTTCTTGAGGAGTGTCTTTCAATTGAGGAAATTATTTAACTACCTCATCATTATTTCTTTATGTCCCAAAGTAAGCTTCCACATTTAAACAATAGGAAAAACTACGATTATGATGATAACAAGGAAGGTTGTCATAAGCTCCCAATAATTCAGCTAAGGAATCATCGGTAGAAAAAACATCCAAAGCAAAGACACAAGAAGGGTCAAAGTCAATATATTCTAGATATTTTAGGGAGAGAGAAGAAAAAATGACATTAACACTAATAGATGATCTCTTAGAGGCTTTATTACGCTTCAAAGGATCATAACCAAGCCCAAATGTCATATCACGAATTTTTTTTTCCAAGGGAACTTTAATCCCTTATTCTTGAGCACCACATCCATTTCCATTATATCCACACCTAGCCAGGATGTGAAAACCAAGACCATAAAGGTTAGTCATTTCCAAAGAAGAAGGAGGATTTTCAAAAATTTAAGGATCAAAATCCTCTAGACCAGAAACTAAAGGAGATGAAATCTGAGAAGCCACCACAAATTTATTACTCAATGGCCTAGACAAAGTAGATTGCTTTTTAGACTCTTCTTCTTCTTTCTTCTTTTCGACCTTAAGTTCTCTAGGGGGAATTTTGTATTCCCCAATGAAAGTAGGATTGAAATCAAGGGACCCCCAATCATCTTCTGCAAGAATCTGTTCAGGAGAGAAAGTATTCTCAATTGTAGAGTCATGTTGAGAAGACTCTTCCTCATGAACCTTAGGTCCACTTGAGGAAGTATCAGGAATCGATCCAAATGTAGGAGATGGGTTTGATGAAATAGTCACACTAAACGAAATATAAGCTTTAGAGGAATGGTGTAAGATAGTTGGGGAAGAATTGATTGAAGAGGATTTAGAACTTTATGTTTGTAAACAAGCCTGAAATATCATGTCTCCTAACAAGGTGTATGTTGTATTGTTGTAAATGAATTTTATTTGCCTATGCAATGTAGAGGGAACAACTTGCATGCTATGAATCCAAGGTCTTCCTAGCAACAAGTTGTATGTCAACTCTCAAGACATGACATGGATAGGAGTAGGTAAAGTAACAGGACCTACCTTAATAGGCAAGGTGATGATACCTAGTGAAGATTTAGCAACATTATCGAAGCCACAGATAGTGAGAGAATCAGACTTAATAAGAGATGTAATATAGTGAATGAAGCTCATCTTGTGTAAACACAATCTGAGCCTTAGGTGATGTAATATAGTGAATTAAGGAAGCCATATTATTGGATGTCACTGCAGGTGGTACATTCAATGTTTTCAAAGCATCTTGTACCATTCCATGATGAGTTGAAGAAGTTTGAAGCAGATCCTAGAGCGATATCTTGGCAGGAGTAGCTTTAAGTTGTTTGACAAGATCATATTTCTTACCAAGAGTTTGTGAAATACGAGGTGCTTGAGGAAGAATGAGTTGAGGATCAGGTAGAGGATTTGAAATAACCAGAGGAGGGTTAGATTGCCTATTGTTTCTTGTGTTATAGGTATGGGCAACTGCATTATAACTCTCCTTAGTAAGTTTTCTAGCATAGCTATAAGGGCTCTAGTGGGATTCCTTCCTTGAACCATAATGATCGGTTTTCTTGGAGTGCTAAAGGAATCATGACTATATCCACCTTGAACCGTTAAAATAGGTTAATTAGGAATAGGTGAAGTTGGAGAAGGACAAGAACCTTGGTCAACAAAAAGTGGTTTTCTATGTTCATTCACATTGATCATGTTAATTAACCTTTTATATGCATTATTCGTGTTTGAAAGTTTAGGCAAAGATATAAAGTCATCAAGGGCATCATCCAATAAAGCATGATCATAGTGATTGAAAGGCTTATCCTTGGATTCAAATGGAGACATAACATCGTAGAGGGAATCATGGGAATAAACTATGTTGCTAGATCTAGTGGAGGAGTTGATAGGAATGTACCCATGAGAGGGATCATTCAACTTATCTTTCTCATCACCATGAAATGACATAGTAACAAGGTTGATTATTTTTGGCAAAATGAAGGTTTAGAAGGCTTAGGGTTTAAAAAATCATCTAGAGCTTCATCTAATTCATCCTTACTAAACTCATAATCAACAAAATTGCATACATCATCAAAAGCATGAACATCTTGTAAATAGAAATTTGACATTTTGAAATGAAAATTGCATGAAACTTAAACACACAATGCAAGGAAAATGAAAGAAATATATCTCTGGTTTTTTTCTTCTTTCTTTTTTTTTATGTTTTGAAAGAAAATGAAGTAAACTAGATCTAGATCTAACAATGCAATGAAATGCAAATGAAATTGATTCACGTTAGGTTCACCAAAGATGTGTAGGGGAAAAAGTGAGACTAAGTATGGAAACCCTAATCCCACTCTCATACACACTCATGGAATACAAAAGAGCCTAGGGGGGTAACGCATGTCAACTACTTCTTATGAGAAAGAGAGATTCTTGGATTACCTCTTAGGTTTTCTATTGCTTTGTTGTAAATGAGAGAAAGGAATGATGCAAAATGAAATCTAACCTAGAAAGCAAGTTAGTAAGCAAATCCTAATCTGAGAATGTAGATCAAAGAACAACTGATACACTGTTGAAAAGTACAGATCATAAGGCAAAATCAGAGGTGCACCTGTGTCTGAAATTTGAGCAGAAATGTCTGGGACCAGGGTGCCACACCACTATCCTAATTCTACAATTTTGGAGCTGCAACTGACAGGAGGGATTCTGTGATCTGCAAGGTGTTGTTCTTCCAAGTTCTGCTGATAGAGGGCAGGACTAGGGATTTTATTATGGAGAAGGTTCTATTTACTAATGGATTACATGGGGTGAGATATGACGAGTGTTGTGCCTTTGTTTGAATTCATGACAAGCTATTTGTTCCTCCTTTGGGTAACACCACTTTGATGGTCTTTGTGTGACCCAAGGTGGTGTCAAGTACATTTGTTGTCATTCCCAAGTTGAACCTATTCCGGGTTAAGATGGGTATCCCCTAGTTGATCGCCTTGGAAACAGTTCCCTTTGTTATTCACAAGTACTTGAAGTTCCCTCATTAGGGCATAGTGCATGTTATCCAGGATACTGGATTTCAGTCGTTGATTTCCTATGAGAGCTTTTCATTGGATCATAGATGGTCTATTCTTCCTCATGGAGACTTATATAAAGCATACTATAAGTATAAAATGAGGCAGTTGGCCTCTATGTCAGTCTAACCTATGATTTCTTTATAACCTCCTACATCAGTTTTCGCTCCTCCTTCCCTATTTGATCCTATATTATAGTGGGTTACGTCTTCTACCCCTTCTTTATTGGGGGCTAAGAATACACCAACTCCTCAAGGTAGATTTCCTCACCTGCCTAGGACTACGTAGCCTCTAACGGTGTCTTTTGTTCCTATAATTGCACCTAGTGTAGGCAAAGGAAAGACACCTATGATGTCCACATCTACTACCAATCCTCCTTTTCAGCTCCCAATAATTATTAATATCCCTCGTCCTTCTTGGTATGGTAAGGGTGGGCATTCACCTAGAGATCATCCATCACTTTTGGCTCCTACATCATAGTCTCTGAGGGTACTCCCTAATCCTCAAACTACTCGAGCATAAAGATGAAGGGTGTATGTGGCTATACCTATGGGGCCTATTTTAGCGGTACCTCTTACTTCATCGATTGGGCCTTCTCCTTTACTGACAACAGCTTTGAAGGCCTCTTCCATGGAGCATGATGTTGTGGAACCTTCTTGGACTTCAATTCCTAGTTCCCATTTATGCTAAAACTAGCTTGTGCATGAGTGTAAGCATCATCGATAGGTGATGGCTCGAGAATGTGAGGCCACCTTGAAGGCTGCAAATGAGTCATTGGTGTTTTCTCCTACTCTTATTGTTTTCATGCATGCTCCCGCTCTTGTTACTTATGCTACATATGTTCCTACTCCATCTTTGTTGTTGCCTGTCGCTCCCAAGGTTGACAATGAGCCTTTCCCCAAAAGGCTATATGTATTCATTGTTCCCTCCTTGGAGTCACATCTTCTCACTTCTCTACCTATAGTTCCTCTGTTCTCCCAATTCATCGACATGTTGCATACATGGGTTGTATCTAGTGCAACATCATTTTCCTTGCCTACCTTGTAGCCTCCTCTTCATCACAACTTACCTAGAGTACTTAAACCTATTATGGTTGATTACAGGCCTTCACCCCCAAAGAAACCTAAGTGAACTTTTGAGTAGGGCCTCATTCTTGACTTTCATCATCAGAAGCTAGCTTCAACGGCCTTTGTTTCTATTTCTTTGTCTGTTGTAGTGTTTGTTTCTTTGTATGCATCTATTTGAATTATTGAGAAGGTCCCATCTTCTTTAGAGTTTGTCTCTATCCCTCTTCTAGAGGTCAACAATTCAACTCCTACTTCACTATGCTGGGCTGAGTCACCCACCTCTTTTATTGAGGGGCATTTGTTTGACTCTTTAGAGGATATCTGACGTTGTCTATGCTCTTTACACAATCGTCGAATCTCACTTCTCAAGAGCTCTGGGATGGGGATGTGGAAGCTACATCATCCCTAGCTCTTGCCATTCATGAAACACCTAGTTTTCCCTTGCAGTTGTCCTTCTTTGTTCTCATCCTCCCTCCCCATATGATCAACGATTGGGAAGATGATGACCTGATGGTGGGTGATTGCATGGATAGTACCCTTCTTATCTTGTAGATTAGGGTGTGTCTATTTTTGTTCCCTCATGCTTGCTTTGTTTTTTCTGCCCCTTTGAAAGACCCAAGTTACTCTATTGGTACTTGGAAATAGGGGGTGTTGATTGTCTTTATGTGTTTGCGATCTCCTAGAGGACCCATGTCACTCTGTAAGTGCTTGCAAATAAGGGATTATTTATCGTAAACCTTATTCTATTAGTTGTATCTTAATTTTCGCCATTCAGGAACAATGCAAATTTTTAGGGGAATTTAGGCTCTCTTCCATGTTAACCCAAATTTTATTCTTTGTCTTCGTGTGCCTTCTTCAAATTCACAAACTTTGGGACCATGATGAGTAACTCATATGCAACCATATGCATTGTTTAATTTTATTGTTGTGAGTTCTTCTAACACTGAAATATTGGATCTCCTTGTATCTTTGTGTTTTTGTTAATGTTGTGGGTTCCATGTGTCATCTATTGCAAGGTGGCATTCCACAAAAACATCTTGTCATGTTGAGGTGACACAACATCTCTTCTCCTTAGAATGACATGCATTTCACACATACCATTCTAACACGAGGGGCTTCACTTGGTGAACCTAAGTTATATCACGTGTGTTCATTTCATACTAAAGAATCCCCCTATTTTCAAAAAATATTGCCCTAAACTCCTTTTTTGTCACCCCCTCCTAATATATAGCCCGAATTCAAAACCCCCCTATTTTCACCAAATATTGCATTTTTTCATAGCCCGAATTAAAAACCCTCCTATTTTCACCAGATAAGAAATATATTGATCTTATTTTTTGGATATTAAACCCCCCAATATGAACACACATGATATAATATTGCCTAGCCAATGAATCCCCCATGCATTCTAAGGGTGGGGGCTATCACGTCTCTACATATCTGCATTAGCATCTTTGTATCTTAGTATCTATGTATCTAATGATCTCGAATCGTATCTTCTAATTGATGCCTTTTTGGGGGCCAGACCACTATCTTATATTATCTTATCACCTATGTGGGGGCCAAACCACTATCAAATCAATCTACGCCCACCTTGTCACATGGTTATCTAGCATAACACAACTTGCTACCCATACTAGCAAAATCATTTTTTATCTCAGTGATCACTATCTTGTTATCTCTATGTTTGATTGTATCGTCTTGTATCAAATTTTTTGCTTTTTCGTATAACATGTTTGTGATGAAATAACCTAGCAGTATCTCATGAAGGTCCAGGTCTCCTCCCTGGGGCAACTCTCCACAGTTAAAGGATTTTGCTTCCCCTTCGTACCTAAGTACAAATATTTTTTAACTTTTTTCTACTTTAGCCCACATCTCGTGATAATGATATGCATGCTAAAGTGGGGCAAAATATAGCATCATCAGTTGCACCCAGTGTAATTCCATACTACATAAGCACCTTCACTTTAAGCCAATTGGATAACCCCTTTACCTTTTTGTCCATGTGCCCGCTTGGAATGCCTTCCCAACTTTGCCTTGTTGGATTGGTCAAAAGGACTAGAATACTGAGAGGGGGAGAGGTGAATCAGTATTCCCACCAATTTAAAAAAATTTAAAACTTTCTCCAAGAATCAAAACCTCATACCAAATTAATCAATTAAGCATACCAAACACAAAATAGAAAATGCAAAATAAATATGAAAATATAGCCACAAATAGAACACTAGATTTTATATGTGGAAAACCCAAATGGGAAAAACCATGGAGAGTGTTAACTCTCAAGATAATATAACTAGTCATATAGTGTTTACAAAATGGGTGGCTCCCTGTCGCTTGGCCAGATTACAAAATGGCTCACTGCAAGATTACATTGCTAGAATCTTCACTGCAACAAGTAAAAATGAATTGAAGAAAGTTGTATCTCCAAATGCATGAAATCAGTTCCAAGTTAATCTCAGATCACTGCAAAAAGTAAAAATGAACTGAAGAAAGTTTCATCTCCAAATGCATGAAATCAATTCCAAGTTAAACTCAAATCACAACTTACAAAACCTACAATAAATACGGTAAAAGATCTTTGTACCAGTCCACAAACACCTGCAACAAATCTAGTGAAGAATTACTGCAACACTACTTTGCACTCTAACTTTGCTCCAACTACTTCGCTCACACTTCACACACTGCCACTAATGCCTCCTCTTTCTCTTTCTCTCTCTCATATCCATGCCTTCATACACTTCTATATATACCATAAATCTTACACATTGGGATAATGTCATCCAAGCATGTTGCTCAAATCAACACATTATCCAATAAAGCCTTAAACATAAACATGATAACCAATTCGGCCTCCATTAGATCTCTACACGCTTCCTTTACACAATTCATTCACTGATGCATATACCTTAATCATCGACATAGAAAAGGAGTTAACCAGGCCCATAAAAACAAAACTCCAAGCATGACAACTCCAAACTCCAAAACACAAGTACTACGCGTACCACAAGACATGAAAGGATACAACTATCATAACTGGAATAGATGATACCAAAACACATAACCGATATCGAGACCACAATAAGCATAACTCAGAATATGAAGATCTTTCAGAATTGACTCCAGTAGATCATCTACACTTTCCATCACTATATAAACTACATGCATAATCTACACATAGTATCTGCATATAAATTATCCACAAATACCATCCAGAACAAACCGGATGACTAGTGTGACATCAAGGACAACACCAACAATATTCACAAAGTCTAACATGCCTTTTTCCTTTTGCAGACCCCATTGACTGTATGACTCATGGATGCTTTCTTGTTGTGGAGATGTCCACGCAATGCACTAGCATCCCATGAATTTGCAGTCTGAAGGTGACCATTGAAGAATTATGTCTATGATTGGTATAATTTGTAGTGCCTCCTGTGGTGACCGCTGATGTCGAGTTTGCTTCCAACTTGTTTATCTTATCATTTTGGTCATCATTTGGCTCTCTCTAGCATTCAAATCACTCTCTTTCAATCTACAACATCTTTCAAGAATTCACACACTCTTAGCTCTCTTTGTTACTTCATGCTTGAGGTTCTATTGTTATAGCTGAGTACTTTGAGAGGACTTTGTGTTTCTTCTTCTCTCCTCCAAGCTCTTCGCTATTGGATGTGGAAGGGGAGTCTCTTCCTCTCTTTGTTTTATCATTTTTATCTATCTCCATAGCATAGTTATTGTCTTTTTTATCTTATATCCTTTCTATTGGTTTATCTATCAATCTATCCTGATTGTCTATGGTGATGGAAACACCAAAATGGGGGTTTGACTTTGGTAGACCTCTAAAACATAGCCTCAACATTTTCTTTTTGTCTTGTGTGCATGTTTCTAAGAAGAATTCATTACTTGAGGCTTCATTTGTAGATTGATTATAACCCGGTTGTTACTGGTTGGATGTAATTAACTTTCATGCAATAAAACTATCTATTATGCATTGCCTCCATCACATCTGTGTGTTTCCGTTGTGTTTACTCTTGCTGACCGGTTTGGATTGATCTCCTCGAGGTCCCTCCTTGCCGGTGACTGCACCAAGTGGTATCAGAGGGAAGTTCATTCCAAAGGTTGTGTGTCCTAAATCTTGTTGTAGGGTGGCAGATTGTGGATCCGACCTGCAATTGCAAAGGACTAGCGTGGATCAATGGTGCAAAGAGGAACTAGGAATGGTGGAGTGCATGGGAATGTAGACCCTATTGTAATGGAGATGATGTAAGGAATAGCAGCTCGGTTAGAAGCCGTGGAGACAACCCAAAGAAGAGGCCAACATGTTGGGTATGTGAGTGAAGATGAAGGAGAAGAATCCCCAGCAGAACAAGTGAACCTACGGGTAGTTGATCTAGAGGAGGAAAGGTTTTTAAGGGTTTTGAGTAGGCCGAACACTAAACCTCATTTTACCCCACCGAAATATGATGGGAAATTAGATTTAGATGAATTGATGGATTAGATCTCGGATATGGAGAAGTATTTTGAATTTGAAAACACTATAGAAGAGAGGAAGGTGAAGTATGCATGTACCTGGTTGAAGGGTCGTGCATCTCTTTGGTGGGAGCACTTGCAAGTTGATAGGCAAAGAAGAGGTAAAGAAAAGATTAAGACATGGGATAGGATGATTCCTAAGTTAAAATCAAAGTTTGTCTCGACAAATTATCAAGTAGATTTATTCTGAAAGTTGTAGAATCTAAGACAGAAGGAATCTAGTGTGAAGGAGTACACTGAAGCATTTTACAAGTTGAACATCAGATCCGAACATGTTGATGATGAAATTGAATAAATTGAAAGATATTTGAATGGATTGTGGATGTCTATACAAGATGAACTCAGTATGATCAAATTAGAGAGTGTTGAAGAGGCTTACCAGTATGCAATAAAGGCTGAAGAGAAATTGAATAGAAGGCATGAGTAGATACAAAGAGGTAGAGGTGGAAGTTTTATTGGAGGAAGATTTGAAGGAGGAAGAGGATACACCAGAGGAAGAGGAACCAATACAGATCAGAACAAGGACAAGGAAGTGAGCAAGGAAGGTAATTCATACCGGAAGGATGATCGAAATTCCTACCAGAGGAGAGAACTGGATGGTTACCGGAATGAGAACTTTGGAAGACAAGACAAAAGGACATTCAGAGGAACCTATTTTAAATGTGGAAGAGAAGGACACTGTGCATTTGAATGTAAGAAGTCAGAGGCTACCAGAAGAGAGACAGTGGTGGAGGAGAACTCCACCGGATCAGAAAATAAACTGGAAGATGGATAATTGTTGATGGTGAGGAGAGCTTTGTGTCATACTAGAGGAGATAAAGAACCCTTGCAAAGGAAGAACTTGTTCAAGACCAGATGTAAGGTATCTGGTAAGTGTTGTAAAGTTGTTATTGATAGTGGTAGTTCAGATAATCTTGTTTCAGAAGAGATGGTGAATAAGTTGAAATTGGAGAGATTGAAACACCCTAAGCCTTACCAGATAGCATGGATTCAAGATGAACATAAGTTATTAGTCAGTGAACAGTGTTTAGTAAAATTAAAAATTGGGAATTATTATGATGAAATTTTGTGTGATATTATGCCTATGGACATTTGTCATCTTTTGTTGGGAAGACCCTGGCAATTTGATAGATAGGCAATACATGATGGGAGGAAGAATACATACACTATTGTGGCCAATGGGATGAAGCAAACCTTGTTTCCTTTGGAGGAACCTTTGAAGAATGAAGTATGTACAAATACCAAAATTTGTCTAGTAGATGGAAGGAAGTTCGTGGATGGACTAATACATGATAATGTGTATTTTTCCTTAATTCCTAAGAAGACTGGGAGACCGGAACTGGAAGGAGAACACTTGGCAGAGATAAGAGATTTGCTGGCAGAATATGGGGACATCATTTCAGATAATGTACCTGATGGATTGCCACCTGTTAGAAGTATTAGTCATTGCAAGGACCTAGTTCCCAGAGCCAGTTTGCCTAACAAAGTTGCACACTGGTTAACACCGATAGAGAATGAAGAACTGAATAGACAAGTGCAGGAGCTATCGGAGAAAGGCTTGATCAGGGAAAGTTTGAGCCCTTGTGTAGCACCAGCGGTATTAGCACCTAAGAAGAATGGAGAATGGAGGATGTGTACCGATTCAAGAGCAATAAACAAGATCATAGTGAAATATTGGTTTCCCTTGCCTAGGATGGAAGACATAATGGATTGTTTGAGTGGAGCAAAGTACTTTACAAAGATAGATTTGAAGAGTGGATATCATCAGATCAAGATCAAAGAAGGTGATGAATGGAAGACAACATTTAAGACAAATGATGGATTATATGAGTGGTTGGTGATGCCTTTTGGACCGACTAATGCACCAAGTACTTTCATGAGGCTGATGAATGAGGTTTTGAAGAAATTCTTGGGTAAGTTTGTTATTGTGTACTTGGATGACATTATGATTTTCTGTAAAACAAAAGAGGAGCATGTGTTGCAGTTAAGACAAGTTTTGCAGAGGTTGAGAGACGAAAAGTTACTGATCAATATCAAGAAGTGCACTTTCATGAAGGATGAGCTAGTCTATTTGGGTTTTATGATATCTGATGATGGTTTGAAGATGAACCCTGAGAAAGTGAAAGCCATTGTTGAGTGGCCTACACCAGAAAGCATTGGAGAGGTAAGATCATTTCATGGATTGGCTAGTTTTTACCAGAAGTTTATCAAAAATTTCAGTTCAATTTGTAATCCTACGACGAAGACCATGAGGGGAGATTGGAATGAATTCAAGTGGACCACTGGAGCAAACAAAAGTTTTGAGTTGTTGAAACAGAAAGTGACCCAGCAGCCTATCTTGGCTTTACCAGATTTCAATAAGGTATTTCAAGTGGATTGTGATGCAAGTGGAACAGCAATAGGAGCAGTTTTGAGTCAAGAAGGGAGAGCAATAGCATATTTCAATGAGAAATTGAATGATGCCCGAAAGAGATATTCAATATATGATCAGGAATTTTATACCATAATTCAAGCCTTGAAGAAATGGAGACATTACTTGTTGCCTAAGGAGTTTATGTTGTATATAGATCATCAAGCTTTGCAATATTTGAATAGTTGGAGTAAGTTGAATCAAAAACATATAAGATGGGTACAGTTCTTGTAGAGTTACACCTTTATGTTGAAACATAGAAGTGGGAAATCTAACAAGGTTGCTGATGTATTGAGTAGGAGAAAGAATTTGCTGACAGATATGAGAGTGACAGTATTAGGTTTTGAAGATTTGAAAACTTTGTATGATGGACACGGATTTTGCAAAACCTTGGAAAGCATATAGAGAACCGGTTATGGTTGATAGGAGCAAATGGTTGGATTACTTCATTCAGGATGGGATGTTATTTAAGGGAGTTCAATTGTCCATACCTCAAAGTTCCATGAGAGAGAACCTGATAAAAGAGAAGCATAGTGGAGGTTTAGCTGGACATTTTGGCATTGATAAAATAGTTGCATTGGTGATTGAGTAGTACTTTTGGCCCCAGATTCATAAGGATGTTAAGAGATATGTACAGAGTTGTAGTGTTTGTCAAGTTGCAAAAGGTACTAGTCAGAATGTGGTATTGTATAAACCTTTGACAGTGTAAAGCGGAAAATCGCGATCGAACCCTAGTTGCTCTCCCCTCTTCCAACTCCGAGGAGAGAGAAGGGAGAGTCTCTAGGGTTGATGGTTTTCACTTAAGGGAGAGACTTTACATTCAAAAGAGGGGTTGAAACCCACAAGATCCAATCCCACACAAGGCAAGATTGGATGCTAAATGTGTTTCAAGGGTTAAGAAAGCAAGGCTACCCTCTTTTGTAAAGAATGTTGATAGAAGAATTAAGCTAGGAATGCATAGAAAGTGATAAAGATTCGCTTATAAACTGAGATAGGGATATAGGATGAAGTTGCGGACCTGGAATTAGCAGTAAAATGTCGATACGGCGTTGTCCTGCAAATTTGAGCAAAAGTTGTCGGGACGATGGCGCCCAGCGTGCACACGGTCCTCCGAAAAATCCGTGAAACGAAGGGGGATCTGTTCGTCTCTGCACAAGGATTCCAGATCTTCAATTTCAGCCGCGTACCTGCAACCTACACACAGAAAAGCGAAGACGATTGGGGGGTTAGGGATTAGGGGTTTGCCTTTAGGTCAAACCTCAGTTTTGGAATTAACCAAGAAATGAGAAATTGTTGTAAATGTAAATGTCTGTAATGTAAAACAAGTACTAATACCTTGTTGTAAGGATGTTTGTATCCTTATGTATGAAGGTATAGATGTTGTTGTATGTTGTATGTTGTAGTAGCATGTAGTAAGTGATCTCCTCTTCAATGGTTGAATCCTTGTCTTGAATGCAACACTTAGCCTTGAATGGAGACTTAGAATGATCAATTGCTTGAAAGAATGCTTGAATGCTTGAATGCTTGAGTATAGTTTCCACGCTTTTTCCATCATATCGAATGAAAGAGGAAAATGTAGTTTATATACTTGTCAATTAGGGTTAATAGACTGATTTTCCCGACCTTAGGCCGACCAAGAAAGATAATTTTCCAATTTGCAAACATAAAGACCCGAAGTCCAAAAGAAACCGGGCCCAAAATAGGACCCAGGGACCAGGGCGCTGGGCGCCCTATTCCTGAAGGACCAGGGCACTAGGCGCTCTGGTCCCACCTCCCGGGACAGCAGGGTGCAAAGGAGGTTCAGGCCAGGGTGCAAGAAAATGCAGCATTTGGTGTCATAATCAGGTTTCGGGGTCTCCATTCAGGTTCAGTGTTGCGTCGCCATCGTGAAGACCCAAATGCAGTCGAAATTTCAAGTGTCGCAATTTTAGGACGCTACATTTAGCCCCCACTTTAGCGGGAGTATAAGCGTACGCTCATACTTCCGGTAAAGTACAAGGAAACGACATTGAAAAACTTTCACCACATCAAGGAGGCAAGATACACCAAGCCCCCAGTGGACTAAGGATCTTACGACTTCGATTGACAAAGTAAAAGGGAAGATCACGAGGGAGAACCATGACTGTCAGTAGTAAGGTTCCCTCACTATGAGTCATGCAAGAAAGATATCAAAAATTTTCAAGGCAAAGCTAAATTTGTCAAGAAATTTTCAAGTATCTTGAAAAGATATGAACGGGATGTATGCCCCCTACGTTAAAGCGATCGCACACGCCTCACCGGGGGTGATTGCTTTAAGGTAGTGATACATATAAGAAATGAGAAAGGAAAGGACAACGTTATCGTAAGGATTTAGCCCCCAAGTGTGAGATAAGCCCAAGGATAATAGACACAAAACACAAAGCACAAGGTGACTTCGCTTTCCTTGGGGTCAGTATGTTGTATGATAATTCATGTATATCATATGTATGTATGCATAATTGTTCTTCATTCCCCAATCAAGGAAGGTCACCTAGAAGAAGGGAACACATGTGTCTTTTGAGTCAACATGAGAGAGATCGAGAGATCTCAATGCTTTGCATCGTCCTCAAGTAGACAACACTAAGGACAACAAATAGAAGAATGAGAATAACATATAGAAGAAGTAACAAAAGAGAGGAGGAGAGAATCTGCTATGCTAATGAAACTAGTCTAGCACGTCATCTACCCCCCGATCTTGCTGATCAATATTTCGGGAAGGTAGGGAACACGCTAGAGGAGGAACATCCAACACAGCAGATGGAGCTATCACAAGATCCAAACAAGGGCTATGTTCATACCCCAAGCCACGGTGTTCTTGTCTAGGAGCTAGGATAAGTGCTTTAGAAAATTCATTAGATAAATAGTTATCAACATCAACAAGTTCATATTCACTATCAGAATGAACAGGAGAAGTAGCATTTTCATCATGAATAACATTTTCATCTATATCATCATCAAGATTTATAAAAATAGGATCTTTAACTCGCACAGGATCAAGACCATCATGCATCTTATGTTTAGGAGATTTCGGCTCAATCGTCGGCTGAGGAGAAAATGGAATAATGCTTGTTGAAGGTGTTTTTGGAGATTGCAAAGTTTGAGCTCTAAGACGACGCTTTCGTCGGTGTTCACATGCAGAACGATTTCGTCTAGTCTTAGTAGGAAGTTGCGAAGACTGAGGAGGAGGAATGTTCTCATCCTTATCCCTTGGGTGTTTAGGTTGTGGTCTCTTAGGTTGAACAATAGGAGAAGAGGAAGGTCTCTTCTCTCCATAAGAGGAAGGAGGAGGAACTGCTCCATATAAAGGAGGAATATTTGGTTTAGGAAGGAGACCAAGTCCATCATGACGAGGAGGGATAGGTCTACTTTTAGGAAGTTTATTAGATATAGGCATAGTCACATCCATAGGGATGGGTTGGGAATCTTCTTGAGGAAAGACATTGGTTTTATCTTTCAAAGGAAGAACTTCCTTCTCAAGAACGATAGGAATATCAAGTTTGGGTGTTCTAGGTTCACTTAGAGAAAGGATCATATCTTTTTTCCACTTTTGATAAGATTTGAAAAGATGATCACTTCGCGGAGGAAGGGGTTGGAATTCTTTAGGCCAAAAGTAATCAAGAGGAATGCTAGAAGTTCTTTCAGCTGGTTTAAAGAGACTATGATTGACAGTAACAACTTCACCATTATGGGGAAATTTCAAACACTTGTGAATAGGAGAAGCAATAGCTTTCATGGAAGATAGCCAAGGATAGCCAAGCTTCACACGAAATTGTTCGGAAGATGGAATAATAGCAAAGTTCACATCAAGGGATTTGTTACGGACCTCAATAGGTAATGTAATAGAACCAATTGCAGGAGAAGAAAATGCATCAAATAGTTTTACAATCACATCTGTTTTGTCATAGACCACTTGATTCAATTGCAAAGTAAAAAGAAATTCTTCAGTAATGATATTAACCATGCAAGAAGGATCAATAAGCACTCCACGGCAAGGTGTATTTTTGACTTTTGCAACTATATATAAAGGACCATCAGGTGCCCTGATAGTTTCACTGGAATCAAATGTGATGGAAGGTTCTTTAGGGATTTTCTGTTGCTCTACAAAGTTAATCACATTCGGAGTCATAGACACAAGATCATCAGGTGAGACAGAGGAATCAGTAGTATCAATCGCATTAGAGGTATGAGAAGGTAATGGATCAGTAAAAATCTTAAGATTTTGGTTAGGAAGAGCTACAGATTTGTTACCTTTATCATTCACACCAGAAACAGAGATAGTATTATTATCAATCAAATCTTGAATTTTCCCCTTTAAAGCAAAACATTTTTCAGTATCATGCCCAGGCTGACGATGAAATTGACAAAAAGATTTGTTATCAAAATAAGGTGAATTAATCTTCGCAGGATCTATTTGCCTCATAGGAGGAAGAGTAAGCACATTTTGTTCCAATAACTTATTCATAATACTATGCAATGATTCATTCAAAGGAGTAAACTTTCTTTCTCTCTTGAAAAACTTAGAAATAGGAGACACACCTGATGCTGCATTCACATTGTTGTTGATGATGTTTTCATTGAATTTAATGGACTCCCTATTCGGTTTAAACTTCCCAAATGGTTGTTGACTACTATCACCCTTATCACTCGGAGCCATAGGATGTGATTGTTCCATTTGACTCACAGTCAGTTGATAATTGTGAAGAGTTGCGCACAACTGTTGGAAAGAAGTAAACTCAGAAAATAGGAGTTTTTCTCTAATGTCTTTTTGTAAATTAGAAATAAAGATTCTTTGAATATCATTGTCAGGCACTGGAAAGGAAATTTGAGCATACAAATGCTTATATCTACCAATGAAATCAGTCACTTTTTCTTTAACACCTTGTTTACAATGCATTAAATCAATCAAAGTAACTTTAGGACTTATATTGTTTTGAAATTGTTGAATGAAAGCATTTGCAAGTTGTTCAAAAGAAGTAATAGAATAAGAAGGCAACAAGCAATACCATTGTAGGGATTTGTCTCTTAATGTTCTAGTAAACAATTTTGCAAGCAACCTTTGGTCATAAGCAAAATCAGTACATATTGTTTGAAATGTCTTAACATGTGTTAGAGGATCACCTTTACCATTATAAAGCTCCAAATGCGGAATTTCAACATGTTTAGGGGGGATAGCTCGAACAATGTCAAGAGAAAGTGGGCTCGCAACATCAAATGTGGGCACACTAAACTTAGATTGATTCATAGAGGCAATTTGTTGCTGTAAAGAAGAGACAGTTTGTGCAAGATTGTTAATGGTCGCTTCAGTCGAAGAGTTCATATTAGACGTGTTAGATTGTGATGGAGGTGTTATGTTATTGAAAGAAGGTAGAGAGTAAGGTGGTGGGACACTATGATAGTTAGTCATAGGAGATGATTGGACAGGAGGAACACTACAAGGAGGAATGGAATGGTTAAATGAATTGCCCCCTTGCATCATGTTCATTTGTGGTGATATAATAGGGACACGCATTGAAGGAATGAATGAAGAAGTTGGATTGAATGAAGGAAGAGGGTTGATTGAAGAAGAAGGATTGCCCCCATGATTAGTGATCATAGGAGGAATGTCTTGTGTTGAAGTAGTCATTATGTTTGATGTAAAAGTAGGTATACTAGCAATAGAAGTCATCAAAGGAATAGAATGATTGTCTTGAGTAGGAGGTTGTGTATAACCTAAGGTTTCGGCACAACTTTTCATAGGCATCACATTTGAATCCACAATGTGTGCAATACCACGCAAAATATCAATTCCATTCTTATCACTTTGAAGCATACGTTTTAGACCCTCAATTAAAGGAAGAGCTTGACTATCAGGGTATTCTTGAGACATCCATTGTCGAAAATCATCAAATTGGTTATCCAATTTTGAAAGTTGTTCTACAGAAACCTCATGGAGAGCTTCTTCATCATTAAGAGGATTAGAGGAATTACCCATGTCCTCGTTAAAAAGACCACTCAAATTAGGTTCCATCTCCTCAGTAATTAAACCTTGGAAGGACTTAATTCTAAGGCTTCGTCTAACGGGAATAGTGTAAGTAGGGCTTATTGTTGTAAAACTCATGCACTAAAGAAAAAGAGAAGATTTTGAATTTTAAAGGTAGCAAATCTCAGTAAAACCAGCCAATCTTCCAGATTTAAGCTGTTAAATACAATCAGGACAATCTCCCAAAATTTCGGAAAAAATGTCCGGGACCGTGGCGCTCGGAGTGCACACGGTCCTCGCAACTTTTTTTGAAATTTGCAGGGATGAAAGTTATGATGATTTTACAGCTAACCTGAAAAAATTGAGTGATTTTACGATCTGTAGATAGGCCAAATTAAAGTTGCAATCTCAAAATTGAACCCTACCAAGATTGTCGAAAAATGCAAAATTTGAATTTTGAATTTTATGATTTTAGAGGGAATACCAAAAGCAGTGCAAGTTTTGAAATTTAAAAGCTGACTCAATTTCACGCAAAATTCAATTTTGAAAGCGGAAATTAAAGTTGTTGTAATTAAGCACTTAATTTCAAAAGTCACAAACTGCAAGAATTTAAATAAAGCACTGAAATTTTTAATGAATGCAAACACACTTTTCAGATTTAGGACAGTAAGAACACAATTTTGACACAAATTTCAATTTCGATGATTTTTGAATGATTAGAAGCCTCAATCCAAGCAATCGCTAGACCAACTTTGACTGTAATTTTGAAAGTGTTGTAATTGATAAAATCAGCCAAATTTCTGGATTTTAGCAGAAAAATACAGTAAGATCTAGCTCCCGAAATTTTGGAAAAAATGTCGAGGACGATGGCGCTCGGAGTGCACACGGTCCTCGCAACTTTTTTCCAAATTTTCAGGGATGAAAGATTTTATGATTTTATGCTGGAATCCAAAGTTACAGCCGATTTGGGGATGTTTTGATCAGTGAAATTGTCGGACAAAGGTTGAATCAAGAGGGTTTCGAAAATTAGGGTTTTGACACTTAACCACTTAATTTTCAAAATTAAAGCACAGATATGAATTGATAATTTGTAATAGAAGGGTAAATCTGAAACAAGCATTAACAATTGAATATTTCACAAGTTCAAAAAAAGAAATTTTAGGGTTTTTATGCAATTAACCTCTAGAATTTGCAAAAGATCAAACATGGAAATGTAATCAAGGAATCCAATTTTCAAATCTAATCATGAATAATCAGAAAGGATGTTCACATCGGGTTCACCAAAATGTAAAGCGGAAAATCGCGATCGAACCCTAGTTGTTCTCCCCTCTTCCAACTCCGAGGAGAGAGAAGGGAGAGTCTCTAGGGTTGATGGTTTTCACTTAAGGGAGAGACTTTACATTCAAAAGAGGGGTTGAAACCCACAAGATCCAATCCCACACAAGGCAAGATTGGATGCTAAATGTGTTTCAAGGGTTAAGAAAGCAAGGCTACCCTCTTTTGTAAAGAATGTTGATAGAAGAATTAAGCTAGGAATACATAGAAAGTGATAAAGATTCGCTTATAAACTGAGATAGGGATATAGGATGAAGCTACGGACCTGGAATTAGCAGTAAAATGTCGATACGGCGTTGTCCTGCAAATTTGAGCAAAATTTGTCGGGACGATGGCGCCCAGCGTGCACACGATCCTCCGAAAAATCCGCGAAACGAAGGGGGATCTGTTCATCTCTGCACAAGGATTCCAGATCTTCAATTTCAGCCGCATACCTGCAACCTACACACAGAAAAGCGAAGACGATTGGGGGGTTAGGGATTAGGGGTTTGCCTTTAGGTCAAACCCCGGTTTTGGAATTAACCAAGAAATGAGAAATTGTTGTAAATGTAAATGTCTGTAATGTAAAACAAGTACTAATACCTTGTTGTAAGGATGTTTGTATCCTTATGTGCGAAGGTATAGATGTTGTTGTATGTTGTATGTTGTAGTAGCATGTAGTAAGTGATCTCCTCTTCAATGGTTGAATCCTTGTCTTGAATGCAACACTTAGCCTTGAATGGAGACTTAGAATGATCAATTGCTTGAAAGAATGCTTGAATGCTTGAATGCTTGAGTATAGTTTCCACACTTTTTCCATCATATCGAATGAAAGAGGAAAATGTAGTTTATATACTTGTCAATTAGGGTTAATAGACTGATTTTCCCGACCTTAGGCCGACCAGGAAAGATAATTTTCCAATTTGCAAACATAAAGACCCGAAGTCCAAAAGAGACCGGGCCCAAAATAGGACCCAGGGACCAGGGCACTGGGCGCCATGGTCCTGGGGGACCAGGGCACTGGGCGCTCTGGTCCCACCTCCTGGGACAGCAGGGTGCAAAGGAGGTTCAGGCCAGGGTGCAAGAAAATGCAGTTTTTGGTGTCATAATCAGGTTTCGGGGTCTCCATTCAGGTTCAGTGTTGCGTCGCCATCGTGAAGACCCAAATGCGGTCGAAATTGCAAGTGTCACAATTTTAGGACACTACAGACAGTACCAGTAAGACCTTGGGAGGATATAAGTATGGATTTTATACTTGGCTTACCTAAGACACCGAGAGGGAATGATTCTATATTCATGGTAGTGGATAGATTTTCAAAGATGGTTCATTTCATACCTTGTAAGAAGACATCAGATGCATTGCATGTAGCAGACCTATTTTTCAAGTGGTAAGATTGTAGGGATTACCTAAGAGCATAGTTTCAGATAGAGACACTAAGATTGTTGGCTATTTTTTTAGAACACTTTGGAAGAAGATGAAAATAGATTTGAAGTTCAGTTATACTTTTCATCCACAGACTAATGGACAAACAGAAGTAGTTAACCGGAGTTTGGGAAACTTGTTGAAATGTTTAATGGGAGATAAAAATGAGAAGTTAGGATTTTATCATTGCACAAGAAGAGTTTGCCTATAGCAATTCAGTGAATAGAAGTACTGGAAAAACACCTTTTGAGATTGTTATCGGAGTGCATCCTAAAGGAATAGCAGAATTGAGAGACATTAGCAGTGAAGACTGGAAGAGTTCGGAAGTAGAAGAATTTGCAAATCACATAGCAACATTGCATATTCAGGTTAAACAACATTTGGAAGACATGAATAGAAAATACAAGGAGAAGGTAGATGAGAAGAGTAGACATAAGGAATTTGAAGTTGGTGATGAAGTGATGGCCTATTTGAGAAAAGAGAGATTCTCGGTTGAGACTTATAATAAGTTGTAGATGAAGAAGTTTGGACCCTGTAAGATCTTGAGAAAGTTCAGGTCTGGAAATGCATATGAGGTGGAGCTACCAAATAGTCTGATTATTTCACCTATATTCAACATTAAAGATCTTCATGAGTACCATGAACCAGAATTCACTGAGGACAGTATTGCAGACTTGGAGAAACAATTGCCCCAGAAGGAACCAGATCAGATTGAAGAGATTTTGGACAGTAGGATTGGGTGTAGTACCCGAAGCAGCCAATACAAAGAATATCTTGTGAAGTTGAAGAACATACCAGTGGAAGATTCATCTTGGATTTCTCAGGCAGAGGTAGACCACCTTGGTTTCCCTCTGACCCCAGCAAAGTGAGAGGCTCACCTTTTTTTATTAACCCTAGATGTCAGATGCAAGAGCATCCCCAGTCCACAGCAATCTTGCATCAACCAAAAATATTTTCTTTTTTGTTTGCAGTTTTAGTTTTCCTTTCTCTGTGTCCCGGTTTTGGCTCACTGGTTCCTATGGAATTGGATTCTACTTGAAGACTTGACCATTTTTTATTTCTTTCAAACCGCATCTCATTTGGATCACTTTTCGACAAGATATCGCTACCGGTTTCCTTGATAGTTTCTTGTTACCAGTTGTTCCTTTGTTACTTGTTGCCTGAGAACTATTCTAGTGATCTACCAGAACCCATTCTGAAACTTGTGGAGCCTTGGACGTTGATCTCGGTGTTTCTTGGCGTGTGGCCGACCTTCTATGTTTCATCCTTTGGATTTTTTGGAGGAATATCTTGGTGCAGGTTGACCTTGTTCATTTTGCATGTTAGGTCTTGTTCTTTGGGTTTTGATCCTTTTTGGGCTGACCAAATCCTTTGGATCGATATATATACTTGTAATCATGCTTTAGAATGTAATCAACCAGAGAGAATCAAGGAGTGTCAAATAGATAAATTGTGCCTAGAAGATAGATCTTTCGATTCAAGGTCCCGGTGTGACATATTCTACCAGGCATGTGTGTCGGTATGTTGTAACCCAGTTGTTACTGGTTGGATGTAATTAACTTTCATGCAATAAAAATATCTGTTATGCATTGCCTCCATCATATCCATGTGTTTCCGTTGTGTTTACTCTTGCTGACCGATAAGAAGAACATAAGAAAATAGAGAAAAGAGGACGAGCATAATTAAGAGCTAGGAACACATGGCAGTGGAGTTTCCAAAGGGAAAGTGTAAGGAATTTGAAAAGGAATTGGAGAGTGTTTGTTTGAGCTAAGAGGCCAGTAAGAAGGCCATTCTTGTAATGAGATGATCAAGTTGTTTCATTTTGAGAATTTATGAATGTATTTTTTTTAATGCTACAATCTATTTCACAAGTGATAGAGTCTTTTCTTTGTTAATAGTCTTAGTGTTTGAGTTTTGTGTTTTGGAAACAAGAGGTGTTTTTTTATTGCATCATTCTTGAACCATTAGACCCAAAATTTATAAAAATTTGAAAAATAATGCAACATATTTTTGTCTCCTGCCAGATGCTCCTCATCGGATACAACAAGTAGTACAAATTTTGTTAGTATAACTCACAAAATGGAGTTAGGCAATAGAACTACGCTTTTAGGGTTACCTATAACAAACTCCACCATTATGTTAAGTTTACAAAATTAATTCTTTTTCTCCTCTTCCAACATCTAGCTAGAACATTCACCAATTTTCTCGAACAATTCTTCACTACACTTCTCATCCCCCTTCCTCTCACGGATTCATATCCACCATGAACCATCCTCCAAAAAAACTCTCCTCTCCTCCTTTGTGAGATACAACCCACCATTATTTGGCCTCCTCCACCAAACAATCTTTCCACTCTTCTCTTCTTTCATGAGTTTTGACCCACCACAAACCAAACACCTCCACCAAATTTAACTTGCAACATCCTCTACAACTTCTACATGCAAACATGCAACATCTCCACACCAATCTACAACTATAAAATTCATCTATTCCTTCCTTATATTCTCTTACACTAATTCCTTCTTATCCATCTCTTCTACATGAAATTCCACATCAAATTTCTCATCATGAAATTTAGAGAAATCAAAAGTTACCTCTTCATTCTCCGTTGCTCCAACATCTTCTTCTTCATCACTCATTGTCATTGTCATCTTCATGCTCTCCAAAGGACTCATCATTGCTACAACTCATTCCTTGTCTTCAAAGTCTACACCTTGATTCAGTTTCTCAATCATTGTGGCCAATTTTATTTTGCCTCCCTCTTTCATGCCTGCAGCAAAGCATGTTCTTTCAGCCTCACTCTTCTCTTCATCATCCTTTTGTACAAGGATCTTCTCAAGCCTTAGAGATGTAACTTTCCCTTTTTCTTCAACATATCTGGCATCTATCCACATGTTCCCCAACGGACAAATTATTTTTGCACTCACCTTCCTTTTTATCACAACTACAACCTCCAATCTTCTCTCCATCATGCTTTCACAAAGACATGTTTCAACTATGAACTCTTCCATCTTCTCTTTTATCCTTTTGCTTGACAATCTCTTCTTCAATGTCATAGGCTTGACACCTTGCTCCAATTGTTATCTTGCCTACAATCAAATCACTATAAAAATAATTATCAAAGTCAAGTGTCACCAATGGCTCTTCTTCATCTTCTTTTCTTTTGCAACCAATGGCTATGCTCCTCAACCTTCTAGACGAAGAACAAGGTAGACTACCAGCGATCTGGAGATGAAGACTAAAGACACCCATCAGAAGTAGGATAACAAAGACTTGAGAGAAGCTGCTAAGGCTATGATGATCCTGGTTAAGGACGTAGAAGAGTCTACAAAGTTTTTATCTGAAATGTAATATTGGTCTTTGGTTCCCAGTCTCTTGTTGGCTTTGTGTTGTCCTTTTCCTTAGCTATTGTTTTGTCCACTGGTCTTTTGCAGCTTTCCTTTCTATGTACTATTCTCTCTAGTTTCTTTCATGATTTTCTTCTCATTATGTAAGCGGGTTTTGGGTCCCTTAAAACCTGATTGTCCTTAATCAAAAACATCCAATAAATTTTGGATTCTCCTCATCTCTTCCTTCAACAAGGTTTCATCCTTGTCTTCCTCAACCTCATCAACAAACTTGATACCATTACTATCCATAAATTTGGTCTATAAACACTCTTCATCTGCTTTACATAACCCACATCATTCACATGTTATCATTTCATTTTGTGCCTCATTATCTTCCCCACTTGTGTGGGCTATCCCCACATACTTATCCCTCCATTCAACCTCTACCAAAGGGCCGGAAAATACCTTCTCTCAACTTTTCTTTTAACTATCCTATTTTAAGAGAACACTCTTCTTCTCAAATCTGTTTACCTCATGAGAGAGATTCACTTCTTCACACTCATTCCAATCATCATCTCTTGTCTTGGGATTTCACTATATCCTTTATGTGTGTCATTCAACTTCACACTTATCATATATTGTCCAACCACATATACATGATCCCTTCACATACATTTTCTCATCAATTTCAGCTCCTTTGGTTTGCCCACCCTCAAGGGCATCAATCCTTTTGTCAATTTTCTTCAATTCTTCACAAAGCCTCCCTAATTCTTCATGACACCTTCTATTTTTCACTTCTTCCCAATACTCTTCCCAAAATAGGATTATCACTAGTCTCTTCACGACCCATCTCATCCTCCTATTCCTTGATGACATCTCACTCACCAAGGTATTACCTACTATTATCACAGGTAATCCCTACAACAAGCTCACTTTAACAATCTCATTCAAACTCACGTGCCTCCCTTTCTATCCTCTGTAGTCACAGGTCCTCCTTGCAACAAATCCCTCGAGGAATCAAGCCCTCTGTAGTTATAGGTCTCCTCTCACTTGCAACAAATTATTTTAGAACTCATCCTCTACAATTACATAATCCTCTTTTGCAACAAACTCTTTCTAGGGATTTATTGACACACCTTAAAGCTTCTTCAACCCGCGGGTCTTGGTGGATTCTCTCCACTCTTGGGATCTTGTGGCTCTAATAACAAAAGATACAATCGGTCTAGGGATAAGTTCATAATCCCAACTACAAACTCACAACTTCCCTAACTACATATCCAATCACATGAATTCAAATCTACATTTAATAATTTCATAAAACAGTCCATCAAAACTAATCCATTTTCTACACAAATTCCTCTTTCCAATAACATACAGAGAATCAAAAGTATTTCAATATCAGATATCAAGATTACTCACAATTACAAAAATGACATTATAAACATATTTTAAATTTAATCATCTGTATTTGTTCACACTCCACAAAACGATGTGTTATTTCTTTGTTTTTAATCTGACTTCTCTTCTTGCCTACGAAGTCTCTGCTCTATCTTCACATGATCTCCCTTCCTGAGTTTTCTCATTTCCAAATCTACAATTTTTAAACTTCTCTCACTTTGCACCTTTTCTTTTCTATTTTCTCCACATAGTAGAACTCTGCAGCACCCTTCTCTATTCATGCATATCTCTTCTTCTCTCTTATTTCAAACTCCGCACTAATACTTTTCTTTCCTATCTGCATACATTTTATGTCTTATGTACTTTGCTTTCTCTCTCTATTTTAAAGGCCTCTCCTTTGTTCTCCATCAACACAATCCTTATCATTTTCCTTCCATTAATATTAAATTGCAAATTTCTTTTGAAGAAAGAAAACACCACTGGGGCATCCACAGGGAGGAACCCCAATCTGAGATTACCGTTAGATTTTAATTGCTCATGGTTGGGAAGGGGGGCTCCATAAAGGTTCTAAATTTAGCAAATGTGAAATGATTCTGAAAAATAACATAAGGGATGGATTGGTGCATATAAAGTTTTTGGTGATTGCTTTTGGAAGAGAGGAATTGTGGCATTTCTGTGTGAGTAGTTTTGATGTGGAGTCCCAAAATAGCTTGAAGATTCAAGCATTCCTAGTCAGTCTTTCCTATTTCATTTATGATTCCATTTATGGCCTCTTGGATACTCCCATTAGTATTTCAAATGGCATCAATCATACAGTAGGTAGAGGGGTTTATTTATTTATTGGAGGAATATCTTATGGGATGGTGGGTCTGCTAAATGGGGAAGTTTTTATGACTGTGTGGACTGTTTTTGTTTGAGAAGTGAGATCCTAGGGAGAGATAAAGTGTTGGGGATTGTTTTTAGATGGAAAAGTTTAATTTGTTGGCTATAGGTGTAGCTTCAGGTTGAGAGTTTGAACAAGGTTTTTGGAGAAGCCATTTGCTACTTTAATACGTGTTGTTGCAGGTGTATGTGCAGACACAAATCAGATTGGGATAATGAAATGTGAAGCCAATAGGCTCAAATTTATGTACTGAAAAATTGATTACATTTTTTATAGAAAATCTCAAGTTTTTGTTTACTCAAATTTAATGTTCATTTCTTAATAACTCTTTTTTTAAATCAGATTTGCATAGTTCTAAAAGTGTGTTTCAGGTGGTTGTTGAGTGGGTTGGTTACCCACTACATCAACTAATCCCTGGAATCTCTGGCCAAGCTCATTACTTATGCACACTTTATCTTTTCCATTTACCAACACGTGTCTATCCATAATTCCTTTCTTTATTTCTTTATTTTGTTTCTCTATCTAATGCACCCTTCACCCTTCTCTTTCCTTTACATATAGGTGCTCCATATTTCTTTTCAACCTGAAAAAACATACAACGTAACACTTTCCTCTCTTTTATTTTGTGTGTTTTTTTTAATTCTCTTCAATTCCCAATCGCACACTCATACCCACGCCTCATATTCTGACTTTCGTATTTGTTGCTCAAACTTTCTTCTCTCAGGACCAATGTGCACTGTTCATTATCTCCCAAACCATGTGCATCTTCCTCATGCACTTACTTCTTCCTCCTCACTTTCCTTGCGCTGGTTACTAATAACTCAATGATGAACCACTAGTACCAAACTGGTACTAAGAGGGGGGGTGAATCAATAAAAACACAAATACAGTCCAAAACTGGTTTGACAGCAAATACTCCAAACGACTGGCAAACATGAATACCTGTTCAACACAAATTGCAACCAGTAAAGCCAAGAGTGTCTAAAACAAGCATTGACCGGTTGAACACTTAGCTTTTCATTTAACTCAAAAAAACACTACCATTTCACCCTCATGCATGAACAGGTAAACTATCCTCTGATTGTCATAACAGTTAGTTCAGTATGCTTTATAGACAAGCATAAAACATAGAACCATCATATGCTCAACAAGTAATAACAAAGCATCACACATGACACACATATTTTTTTCAAGTGGAAACCCAACTGGGAAAAACCACGGTGGGGATGAATACCCACAAGATGCTTTTGAACTCTTTTGAAGTCCGCTCTGTTAGGAGCCTTGTCCGGTTAAAGACATTACAATAGGTTTTGCTAGGAACCAATCCTGTTAGGGATCACCCGGTTAAGGATTAAACATGGTTAGGGTTACCTTGTTAGAGGATTTCTAGAACTCAATAGCTAAAGGATCTCCTGAGCTCTATAGCTTCTCAGAACTCATTAACCTCGAGTTACCCGGTTAAGGGATTTGAATCAACCCTGTTAAGACCACCCTGTTAGGGGATTTTGCATCAAGCCAGTTAAGGCTACCCTATTAGGGTATTTCACAACTATTGAAGTGGTTAGAGATCAACAGGAATTACAGTGATCTGATAACAACACTCAATGCTAATGCAAATCCGTTTTGGCTCCTCTTCTCCTTCTGCACATTTACTTTGCAGGTATCTCTTTTCTCCTTTGGTCTGGAAAGAATCATGTATCTCTTCCCTTGGATACACACTCACAACTTGTTCCAACAACCTTAGAAAGAAACACAACATCGACCTTATAGGAAACAGACAAGTCGATAGCAAAAACCCTAAACCCTAAATCTGTTGGGTTAAGCAATTCAAGCGGTTCAATCCTGACCGTTGAATCATATTGCATTAAATGCAACAATCTTGAATCGATTTCAAGACATTCTCCATCATCCATTTTCCACCAATTTCATGGCAGCTGATAACCCATCACGCGTTATCACCATTTGACAGACTTCGCATATTCCCAAGGTAGATAGGAATAATCTTCTTCATGCTAGATCCTTCACGCGCACAGAGCTTACATGGCAACATGATCTATTCTCCATTATACTGCTAACTCATCACACAAAGATCATCGATTGAGTCACACAGGCTTGAGGTGCTCCAACCGGAAATCCTTAAGTCTAAACTACCTACCAACCGGTAGTAACACAGTGCTTCCATGTGCCGGTTCCCGTAACTGCATGCCGGTTCATCTTGAACAAATATGCCGCTTCACTTTGGCATATAAACCGGTTCATACATATGCCAGTTCCTCTCTCTTTTCACCTATCACATGTGCTAGTTCACACCATGTCTCATATTGACATCAATGACAACATATAATATCATTATGTCTTCATGCCGGTTCACATAATGCCAACAATCTCCCCCTTTAGCATTGATGGCAATATACAAAGATATCTTCTCCACTTCACATCTTCTCCCCATTTCCTGTAGATATCTTTTCGCTTCACTCCTTCTCCCCCTTTGACAACAATGCCAAAGTGGAGGTACAAGCATCTCTGTTCCATCATGCTGCTCCCCCTGAGGAGTAGCATCCTTCAACACATCAATCAACAAAAAATTGACCTTGCAATACCTGACTGATGTGGAGCAATTACTTTTAGTTCACCTCCTAAAGGGGTAGTACCCCCAATTCACCTCTTAAATGCACAAATGTAGTCTTTGGGAGAGGCTTGGTGAATATGTCTGCTAACTGCTCCTTATTGGACACATGCTCCAGTGCAATCTCTTTATTCTGAACCTTTTCCCTCAAGAAATGATACTTAAGCTCAAAATGCTTGGTTCTAGAATGTAAAACCAGATTCTTAGATATATTGATAGCACTTGTGTTATCACAGAATATACTTACCGGTTCAGATACAGGGATTTTGAAGCCTTCCAGTACATGCTTCATCCAAATTGTCTAAGTGCAGTTCATGAAAGCTGCAACATACTCCACTTCTGCTGTGGATTGAGAGATACAACTCTACTTTTTACTCATCCATGAGACCAGTCTACCACCAAGAAAGAATGCACCACTGGTTGTTCTCTTTTGATCATCCACATTACTTTCCCAATCAGCATTTGTGAACACTTTTGGATTGAAATCATTGTTGTATGGGTACCACAATCCATAGTCAACTGTTCCCTTCAGATACCTAAGAATCCGCTTGACTGCAATCAAGTGGGATTCTCTTGGACTCTTCTGGAACCTTGCAGTAATGCCAACTGCATGTGCAATATTCGATCTGCTATGCACTACACAATGTAACTTACCAATCATTGATCGGTATTCCTTCTCATCAACCAGTGCGGAATCATCCTCTTTTGTCAATTTGCAACCGGTCACCATCGGTGTACCAGCCGGTTTGCTATCTTCCATGCCAAAGGTCTTCAGTACCTCTTTGACATATTTGGACTGAGTGATAAAGATTCCATCTTCCATCTATTGGATCTGCAGTCCAATGAAGAACTTAATCTCCCCTATGAGTGACATCTCAAACTCTTTCTTCATCTCATTAGCAAACTCATGACTCATCTTGTCATCTCCTCCCAAGATAATGTCATCAACAAAAACCTCACAGATCAGGATCTGATCTCCTTTAGACTTTAGGTAGATATTGCTATCTTCACTTGTTCTCTCAAATCCAATCTTCAAAAGATGGGAATGTAGGCGCTCATACCATGCCCTAGGTGCTTGCTTTAGACCATATAATGCTTTATGTAGCCTGCACACCATATCACTATCTTCAGATAGGGAAAACCCATCTGGTTGCTCTATATATACCTCCTATTCAAGTACACCATTTAGGAATGCAGATTTTACATCCATTTGATATACTTTGAACCTTTTAAAAGCTGCATATGCAAGAAGCATAGGAACTCCTTCCAATATGGCTACAGGAGCAAAGGTTTCTCCATAGTCTTCTCCTTCTTCTTGAGCATATCCTTTGCATACCAATCTAGCTTTATTCCTAATCACTGTGCCATCCTCATTCAACTTGTTTCTAAACACCCATTTGGTGCCAATGACATTTTTATGCTCAGGTCTAGGTACCAAGGACCATGTACCATTTTTCTCTATCTGATCAAGTTCCTCTTCCATTGCCTTGATCCAATCTTCATCTTTATGAGCCTCTTTGAATGATTTAGGCTCAAATTCAGAGATCATACATGAGTTTTCTTTGATCTTTCTTCTTGTAAGGATTCCTGCATCCTTATCACCTATGATCTGCTTAGGATCATGATTCAACTTGACATACCAAGGAATGGTCTTAACTGGTTCTTCTTGATTTTCTTCTTCATCCTCATCTTCATCAGTATCAACATTCACTAGTTCAGGGACACTGTTACTGGTACTTGGTTGGCTAACAACCGGTTCCTAGAAGGTTGCAACTAGTTCATTTACAGCTTTCTCACTACCGGTTTCCTCATTTTTCTCAGAGGATTCATCAACTCTTACATTGATACTTTCCATAATTATCTGAGTCCTATTGTTGTAGCACTTGAAAGCTTTACTCTTGGTGGAATATCCTAGAAATATTCCCTCATCACATTTAGCTTCAAATTTGCCCTGATGTTCACTCCTCTTAATGTAACATTTGCTACCAAATACCTTAAAGTAGCTAACCACAGGTGTCTTACCGGTCCAATACTCATAAGGAGTTTTGTTCTTACCATTTTTGATGAGTACTTGGTTCATAGTGTAGACTGTAGTGCTCACCGCTTCTCTCCAAAAGGTGTGAGCTACCTTTCCTTGAATCAACATGGTTCTAGCTGCTTCAACCACAGTCTGGTTATTCCTCTCTGCTAGGCCATTCTATTGTGGAGTCCATGGGGCAAACAGTTGTCTCTTGATGCCAAATTCTTCACAATACTTGTTGAATTCACCGGAAGTGAATTCCCCTCCTTGATCAGTTCTGAGACACTTGATCCTTTTACCACTTTCCTTCTCCACTAATGCTCTGAAAGCTTTGAATTTCCCAAAGGCTTCAGACTTGTCTTTCAAGAATGTGACCCACATCATTCTTGAGCAATCATCAGTGAGGATCATGAAGTACCTATCACCCTGCATGTTAGGAATAAGGTGTCTCAACCTTGGATAATTCCTATTCTTATTATTTTTTTTGTAAAATGTATTTCTTGCAAATAATGTAATTAAGTGTGAGTGTACATGTCTAGCTGGCATGTTGATGTGTCACTCCACTTGATGTGTCAGCATCTTGAATTGTGTGTAAGGAGATCATGGCTGAAACAGTTATGACGGATTCATATGACACGTAAGAGCTATTTCTAGGAGATTTCAATGACGGGTGAAGACATGCAAGACATGTGGCAACTGATAAAGTTGAGTACTGTACACTCTTCCTTAATCGTGGGGTTCCTATTTTCTCGAAGAATGGTAAAACCCTAATACGACTATCTTTGGAAGTTGCCCTAAAAAGGAAAGCGCATAAGCATTTTTTAGGGTTACAGACTGTGATACGAAAAGAGTGTATTGTTGATATGATATCATGCTACTAGATTTGTCTTTTAAGTGTCGATTATCTCCTCAAAGAACTTGCATTGCAAGTGTGTTGTACCCGTTGTGTTGAAGATAATACATTGTGCAGGTTTTGGAGTGCTGGGGCTTTTTACCAAAAGGTTTTCCCCAAGGTAAATCATTGTGTCATTCTCTATTTTCTGTATGCATGGTATATGGCTGCAATATCTTTGTTAAAGTAAATAATGAATCTGAAATTGTAAGGATTTAAAAGAATTTGCACAATACTTTCCTCTAGAGATTAGTGTAGGAACCTGTTTCCGCACCTGTATTTCCTTACACTGCACACTCCTAGTTTTCATAGGACCACACAAATCAGTATGTACAAGATCAAGCAAGTTGTCAGTAGTGAAAGATTTACCTTTAAAAGTTGAGGAAGATGTTTTCCCCAATTGACACTCTCTACACAAGGTATTATCCAGTTTGTTTAGCATCGGCAACCCTCTAACTGCCTTGATCTTACTAGCCTTTAAAATGTTATCAAATTTTACATGACAGAGTCTCCTATGCCATATCCAACTATCATCAAGTTTAGCCATAAGATAGGTACTTACATTTGCATTCAATTGAAATAGGTTACCTTTGGTCTACATTCCAATGGCCACCAATTTACCATCTTTTCCTTTGATTCTGCAAACTCCATTCTTGAATTGCAGAGTGAGGCCACTATCATTTAGCTGGGCAACACTTAGAAGGTTGTGTCTGACCATCAACCTAGTACACATTGTCAGCATTGCTCTTTCCATTCAAAGAGATGGACCCTCTACCTTTGACCATGCATGGTGCATCATTGCCAAAGCGAACCACACCACCATCATACTCCTCCAAGGATAGAAACTTGCTTCGGCCACCATTCATATGGTGAGAACAGCCACTATCAATGATCCACTCATTTGAATTATCAAACTGGGAGACAAGAGCCTTCTTGTCTGCCACATCTTCCTTTACAGCAACAAACACAATGTCTTCATTCTCTTCATCTTCTATTTCCTCATCTGTGACACCTTCATCAGCTGCACAAAATAGTTTCTTCGGTTTCCTCCTTTGAATTTCTTGAACCTTTCTGGTTTATCCTTGTTGTCGCTATTAGGACAGTTCATAGCAATATGTCCTATCCGGTTACAGGAAAAACATTTCAAAGGTAGCTTATCTTTGTATTTACCAGTTCCTTTTGAAAATTTCCTGGCAAGAAGAGCTTCAAATTCCATCAAAAACTCTTCATCATTCATTTCTCTACTCTGATTAGGTTCCCCACTAGTGCTAGCCTCTTTTCCTTTTCCGGATGGTATAGTAGAGGCTTTAAATGTTGATTCTGTCTTTTGAACACTGCCATCAAAACTATTCAGCTCATAGGCTATCAACTTGGCTATGATGGAGTCCAAGGACACCTTAGACTTGTCTATTGATCTCAACTCCTGAATAGCAACGACCCTTATTGCATAGACCAGCAATAGGGATCTCAGGACTTTACTTACCATAGTGGAATCTTCTATTTTGCCACCTACACTCTTGATTTCTCCAACAACCATTTTGATTCTTATTTCGTACTGTTGAATGGTCTCTCCTTCAACCATCCGCATGTCTTCATACTTCCCTCTCAGGATTTCTTCCTTAGCCTATTTTACATGCTCATCACCACCATAGATATTTTCAGGAGCATCCCATACCTCTTTGGGATTTTCCTTGTCCTGAACATCAATAAACTCAATGTCAGACAGACTATTGATGAGGGCTTCCATGACTTGCCCATTTTCTTGTATCTCTCTCTTTTGGTCATTGGTGAGAGTACTAGTAGGAACAACATATACATTTTCAACATAACTCCAGTGTTGAACACCCATGCTTTTGATGAATATCTTCATCCTGTCTTTCCATATACCAAAATTTTCCCTGTTAAACTTTGGACCTTCCCTCTGCATCATTTGACTAGGATCTTTTCCTCAAGTGGTTAAGCTTACAACATAGAGGACCTGGAGAGCTCTAATACCAATTGATAACTCAATGATGAACCACTAGTACCAAACTGGTACTGAGAGGGGGGGGGTGAATCAGTACAAACACAAATACAGTCCAAAACAAATTTGACAGCAAATACTCCAAACGACTAGCAAACAGGAATACCTTTTCAACACAGACTGCAACCGGTAAAGCCAAGAGTGTCTAAAACAAGCATTGACCGGTTGAACACTTAGCTTTTCATTTAACTCAAAACAACACTACCATTTCACCCGCATGCATGAACAGGTAAACTATCCTCTGATTGTCACAATAGTTAGTTCAGTATGCTTTATAGACAGACATAAAACACAAAACCATCATATGCTCAACAGGTAATAACAAAGCATCACAAGATAAAAGCATCACACATGACACATATTTTTTCATGTGGAAACCCAACTGGGAAAAACCACGGTGGGGATGAATACCCACAAGTTTCTTTTGAACTCTTTTGAAGTCCACTCTGTTAGGAGCCTTGTCTGGTTAAAGACATTATAATAGGTTCTGCTAGGAACCAATCCTGTTAGGGATCACCCAGTTAAGGGATGGCTATAATACCCGGTTAAGGGTTAAACCCAGTTAGGGTTACCTTGTTAGAGGATTTCTAGAACTCAATAGCTAAAGGATCTCCCGAGCTCTATAGCTTCTCAAAACTCATTAACCTCGAGTTACCCGGTTAAGGGATTTGAATCAACCCTGTTAAGACCACCCTATAGGGGATTTTGCATCAAGCCAGTTAAGGCTACCCTGTTAGGGGATTTGACAACTGTTGAAGTGGTTAGAGATCAATAGGAATTACAGAGATCTGATAACAGCACTCAATGCTAATGCAGATCCGTTTTGGCTCCTCTTCTCCTTCTGCACATTTACTTTGCAGGTATCTCTTTTATCCTTTGGTCTGGCAAGAATCATGTATTTCTTCCCTTGGATACACACTCACAACTTTTGCCAACAACCTTAGAAAGAAACACAACATCAACCTTATAGGAAACAGACAGGTCGATAGCAAAAACCCTAAACCCTAAATCTGTTGGGTTAAGCAATTCAAGCGGTTCAATCTTGACCATTGAATCATACTGCATTAAATGCAACAATCTTGAATCGATCTCAAGATATTCTCCATCATCCATTTTCCACCGATTTCGTGGCAGCTGATAACCCATCATGCGTTATCACCGTTTGACAGACTTCGCACATTCCCGAGGTAGATAGGAATAGTCTTCTTCATGCTAGATCCTTCACGTGCACAAAGCTTACGTGGCAACATGATCTGTTCTCCATTATACTGCTAACTCATCACACAAATATCACCGATTGAGTCACACAGGCTTGAGGTGCTCCAACCGAAAATCCTGAAGTGTAAACTACCTACCAACTGGTAGTAACACAGTGCTTCCATGTGTCGGTTTCCGTAACTGCATGCCGGTTCATCTTGAACAAATATGCCGCTTCACTTTGGCATATAAACCGGTTCATACATATGTTGGTTCCTCTCTCTTTTCACCTATCACATGTGCCGGTTCACATAATGCCAACAGTTACTTCTTTTTCCTTTGAGTTGCGTGGTTTTCTCTCCCTTCAATGCCCTTACTCCTCTATGCACTACTCCATGTCTCTTTTGATGTTGCACATCTATCCCTATTTTCATACCTTTCTCATTTCTTTCTCTTGGGTTTCATCTTGATGAAAGCTTGGTGGAATTTAAAAGGCCTTTTTGGATTATTTAAAATGTCCCAATTTTAGCGAGATTTAGTGCCCAGTTCATTTCTCGCCTACCGCATATTCCTATGAAGACAAAGAAAACTCCTCCTAATTTACACATTCCTTCACTTCTTCTCTTTTGCCACATTGTTGACTTTAGGATTGTTCAATACTAGGAATCCAATGAACTATAGAATCTTAAATTTTTTTAAAGATTCTTGAACCATGGTTCATACCGCAAATTTATTAAAATTTAAGAACTTATGTAAATTTGTCTTTCTCCTAGATGCTCTTGCATCAACATAAGTAGAAATTTTCTTTTAGTAGAACTCACAAAATGGAGTTAGGTAATAAAACTACCCTTTCAGATTGTAAACTTATAATGAGCTCCATCATTAGCACAAAATATATTATTTGTCCTCCTCTTCCAACATTTGGCTAGAACATTCACCAATTTTCTCCAACAATTTTTCTCTACACTTCTCTTCCCCCTCATATCCACCATGAACCGTCCTCCAAAAAAAATTTACCTCTCCTCCTCTCCTTCATGGGATACAACCCACCGTTATTTGGCCTCCCCCACCAAACAATCTTTCCACTCTTCACTTCTTTCATGGGTTTTGACCCACTACAAACCAACCACCTCTACCAAATTTCCCTTGCAACATCCTCTACAACTTCTACATGTAAACATGCAACATCTCCACACCAATATGCAACTATAAAATTCATTTGTTCCTTCCTTATATTCACTTGCACTACTTCTTATCCATCTCTTCTACGTGCAATTCCACATCAACTTTTTCATCATACAATTAAGAAAAATCAAAATTTGTCTCTTCATTCTTTGTTGCTTCAACATCTTCTTCAGCACCCATTGTCATTGACATCTTCATGTCCTCAAGGACCCATCACTACTGCAACTCGTTCCTTCTCTTCAAGGTCTACACCTTCATTTGGTTTCTCGATCACTGCTGCCAATTTCATTTTGCTTCTGTCTTTCGTTCCTCTAACAAGGCATGCTCTTTCCACCTCACTCTTCTCTTCATCATCCTTTTCTACAAGGATCTTCTCCAACATTAGTGTTGCAACTTCCCTTTTTCTTCAACATAGATGGCATCTATCCACATGTCCTCCAATGGATAAATTATTTATGAACTCATCTTCCTTTTTATCACAATTACATCCTCCATCATGCTCTCACAAAGACATGTTTTAGTTGTGAACTCTTTTATCTTCTTGCACAAGGATCTCTTCTTCAATGTCACAAGCTTGATGCATTGCTGCAATTATTCTCTTGCCTGCAAACAAATCACTATAAAAAGAATTATCAAAGTCAAGTGTCACCAATGGCCCTCCATCATCTTCTTTTCTTTGTTCAACGGTCAACCAATTTCTTCTTCTCCATCAACCTTTCAACTTCAACATCGAATACATTTTGGATTCTCCTCATCTCTTCCTTCAAAAAGGTTTCATCCTTGTCTTCTTCAATCTCATCATCAAAATTGGGACTATTACTATTCATATATTTGGTCTACAAACACTCTTCATCTGCTTTACATTACCCACTTCATTCACATGTTATCATTGTAGTCTGTCTCATTAGCTTCCCCACTTGTGTGGCTTATCCCCACATACTTATCCTTCCATTCAACCCCTACCAAAGGGCTGCAACATACTATCATTGTAGTCTATCTCATTAGCTTCCCTACTTGTGTGGGTTGTCCCCACATACTTATCCTTCCATTCAACCCCTACCAAAGGGCTGCAACATACCTTCTCTCGACTTTTCTTTTCACTTTCCTCTTTCAAGAGTACACTCTTCTTCTCAATCCACTCTACCTTGTTTACCCCGTGGGGTGTGTTAGTAATATTTCATATCAACTGTCAGATAATAACCATAGAATAGAATAGTGACCAGAAACTTAGAGCAATGCTTTCATTAATGCCAAAATGTCTAGTACAATCATCATTCTTTGCATCCGTGTATCCAACAACAAGTACAAGAGAATATAAAAGACACGGTCAAGGGTTGCGGTTACCACCTGTGGGGAACCATTGTGCAATGGACAACAACCCTCGATGATACTAACACACTTTAACCAATGTAGCTTAACAAGTAGTACAAAGCCCATTTTACGACCAACATCATCCCCCCCCAAGAAAAGTCATCTCCGGATGACAAGGACAAAAGGTTGGGACTAACACAACAAAATGGGGATGAGTACAATGCTACACAGAAGAAAATCAAGAAGGAGGAGGAGGAGGAAGCGTCCCTAATGAAGAAGGCCTAGACTGCTGCTTAGTAAAGTGCCTCAAAGTATACTCTGCCTCCAACTGGCGTTCCCGAGATCTCTTGACCATAAACAAAGCCTCCAACAGTTTCTTCTCCTTCGCATCCAATGCCTCCTGAGCCGTCCCCAACTGGGTCTCCAACAACATCCAAAATTCCGTCTCCTAAACCAACACAACATCCAGCGCCAACCTAGATTCCCTCTCTCTAGCCAACTCCGCCTCTAGCACCAATCTGGACTCCCTCTCGCGAGTCAACTCAGTCTCAATAGACCGCCTAACCTCCACCGCAGCTAGTCTCTCAGCCTCTATAGAAGCACCTCGATGCTGAGCCCACTGCAGGGATAAGTAAGTATCTCGAAACTGCTACTCCATCTCCTACACCAGGGAGTACATCTGGTGGCTACCCAGAAGTCATGGAGTATGCCAAGCACTTACCATCTCCAGTGTCTCTACGGTGGACCATTCCTGAGAAAGAAAACATTGCTCAAACTCCTCCTCACACTACCCAGTAAGGACTTATGCTCGCCTGAATAAGGCTCCTGCAGCAACATCCATCTCGGCTGCCTGCATACTCTCGGCCAGCTTATGGCCCTATTCCAATAGTGACTCTCCCACCTAAGTAATGTGTGCCATGTATGCACCCATGGAGCCAATCCACTGACGACCTCTGGCCCGACCTCAATATCTAATGGAGACCTCACTCCAAAGCGGGCATTCACATTGTGGGTGTGTACCTCTGCCTCTTGTAGCACCTCTGTCCTATTTGAGATATGTACCTTGTCCCCCATGAGCTCCAGACCCGCGCTATCCTCCAACTCCATGACCTCATCGAGAATGTGACAACATCCCAATAAAGGAGGAACTCTGACCGGGTGCATAGGCTACATTTCCCACTCCCTAAGCCAGGCATATGTGGTTGCATCCACAGGCTCTCCCAACATCCTGCTATCCTGCCCCATGGTGACGCTCTTAATGTGCGGAATCTCCTCCGTGTCCACATGCCGAACTGGCTCTGTCACTCCTCTGGCACTAACGGGCTCCCCTGTATGCACGACTAAGGCTGGCGCTACCCCTGATGGTGTCTCGTGGGCTGGGCTGAAAGTGATGGTTGGTCATAGTTCCCCAAATGCAGGGCCAAGGGTCCATGTCCTCGCATCCATAGGCAAAGTACCCGAAAGAAGGGCAGGTGAAAAAAGAATCTTCCCTATGGGAGATACAACTTGTTGTGTGCCAGCTTGCACCATGCCCCCACGACCATGTCCCTACTCTCCCATGGCTGGTCCCATGCTCTCGAACTCCTCGTGCTCTATAGCCTCCGTGTAGAAGGCCTCCGTCGCATCCTCCTCTAAGCTGTCACTTCCCATACCATCGTCCCCATCAGATTTAGAGACTACTAGTTGTACTTTTCTTTTCTTTGAAGACGACGAAATACTGTTGGGCCCAGAGCCCAACCTGTCCAAATGCATCCAATAGCAGACAGGTGGGTGTGTATCATCCACTGTGGTTTAAACTCTTTGTCCTCCAGTGGGACCTGGGCCATTGTGGCCGCAAGGAACAAAGCAATGGCATGGTGGGGCATATAAAAAGTTTTGTGTTGTAACAAGAGAGATTCATCCAACTTATCTGCTAAGACAACTGCCCACTAATATTGTATCCCATTACATAGCTCATCCATGAGAAATATGTGCTGGGTAGAAATGTCTAAGGCACGGCTGGAACCGATGAGCCTGCTTTTCACCACGTCCATTAAGAAACGCATGTCGCCCTCAATAATGAAGTCCTTCATCACGCCCCTCTTCTTCTATGTGTGAGCTACGTCTTCCCATTCCTTCTGCGAAAGCTGACGAAAAACTAAACCCAACATATTTTCCTTGTCCTGCTATGAGGCCCTCTTCCATACCTCATCGATTTTCGTGGCTCCTGTGGCTGGAAGACCAAAAACCCAGGCAACCTCTATTCTGGAGAAGGACACAGTGAGCTTCCTCCCATAATAATCAATTACCGAGCAATGCCCATGGCTATCATAATTTTGAATCATGGCTCTAAGAGGCCCTTCGAATTCCTTTATCTGAAAGATTGACATTTAGATAATCCATTGTACGCCCGCTCTCCTCAAATTCTTCTTCACCGAATAGTTTTCCATTGTATCACTTCACCATTTTCTATAGCTCAACCCATGTAAACCCTCCAACATCACAGTGTCTGTTGTTATCCCCCATGGGCCTGCTGCAGCCTTTGTTCGGAGCTTCTTTTTACCAGTACTTATGTCCATGCCTCCTGCAATCCTTACTCCTGATGGTAAAACCCTTGTCATCTTGTCCAAGTCTGATAATTGTGCTCTCCACTGGTGCTTCCCTGCGGAATTCATTTCTCTACCAACGGTTATACCGTTACTTTTTCCTGGGGTAGTGCGGCTCTGTCTCTATTCTCCTGTAGGCTTAGCCCTTTCTCTATTCTGGCCTAGTCTTCTATTTTATATTTTTTATTCTCTCACGGCTTGGTTATGGAATTCACGGGGGTTCACAAGGTTGTGGTGGTGTTTTACAGCTTATGGCATTCACTTCTGTTAAAAGGTAGGGGTTTGTGTAGTGGTTTTCCCCACCACACGATGGTCCCACTACACAGCGGTCCCACCATGGCCACGTTGTTCCTTTTTTTAAAAAAAATATTATTATTATTATTATTTCCACTTAGGACTTGCTGGTGCGGTCGTCGCTCATGGTATGACTTCAATTTGCGGTCGTTCATAGCCTAGGGAACCTCTTTTCCATCCAACGTTGTCAGCCAGATCGCCCCATTGGCCCTGACGTTGCCAATTCAGAAGGGTCCTAGCCATCTCACCTTAAACTTCCCTAGTTTGATCTCATTTTTGTCGTTGTATTTCAAAACTAGTTGTCCCTGAGTGAATTTTGCATGTTTTAAATGTTTGTCATGCCATACTTTTCTTTTGGCTATGCGACCTCTGTGGCCCATTGCGCTACCATTTGATGCTCGTCCAGCTTGTTCAAGTTGTAAAGCCCCTCCCGCAGGCTTTCCATGTCTCCGAGTCTATTTTCAATTGCTATTCACAAACTTAGCACCATGAATTCCACAAGCACCACTGCTTCCTAACCATATATTAGTTGAAATGGAGTTTGATCGGTGGTCACCTTGTAAGTCATTTTGTAGGCCCATAACATGGAGGGTAACTTCTCCTCCTAGTCTTCCTTTTCTACCCCGCAGGACTTGTACATTACCAACACCAATATTTTATTAGTGGCCTCAACCTACCCATTCGCACGGGGGTAGTATGGGCTCAATAATGAGTGGAAAATCTTAAACTCTGTGGTCAATAGTCGTATGACATGGTTCACAAAGTGGTCCCCTCTGTCACTTGTCAACTGAATAGGTATGCCATACCGCATAATAATTTGTTCATAGATAAATTTAGTTGTACTTACTGCATAGTTATCTGGTAGAGCCCTCACCTCCACCCACTTAGTCAAGTATTATGTCGCGACCACAATGTAATGGCACCATTGTGTACGACTGGCCTTAAGAGGCCCTACAAAGTCGAGTCCCCATCGTTCAAAGAGTTCTTGTGCATGCGAAGGGTTGAGGGGCATGAAGTCCCACTTCAAAGGTTTACCCACCCATTGGCAAGTGTTGCACCCCTCGACCCACTCCCTAGCGTCGTTGTGTACGGTTGGCCACCACAGCCCTACCAACAACACCTTGTGTGTCATAGTGTCCAGGCCCATATGTCTGCCTGCAGGGCCTTTGTGTGCCTCCCTCAATACACTGGGGACTTCCTCCTCCATGACACAACACCTTAGTACCTGGTCTGGTCTCATTTTGTAGAGTAAGCCATTGATTAGTGAAAAGGTCTTGCTCCTTAATACTAGCTTCCTTCGTTCCCTTGGAGGCATGTCCTCTGGGAATCAGGACATCGACAGGTACTCTCCAATATTCTTGTACCACGAAGGGAGTAGGGCTATTTGGAACAAGTGCGCATCCGGGAAGTCATCATTTACTCCCTCTAGAGGTTCCCCCGACTTAATCTAAGACAACTGATTGGCTATGACATGGCTTCGTCCTGGTCTTACCATAATTGTAAACGTGAACTCTTATAGTAGCAATAGCCAACGGCTTATCCTTCCTTGAATAATAGGCTTGTTTACCAAGTACATTAGTGCCTGGTGGTCTACGTAAAATGTGAATGGTGTAGCGAGTAGGTAATGTCAGAATTTTTGTATGGCATAGACCATGCTGAGGGCTTCGCATTCTATGGTACTGTAGTTCTTTTCAGCCTTGGAGAGAAACTTGCTCGCAAAATAAATTGGATGGTCCAACCTATGTCCCCCCACCTGGGCTAGTGTAGCCTCGATGGCATAATTTGAAGCATCCATGTGAACGTGGAATTCCTTATCCCAGTTCGGGTTTGCGAGTATGGGTGCTCCCATCAATCTCCTTTTTAGCTCTTCAAATGCATCGCTCTGTTGCTTTGTCCAGAAGTATGGCTCCCCTTTCCGTGTTGTTGTGATGCATTCACACATCGCCCCATTGCAAATGGAGACCCCTACTTTTTGCCTTCTAGGGTTTGTTTTCTAGGCCTTTTATGGTTTTTTTGTTAGCCTTTGCATGTTGAGTGTTGCTAGAGGGATCACTAGGATGGCGGGCTCTACTTGAGCCAGGGTGAGTCCACAGGGCCCCAGAATTAGGGTTTCTTTGAGAATCTTCCTTAGGGCCTGATTTTGCTCTTGTTGCTAATTGTGTCTTGCTTCGTGAGTGATGAAGTTTGGAATGTCATCCTAATCTTCAAATACCCTGAAATTTGGCTAAGTCTGGAATGTCTTCCTGATCCTGAAATTTGACTAAGTCTGGAAAACTGAAGAATCCTCCAAAAACTAGATTTTGCATTCTAACTCCTAGAGGTCCGAAACCACTCTCAAACATCTTGATAGTATATATGGAATATAACTTAAAGTATAAGTGATCACTTATACTTAAATGTTATATTCCATACATAAATACTAACAGAGAGACCAAAATGTCAAATTTCGCTCCTGACCCTTCCAAAGGGTCCAAAGTGAAATTCTCCATAAGACATTCTACATTGCCCAAAGTCATGAACTAGCTCATTCCCAGGCATTTTTGAAGGCAAAACACTTATTTGGAGTGAATAAATGTGAAAATGAAGTCAAGATTTGAGCCCAAGGATGATTTTCGCTCCTGACCCTTCCAAAGGGTCCAGAGCGAAATTCCAAGAAGACACCTATTCTTCACCTTGTTTGCACTAAAAGTCTTGTTCCTTAGACATGTGGTGAAGGTTTTGATATGTTATTGCCTAAGAAGTGTTTAAAATCATTAAAAGATAAAGATTATGAACCAAGACATGAATTTTTCTCCTAACCCTTCCAAAGGGTCCAGAGCGAAATCTACCTTTTTCTCCACTTTGCTCAAGGATATGACCAAAATTGTAGAATTTTGAGGCATAGATGACAAGGTTTTGATGTATATTATCTTTAGAGAGGAGGTTTTAGACCTTGGGATGATGAAAATCAACCTAAAAGGAGAATTTCGCTCCTGACCCTTCCAAAGGATCCAGAGCGAAATCTTCCATTTTGCCTTCCTTTGGCCTTAAAAACCTAGTTTGACCTTGCCTAGACCCAGTTGGATGATGGATTGTTTGGATTGTGATAGAAGGAAGTTGAATTGATCAAGTTTGGAGGAGAATGGGATGAAATAAAGTGAGAAACTAGCCAAGAGTGAGGATTTCGCTCCTGACCCTTCCAAAGGGTCCAAAGCGAAAATCCTTGAAGACCTCAATTTCTTCTTTGTCCAAACCAATTTCCTAGTTTCTAAGGCATGTTTGGAGGTGTTTTTGAATGTTCTAGCTTTAGGGAGTGAGTAAGGTGGAAAAGATGAAGGATTCTAGCCTAAAAGGTGAATTTTGCTCTTGACCCTTCCAAAGGGTCCAGAGCGAAATTCTTGAAAACACTCATTTTCCAGTTAGACAAGATCAGGACCTTGGTGGAGATGCAAGAAGAATGGTTTATGTTTGCCTCCCAAAGAGGATTGGAGTTGGAAAAATCAAGAATCAAACTCTAAAATTTGATTTTTGCTCCTGACCCTTCCAAAGGGTCCAGAGCCAAAATCCTTGTAGCTCTTATTTTCTTCCTTGTTTTGGCTAGGCATTGGCAAGTTGGAGGGTGAATTGGTATGTTCTTGCCTTGAGAGGGAGTTGGACGCTTTGAAAGATGAAGATTTTGCCCAAAGTATGAATTTCGCTCCTGACCCTTCCAAAGGGTCTAGAGCGAAATTCATTATAAACCTCATTTGCTCCCTTTTTTGGGCTTCAAACCTTGTTCCTTAGGTGGAGAATGATCTATGTTTGCCTCCCAGAGAAGATTGAAGTTGGAAAAAGGAACAATCAAGCCTAGAATATGATTTTCGCTCCTGACCCTTCCAAAGGGTCCAGAGCGAAAATCTACCTATAACTCATTTCCTTCTTTGTTTGACCAAATTTTGATATCCAATGCATGTTGAAAGGAAGAATGGACATGTTTTGCCTTTGGGAATGTTTGAAAGCATTGAAGCGTGAGGGCTTTAGCCTAGAAGGTGAATTTCGCTCCTGACCCTTCCAAAGGGTCCAAAGCGAAATTCCTTACAAACCTATTTTTTTAACCTTGCTTAGGCTTAAAACTTTGTTCCTTTGATGAGAAATGATGAAATTTATCTTGTAAGGAAAAATGAGATTGAAAAGATGAAGAATCAAGTCAAGAATGAGAAATTCGCTCCTGACCCTTCCAAAGGGTCCAGAATGAATTTTCTCAAAACCACCTTTTTTCCCAATTTTGTGCCAAGCCTAGTATAGACTAAAGTGAATTAAGATGGGAGGGGTCCTTGGGTGCGACTTTGACTTACCAATGATTATCAAATGTGAAGGAATTGAGCCAAATAGTGAATTTCGCTCCTGACCCTTCCAAAGGGTCCAGAGCGAAAATTCTACAATCACTTATTTTCCTTGCAAAATCAAGTCAAACTTTGTGTTTTTATAGCTTGGGTGACTGTGAAGAAATGTTTTCTTGCCTTTTGGACTTGATTGAGGTTGAAAGGATGGAGTAATAAGATCAAACAAATATTTTCACTCCTGACCCTTCCAAAGGGTCCAGAGCGAAAAACCCTAAAACCATCTTTTCTCCAAAATTTAGGTGAGAAAAGCTCTTTCAATTGCCTTGGAAAGACTTTTGATCACCAAAAATGCAAATTTTGAGCTTAAACATGAAATTCGCTCCTAACCCTTCGAAAGGGTCATGTTGATGTGTTTTTTATGACAGTGTCCAACACAGAATAAAGTTGCCCAACGGTCACTTCACTCTCTCTTGATCAAAGTGCGATTGCATGCTGATATTGTAGGAGAATCAGCCAATTGACTCCAAGGTTCCTTTATGCTATGGGTGTGACTCAGTTGGCTGATGTGAGTGCTGGTAATCCAAGGGGCCTTACGTATGTCGAAGAAATTTATGCGAGCTCAAGAATTTATTGACACGGATGATTTGCAATGAAGCTCTAAGTTTTAGATTTTTCAGAGTTTGAAATATGCAGAAAGTAAATAGGAATAGGGCAGATGAAAACTAAACTAAAGGGGAATCTAATCCTAGGAACAAGGAGACGGGATAACTTGCGCAAAATCCAACCACGCTTCACTTTGCCAGCAATGCACAACTACACGAAGGCGATGCAATCTTTAGGGGGTGTGTTTAAGGATTTTCATATCATCAAGAGAAACCATCAAATCGAACAACTGCTCTTGATAATCGAGCTTAAACTTACACATAAAACAGAGGCTCAGGCTAACTTTGCACGGTATGCAACAATCAGTTGCACACCAAAAGTATCAGCACGAATGTGGCGACAAGCAATCTGATCAAATCCAGTTCATCTAATAGCATGAAAACAAATCTAATCTATGAAGAGAACGAGACCATGTGAGTTCCAAAACAACATAAGAACACACCAACAATTGAACAATGTATTAAGTGTTTGCTTCAAAAACTCTTAGCAACAATCTTTGATGATAGTCTCTCCTGATTACAAATGAGGGGGTCACCCCCTTATATAGGCCTCAAGCCATGATTACATGCAAAACCCTAATTAGGGTTTGTCCTAAAGATTCCCCACTCAAGGTGCAACAAGGTGGGAATCTGCATTAAATAACCCATTATGCCCACTGACAATAAATTTAAAAGGGCCTAGAATAGTGCCCATGATGATGAACATGCCTAGAATGTAACTAAAAAAATCACAAATGCCCATCACTCACCAAGCAATGGCGACATGCAAGAAGAATCCATCATAAAACCATAATGAGAGGACGACATGCAAGAAGATTCCTTATCCTATGGTGGCATGCATTGACCAGTCCCACGCCTAGTCAATGATCCTTACGCCATAAATATGCATCACTATTTAGTCAAAAGACTTTCGTCCAAAAATGGACGACCATTATCTCGTTCATTACTGTCGAATGCAATGAACCTACCAATGACGGCCTCTAGTTCTCCGATGGAGACACTTGGCACATTCTCGATGTTGAATTCCATCAAGGCAATCTCCTCTTCACTGCTAGAAAAGAAAATTTCCCAATCTGCCATGGCTTCTTGTGTTTTCTTCATCATACCAGAGAATGAAGAAACATTTGCAAAGTGTTCCTTAAGAAACGAACCGACAAAGAAGAAATCATGCAACTAGGATTTCAAGGAGTTCACCATTATTCCTCCATTGCTGAGTTTCCTTGAAAATAAAGCTTCCATGGCACTGAGGATTTCTTCCTGTATCCCTCTGATAGACTCCTTCAAGGTGACAGAATCAATGCTGAATTTATCAAGGGTCTTCTTTCCTGAACAGATGGTGTAGAACCATCGGGGAAAGTCATAGGCTTCCTTCTCTTGGATCACTTTCCCGTCCACTAGTGTTTGCCATGGAGTCTTCGTCAGAGCCCTGAGTTGGGAAATGGTTAAGTCATGGTAGACATCATCATCTTCCCATAGTCCTTCCGTCGTTTCCAATCTACTTAGGAGGGTCACAAACCTCGAATGGAGCTGAGCTAGATCTTCTACAACTTTCCCTTCCTCAGCATAAACATCTTCTACCCATTCTCAGGAATTTTGTGCCATTACCTTCGTAAGTTTTGCATCATCAATTACTTCCTTGGGAAGGAAGGGAGGGGGAGTGGATGAAGGACCTGCTTCCCTAAGGGGCCTTTTGAAACCTCTGACGTATTCATGTAGAAATCTATTTTCCTCCTTCAGTCGCTTACATTTTTCCTTTGACTTCAACAACTTCTCCTTCATGGCAAATGAAGAATCGTCGAAATCTTCCATTACTTGACCGATGGAAGCATGGCCAAGATCCACCTGTCTGAAGATGTAATCTTCCTGTCTAATATCACTCCTATCCTTATCCACTGCAGGTTCAGCAATGTGCAAGGTCTGGGCTCTAGATTCTTCCCTGACTACCTTGGAGAACTTCTGGGGGGCCTTCCTTTCTAGCGGATGATCCATCCTCTTCAATAATTCTTCTAATTCCTGAAGAGGATTGGTCCCTACTTCTACCTCATTTCCCAATCTGGTGTAGGGATGGAATGGTTGTAATCCTCTGCATGCTCTCGTTCTTGAGATTCTTCTTCCATTTCCCCAAGGATAGTCTCTACGAAATTATCCTGGCCAGCTTCTTCCAGGTGCGGGGAACTTTCTTCCCTCTAACCTCTTGGCTGATGGCGACCCTGTGAAGCATTGATACTAAGTATGTGAGGTGTTGGAATGTTCCCTAGAAGTGGGCCTGTGGGATGTGGGAACATCTCTACTTCTTGTATGCTTGAGGAGCTAATTGGTGAATGCTCCCTTCCTATCCTCATTCTCTTTTGTGGGGGTTCCTCTTGTTGGGCCTCCTGTTGAACCTCGTGCGGGATTTCTTGTTGGGTATCCTTCATCTTTGTTACCCTTGGCCTCTTTGGGGCGCTCTTTCCTTTGTCCATCCGGGACTCTCATCCTACCTGATCCTGTGAAGAGCCTTCAGTTGCCTTGCTGTGAGAATCCAGATTTCCCATCAGTTGGTATGTCAGATGAGCTAGCCCATAGCCCATGATTCCTCTTGTTGGCAGCCCATCAAATCCTCGCCTTCGTGCAAGCATATAGAATAGGTAGGAACTCATGGAAAAGGACTGAGATCTTTTCTGTTGCAGGTTCTTCAATTATTCATGCAAGTAGTGGCTGATCAATCTAGCCCAGTTGATCAATGTATTCGAATTCAAGATCTTGCATATGTAGAAGAACATCCAAGGCTCAAAGTTCACCGAGTGTGAGCATCCCATTACTCTACTCAGCATCTTTATCATGTCCACATACTCCTCCTTGAACTCAAAGATTGTGAGATTTTTGGGCATCTTGGAGACGTGTACTCTAGGCTTCAACAACCACTGCTTGTTGATCAAATCAGCACATCTGGTGGGGCCTGCTTCATAGACTGCTTGAGCTCTGATGCTGGTCATGTACATCATGGAGTAATGTGAAGGGATTATGAAGGCTTCACCAATTGCCTCTGGAGTCAATGTTGCCAGTAACTTGCCTTCTGGCGTTGAGATTGTCTTCCGCTCTAGATTGTAATGTGCTACACATTCCAAGACTAGATATGGGCATTGAATGGCAGGAGGAAAGCCAGCTACTGCAACTATTCCACTTCTCACAATTTTGACAGTTGTCGGAGATGGATTGTGTCTTGCAATTCTGAACATTCTTATCTTAAGCAGCCCAGTTTAATGTGTCGAAGTTGGTATCGTTGATCTCTTCCCATCTTGAATTTAACCAAGAATGGTGAAGAAAACCTTTCATCTCTGCTTTGATCAATGCCTACCTGGAGATTGTAGCCACCTTGCTAGGTTCCGCCATCTTGGGAATACTTCAAAATGATGAAAAATAGAGACCAAGTATGAAAGCTCTTTTCTTCTTTACTCTTTCTTTCCTGAATCTTGCACGTGAAAAATGAAATGTTTTTCCCAACTTATATAGAATTCCCAAGAGGCATCAAATTAGTAATTGCGTTTATGGCACATCATACTTTCCTTAATTACTATGCCATGCAAGGCAATTTCCCATGCGTGTGAGTTCAAATTTAGAACTTTCCTTAAATGCTCCAAGTCATGCATCATACTTGGAAGATTCCTCCTGCCAATTCATTGATTTCATTCTTTCCAATTCCGAAGGATCTTTCTTAGGATTTGCTCGATTCCACTCCAACTTGATATTTCCTGCTTTAGAAGGAATTTTCATGCCTCTTCTTCACATCCCTATTTTTTAGGGATCTTCCTAAATTTTAGGAGTCAGGTTCATTGGATGGGGAATTTCGTCCTGATTCTGAATCTATAAAAATTTCCATATTTGGTCGAGATTTGATGTCTAAAAATAGCATAACTGAAAATTCACCTGAGGGGAATTCTACTTTTTATTCCTCCTTGACTCCTTGGATTCTGTGCCTTAGGCAAAATTTCAATTTTTTTGCTTGAGTGAAATTTTTTTACCACGCCAAGGATTCACGAATTTTCCTTCTGCTGAATGACTTATTGGATTCAGCGCCCCAGCCCTGACTTGGGCACATTTTGGCCATGTCCATGGAGAGGTGGATTTTTCCACTTGTGAATTCATTCTTGGTTTTAGCGCCCCAGCCCTGACTTGGGCGCATTTTCAACATGTCCATGGAGAGGTGGATTTTTGCACTTGTGAATGACTTCATGAATTCAACGCCCTAGTCCATACCTGGGTGCATTTTGGCCATGCCCATGGACACATGGAATTTCCTGCTTGTGAATGACTTCCAGACAAAATATATTGACCTTCCACTTCAGGGATGATTCTTCAGATTTAGCCATTTTAGACCCCTGCCTATCTGCTTTCAAATTTCCATATTTAGAAGTGATTGTACATGTTGATTCTTCGTTGTCAGCTAGCCTGATCCTGCCACAAATAGACTTTCCCGAAATAGAAACTTTCCAAAATGTCAGAGTTAGAGCCCAAGACAAGACGCGGGATGACTTACTAAAAATAGAAATTTACTAAAAATAGAAATTACTAAAAATAGTAAGTTTGATTTTTGGCAAAATGGTGGCATTCCGAAACCCGGAAAAATCCCTAAAAAATAGGGACTTTCTAAAAATAGAAAGTTGCTCCGTTTGGGCTCAAATTTCACTGGGAGGTCCCTTGAAGGATCCTGATTCCAGTCGTATGCTTAGTTTTCTGAAACCCTAACAGGAACCCCTAAAATCTAGGACAAAAGGCAAAACCCTAGAAAAAGGACGAAACAGGCCCTGGACCTCACAGAATTCGCTTGACAGAGAAGCAAATTAACCCTAACTGACTCCCAAACATCTGTAACGCGAAGAGATTGAAGAGATTGCCACTGACACACACAAAAACGAAAGTCAAATGACCAAAAGGGCCTAAAAGTTAGGGGGTCCCTATTTGGGATGGGGTGATGTGCGATTAGGTCACAACAGGTCCAGAGCGAAATTCTAGATAGGTCCTGTCCCTAGCTAGGTTTTTGAGCGAATTTTCCTTTTCAAGGCTTTTGAGGATTAAGTAGATGTTGCCAAGTTGAGAAGTAGATTCAAAATGAGGGAGCCTAGAGGAGACAAAGTGAAAAGAATGGAGCTAGGTAGGAGAAGACAAGCAAAACATGAATTTCACTCCTGACCCTTCCAAAGGGTCTAAAGCAAAATTCTTCAAACTACCTATTTCCTCCTTGTGTCAAGTCAAGACTTTGAGTCCTAAGGCGTGGTTGAGGTTGAAATGATGTTACTTTGCCCTGCAAGATGAATTGAAGTGAAGGAGATGAGGAATTGAGACCTAAAACTTGAATTTCGCTCCTGACCCTTCCAAAGGGTCCAGAGCGAAATTCCCAAAATCACCTAGTTTGTCCATGATGAAGGTCAAGGTATGAATTCCTAAGCCTTGGTGGAGAGAAGGCTAGCATGTTCTTGTCTTGGGAGGCATTTTGGAGTGGAGAATGATGGAACTTGAGCCTAAACTAGAATTTCACTCCTGACCCTTTCAGAGGGTCCAAAGCGAAATCCTTTGAAGCTCCTATTTTTCACCCTATTTGGGCTAGGCGAAGAGCTAGTTGAGAGATAATGTTGAAAAGAGTTCTAAATTGGCCAGGAATGCAAATTTTGCTCCTGACCCTTCCAAAGGGTCTAGGGCGAAATTCTTATAGGGCCTGTCCCTGGGAAGGATTTTGAGCGCACTTTATTTTGAAGTCTTCGTGTTGATGATTTAAGGTGGAAAATGCTTTGTTGAAATGAACATGTCATATGTACTTAATCACCTTTTGGTTTATTTTGCAGATGGAGAAAACTAGATCAAGGACAACCTCTTCCAGTCCAGCATCATCAAGGACGACCTCTTCCAGTCCAGCATCATCAAGGACAACCAATTCCAGTCCATCATCGTCAAGGACAGTCCACAGGCAAAAGGGAAGACTCAAGGTGTTCAAGGAACTGCCAGCTACCTCCAGAACCTTCACTTCGCCACACTAAGGAACCACAAGATAACAATGTAAGGCGTTGCCAGCATTTCAAGGACGGGCACACCATCCATCCATCATGTCAAAGACAGAGGAGAATCAAATAAGGTCAGTGCAAGGGTCCGTTGAAGAAACAGATAGCTTCAGAAGAGTTAATTAAAGTTAGCTTCTCAGCTTCATCAAATTGAACATCAACCAAGTTACAAGTGTCAGACAAGATGGCATCCCAGTCATCATTCCTCTAGTTGGATTGATCCACCTCAGCATGTCCAAATTCAATGTACCTGACTTATCAAGAACGACACAAACTTCGAGGCACCTACCCCTGCTTCCTATTGGTCCTCACTCTTGGAATGTAATTTTCTAATTGGCTAAGGAAGTTTTTTGTAACAAACCCTAATTAGGGTATCTATCTTGTAATCCTATCCATTGATTCTAAATCAATCAAAGCCATCTATTTGTAAAGGGTTTCTCTATATAAGCCATGGCTCCTCATTTGTAAAAGGTTAATAGTGGGCTGATAGAGAGTAGCTAGTTAATAGTTAATGGTTGGTTGATAGAGAATAGATAATAGTGAATAGTCAGAGAATAGGAAATAGTTAGAGTAGAGTAGAAAGAGAAGGCAAAGATTGTTGCCAAGATGTTGTTGTAAAGGACTTGTAAACTTCATTGAAGAAATGGTGAATTCTATGGGTCGATTCAACAATTTGCATGGTCTCCATACTTCTCAAATTTGATTTCATGTTATTAGATGAGTGGAAGAAATGTGTATGATCGATGGTGAAATTTGTATATCCATACTACTAGCAATTTGTTGATTGCAGACTTGCCTTGTGTAGTCAACTGGAATCATTCAGCTTAAGCTTAACTTCAATTGTCGCTTCTTCATTGATATGCATCAGCCTGATGGTATCTATGCCTGTAGTGGTGATCTGAACATCATAAAGCTTTCCTCAGAAGATCCCACTAACCTTGTGGAGATGGTCCTAGGATGTCAAAGCAAGACTTAGTTAGAATTTCATCAAAGGTCATTCATTGCTCCTACATTCTTAGTGTTAGAAATAGATCTCGTTTCAACCCTTCTCTTTTTCCTTTTTTCCAAAATCTAGGACCAGTAAAATCTCACTTTCCAGCAATATCCAAAGAAAATCAGACGTTCAGGCAATCAAACGTAAGTCCCCTTGTGATTCCAGCAAAATCACATTGTACCGCAAAGAGCTTATCCACACATAGAGAACCTACATACAAGAACCTTGGAGTTGCCTCAATTGATCCTTTGGTGAGATCTTCAGCAGTCGGGAACTTTGTTCAAGAGAGGATAAGGTACCTTTAGGTATTTTATTCTGTGTTTGCATGTGTACAAAAAACACATCAACACGTGTCAAACTATCCAACGGGTGGGACACCTCAACGAAGTTCTTGATGAACCTCCTTTAGTACCCTACATGACCAAGGAAAGACTTCACCCTAGTGACGTCTGTAGGAGCTTCCATTTCTACTATGACCTGAATCTTGTCAGGTTCTGTTTTCAATCCTTATTTGCACACAATGTGTCCAAGCAATCTTCCCTGTGGTACCATGAATCTACATTTCTTCGGATTAAGGGCCAGTCGTGCCCTTCGACATCTCTCCAGGCACTCCCCGAGGAACTTTAGGTGGATGTCCTGCCCACTATAAATAGACCAATCGTCCAGGAAACTTTTGAAGTTCCCTACGGACATCTTGTCGAAGATGTGCAAGATGATGCGTTGAAAGGTCGTCGGTGCATTACATAGGCCGAATGGCATTTGGTTGTATGCATACACACTGTCCTCCACCACGAAGGTAGTTTTCAACTTATCTTCCTCGGCGATGGATATATGGTTGTACCCAGAGAACCCATCCATGAAGGAATAGATTTCATGTCCAGCCACTTCCTCGAGGATGTTGTCGGTGAAGGGGTATGGGAAACGGGTCTTTAATAGTGACAGCGTTCAGACACCGGAAGTCTACACAGATCCGGATCTGATTGGCCTCTTTCTTGAGGGAAATCACAAAGGGAAACACCCATTCTCTTATCTGCACTTTGAAGATTATGCCCGCTTCCAACATCCGCTCAATTTCATCATTCACCCATGCAGCATAATTTTTGTTCATACGGTAAGGTCGCTTCCTTACCGGTTGGGCTCCTGGTACCAATGTTATGCAGTGTACACATAGCTCTGGGGGAACGCCCTTTAGGTCCTTGTACGTCCATGCAAAAACATCCTTGTATTCGAGGAAAATTTTGAAGGCTGCGGCCTTCAGCACTGGATTCCAATCATCTTTGACAAGGATGATCTTGGGGTCACTTGTCTCCCCAATATTTGTCTCCCTCAAATTGGCTTCCTGATATTTAATAGGTTCGCTCTTCAGGAACTAGTGTGTGGGAGTGTCATTCACAGAGGCCTCCCCTTCCTTGTACTCTCTGTATTTTGGAGGAAATATATCTGGTTCTTCCTCGATACTCAATACATTGCACAAGGGTGTAAACAATTCATAATCCTCTATTTGCTAGTGGAAGAGGCCATTCATGGAGTCCCCGTCATCTCTTGAGCATGCTTCCAATTCTAACACCCTCCGTCACTGGGCTCCATACAGCGTCCATCTCCATCCTCACTCAACTGGTCTCCCTCAGATTCCGACTCGGAGGAGAATACCAACTCCTCGCTCACCATCTGCATACGAAGATCGATCACGTACTTCCTCCCCGCGCTTTCCATTCCGCTTCCGATTGTGGTTCGCCTTTGTCGCAATGAGCCACCCACGTCCGAGAATGCAATCGTACCCTTTTTGCTTCAGTGGAATCACTACAAAATCTAGCACGAATGGTTGCGTGCCAATCATCACTCGATGGGCCATGAGGGTATCAAGGGGTTTAATCCCGTGTTGATCTGCCCCTAGCAGGTTGAACGTGGGGGACCACAATGTAGGCTTTCCCATTTTTTTCCATGTCTCTTCTGGGAGCACATTTACTCCTGACCCTCCGTCCAAAATGGTGTCCGTCAAGGTAGTCCCCAAGATGCCCATTTCTACCACCGTCGGGTGGCGTCCGCTATGAACTACTAACAACATAGGGTCGACCGTGGGGCTTACGACCTCCCTCGTTTTGGCTTGTGTGGGTACGGAGTTTAAGATAGCTGTTTTCAACTGCGGCATGGTTTCAAGGAGGTCTTGAATCTTCACGGATACCTCTATTTGCAATATTTGTCGTAGGATTCTCTCTTCTCCCCTCGTCCATGACGGGCTTGTGGCCTCATGGCTATTTTGTCCTTGTGCGGCAATTTCATTTGTGATCTCGACCCTTGCTTCTCGCACTCTCTCGATCTTCGTGCAAGGATCTAGGTATGTAGTCTTTTTGGCCTATGCCCTTGTGATTGTCAACACTTCTGCCTTCGTGGGTTCGATGTTCAAAAGGTTTACTCTTGGCTTTGGGCAATTTGCATCCTCATGGTCGCCTGGCCCACACTGTCAACCCGAGCGAAGTGCCCCCACTGATTGCAGGCCCTACATTGGATCATTGGTCGGCCCTTGGTGTCATAATGGATACGGCATCGGGTATTGTTATTGTTGTTATTCCTTCCGCCGTCGCGTCTGTTGTCTCGGTAACCTCCAGATGATGTCGTTGTGTTGGTTTGTTGGGTCGTACCCGCTGGTGTGGATGTTGTCGCCTTCTCAGTGAACAACACTTGTGTATTTCGGGTCTTCATATTTTATGGGCACTCCTTGATGGAGTGTCCCATTACTTGGCAAATTTTGCAAAAGGCCTTCTTCGAGCATGCACCCTTCGTATGTCCTTCCTCCTTGCACTCTGTGCACCACACGTCTCCTTCGGTCCGGCTAGTAGAGCCTTTCATTGCTTTAAATTCCCTCATCATACGCTCCATGTCCCTCTGCAGGGCCGTCACTTTCTCTTTTGACTCCTCGTTACCACTCTCATGAGAGAAAGAGTCATTTTCCTCGGAGGACTTCCTCTTTTTCTTGGACGTTTTGTATTCACTTTCTAAGTCCATAGCCCTATTGTATGCATCATCGTATGACAAAGGGGGGACTATCTTCATTTTCTTCTTCAAACTGGGTTTTAGGCCTTCTACGAACCACCTCTTCTTGAGTCCATCGGTCGGCTAACTCTCCATTTTCCCAATTAGCTCTTTTAGGTGCCTTCCGTAGACACGAACTGATTCCATTTGTCCTTGTTTCGTATTGTATATCTCTGCCACTATTTCATTATCATCCTGGAGTAGGCGGAACTCCTTCTCGAAGGCTTTCCACAGCGTGTCCCATGTGGCCACTGCAATTTTATCAATGTTCGAGTACCAGTCGATGGCAACTCTTCGTAATGTCGTTGGAAATTGCCTCGTCCATTCATCCTGGTCCGTGACACCATTGGCCATCCATATGGTTTCGCAGGTTCTGCAGTGCCATACAAGATCCTCCTTCCCATCGTCGGTGAATTTGGGCAGGTTTTGCCTATTGGCCATTGATGTGGGTCGTGTCCCCAAAGGTTGTTGTTTTTGTTGTGCACCTGCGCCACTCCCCCCCGCACCGATTGTGTTTCCTATTTGAGTGACTGGGGGTACTGTGTTTTGTACCTGTGTGCTTGGTGTGATGGGTCCCAAGAGGGGGTCCTGTCTATCGTGTTCCTGTGCCTCCTCTGCACCTACGGTCGTACTGTTGCCCTCTCCTCCGTTCTCACCCTCATCCTCTATTCCCTTCCTTCGATGGTCCTCCGTGCACGGTGTAAGGGATAATTCTTGAACTGGTCCCGAGTCTCTTCGACCAGATTTCTTCGTAGCCTTGTTTCTTCCAAAAATTATTCGTAGTTTTTCACCCTACGGTGTTCTGGCGACACATAGAAATCTCCTTCGACTTCTACTCCTGCACTCTCCGTGACACCTCCTTGGTTCCCTTCGGGCAACCCTTCGGCAAGTTGCCTCAACCTCCATCTACGTTCTACTTGTTGTTCCAGAATCAAGGCTCTTTGTGCGGCCTCCCACTCCTCACTTTGTGCCTTCTTATTTCTATCTTTATTTAATAAGTTGGGCATTAATTCCTGTACATCTTCATAAATAGCAACAACACAAAAAAAAATAGAACACTTCTTTATTAATTCATCCCATTGGATACAATTTATGTTAGTAGTATGACACCATTATTATAGTATAGAATGTTCTTTTTTCCTCCTGGAGGTTCAGGGTTCAATTCCCCCTTCGCCTCTTGCCATCACGCTCGGCTTCCCAGCGACGATTGTTTTCTTCGTACTGTCGGAGGACCTATTGGCATCGCTCCTGACGGGCAATCTCCTCCAGGCAGGCACATTGTGTCGGTGATGCCTGTGCAAGCAACCGGGGCAGGTGGTTCATCAACCGATTCGCTGCGGGGCTAACTTCCAGTGCTGTCCACACAGCACTTGTTGGGATTTCAGCCTTCATGGCCTCTCTTCGGACGTAGGTCTCAATGGCCGCTTAAAGCGGGATTGAGAATTCCCTCGTTGCAGTGTCCTCTCCCTAGTAGAGTTCCGTTCGTGCGTCGTCGGCCTCTGGGTTAATCTCACCAACGGGTAGGCCCATCGTGTCTGTATGCCATCCGCTCCTTCCTTTCCCGAGTGTGTCTAGGCAACGGCGCCAAATGTTTACCCCGTGGGGTGTGTTAGTAATATTGCATATCAACCATCAGATAATAACCATGGAATAGAATAGTAACCAGAAACTCAGAGCAATGCTTTCATTAATGCCAAAATGTCTAGTACAATCATCATTCTCTACATCCGTGTATCCAACAACAAGTACAAGAGCAAATATAAAAGACACGGTCGAAGGTTGCGGTTACCACCTGTGGGAACTGTCGTGCAACGGACAACTACCCTTGACGACACTAACATACTTAACCAACGTAGCTTAACAAGTAGTACAAAGCCCATTTTACGACCTCGGGAAAGAGATTCACTTCTTCAAACTCATTCCAATCCTCATCTCCTTCCTCAGGATTGCACGGGATTGCACTCTGTCCTCTATGTGTGCCATTCAATTTCACACTTATCATCTTCTATCCATCCACCTACACATGGTCCCTTCACATACAATTTCTCATCATTTTCAACTCCTTTGGTTTGCTCATCCTCAAGGGCATCCATCTTTGCTTCAATTTTCTTCAATTCTTCACGAATGCCTTCTATTTTCCCCTTCTTCCCAATATTCTTCCCAAAATGGGATTATCACAGGTCTCTTGATGACCCATCTCATCCTCCTTTCCTTGATGACATCTCACTCATCCCAAAATGGGATTATCACAGGTCTCTTTATGACCCATCTCATCCTCCTCTTCCTTGATGACATCTCACTCACTAGGGTATCACCCCCTATAGTCATAGGTGATCCCTGCAACAAACTCACTTTCACAATCTCTTACAAACTCTTGTGCCTCCTCTACCCTCTGCAGTCACAGGTCCTACCTGCAACACAAATCCCTCTAGGAATTAGGCCCTCTGCAGTTACAAGTCTCCTCTCACCTGCAACAAATTCTTCTAGAACTCAAATCCTTTGCAATTACACCTCTTCTGCAACAAAATCTTTCTAGTGTTTTCTTGAGACACCTTCAAGCTTCTTCTACCCACAGGTCTTGGCAGAGCCTCTACACTCTTAGGATCTTGTGGCTCTAATACCAAAAAATACAGTCGGTCCAAGGATAAGTTCGTACTCCTAGCTACAGACTCGCAACTTCTCTAATTATATCTCAAATCACATAAATTCAAATCTACATTTAATAATTTCAAAAGAGCACTCAATTGACAGAGTCCATCAAAACTGATCCATTTTCTACACAAACTCCTCTTTCCAGTAAGATACAGAGACAAGTCAAAAGTATTTCAATATCAGACATCAAGATTACTTACATTTACAAAAATGACATTATAAATAGATTTTAAATTTAATCCTCTTGTTTGTTTCACACTCCACAAGATGATGTGCTCTTTCTTTGTTTTTAATCCAACTTCTCTTCTTGCCAACAAAGTCTCTGCTCTGTCTTCTTCACATGATCTCCCTCACTGGGTTTTCTCATTTCCAAATCTGCAATTTTTAAACTTCTCACTTTGCGCCTTTTCTTTTCTATTTTCTCCACACACTTGCACTCTGCAGCACCCTTCTCTATTCACGCATATCTCTTCTTCTCTCTTATTTCAACCTCTGCTCTAATACTTTTTTTTCCTTTCTGCATACCTTTTCTTTGTCTTACGTGCTTTTCTTACTCTCTCTCTATTTTAAAGGCCTCTCCTCTGCTCTCCATCAACACAATCCTTATCATTTTCCTTTCTTTAATAATAAACTATAAACTCTTTGTGAAGAAGAAAAATACCACTCTGCAAACTAATCCTTGGAATCTCTGCCCAAACTCATTACTTCTGCAAACTTTTATCTTTGTCATTTACCAACACCTCTCTGTCCATACTTGCTTTCTTTATTTCTTAATTTTGTTTCTGTATCTAATACATCCTTCACCTTTCTCTTTCCTTTTCTCTTTCCTTTACATATAGGCACTCCATATTTCTTTTCAACCTGCAAAACCTTACACTTTCTTTCATTTTGTTTTGATGTATAGGTTATACCACCCAGATGTGAATGCATAATCAATGTGGATACATGAGATAAGACACATGCAGTACACCTCCATCAAATTAGAAATGTACAACCACAATGTTAAAAACATGTACAATCTATCCAAATAAATATCTATTTGAATAAATGTATCCTATCCTATATGCATAACTAAACAAGAAGGAAAATAAAATAATGCATTTACACAAACGTAAGAGAATGATAAAAATACTTTCCATGTGGCATCCATTAGGTAATGAAATGGACTTGCTTTATGTAGCTTGGGATAACTTTGATGATATGGAAGCTCCTCTATCTAAAATCTTTATAGCTCTTGTTGCTTAGTTTTTCCTTATTTTAATCACATTATGCCAATGCGAATCAGCTGTTTTCCTTTTGGGAGATGAGTTTGTTTTGTGCAGTTGTTTACTTTCCGAGACCAAATAACTCTTAACTCTTCTGTGTGGCTTTGAGATGCAATTCATTCAGCAAGCCATTCAGCACTAAGGCGTCCTTAAGCTATTTGAAACATAGTCTTATCAAAATAACAAAGTGGCCGAATCATTTGACCTCACCTCTTTACATGAAATAGCAAAACTTTATATGTTTTTTAATATGTAATCTAACCATACGTGTTGGTGACTATTTTGAACATATAATTGAAGCACTTTTAACCAACACACCTCTAAGCTGTTAAAAAAAAAACTACTACATGATAGCATCACAACCTGTTACCCCAGTTTAGACACTGAACTTCTGATATATTTTTGAACTATAATAACCCTATGAGATTCAATATTACTGAGATGAAACCAAAATCCAAAAATCATATTATGCATATAAAACAACATTTCCTTCATCCGTAAAACTTTGTTACCATCAATAAATGTTGTCTCCATAACATATTAGATCCTCACTCTATGTCACACCAGAGCTTAAAACAAAGGACTGTTCTTACAAGTAGCAAATGGTCTGTGTGACTTTCAACTTCTAAAGATTAAATCTCTCCATCCCATAATTCTTCAACAGTCTTGTAGGGGCTGGTTGTGTTATTAACAAAAGCATTCCCACGATATAACTTAGCCTGCTTGAGCATGCCGACCGTATCATGATCTTCCGGAGTCAAAGACCAATCAAATATTTGAAAATTGGAAAATATTCTATCTGTGTTATAGCTCTTGGGCAGCACACTCACCCCCTGTTCTACCCCCCACCTTAACATAACCTGCAGTGGCATGACAGTAACATGAGTTACCAGCCTAGGGTAGTAATCTCAAGAAAAATATCTAGAGACTCAAATATGATTGTATACCTGGGCTCTAGTCTTTCCATACTTAAGAGAAATTTCATGAATGATGGGGTCACCCATCACCAGATTTGAGCCCCATGGAGTATTTGGAGCTCCCAAAGGAGACCATGCACTCACATGAATGTTATGCTTGCTGCAATAATCTCTCAACTTCTTTTGCTGCCATTGTGGATGCATCTCTACCTGCAATTCCAATCCATAATCATCGCATATAGATAGTTACACATTACTATACCAAGTAATGCTCATGACTTAAAGAGGAGGTTTTGGAAACTGATAGAAATACAGGGATTTCAGAAGTAGATTTGTGTGAAGAATAATTAACCAGTCATCACATATTTTAAAAATCAATTAATAAAGCAAGCTCTTTAGCGAGTACTTTGGTAAGAAAACGGCAGTCTTTCAATGTGAGAAGGAACTAATGATCATCTATACGTTAGAGAAAACGCTTGCTAGAAATATTTTACATTTAGTAAATATATATTTAATCAATTCAAGCTAATCCTCATTCCATGGCAATTGAAACACATTGACCTTAAAGAACATCTAGACAACTTTGTTAGGATAAATTTAATATGAATGGCACATAATTCTGCATCGTACCATGTATTAGCAAAGATTCAATGGGAAATGGAGATTTGAATGATCTACATAAATTTTAATGATCTACATAAATTTTCTAAGTTCACTCACTGATTCACAAATACACAGTTATATTAAGGGAGTTTCAGATTAAGAAAGAGAAAAGAATATAAAACCTAAGAGGCGTATGACAACTCATTACCTGAACAACTGCTGGAGGAATCTTAGCATGACTCAATAAGTCTTCAATCTTCTTAGATGAAAAGTTACTAACCCCAATGGCTTTAGCAAGCCCCATCTCCAAGCACTGCTCCATACCCTGCCAAGTAGACTTCAAATCTAAGGGTAAAAAGTCTTCTTCTTTAGGCCCAGAATATGGATTCACCTCTGTTGTCAACTTGGTAGGGTTGCGGTCAAGGGCTCCGGACAATGGAGCTTCTTTTCTTAGTTTGATGGGCCAGTGGATAAGGTACAGATCAACGTAATCCAGTTGTAAATTCCTGAATATTACAAATAATTTGGAATATGAAGTTCTACAACATGGAGATAATATAGGAGACTGAAATTGTAATGAGGAAATCATACTCCAAACTATTCTTGATTGCAGTTACGGGGTCGTCATGTTGGGTATTCCATAGTTTCGTGGTGACAAATACATCTTCCCTCTTAACAAGTCCATTTTGAAAAGCCGTATTCAGAGCTTTTCCCAGTGGACTCTCTGAGTTGTATAGGCTTGCTGTGTCGAAGTGTCGATAACCTACCTACAAATATAATTGTCGAAAGAAACAACTCGATTGCATTAATGCTCACAAATTTCAATCCAATTTCATTAATGCTCACAAATTTCAACCCAATTTCATTAATGCTCACAAATTTCATTATAGGTTCATTGTGCTGCAAAAGAATATGTAGGTTAGAATAAAAATGGTACCATAACCTCATCAATGGTGAGCTATACAAAGAAATTAGGAATAGAAAAAAGTTCACATACACCATAAAATTAATCAGACTGAGCGATCCATCAGGATGAATGAAGATCAAATAGTGTACAAAGCATTAAATCAGCCTTCAAAAGCATCAGTCACGCTACCTACTAATTTCAATAGTGGTTCCAAGTCCAACTAAACCCAAATTGTAGAACTGGAAAAACTACAAAACAGAATTTACAAATGTACTAATCTGTTCAGTTAATAGGTTTTATAGAGGACAATTGTCTTATATTGTGGACAGTGAAATACACCTGGAGAGCTGTAATCACGGCTGCCTTAATTTTCTCCTCATTCTGATCAAGAGCAACAGTCCCCAGCCCAATCAATGGAATTTTGGCTCCTGTATTCAGTTGAGCAGTTCTTTTGAAAACTTCCATATTTTCTGCATAGCATTCAAAAGGCTGCACCCTTAAATTTGCATCATGTTCATCAACAACAGATTGAAATGGTAGATAATCAGTCTGAAAAATATACATAAAATTTTGCCATCTGTGTGGAGTAGCTGAGTAGAGTTGAAAAGGCGCGAGAGCTGAATGCCACGAGGAAGTCACAAATTCATGCCGTAGCAGGGGAATTCTAAATGATTTATTCGGAAAAACATTTTATTTAGTTTGATTTCTGTGGCGGGTCACCCGTCAACAGGACTATCATGGACAGATATATATTGTTTTTTAATTTTTAAATAAACATGCTTTTGACTTTCCACCCATTTCTACAAACTTTATTAAGTAGGTATTTGATTAATGACATTTAAAATTATTATAACTGTAGTGGCGAATCACTTTCCTCAACCGGCAGCTGCCTTCAAAGTTATTCATGTAACTTTTGGTATGGGATTTAAGAAATTAACTGTTCAATGGGATTTAAGAAATTAATATTATACATTATCTTCTTAAGATTGGCAATACTTTTGAGGAGGTCCATTTTAGACATATGCTCCGAGAAAGAAATAGAGTATCTGATGTGCTTGCTAATTGTGAAATTATAATTGATGGAATCAAGATTTGGAATGATTCTAAATCCATTCCAACACAAGCTAAGGGACTTCTTAGTGATGATTACATTTCTGGTTGGGAAAGACATTTGATGTGAAAAAATGATTAGGACAGAGGAATACACACCATTGTTCAATGATCTCATCTAGTATTTCTGATGATATTGAAAAGCTGTTTAACAATGCCTCTTCGGTGACTTTGAGAAGTACCAGTTTTTATTTATGAATACGGTAGCAGATTTTGGAGTAAGGAGGTGCTACGTTAGTTTGAGGAGAAGGATTAGGCCAAGAGTATAACAAAGTGGAGCCCCAAATTGTGATGGGTCCTGCCCTAAGTTTGGAATGTGGAGGGTGATTTAACTCCTTACTTCTAAGGATGAAGGCTAAAGGGTGGAAAAATAGGAAAGTTTATATTCTTTTGGGAATACTTTCTCAACGAGGATTTACTGGCCCACATTACGAGGTTGTCAACCAAAGGGAGGAAGGTTTTTAGAGACATGAAGGTCAATGAAGAAGCTATTTTTTTTTTTTAAAGATATGCAAAAGGGACAAACTGGTTAAGTTGCATTTAGCCTATGAGCAAACATCACTGTAACCAATTTGGGCTGCATCGGCAGAATGTCTTATGAGGTACATTTTGGTTGACAAAAGGTTTAGAATAGCGTATGGCTACCATTTCATCTTGCTTAATCATATTACACAAAGTGATACTCTCTTCCCCTTTCTTTTTTATGGCATTTTTGGAAAATTCAATAAAAAAAAATCGAAAAGCATTCTTATGTTTTTGATTGTGAATTATATGAAGACACAGGCTCCTGGTTGAAAAGTCCTAGGTGGTAGAGATTCTTTCGAGGAGGAGAGTAAATATAAGGTTGTGGAGTATATTAAGACCTCATCTTTTAAGTCTTTGAGCCTAGAACATATTTCGCAAGATGATGGTAAGGAAGGAATGGTGTCTGGAGATGCTTTAGGTGAATCTGTTCATGTGGCTCTAGAGTCCATCATTCGATCTACAATATAAAGTTTTTGAAGAGACGGTGATGCCCTACAAGAAAAAGAGAAAGTTCAAAGATGATATTTCTAAGCCTATCCATCAAGAAAAGAAGGGGATGCGAAGAAAAACATTCTTTGCTCAAAAGAATCTAAGACTAGGAACAAATGAAAAGGGTTTGAAGAGAGAGTTGGCAGAAGATAGTATCAAATAAAAGAAAGAAACCAAAAAAGAAATCATTTTTTATGGAACCTATGGTTGGGATCCTCTTCCTAGAAATTTTGAATCTCACCCCAGATATTCCCAAGGATTTTCTTGTCCTCATAGCTAATGCCTCTTCTAGAGAGGAGCTCTTTAAGGTTCATAATACCATAAAGGTGGTGGTTTCTTCCCAATACACCATGACCAAATGGCTTTATGTGGAAATTAACAGAATTAATATAAAGCTAGAAGCACTATAGAAGAGAATGGGGGTCAAACTTATTCTTCAAAGGAGGATGATATGAATATTCTACAAGGCTGGGAAGTATCCCTAAGACGGATTGGATCGAAAAAGACCTATTCAATATTAAAATGAATTTAAGGTTGAACTGTTTGCAGTGGAGAAGTGGAAACAAGATGTCATAACAAGGCCACCTTTATGGAGAATGAATTGACGACTATAAAAGAGACAATCTTGAGTGTGTTGAACAGATCAGCAAATGTACAATTAAAAATAGTGCAGCTAGAATTAAAATTCTTATTGATAAGCTTAAAGATCTCCATGAAAGTCATTTATTTTAATATATTAATAAAGCTGCTCTAGGGGATAAAAGTGGGCAGGTCAGGCCTAAAACCATAACCAAAGCTAATAAGAAGAAATCTCTTGAAAAAGAGAAGAAAGACTTGTAAGATTTGTTAGGATTTGTCCAATTGCATGATAATTTCTACTAGTCAAAGTTGGAGGCAATTGAAATCTTGTAGCATTTCTAATTGGGGCTCTATTTTGTCTTTCTTCTTGTGTATTATGTATTTTTTGGTTGCTTGTTGAATCTCTTTATGGTGGAATTATTGTTGTGAATGTTGTAAAGAATTTCATAATTCCATAAAAACCTATTTTGCCTTTAATCAATAACAATATTTTATTCATCATTGTCATATATTTTTTAATATGAAATATAACCATATATGTTAGTTTATTTTGAACATATGATTGAAAAACTTTTAACCAAAACACCTTTAAACTATTAAAAAAAACCTACTACATATAATAACATCAAAATCTCTTACACCAATTTAAACATTGAATTTCTAACATATTTTTGAACTATAACTACTCTACAAACATATTGCTGAGATGAAACCACAATCCAAAAAGCATATTTGCATATAAAACAGCATTTCCTTGATCCATAAAAGTTTGTTGCCACCAATAAATGCTGTCTCCAAACATATTACATCCTCCCTTTATATCACACCAGAGCTTAAAACAAAGGACTGTTCTTGCAAGTAGCAAATGTTCTATGTGACCTTCAAATTCTAAAGATTATATCTCTCCATCCCATAATTCTTCAACAGTCTTATAGGGGCCGGTTGTGCTATTAACGAAAGCATCCCCACGAAATAACTTAACCTGCTTAAGCATGTCAATCTTATCATGATCATCCGGAGTCAAAGACCAATCAAATATTTGAAAATTTGAAAATATTCTGTCTGTGTTATAGCTCTTGGGCAGCACACTCGCTCCCTGTTCTAACCCCCACCTTAACATAACCTGCAATTGCATGACAGTAACATAAGTTACCAACCTAGGTTCGTTATCTCAAGAAAAACATCCACAGATTCAAATATGATTGAGTACCTGGGCTCTAGTCTTTCCATGCTTTTGTGCGATTTCATGCATAAGGGGATTATCCATCACCTCATTAGAACCCCACCCCTTATTATGTCCTCCTAGAGGACCCCACGCACTCACATGAATGTTATGCTTGTTGCAATAATCTCTCAACTTCTTTTGCTGCCATTGTGGATGCATCTCTACCTGCCATTCCATTGCACAGACCTCAAGGAAATCTACACAACTTTCTAAGAATAAATTTAATATGAATGGCATATAATTCTGCACTGTACAATGTATCAGCAAAGATTCAATGGGGAATGAAGATTAGAATTGTCTAAATAGTTTGTTAAGTTCACCCATTGATTCACAAGTGCATATTTATATTAAGGGTGTTTCTGATTAAAAAAAAGAAAAGTATACTATATACAACCTAAGAGGCGCATGACAAGTAACTCATTACCTGATCAACTGCAGGGGGGATCTTAGCATGGGTCAATAAGTCTTCAATCTTCTTAGAGGAAAAGTTACTAACCCCAACGGCTTTGGTAAACCCCATCTCCAAGCATTGCTCCATACCCTGCCAAGTAGACTTCATATCTAAGGGCAAAAAGTCTTCTTCTTTAGGCTTGGACGCGGACATTGGAGCTTCTTTTCTTAGTTTGATGGGCCAGTGGATAAGGTACAGATCAACGTAATCCAGTTGTAAATTCCTGAATATTACAAATAATTTGGAATTAGAGGATCTGCGATATGGAGACAATATAAAAGACTGAAATTGTAATGAGGAAATCATACTTCAAACTACTCTTGATTGCAGTTACGGGGTCGTCATGTTCGGTATTCCATAGTTTGGTGGTGACAAATAGATCTTCCCTCTTAACAAGTCCATTTTGAAAGGCCGTGTTCAGAGCTTTTCCCAGTGGACGCTCTGACTTGTACATGCTTGCTGTGTCGAAGTGTCGATAACCTACCTACAAATATAATTGTTGAAAGAAACAACCCAATTGCATTACTGCTCACAAATTTCATCATTAGTGCTGCAAAATAATATGTAGCTTAGAAAAGAAAGGGAAGGGAAGAGGGTTCCAATAGGGTTCTATAGTGGAGCATTTTAGCTTTGCGTTTCGAAAAAATTTACTGTGGGTATTTTCAAATCATTTTCAATTTTATACATCAATTTATTTTAAAAGTTTTCTATTTAACAATTTGGTTTTGAGTTCAGATGTTCAAATATGATGTCATATCAGTATGTTTTTTTGTTCAGGTGTCCAAAATAGTCCAAAACAAAATAAGACTGATAATTGTGCACTAGATCATGTTTATGGTGTGCTGATATAGCATCACATAATTGATTTCTCATTTAGATTTTTTTTTTAATCAGTAAAGGCAGAGCCGAGATTTATATTAATTATGCATAATTACAGTATTAACATAGCTGAATGATGAAATATCAAAAAAGCTTAATGAGTGCTTTTGAAACCATTCTCAGCACTTCGAGAACGAGGGTTTCCAGGCAGGCAGAAAACCATAGGCTTCATAATCTATCATTCCAAAATCTAGCAAGATTATGTAGTCTAGGATCATAAAAAACTGTAGAAAGTTTGGATAGCAGATTCTCAACTGCCAAAATAACAGAGATTTTAACATAGTTATGTAGCCAAAATTAGCTATTACGAGAGTTTAGAGATAAACGACGGAAATGTCTTTAAACAGAACCAAAATTAGAAACCTAGCTTGCAATTTCATTCAAGGGTTCGGATTGAGAAGCAGAATTTCTCGCACTCCCACAACCTCTACCCGGAGGGCGGCCATGGTCACGACCAGACCCCCGACGGCCCCTGCTTGCACCACCTCGGCGATCCTATTTGGCCTGGAGCTTCTCATCTTCGGCTTTCAAAGGCAGGATTCCATTAAGTCTTGCAAATTGAAGAGGCTCTTCCTCTCTACCATGGTCTTCCGGGTTTTCCCCTAAGAATCGCCACTTGAGATATCTGAGACCTACTCCAGAAAAAACTCTATGTCTGTCCAAGTCCTTCCCTTTCAAGTCTAATAGGAAAGGGTAATATTCCTCATTCCACGGGGACACGTCCCCCCCCTTTTTGGGCTCGTCCCCCCGTCAGAAACGTCTCGGGGACGGGGGGACGGGGACGCAACGTCCCCCGCCGTCCCGCCACCGCCACCCAAGCGCCGCCGGGACGCGGAGACATCCCCGCGTCCCCGCATCTCCCAGGGAGATGGGGAGACCTGGAGACGTCTCCTTGGGAGATGTCTAGGCGTCTCCCAAAGAGACATGGAGACGCCTCCACGTCTCCTTGGGAGACGTTTGGGCATCTCCCCGTCCTTCGAGAGACGTGCAAACGTCTCTCCAAGGACGGGGAGACGTCCAGACGTCTCCTGTCGCCCCCACGTATATGCAATATTTAATATTAAAATTTTAAAAAAAAGTGACTTTTTAAGTTTTTTGAGGGTTAAGGGGTAACTCTAATTGGACGTGGGCCAAAAGAAAAATAACATCCGACGCCTTTAGAAAATAATAAAAGTATTTTTGGCCTCGCGGGGCGCTGCCCCTCGACCCCGCCCTGTATCGCGACAGGGAACGCGCAAGGGGCGATGCCCCTTGACCCCAACTTGGGGGTGCTGCCCCCAAACCCCCATTGAAAAATATAGGGGGAAACCGCACCGATAGAAGTAGGGAAAATCTAACCTCCGAGTCTGATTAGGCTCCATATAACAACACAACTTAGAAATCTTGGTATTTAGATTTAGTATTTCAAATTTCCTATAGTCTCATTTGAAATATAATTCTTACACTGTAATACTGTCATACATCTTTTCAAAACTAGTTTTTCAAGTACTATATGTATATGTATAACTATATCAGCACCACCACCCCCCCGCCGACGTCCCCCCCGCTGTCCCCCCCGCCGTCCCCAAACTTAGGCCCTTGGTTCCCCCGTCCCGGAAACGCGTCCCCCCGTCCCCAACGCCCATGGAACACTGGTAATATTTAATGAGCTCACCCTAGGCATTGAACAAAATCCTCTCGCTTGGCCGAGGAGCCCCTGAATCATGGCGTGCCTTATTTAGAATCTCTTGGAATTCCTGGATGATTTCATCTGGAAATAGCTTCTTGGTGAGGCTCCATACAGCTTGCTTAGCTAATATTAGGTCCATCAGAGAGGCAACGAACTTGGAAGAAATACTAGTGTTGTCTCAAGGATACTCCTCCCTATTCAAATGCCCACTTCCCAGAATCATTTTTACTGCCAAGATAACAAGAGACTCTGAGTGGAGAAGAAGGTGTTTCAGTCTCAAGTCTGTAATTCTTCTAAAGGATACTTGGCGCGTCGAAGCCGAGAGGGAAATGGGGGTGTCTTCTCTAAAGCAGGAAGTAGGCCTTGGATAGACGCTCATAATAAACCCATGAGGAGCCTCTGTCGACATGGTTGGCAATTGCGGAGAATTCAGACAAGAAAGGAATGGGCAGATTGAACTTTGGGATGATTCTGGCAAGATAAGGATGATAACGACTTGCAGAATACGCTAAGGCAAGATCATCGGATGCGCTCTTTAACGCCTAATTATGAGGAATAGCTTTGCATTAAATTCGCCAGCTAAGGTGGTGGAGTATATTTGTCCTGGACAAGCCAAATCTCCTTGGCTCAGTTAAGATGGCTACCCTACGGACAACACATACCTTGAGTCCTAAATGACGGCTCCTGCCAACTAGATCTCAGGAGGCGAGGTAAGGAAAAGGCTTGATTTGAGAATGCATTTAGATGACATCACTGGGTCCGGGCCCACTGTTTACCCGAAGTGAAGTGAAGTTTGAATTTAGAAAAAGAAATAACCGTTTCCCACTAGACCGCCAAAGATAGGCACTTAGACATTTGCTTTGAATTAAGAGGTGACTTTAACTGTTTTTTACTCTCCTCTATGAAATTCGTCACTTACACTCAAAAGACTTAAGGGGCATATTCCTGCTGATTAACCTGATCTGCTAGACCAATAAACCGAGCTCCTTGATCCCACCAATGAATGAAGGTTCCCTGAGCTGCTAATTTTGATAGGGCATCTGCCACTGAATTTGCTTCTCTATAGATATGCTTCGCTTCAAAATGCCCTATTCTAGCCAAATTTTCTATTATATTGTCTAAAATTGTCTGTGGTCTCCAATTTGGGGTTTTTTGCCTCTTAATTGCATTTATTGCTATCTCTGAGTCTCCCTCCACTGTAACATTTCTTAGACCATGCTTGATGCAATCCATCAATCCTAGCTGTAGTGCTTTGAATTCAGCTATGTTATTGGTGTCTGGTGGAATCGGCTTTGCCATTTTCCCTATAATCGATCCTAAGTGATCTCTGATTACATATCCTATGCCAAAGGGGCCTGGGTTGCCTTTAGAGGCACCATCAAAGTTTAATTTTAGCCAGCCAGGCTTTGGAGGGGTCCAGGTAGCATCCTTTCTGGAATTGGTTTTTTGCCCAAAGGATGAAGGAATCCTAATCCCTTGCCAGTTTTTCCTGATGCTCTCATCCCATGAAGAGAAAACTTTGGGCGGGTCCAAAGAGAAAGCTATTTTGCAATTTACTGTGTCCACTATTGCTGATTCAATTGAGTTTAGGATTGATTCTAGCCTTCTGGATTTGTCTTCAAATAGTCTGCGGTTCCTTTCTTTCCAAATTTCCCAGACTAAGCATGATGGGGACACCTCCATGATTTGACTCAATGTGCTCTCCTTAATTGGGAAAGGCCAGCTTTGAAATAGAGATTTTATGTCATTTGGTAGGGCTGTGATCAACCCCAATTTAGCACAGAGCCAACGCCAACATTTGGAAGCAAAGGGGCAGTTCAGAAGGAGGTAGTCCACTGTCTTTGCCTGAGCTTTACACATAATGCACCTTGATGGTCCTTCATATCCCATTTTTGTAAACTTTTTTTGATAGGCTAGCCACGCGAACCCTGCTTTTGGAATGATCTTGGAACTCCAAAACAACTTCGTCGAAATGTCCTGCTTGTCCTGATTTGAATTACTGACTAGAACGTTGTAGCCATCTTTTGAATTATACTGCCCTGTTTTGGAGGATGCCCAAATTAAAGAGTCTGCTCCTCTTCTACGATTGATATTTCTTGCTTTTAGTTGTTCTAAGAGTTGGTCTAGATCTTCCCCTGGGATTGGCAATCCTTCCATTGATTTCCACCTCCAACTTTGGATATTCGGCAAGCCATCCTCTTCCAAATAGTCTCTAACTCGAACACCCCAATGCTGTTTAAACAAGTGCTCTGTAATAGGAATATTGAGGGAGTTTGCAACAGGTGGATAACCACCCCAAGAGTTCTCCCAGAAGACACTAGATGATCTATCATGAATATCCCATGTGATTGATTCTGAGACCAATTTTGACAAGAGATGATAAAGTTCCAGGTTCTAGATCCCTTGAGACAATTGCCTGTTCTAAGAAGGTTGAGAGGATCCTGATCTGGTAGATACGTGGTTGCCAGCATTCTGACCCATGTGATATTAGGATTATTTATGAATTTCCAGACTAGTTTAGCCCCTAGGGCTTTGTTTTGCAATTTAAGATCCTTGATGCCTAATCCCCCCATTGTCTTGGGCTTGATTATTTTATCCCAAACAATTAAGGCAATTTTGTGCTTTTCCTCAATGTTTTGCCAAAAGAAATTTCTCATCTTCTTAATTATAAAGGAGTTGGCACTAGCTGATAGGGATAATATGGATAATAGATAAATAGGAAGGGCCGAGACCACTGATTGAATCATCACTAACCTTCCATCCCAGGAGAGCCACTTTCCCTTCCAAGAGTTTGAATTTTGTTCCACTTTTAACTTTAAGGGATCCCCAAATTTAGTGTTCCTTAGACCTCGGTCTATTGGGATGCCCAAATGAATGCAAGGGAGAGATCCTTCTCTGCAATCTAGAATTCTAAGGATCTTGGCCTATAGTAGATTTGAAGTAGAGAAAAAATAAACTTTAGTTTTATCCTTATTTCTTATTTGACCTGAGGCCTTTCCATAAGTTTCTAATATCTGGTTTAGGTGGGTTGCTTCCTTAACTTTTGCTGCCCCCAAGAGGAGATTATCATCTGCAAACTGCAGATGGGTAACTGCAAAAATTTTGGTTACTTTGATTCCCTCTAAAAGGTTATTAGAATAACTTGCTTTGATTGCCCTTCCCAAAGCCTCCCCCATTATAATATAGAGGAAAGGAGATATAGGATCTCCTTGTCTGATACCCCTTGTGGAAGAAAAGAAACCTGTTGGCTTTCCATTTATCAGAATTGAAAATTTAGGAGTTGAGATGCATTCAAAGTTTCAAACACCCAGTCGATCCATTGTTTGGCAAAGCCGAAGGCTTGCATGATTTTGCAGAGAAAACGCTAATCTACACTATCATAAGCTTTTGATATGTCTAATTTTATTATCATACCTGGTCTGTTTGTGCTTTGAAGGGTGTGGATTGCTTCTTGCGCTATTATCATTGAGCAGCCTGAGACAAATCCTGACTGTTCTACTGATATAATACTTTCCATGAGGGGCTTCATTCTATTTGTCATGACTTTTGAGAGGATTTTGTAGACTGTATTGCATAGGGAAATGGATCTGAAATCGCCTAGATTTGATGCTTTTTCCTTTTTTGGGATGAGCGCTATAAACGTGTTATTTACTTCTTTGAGAATTCTCCCTGATCTTCTTGAGCATTCTAGAGCTTCTGAAAGGTCCTAACCTAATATATGCCAGCACTTCTTGAAGAAGTCCGCAGGGAAGCCATCCGGGCCAGGAGCCTTACTAGAGGGAAGTTGATTAAGGGCTTGGAATACTTCCTCCAACTTAATTCTCTCATTTAGTTTCTGGTTTTGCTCGTCTGAAATGATCTTGGGGATCACTTCCAGAAACTTTTTTTGTTTGGGCAATTGAGATACTTCAGTGATATTTAAGAGATTAAAGTAAAAGGAGGTGATCTCTTTCTTTATCTCATCAGGGTCCCCTTTGAAATTTGGTTATGCTTTGTCTCCAATTTTGATATCCAATTCTTGCTCCTTCTGAGCTTTGTTACATTATGGAAAAACTTGGTATTTTTATCCCCCATTCTGAGCTAGTTCTCTTTGGACTTTTGTTTCCAGAAAATTTCTTCTTTTGAAAGAATATCCTCATACTCCAAAAGGAGGTTCCTTTCTTGATGAAAGGATTCTTGATCCATTCCCACCGAAATGATCTTGTCATTTAGAGTTGTCAATCTCTCTTCTAGTGATCTTTTTGTTGAAAAAGTGTTTTTGAAGTGTTGAGAATTCCATTGGAGCAATTCCAGCTTTACTAATTTTTAGCTTTGCAATAAAGCAAAAAAGTTTTGATCCTTCAAATGATCCTTCCTTCCACCAATTTTCTATCAAGGTAAGAAAATTTGGATCTTTCATCCACATATTCTCAAACCTAAATGGAGCTTTGGAAATTTCCTAATTACCTTGCAGAGAAAGCAAAATGAGGTAATGGTCTGATCCTGAGCAAGGAAGAGCAGCATAGGAGAGAGAAAAGGGAAAGAGCCTCAAGTCACCTTGCCAGAAGAATCTATCTATTTTTTCAGCTATATTGTTGTAACCTTTCCTTCTATTTGTCCATGTGAAGGTGTCCCCTGAATCTATTTCTAATAGACCATTCCTTTCAATCCAGTCATTGAAGTCCTGCTGGGATCCACCTAAGCGGGTGATTCCTCCCCTTTTTCGGAAGCAGTCCTAATGGCATTGAAGTCTCCCCCTATGAAAAGTTGATCCTCAGTCAAAGAAGACAAGACTCCATCTAAAGAGGACCATAAGAGGCGCTTTTTGTGAGGGGACACTGGGCCATAAGTATTTATAACAAAAAAGGAAGTATTTGACTAAAGGTGAGTAATTTTGGCAAGAAGCCAATTCTTGCTAGATGCAATACCCTCAGCTTTGACTTGGGAAGGCTTCCAAACAATCATTAAGCCTCCAGATGCCCCTTCTAAAGCCACTGTCAATTGTAGAGATGCCTGGAACAAAGGACTAATTCCACTTCCAAATGAGACTGCATGCTTACACTCCAATTTAGTTTCTTGCAAGAGGATGATGTCTGCACTGACCAAAAGAATCCTTCTTTTGATCACCCTCTATTTGTTAGGGGCATTGAGACCTCTAACATTCCATGAAAAGAGTTTCATTGTTGTTCAGGAAGGGGATTTCCCTTCCCTACTTTCCAGAGATCTGATAGTTTTGATTGATTCTCCATAGCACCATCCTGGGTTCTAGCTTCAATGAGGGATTTGCGACCCTTCTTAGGAGGGGAAGATCCAAAGTCTAGATTCTCCAATCCCTCTTGATTCTGATGCAGCCCTAGTTTCCTTTTTTCCTTAATCTGAGAGTACAGTATTGCTAGAGGAGTCTATAAGATTGAGTCTAGGTCCTCATCCTCTATCAAAAAATCCTGAAGAAGATTTTGGGGTTTCTGATCTATAGACAAACCCAGACCTTGAGGCACCATAGGCGGAGAAAACAGAAGTGGGTAAGGAATTTCTGCCGAGAGATTAAAATGTTGGTTTGATGGGGGTAGATCTGAAGAAGGAGAGATCTCTCCTTCAAATAAGTGTGGTTCATATTCCTCCTCCAGATCAGCGTTAAGGTCATTTTCAATGACATCCTCTTCCTGTAGGATTTTTGCAAGATGCATACGTTTTCTTTTACTAGATTTTATTAGCTTATGGGTTCCCCTTAGATTCTTTCGCCTTAAACTATTCTTCCTTTTTGAAGCCTTAGCAAGAGGTTGGGAGAATATGTTGAAAGCTCCTCTGCTCAGAGAAGGAGTTTTTTTTTTACCAAACAAACTCCTAACAGCCTTTTGAGATTGGATCTTAACAATCGGGGATAGAATGAGAGGAGGACAACTTAAAAGAGAAGGCAGAGAGATCTGAGGAACCTGACCTGGATTTGAATGATTCAGCTTGCTTGGCTTATCTCTTGAAAACCGATGAATTCTAGAAGTATGAAGGCACTGTGAGTCTGGAGGAGCAGGAGAGACAAGTGGAGTAGCTAAAGCTCTATCTTGAGACTGCTGAGAAGCATTCTTGCTTGCCTGGGCTGCATCCAAAGCAACTGGCTTTGAAAGGTTTTCCAAACCCTTGACCATCTTCTGGAAGTCTTGACCAGCGGTGGTTAGCTCTGAAGGCGGATGAGATAGGTTGAGAGCGCCCATTGAAGCTGCCAAAGAGCTGTTATTGACTATTTGGTTTCGGAGAATACATTTGCCAGGGATTTCCTTTCCCATTCTCATCACTTTTTGATTCCATCTTCCCATTTCTAAAATAATTTCTAAATCGCTATAAAAGCCTTTCTTAAGGTCAATCTCAACATAAATGTTAGCTACATCCCCTTTGAGGCCTTTTAGGAAATCTGCCTCAATCCCCACTAAGGATCCTAAAGCATTGCCGATCTTCAACACAGCCTCCGGACACCAAAACTCAGATGGGAGGCCTACTAAAGACAGCCAAACTAGAGTTTTCTCGAATCTATGGTGCACTGAGTCGAAGCCTAGTTTCCAATCTAGAAAATGAAAGGTTGAGCCTTGAAAAAACAAAGGACTACCTTTCGTGATTGCTTTCTTCAAAGACGAGTCAATGCATTCTAAGAAGAAAAAATCATTTTGAAGTTATCTAGCTGAAATCAGACCTGGAAAGGAAGACTTCCACCAGGCAATTATATCTTTGCTATTCCCGCCGCTTCCACACCATTGCGCAAAGAAAGCATTTTCTTTGAGTCGAGCAATCATAGGATTCAGGGACTCTGAAGGTAGAACAAACAATTTACTTCCCATGGACTTCCTATTCCATTTTTGATCCTTGCAATCAAAGTTAGGAGTTGGCCACGAGGGGAAAGGTTTTTTGAAACCCGAGGCCCTCAAACCCTTGTAGGGCAAGGAAGATGCAGCTGAAGGGCGAGCTTGCAAATTTTGGCTATGAGAGTGCTGATTATATGACAGGGTTTGCTTGGGAGGAGCAAGTCTCTGATCCCTAGCTGAAATAGGGATGCTATTTGAGCCTATTGCTACTTTCTTAGCCCAAGAGTCTAAGCTTTGGTGCTTCACAGCATCGTTAAACCAATGATTTCGATTACTTGCTTGTTGATCAATGCCAGACCGGCGAGGAAAGACTGTTCTCTCTAGTGGGAAGCTTGCTTGAGGACCCAACCAAGAATGTCTTTGATAGTTCTGGTTCTTATGAAGCCATTGAAATATGTGGTTCTTCTGGTAGCTCGAGGGTTTCTGGTGCTCTGTCCAGGTGTTCTGCCGCCTAAAGGAGCCCTGGTTAGAGTATTGATTTTGGAACCGCACTGATTTCTGAAAGATCTGATTTTTCTGAGTTCTCTAAACTTTAGACCTCAAATCCTGAGGTCTTGAGGGATAACCCTGAGGATTCATTTTTACCATGCAAATAATGCTTCTCCAACATCCGATTGCATTTTCTAGAAAAATTTTGTAACCCAACAGATCTAGATTTCTCATTTAGATTTAATGCAATCTTTTTTGAAGATAAATATTGACATGACTATTTGAATGCTCCAGTAAAAGACTCTATTTGATCGACTACTATCTCCGCTATAAAAACCTACTCCACTATAAAACCCTCTCCCTACCATAACAATAGAAAAATCACCTACAACATAAAATGATATATCAAAATAACTAAGTACTAAAATGATACGTATGATATTACCCTTTAAAATCATCAATTACACTATCTAACGATGCTTTGCAAATATCACAATCTGCAGAAGCTGAATATAAGTGAAAACGAATTTGCCCAATGCCATAAATGTTCAATCACAAAGTCAATGCTAGATTACATAGAATAGACAAGGGAAAGGCTCTAATTTTTAAACCGTTCTGTGAAATACGATTTCGCAGAATGCCCCTAATTATTATATCAAAGTAAATAGTACTGCAACAGTTCTAACTTTATATAATCTGGAACAGGCAAGTGCAGAGCTCTAATTCTATTTATGATGGATTTTATATTATTAACAAGTTTGTATTGTTATTTGATATGGAAGTACAAGTATATATTGATATTTTTTATTAAAAATTAAGAAATAAAGGTTATATGTTTCACCTAAATTTTGAATCTGGGTAAATGGTCTAATCAAAGGACATGCCATCACCCTCATCAATTATGCTCAACCAATTGAAAGAGAACCCCTTTAATATCTGCAGTGAGCTTTAAAAATTAATAGTACAAAAATATTCACCCACAATTACAACTACAAAATAAAATGATAGAAATTGATCAATATTGTTTCTTCATTAGATTATATAAGAGTTTTTTAGTCAACATATAGGATCACATACTCTGATCCATCATGAAGATTTTAGAGAAATTGATCTGAAACATTGATTAAAAACTCTTACCCAGTAATCCTAATCCTAAAACAACATTGATCAATATCATGAATTGTGAAAATCTGACATCTTTATAGAAAACCTTATAAAGAACTATAAATTTTGTTTATACCAATGTTTTTGGATCAGACTGAGAGATCCATCAGGATGAAAGTAAATCAAATTGTGTATAAAGCCAATTAATCAGCCTTCAAAAGCATCAGTCACGCTACCTACTAATTTCAACAGTGGTTCGAAGCCAACCCAAACTGAAGAAAAGAAAAAACTCTAAAATAGAAGCTAGAAATGTACTAATCTATTCTTTAATTGGTTTTGCAGAGGGCAGTTGTCTTATATTTTGGACAGTGAAATAAACCTGGAGAGCTGTAATCACGGCTACTGTAATGTCCTCCTCATTCTGATCAGCAGCAACAGTCCCCAACCCAATCAAAGGAATTTGGGCTCCTGTATTCAGTTGAGCAGTTCTTTTGAAAACTTCCATAATTTCTGCAGAGCACTCTGCAAGCGTTCAAGAGGCAGTACCGTTAGGTTTGCATCTGTCCATCATCAACAGATTAAAATGCTACATAATCACTCTGAAAAGTAAGGAGAGACTTTCGCTATAAAGATGTCCAAATCGATGACGTTAGGGAAATATTAAGTAATTCATCTGAAAAGACATTTTATTTCGCTTGATTTCTGTGGCGGGTAATCCGCCAGCTGGACTATCATCGACAGATAATTTTTACTCTTTTGAGTTTGACAAGACTTTTTTGAGGAGGTCCAGTCTAGGCATGTGCTCCGAAAAAGAAAGAGTAGCTGATTTGTTTGCTAATTACAGAGAAAAAGAATAAATAAATTTAATGTCTACGAGTCTATGGGGTAGCACATCAGACCTAACCAATTTTCGCAAATCTGCTTGCTTTCTGTGTAAAATGCTGACAAATGGCCCCAACCTCTCAACAAAATCTTCACTGAAAAAATCATACCAAGATCCCGCAGTCAAGAATTTTTATACTTGTCCCTAACATTCTTGAAGGCGTCGCACTCTAAAATGAAGTGTTTTTCAGTTTCAACTTTCCCAGATGTGCAAAAAATACACACTCTTTCCTCCCAAGTTTCTTTTGGTCTTTTCCCACGACCAATTTCACTACGGCGCTGATGAGAGTTAGTTCTTAATTGAGCAATAATACACTTAGCTTTCCATGAAATATTAGCCCTTATATAAGATTTTTTATGATGATCATAAGCAAGATTGAACTCCATGATATGATATTTTTTCTTTCTCACTAACTCATTACCCCAAGCCCACTTGTGAAACTTATCCATAACAAAAGCCTTTATCTCTTTACTATTTGTGGGGTACTAATTTAGGTAGCTATTCCATTTACTCAACCATTTGATGTTTTGTTGCATCCAAGTCTTCTTTCTTTTACACAAGGTGTCATTGAAAACAGCTTTAGGTCAACTTCCTTCCTCCATTTGCCCAATTATTTTGAGATAACTAATGATGGCAGAGGAAAGAATGTCTACTTAGGAGAGGGGAATACAAAAGAATGGGCAGAGGGCATAAGAAAGTGGAGCTTTCCAATTGTGATTGGGTCTACACGATGCCCCAAGTCTAATTTTAGAGGGAGGTTTATCCTTATCTCGAGAGGTTAAATAGTCATGACCTTACTATAATGAAGATCTTTTCTAAAGGTAGAAAAATATAAAAGTTAATGCTTTCGGTTGGGAATTCTCTCTCTATGAGGATTTATTGGCCCACATTACGAGGATATCAACTAAATAGAGGAAGGCTATTAAAGTGAGAGAAGAAGCTATCTAATCTTTTTCAAGGGTGGTGAAAGGGACAAACTATTGAAGTTGCACTTACACTATAAGAGAACATCACTCAAACCAATTCAAACTGCAATAGCAGAATGTCTTATGAGATACATTTTTCTTGAAGAGAGGTTTGAATCGATGTATAACTACCATTCCATCTTGCTTAACCATTTAAGACAAAGTGTTAGTCTCCTTTCCTTTCTTTATTGTGGCATTTTTGAAATACTTGATAAAGGAGAATATTAAATCACCCAACATGACTTCTAATCACCAAGATCTCATGGTTTTTATAGTGAATTATATAAAGGCACAAACTCCTAGTCAAAAAATCCTAGCGAGTAGAGCTTCTTTTAAGGAGAGTAAATCTAGGGTTATGGAGTATTCTAATACCTTGTCTTTTGAGTCTTTGAGCCTAGGAAATATTTCACAAGATGATGGTAAGGAAGGAATGGTGTTTGGAGATGCTTTAGGCGAATTTGATCATGAGGTTGTGGAATTGTCCTTGGACCGAGAGTATAAAGTCTGTGAGAAGATGGTGACCTTGGCGAAGAAGAGAAAGTTCAAAGATGATAAGCCCCTAAGCCTACCCATCCAAGAAAGAAAGGGAAGGAAAATAAAATCATTATTTGGTCAAAGGACTATAAGACGAAGAACGAGAGATTTTATGAAGAAGATTTGGAAAAAGAGTTGGAAGAAGATAGTGTCAAAGAGAAAAAAGGCATCAAGAAAGGGAAAGTCATTTTTTGTGGAACCTAAGATTGAGGTTCCCTTCCCAAGGATTTTGGATCCCACCCTAGATATCCCCAAGGATTCCTAATAACCACCCTTTTGTTGCTAAAAATATTTTTTATTTATTACTTCACAAGTACCATCTCAATCACCCAAACTTCTTGTTCTAGCCTAGAAGTGGTGCCTTCATAATTTTTTGAATCACCATAGTGGTTACAACTCTACACAATCACTTATGCTTACTCTCAAAGGTGATAAGCTCTTGAGGTCAAGGTCCCCTTTAGATCTAGACCTATGTCTTGAGGGCTCATTCCTGATGACCTTGCCTATGTATCCCCTCAAGGGAAATCAAAGGATTTGAAGTTGGCCCCTGAGGTTAGAGGGAGCTCATTCTCTCCTCTCATTTCAAAACTTTGATCTCTTCTTTAAACTAGGCTTGTTTGTCAAACTCATACTAATAACTAATTGCCATCAAGTAGTGTACAAACATACAAAATTACACAAGGCTCATATCCTTTTATAATTCCCCAATTCCTTAGAGAGTGACTCAAATGCACATCACAAGATGAATGGATTGTACATATCACATATATATAGTGGCTATATCCAGCATACATCACATATACATAGTGACTAGCTCTAAAGCATGTCACATATATGCAGTGACTACCTCTACCATACATCACATATACATAGTGACTAGCTCCACTCTGTGTCATATACATAGTGACTAACATATACATAATGAGAGACTAACGTATCCACAATGGCTAACTATCACTTGCCAATAGTGCATCCTAGATAAAAGGAATGTCAGTGCATTGCACACTACACCATGCGTCACATTATTTTCCCCAATCTTCTACACAAAATGAGCAAGTGAGAATAGGATTTGATGTATCTCATACTACATCAAGTGTCCATCCTCATCCCAACAAGGTCAAGTATACCATTTTCACATTAAGATATGCCCAAATTATACTATGAGGTTGGTCCAATTGTTGCCTACATGTTCTTCATTAAAACTTATCTTCCCTATAGTCCATCAAATGACTAAGCAACCAAGGACATTCATTGTTGGCATGCTACTTGCCCCAAGGTCCACATACTCCTAGTGAAATTTGTCCTTCTATCTATGTGGTATGGTTAACAATCTGTGAGTACAATGTTCTCCTTGACTAGAATCATTCGCCAATGTCACTCCTTGACTACTGTCAATCTCAAGCATACATGTCTTGACTATTGTCAATCTCTAGCATTGATATGGTTATCTCTAAATTGGTAATAGGATTTCCATCAGTGATCACCTCAGATTGGGAAGGGTAGCCTACATATTAGACATATGCAACCTCTACATATGCCCTTGTAGGGCTCTTACTCCACCCATAGTGGCAAAGTTAGTGCTTGTACCCTGCTCAACACTATAATTGGAAGAGAGGTTCCTAAGTCAAAACAAGTAGATCACAATTGGCTGATCTAAATGCACAAATTCTTATAGGTCCACGTTTAAATTTCACATCACATGAATTAACTTTGAACCAACACAAGATGACCTCCACTCATCAAGTACAAATAACCAATATCAACCATAAGGTAGTCAACCCATTCACTTCATTCAAATCAATATTCCAAAGCACATTATGTATTAAATAAAAATTATCAACTTTTCTTCTTTCTTTCATAACCATCTAATACCCATTTCAACATCTGAAAGCTACTAAAGAGAGAAGGTCAAACCAATTAGGAACAACACCACAACTTGGGGTTATCCCCTCTAGACCCTCCCCCCTACAAACTTGAGGTCATGGGAGCATCCTTCACCCAAGGACCACCAACATACCCACTTCCAAACGAATCTAAGTTACATGCAGTTCTCCTTACTACGTCTCTCACAAATGAACTACACACATTCTCCATAATTAAGGTTTCATTAATCCAACATAATAATAGTTGGGAAATAATGACTAAGTTCATACTTTACCAACCTATACTATAGCACTTCCCTTTAAGGATATTGCGGGTTTCACTCAAAGTCCTTTAGTTATAATTCATAAACCAATTTGAACATCCCAAGGTTGGTTGATAGGGAGATTCTCACAAAAGAGTTGCAATTTTGGTTTATAGGTTAGAAAAAGGTGTTAAGGTGGGCTTCCATGTTTGTTTATGCCATGCTCTCCTCTTGAATCAATTCCAACACCTAAACTCCTTTGGAAAACTCTCTACCAACTAGATTTCTCTAGTTACTCAAGATCAAGGCTAGAACTCACTAGAGTAAGTTCAACCATCAAGATGTCAAATTCTATAACCTTCACTTGTAGGGGACTAGGAGGAGTCTGAGATGGTTTAACAACTCCTGCCATGTGGTTTTGTAGTTTGTTTCCCTTCATTTCTTCATTGCTTTCATAAGTTCCTATTTTCAAGGCCTAGTAGCCCTATGAGCCCCTTTTAGCCCTACCTTCACGATTTTTGCTCATTTTCTCAAGAAACTTCCAAAAGACCTCGTAAAAGCTTTTATGATCTGGATACCCATTTGGACAGTCTTTCAGATTCAAGAGGTTACATGGCCTGATATGTCCATACAAGTACGACCCACCAAAATGACACTTTCTAAGGGTTTGTGGTTTATATGCTTTCAACAATGCGTTTTATAGGTCTCCACATCCTGTCAAACCTCCACACTCACACTGAGGCTTTGCAAGACAACCATCTTCCATGCCAATCACTTGGCTCAATCAAATTTGATCACCCTTGCAAGAAATAGGAGAAATATCAGTCATGTTCCTAGTTGGGCTATGTTAGAGCTCGCCTAGGGCATGATGGTAAAGTGATCCAATACAACTTCCAGGACACAAAAAGGAATATTTACACTGTACACAAACTCCTTTACTTGAATCCCAAAGGCCATTGAGAAACCACAATGGGAATTCAAGTTGGAGCCATTTTTAGGGCCTTAACCCCTATGCTCAGACCGAGAGCAGTGAAAACAAGAAAGAATTTCTAGACACCAACTAAACCTACACAATGATTGAACACAAATACTTTCTAAGCATCACAACAACACAAACTAAGCATCCATGAAGGTACAATACGAAAATCAATCCATCTAGTACGGACTGCAATAAACAATTTTGCAATTTTTTGGAAACAAGAAAATGTTTGAAGTTGCTTATTGAGGAATTTGATTATCTATATCTTCCAACCACTTTACAATAATTTGAAAAGCCTCATATATGCCTACTCACTCACAACTAGCTACCCATCGGTTCTCTAACCACCGATTTGAGCATTTTTTAAAAATTGCTCACATTGTTGCAAAATGTTGTCAAGCAAACATGAAAACTTTTGCTCCACAATGCATTTTTGAAACTTGTGCATATCTACACACTCTAAACCCCCTAGGATGGTTTGCTAACATCAAACCTATTGGTGCCCAAAACCACAGATTGGAAAACCCAAAGACTTGCCAACTCCTTAGGAAATCCAATCAGCCTTGGCCAACGAACAGGGATGGTTTAAGACCAAATCCCTCTGCACTTCAGGCTCTACAAGACCTAGGCAGGTGTACCCTTCCCTCTCAAGCACAAAAGAGTTATTTAAATGTGGATTTAAGCCTCTAAGCAAGTTTACACAACTGGCAAATTAATGTTCTGCAACTATGCTATATCAGGTGCTTTAGCTGAATACTTTGAAAACTTAAAAATAAATATGAATAAAAGTGTATGTTAAAGATATTGTATATTGAAAATGAAATGCTTTCAGGACTTGAATGAAATCTGCAAGGATTGGTTCAAATACGATATGGAAGAGGGTGAACTCACAATAATGGTTCCCACTTTTTTGCCACTTTTGAGACTGAGATGTACATTTTTAAAATTATCTTCAACTTCCGAGAACTATAACTTTTAAACTATTAAAAATTTGAAGATGATGTAAATTAGTGATTTCTAGCATTTTGTTTGTAGATTCTATATACATTTTTTTCAAATTTTTTTGATGGATTTTTTTAAAAAATTTCCATCTCCCTCGAAAAGTAATTTTTTACAACAAACTACATTTTTTAAGAGTGAGGTGCCTCCCGAAACGTATAAATTTTTTTCTATAAATGATAAAAACTCAATTCTTTCAAATTTTGGTTTGTAACATCAATATCCAAGGCTTGCATTTGGTTTTATAGTGATATGTTCAATATTTTTCAATTTATAAAGTTTTGAAGTCCGACTAGTCATAATTTAGACATAGGTTTACGTTTGAACACATAACTTGTTCTATATAAATCGAAATTCAATTTATTTTTTTGTTAGAAAGAAGACATCAATACCAGGGGCATAGATATTTTTCAGATTTTTTTTGAATTAGTTTCTTTTTCTTCCCAATGCGTTGAACAAAGAAGTTCATGTTCGATGAAAAACCAATTTTCCATAAAATTAAAAAAAAAGAACATAATAAATTCAAAATATAACAAAATTATACTCGTTGGAAAGATTGCTCCGAGTACTACAATCTAATATTTTTGGGTTATCAAGATTATTTCATTCGTACTTTGAACCAGAGCTCCGAAGTCATTAATTCTTCAGAATTCTGAAAATTTTTGGGAGAAACCTCAAATTAGAGGGTTCGAATGAACAGTACTTCGATCGAATGGGGTTCGCTCAAATCCATTATGGTTCGAGCAAAACCCCATTCGCTCGAACCAATAGGCTTGATTTTGGCCCGTACAAAGTCACCTGTGGTTCGAGCAAACCCAGGTCCGCAACGTGGTTCGCTCGAACTCCCAGGGGTAGTTCAAGCGAATACCACTATTTCGCTCGAACACCTAGAAAATCGAAGTTCCCACTTTCGCCAAATTCCTTCGTTGGCAAAAGTGGGAACCAGCTTTGTGAATTCACCCAAGAATGTTTCTCTGTAAGGACCTTATGCATACAAATCAAAATCTCAGAAATAAATAACAGACCAGTGCCTCTATCCAGGAATATACACGCTACTTTGTGGACAAATAATTCAATTAAAATCTTGAGATAGTTTTCAGGCAACTTGTAACACAAGACTATCAATATAGAGGTTCTATTTAGTGCTATAAGAACATGAAGAAGCAAATCTTATATTCAATTATAACAACTTGTGGTGGCACACTGTATTAAACTCAAGAGGACAAAATGAAATTCATCAACACAAAAGTATACACGAATTCTGGAATTGAAATAGTGAATCTTGTATATTAATTTTTGGAGAGTGAATGCATACAATAGCTACACTTACAGATACTCCATTACACAGTGATTGCTCAAAATGATACTTCCATTCCTACAGACTTCTCCAATACAGACATCCCATAGCCCCTACTAGCAGCCTGAGAGATTGTGAATTGTTCTAGATCACTTTTCTTAATTGAAAAAGACTCCCTATAAATACCTAATCCAAAAGACATATGTGAAAGGACACACCCTTTCACATACAGGAGGGAGTTACAGACAATTGTTTTTCCAAAGGACACACCCTTTGGTTTACAGAGATAATTACATTTGAATCCCTAAAATACACACTAAATAAAGCTTCAATAATATATCCTTTATCCTCTGCTTTGATAATACTTCCCGTAAATATTCAATATCTCCTGCACATAAAATAAACCAATCAAATCCCTTATTAATTAAAGATTAAATATATTCCACTTTAGATTAGGCAATAATCATTTTACCCTATGTAAAATACTTATTTACAACAATTCACTTAAATCAAAGTATTAAACACTTGTAAATATTTCCGATAATGCTACAATACTTTCTCACCTTTTGGTAATCTTTAATTTGGTTCGGAAATATTATATCATATAAAGTAACCTTTGCAAAAACCAATCAAGCATTAAATGACTCACCCTAATGAATATGTTCAAATTATTTACCTAGGGTGAAAATAATATGTATATGGAAGGATCACTTAAATAAATAAATGCTTTTCATCATTTTACTTATGGTAAAAGTACATTTTCTCCAAAATAATAATAATCATTATTTGATCTTGCATAAAATCAACCCTAATATATACATGTTCCATTTTATTCACTTAGGGTGAAAAATATAAATGATCAAATGATAATATCAGAATGCGAAAATTTATTAGGTCATCAAATTAAAGAATTAACCATGGTAAAATAACTTATAAAATATATCCCTTTATAACCTCTCAAAAGGTAATTTCAAAAGATAATATTGAAAACTATTATTATCCTTTCAAATGTTGTAAACAAGATTTCTTTTGCCAAGGTGCTCCTGAAAATTATCAAATTATAATATCAAAACATTAAATTAAATTTCTTGAGTAAGGGATACTTCCTATTAATATGCACCCAAGAAATATAATTTTTGCCTATAGTATCCTGCACAAAACATAAAAAAAAATCAACTAGCTTGATAGGTCATATGTTCCTATTTCATAGGGATATATTTAATGAAATCATTGATAATATTTTCCCCATGGAGATAAAAATATTTTCCCCATAAAGAGACATATGATCTTTGCACACAATGAGGGTAAAATATTTCTAATAAAATATGATATTAACATAAAACTCCAAAAGTAAATGGAAACTTCTTGAGTAAACATTCAAATAAGGATATTAAAGATTTGAGAGTGTTTTTACTTTCACTTGAATAATTTCCAAAGTAACAAAGAATTTGCCATAATAACCTCTTGAAATTAATTTTACCTTTAAAATAATAAATCAAAAGCAAATGATTAAAACATACCTACCTCCGCTTGATAAAAATACATTACCTTGGCAAATATTCCAGAATAGATTTTCATCTTGAAGGCAAACTCAATTTGGTTGGAAATAATTTAGCACATGGGATGCATACTTCCAACAAACCAATCAAACCATTAACTACATAATAAGATGGTTTACCCTAATATAAATTATTCAATTTATTAACTCTAGGGCAAATAATATGCATATGAAATGATTAAAAATCCACTTAAATAAACAAATGCTTTTTATTATCTCCACTTGTGATTTGAAACATTTCACACCTTTGAAACATTTTTCAAAATAAGATCCATTTATATGAAATAACATTTTACCTTAATATATATTTTACCAATGTTTTAGGGTAACATATTTAAAAATGTATTTCCACATTTCAAGATTACTTTAATAAATTAAAATCTTGTGGAAATATTTGCAAATTATTATCCATAGTAATTTACCTTAATAAACATTTTGAAGTAATACAATAGAGCAATTGGTAAAAAAGGAGGGTAGGTATGGGTAGTTAGGAAGGTCGGGTTGAGAGGTTGAGTGTTCAACTCCCTCTCCCTGCCTCAATTACCAAGTTTTTGCCTGTAATTGGAGAGCAGACCATCATTTAAATTCTCAGTAAATACGTTCCAATTGAGATGTATTATCTCTTTCAATTATCGAGTCCCACTTGATTTTTCATCAGCATAGCTATGTCTCAAAGGATGCATTGTTTGCATTGTTTTAAAACTTTCCTCTGCTTTGAGGTTGTTGGCACCTCATAAACATGTAAATCTGTAATAAACTTATCTTTTATCCATGGGATAAGGTCTAAAAGTTTTTTTACAAGAACAAACAATCATTTAGAGCCCCAAAACAACTTCAAAACTCTACCAAAAAAATTAAAAACATGATTTCATCTCTTGAGCAACAACAAAAATTATTTACTGTCTATCATTTTAATATTTCACATAATGGATTACATTTAGATTTACATATGATAACGTAACATAATAATATCTGAAATGTAAACCAAAATGAGAATGTATCCTACTTTCAAATGAAACATTAGGGTTGTGAGAGAGCACACCTGGCATGATTTGAATCTGTGAAATATACACATACCTGGAGTTAATTGCCTGACATGTGAATCGGACTCGGGTGGCCCAAGGCCCCCACAAATCAACATTTTCTCTTTCCTCTATCAAATACCTAATTTTGGTTATGTAACAATATGTCCTTCCTGAAAATATTAACATTTGCTTCGCCATTCTTTAATATATTGTTCTTTTTCATTTGGATTGGAATATGATACACATAGTTTCCTTCACACTCCTTTATTCACCTTAATTTAGATAAATTATATCTCAATAATATTTTCCCTTACTCTGAAACCCTATTACTTCATTGTATCCCTTCTCTTTTAGGCAATTTTGGAAATCAACCTTGTCATCCCATGAGGAATTTACTTGCCCATGGTAATGAAAACTCTCAGTTTTATAAACTTGATTACCTTTTTCACCAAGCATAACATTTTTTGGAAGATAAATATTTGGTAAATTTCCTTTGCAACTTTGCTCTTTGGAAATATTTATGCCTCCCAACTTAATATCCAGATTTAATTCCACACAACCTTATTGCAGCATTCTAAAAAATTTATCCCTTTCAGATTATGTTCCATTATTTTGTTTTTACGGTATCCTCATTTTTGAAAAATATCTTATTTTCCTCAAATAGTAAATTAGGGCACCCATCACATATGATTTTACTATAATGTAAACTTGATAAAAAATTTATATCATCTTTAAACACATTTTCTTTTTCTTGTGTTTTGGAAATAACTTACCCTTTTCACATAAAGACTTAGGGCACATGTCCCTTTCAACAATGCCATGTAGAGACATTATTTCCTTTTCTCCCATAGTTTCACTATATAGTGTTGTTGAAAAATTAAAATTATTTCCAAATACGACCTTTTCTGTATTTTCTTTAACTGATTTATTTAAGAACATAGGAAAATCCTTCCTATCTCCTTGTGAATCTTCCCGTGCTTCAATATGTAAGAAATCATGCGGCAAATCACAATACATATCTTTACTGAAAGTATCTTCCTGAAAATCTTCATCATTGTGCTTTGCTGAAGCTTCTTCAAATCTATATACCGAATGTAAATCCATTTCATCTTCACATCCTAGATGGTAAATGTTTATTTCACAAGAGGGACTAAAAAAATATTCACATTTAGAGATTATTTCCTCACATTCCTGTGAAGTCTCATGATACTGAAGATTTAAAAAAATTTCAAAAGGATTTTCAAGCACATACTCCTTATTACACTCATCATTATGTATGTATTTCTCATTATTCTGAGAATCATCATTTGTTTTGTCCACAAGAAAACTATCTTCACTGATCTTTTCCTCTGATATATTATCTCCTTGGGAATCATATTTTACTTCATCAAACACATCCTGAATGTGCCCTAATCCATTACTTTTCTTTATTTGAAAAAAAATTGGACCATTTTTTCTGAACATACCTTTCATATTCCTTTTCTAACAGATAAGAAATTTCTTCTGTACTAAGAAATGGTTCTTCCTCCCCTTTGCATTTAGCTACACACATGCCCTCTTCCCTTTTTAAACCTGTATTTTCTACCTCATGTGGGGTCCAAATAATACCATGTCTTTCAAAAGATTTAAATATACTCTTTAATTCAGGATCATGAGATATCCCTAATTCATCCATTTTGTTTGAAAATGAAGGCATGCTATCTACGGGTATTTTTACATAAATGTTTATCATCCTGGTGAGCAATCCCGCTATAGATTCACCCTCGTATCTTTCTAAATCAAAGAAGGCATCCAAAGGGGATATGCATGATTCTTCTTGCATATTGCAAATTTGTTCCTTGTCCTCTTTATAGCAAATGTCATCTTCTTCATCATCTTCAACATGAAACTCATATAAGAACCATTGCTCAAATTCCCTCATTGATGAAATACTCTGTGTAGGTAATGATTCATAAGCTTCTCTCACATAACCCCATAATGTCCTGATGAAGAGCTTCATCACTAGATCCTCTGCATCGATTTCATAATCTTTTACAAATGTGTAAAATGCATTTAAATGATCAATCACCGATTCATCCCATCCTCCATGAAACTTTGGTACCAATGGTGAAAGTTTAGGGAGTATGCACTTAGTAGGGACACATTGAAATCCTCTGAGATCCAATGGCCTGATGCTATCTAGAATAAATGGTTTTCTTTGAAGTGGTTGTCTATTTCGATACATCCTAAATTAATTTCAACTAAAAACAAATTTTTCATTTCCTTCTGGATTGTCTCCCTTAGCAGAGTCACTTACTGAAATATTTTGTTGAATAGAGTCACCACCTCAAATTTGAGGAAAAACTTGTTCCTAACTTATCTGATCTTCTGGGATCTCTCCTCTAGTAGAGTCTGTTACAACACACCAGAAACTCTGAATAGTCCTTCTATGACAAATCCCCAGCAAAGTCGCCAATCTATTGGGTGACTCGTATGGGTAAAACAAAACTTATCAAATATTCAATGAAGAAACACCAGAGCTTCTAGGTGAATGTCAAACTATGTATGACAAATCCCCAACAGAGTCGCCAATCTGTTGGTTGTGGGACTCAGATGGGGAACTCTCAACTAGTTACTAATTCAATGATCTATCACCAAAGATTCTAGATTATATTTTACCAATATCTTTAATTTAACTCCCCAGCAGAGTCGCCAATTTGTTGGTGCCCAAAACCGCAGATTGGAAAACCTAAAGACTTGCCAACTCCTTAGGAAATCCAATCAGCCTTGGCCAACGAACAGGGATGGTTTAAGACCAAATCCCTCTGCACTTCAGGCTCCACAAGACCTAGGAGGGTGTACCCTTCCCTCTCAAGCACAAAAGAGTTATTTAAATGTGGATTTAAGCCTCTAAGCAAGTTTACACAACTGGCAAATTAGTGTTCTGCAACTATGCTATATCATGTGCTTTAGCTGAATACTTTGAAAACTTAAAACTAAATATGAATAAAAGTGTATATTAAAGATATTGTATATTGAAAATGAAATGCTTTCAGGACTTGAATGAAATCTGCAAGGATTAGTTCAAATACGATATGGAAGAATGTTTCTCTGTAAGGACCTTATGCATACAAATCAAAATCTCAAAAATAAATAACAGACCAGTGCCTCTATCCAGGAATATGCATGATACTTTGTGGACAAATAATTCAATTAAAATCTTGAGACAGTTTTCAGGCAACTTGTAACACAAGACTATCAATACAGAGGTTCCATTAAGTGCTATAAGAACATGAAGAAGCAGATCTTATATTCAATTATAACAACTTGTGGTGGCACACTGTATTAAACCCTTTATCAGATTTATCAAGAGGACAAAATGATATTCATCAACACAAAAGTATACACGAATTCTGGAATTGAAACAGTGAATCTTGTATATTAATTTTTGGAGAGTGAATGCATACAATAGCTACACTTACAGATACTCCATTACACAGTGATTGCTCAAAATGATACTTCCACTCCTACAGACTTCTCCAATACAGACATCCCATAACCCCTACTGGCAGCCTAAGATATTGTGAATTGTTCTGATCACTTTTCTTAATTGAAAAAGACTCCCTATAAATACCTAATCCAAAAGACATATGTGAAAGGACACACCCTTTTGCATACAGGAGGGAGTTGCAGACAATTGTTTTTCCAAAGGACACACCCTTTGGTTTACAAAGATAATTACATTTGAATCCCTAAAATACACACTAAATAAAGCTTCAATAATATATCTTTTATCCTCCGCTTTGATAATACTTCCGGTGAAAATGGATAACAATAATAACAATATTGAAAGGCTAAATGAATTCAACCACAAAACCCTAGCCTAACAATCAACAAAGATCCACCACAACATATGAAGATTACCTAAGACAATGCAAATCACATGAAATCACAAAGATTATACCATTACATGTCCAATAAGGTTTGGATCTCCATTCTTCCTATCTCCATTGATCTTGCTTGATATATTTGCTCTCAGATTTTATGTGCACAAGAGCTCAACAAAGAACGAAATGTGGTTGCAAGTAGGATCGTAGTGTAGTCAATTGCATAAAAGATGATTAGAATGCATAGAACGATTAGCATGCATGATTAGGGTTTGATAATGAAGGAAGCATCTCCTTATATAGAAGACACTATATGAAATGGAGGGATAAGATTGAGAGGTGTAAAAGGAGGTCGGCTGTGATTAGAGGGTAGGTAAAAGAAATAATAAAATAATGAAAGGGGTAGGTAGTGTATGAATTAAGAGATGAATGACATGTGTCATAGGTAGAAAAGGCTAATGAATTAATTAAATAAATAAAGATGTATTTAATTAATAGAAGAAATGAGATAATTAAATAAATAAGATATTTATTTAATTTAGGAAAAGGATAATTTAAATAAATAAATGTATTTATTTAAATGAGAAATAAGGCTAGAAGAGGATAAATGAATTAATTAAATAAATAAAGATTTATTTAATTAATAGAAGAATTAGGCTTAGATAATTAAATAAATAATATTTATTTAATTAGATTGGACAATTTTAGGTGTCTACATTTTGCCCCTCTTTGAGACAATGCAGCTTGTCGCGTTGTTTCAAAGAAGATAAGATGAACTAATACAAATTTGCCCCAAGATGGGAATGATATGCCCCCTCGAGAGATTGGATGAAAATGTTTGAAAAGATTGCAAACAATCTCTCGATAAGAAAGACAGGATAGAATGGACTAGCCGGATAAAGTGACAGAGTCACGGGATAATGAAGACTGACTCGGGAGGCGAGGGCTAGGGCTAGGGTAGTCTATAAGATAGACCACGGGGGAAGATACATCCTCATTGTCATCTACACATCCAAGAGATTAAAGTGCAGAGAGAGAAAAGAGCAACAACAGTCAACAGCGATGGCCTTTGTTCACAGATTCGATCATGTTCGCCGATTCTAGAGGCCAGCGGAGGTAGGAGAGCCGGTGAGTACCACAAAACCTCCTCGTACTTTGATGCATTTATTGTTGTCATTAATGCATACTAGGTAATGTAATAAATGCGCATTTATGTCAGGAAAGCACGTTTGTGTCCAAAAATGTGAATTTTTGTCTTCTAGGTCAAATCGGCAGTTCTGTGATGAACATACGCTGTCGATTGGATATGCTGCTGAGAGGATACACTCAAGCAGGTCCTCTAGGGAAGACTAGGATAGATCAAGGCACTTTGTGATTAACAGTGAGTACCAAAATAGAGTACTTTGTGATGAACAGGGAGTACTAAAATATGAGCAGCACTTTGTGATGAACACATAATGCAAATGTGAGCAGCACTTTGTGATGAACAAGGAGTGCAACACACGTAGTACTTTGTGATGAACAGGGAGTACCACTAGGATAATCAGCAACACTTTGTGATGAACAGTGAGTGTCACTAGAATAGATAGCAACACTTTGTGATGAACAGTGAGTGTCACTAGGATAGAATGCCATATGCACTTAGATAGCGAGTAGCATTTTGTGATAAACAGTGAATGCCACTATAACTGACATGATTGAGTTGTTTGACTGTAGGAGTATTTGCCTATGCTGGAGTCACGGGAGAGATTCCCATCGACTCAAAGGTTGCGACCTGAGTTGACAGCCGAGGACCGAGCTGCGATTGAGGTTATGGGTCTGTGACATATTCTGTATGTGCCTGAGTTTCGGGCGAACATGGGACTGCTGACTGCACTAGCGGAGAGATGGCACTCCGAGACTTGCACATTCCATTTGCTGATGGTGGAGATGACAGTCACCCTGGAGGATGTATACAGGATTATGCGGATACCAATTGATGGGGAGCTGATTTTGTACGATCGAGACGGAGATAGGGATGCCCTTAGACGAGTGTTCTAGGATCCGGGACTGGAGATGAGGGTGGGACAAGTGGCATGGGATACCATGACATGGACAAGATTAGCACTACCAACAGTGTTGGCAGGAGTTATCAATGGGTTCCTTTGTATCAGTTTTGTACCATTTTATATGATGATGTAGACACCTGCGGGTGATTGTAGCCATGTGATTTTGACATCATTGTATCATGACATTTTATATATATATATATGAGATGATTCATCTTTGCGGCAGCTATATGCATGCGTACCTATGTAATGTATGTTTCTATGTGATGCTTATGATATGGATGCAAATATGTATATGATACAATGCAATATATTTTTTTTTTGTTCTTTTATGTTTTATATGTTATGCCAATGCAAATGTGAATGTATGAAATGCAAATGAATATGATAATGCAAATAATTATTTACATGATGAAAATGTAAAATGTGCTAATATGTGTTGTGTGCAGGATGTGATGCAGTTGTGATATCTATATGTATGTATGAAATGCTTATATGTGGTAATGCAGGTGCAACTACATGAAATGCAAATGTTTTTGGTGTGTCATTATACTTAGTCATGTGATAGCAGGCTACGCAGACTCGAGAAGGACGATGGAAGTCAATCAAGAAAGGGGGATGAAAGACAAGATATGAAAGTGAAAGAGCTTCTTGTGCGTTATCATCATTGAGCTTTATTATGGCAAGTAGGTTATGACAATCGAGGCATATGTTCGACCCAGAAAGTCATTGTACCTGTTTGCATGGAGATAAGACAGTCACAAACAAGGAATGCCCCAATTCATACTAGACTCACAGTGTCCTCATATCCTTGGACAAGTCATAGCATTACTAAGAGACAATCCACAGACAGAAAATACAAATAGGTGATGATACCCCATCCTCGCCTTTCTAGTCAAAGACATCCTGGAGATAGAATCTCTAGTCAAAGACATCCTAGAAAAGCTAAAAGACATGTCACCAAAAAAAAGATGAAATCAAAAGAAAACCAAGACTCGACACCAACATCCACTATAGTCCTCAAGTTTGTGTCTCTTGTCACTTGTATAAGTCTTATTTGATTGTGGTCACAATGTTTACTTTCACAAAATGGATAGATAGCACTGAACCATATGTTGTCTGAGTCTGTTGAAAGATTTGATTTGTTGAAGCCCATTGTTGCTGCTATGTCTCATCTGAAACTAACTGAATCCATGAAACTGATACTTTATTGTGGAGAAGATGAAACTTTATTGCGGATTTGTGAAGCAAATGTTGCTTTATTGCGGATTGTGCGCGAATAGATTGAAGGAAGCTGGAAGAAACTGTACTCCTCGAAACATGTGATGTTCTTAGTTCCACACCCATCACTAGACGCAGGATTTGCCTTAGCCACAAATAGGATCTGATTTATTATGGATGGAAAGGGAGGTGAAAAGGGAGATTTATTATGAATGGCTAACCAATCTTGGGTAGATCAATAACAAGCCATGATGGGAATGGGTAAGTTTATTATGAATGAATAGGTTGTGAGTCTGTGCAAAGTGAAAGGATGAAAGTGAATCCTGAAGGAGGGAGGAGCAATGTCTCTACACATGGCGTTGGTGACCCAATTTTCACCATGGTACTTGCCCAGGGCACCACCGAAGTGGTTTTCACCATTGGACGAAATTATTTCTCTTTACTTTTTTTTATTTTTTCAATGTTTTTGTGTCACAAGGCGCCTGTTTGCCAGGTTTTCACCAAGTAACGATTTTTTTGTTTTATAATTTTTTTTGTATTTTTGAAATTTTTTGATTTTTTTGTATTTTTGAATTTTGGATATTCCGAAGAGCTATGCGTAGAACCTACAAAGGTGCATGTTGTTGATAGGATCCTCCAAAGGTTACCTTCTATAGTTGAGAGCTGATATGCCCCAGATCCATATGTTGTTGTAATGATGTAAGGACCAAGCCAATTTGGTTCGAACTTGCCCTTCTTCTCTCTGTCTTGTTGATTTTTGGGATTTTCTCTGAGAACCAAATCACCTACCTCAAATGTGCGAGGCTTGACTTTGTGATTGTAGCTGCATTGTTCCTTGACTGAATGATATGTAGCTCAAGCGACTGTCTTCCTTGATTAGGGAACTGAGATAGAATTACTAATGTGTGGACTACACAGGCTCGTATGCGTGTCACCTAAAGAAGTTTGGGCATCCCTGATAACAAAGTCCCTTGAGGAAGCTCCATTAAAGGTCCATGATGTATCACCAGAAGGTAAAGGATGTGTGGAACAAGTGGATGATTGATGAAGGCTTATGATTGTGAAAAGAAGTGAAAGTAGGATAGCATGATAGAGACTTAGGATCAACAAGTATGCTTTTTGATTTAAAATTGTAGAACTTTTGCCCCCAGTTATTTTGATATTAGGGGAGATCAACTCTTGTTCTTTTTCTTTCATAGGATTTTTATCCTTGACCTTGATTTTTGCAGAGTCCAATAGCTTTAGATTTTGATTTGGACTAAAGGACTTTTCTTTATTTTTGACTTTTAGATTTTTCTTTTCAAAGCTTGATTCTTGATCCCCAATAAGTAAGGGCTTTTGTGATTCTTGTTGATCCAAGTCTGGAAGTGGAGTGGAAATGGAATGAGTGGATGAAATGGTAAGGCTATGTGAGCTCTCAAGAGGGCTGGCGATATGCTTAATAGATTCTTCGTTGGAACCACTCTTAGGAGTATTGATATCAAAAGTTGCTTGCACCACTAGAGGAGATTTGCATTCGGACTTAGTAGCCACAACACTAGGTGGTTCACACCCAATTCCTTGGCATTGCAAATTGTTTGTAGGTTGTTCCTATCGACTAAATACCTTAGGAGATAGTGGGAGTTGATCAACATGAAAGATATACTCACCACATCCCATGTCTTTAATCTTTAACTTTTCTTTTAGCTCTGTTTGCTTTGATGTAGAAGCTTTTAAGGATTCTGGATCCACATATGCTGAAGATGGAATAGCTTCTCGATTAGCTGGAATTGTTATTTCTGATCTAGGTCGCAGATTGTTGCAATATATGAATGGATTTGGATCCGCTTTGACGGTCACTTCAACTCCATTGTGTGGAAACTTGATACATCGATGATATGTAGATGGGACTGCCCTCATTTCATGAATCCAAGGACGTCCTAGCAATATGTTGTATGTGAGATCCAGGTCTAGGACTTGACAAACCACATCCTTTGTAACTGGCCCAACTCTAAGAGGTAAGGTGATTGTGCCCTTGGATGAACGCTCTTCATCGTCATATGCCTTGATGGTGATTTTGTTTGTAGAATTCACAGCTTTATCAGAATATCCCAATTGTTTAATTGTGCTCAATGTACAAATGTTTAGACCTGCTCCTCCATCTATCAGGACTCGTTTGATTCTATGTTTGTGTATGAAGGCTTCAATGTGTAATGGTGCATTATGTGGCTGACTTACAGAGGCACCATCAGCTTCTGTGAATGTAAGGGAGTGTGGAATGGAAAGGTATCCCACCATGGCTTGAAACTGGTCCACATTCAGATCAGTAGGAATGACAGTTTCTCTCAAGATTTTGTCAAGAATGGATTTATGTGTGGGGGATATGTCTAGGAGCTCAAGAATGGAGATGAGTGCGGATGTCTTCCCTAACTGTTCTACAAGGTCATACTCAGCTTTGGTTGATGAAGAAGAGGTGTTTTTAGCTGGAGCACCTTGCAAAGTGAATTTACCTCGATGAGTTGTAACATTACATTCAGAGGTAGGTTCAGAAGAAGATCCAACACCTTTTAAGACAATCTTGGGTCTCTGGGTAGAATTCTCAGGGTTTTTGTCCATGATGATAATGGTAGAGACGTAATTGTCCATCGAGATGTGATTGATAGTTGAATCATAGTTATAAGATGCTCTTGTATAGTTGGTTTGGTCATCTGTGGCTTTAGCTTTTCCCTTGTCATGTTTTGGGAATGGTTCCTTAAACATCTCATGTTCTTGATTGGATGAATGTCCCTCAATCTCAATATCACCTCTATCAATGAGATCTTGTATGATGTTCTTCAATCGATGACAATTTCCTGTCTTATGACCCTTGCTCTTATGAAATTCACAATACTCATCATCATTCCACCAATTTGGTTTGACCTTTGGTTCATATGGCGGGAAATCTGGAATTGTGATCACCTTGTTTGCCACTAACTTCTTGAAAACTCACTCAAGTGGTTCTCCCAACGGGGTATACTTCCTTCGTGATCTAGAAGTTGTTTGAGTATTCACTTGATTGTTTGTAGAACTTGATCCCGAAAAGATGAATTTGGGTCGCACTGTGTTGGCATCAACAACACCATCATTGACTGTGTTCTTGTTTTTATTCCAAAATCTTGGCTTGTCTTTTCCTTTAAAGTCATCTTTGTTTTCCTTGAATATCTTAATAATTCTTTGTTCAATTAGGACCTTCTCTGTTGCTAAGCCTTTTTCAATGACGTCCTTGAAGGTAGACAAACAAGCTTTCCTTAAGTCATAGCCAATGTCTTTGTTAACATTTTGTGTGAACATCTCTACCATTTGTTTTTGTGGAATTTTACAAGAGCATCTGCTGGCTAGATTTCTCCATCTTTGTAAGAATGATGCAAAAGATTCTCCCTCTTTTTGCTTGGTGTTGCACAAAGTAGTGACTGATATGTCTGTCTCTATGTTGTAGGAGAAATGTTGGATAAATGCCTCTGCTAAGTCACCCCATGACTTAATACCAGGTGGGAGTTGGGAGAACCATTCCATAGCTTGATCACCTAGGCTTTGTGGGAATAATCTAATCAAATATGTCTCTTCTGCTGCTACCTCAATGCAAGCTGTGAAAAACTGTCTTATGTGTGCCTTAGGATCCCCTTTTCCTCTATACTTATCAAATTTAGGCGTCACAAAATGTGCAGGAAATGGAGGCATTGGAATGCTCTTATCAAATGGATAAGGACACATGTCTCTCATTGTGTATGTTGGCTTCGGTGTATTTATGTCCTCCATTTTCTTTTGTAAGTCCCTGATTTGTTGTTCCAAACTGCTCTTAGGTGGAGATCGACTTCTTGGACCATATCCTATGTTTGAGGCACCAATTGGAGGAGGAGCATGTTGCATATATGGATGATATTGATCATACACATGTTCATATGGAGGAGGTCTATAGCGATGCTGCGTATATGGACCACTTGGTATTGATTCATGTTGAGGAATGAAATATCTATTTTGTCCATGTATACCATATTCTACAGGCATGTCATGTTCTATTGTGTTGCCCCCAAATTTGACATGAGGTTTCCTTGTGTCCAAATTTTGAGCATGCCTTTGAATATCCAATTGCTTTGGTGGTTGTTCCTTAGCATTGGTATGTGATTGAGCATATCTGTTTGCATAAGACTTCCATAATGGTCTATGAAAGTGAGTATCATATGCTTGACCATATGTATGTGGGACCTCTGGTTTTTGAAGCAAAGCTGATGGTGATTCAGGTACCATATGTGGTCCTCTATTTCCTCCACTATTAGGTCTCCTTTGATCCATATTGGAGTGAGGTTGTTGCAAAGGTCTATGTTCCATTATTTGAGACATGTCAAAATCATGAGGTATCTTGGCTCCACTTTGTGCCATCATTTGTAAGAAGTATTGTCTATCCCTCCTCATGATTTCCTCAACCAATCGATTGAAATGGGGATTCATAATGGATTCTTCCACATCTGCTGAATGTACTGAAAAGTTGTCCACATTGTCATTTTGTGTAGCATTGTTGTTTATAGTGTCCATGTTCTCAACATTTGGAATGTTTCTATAGGCATCCATGTTAGGTAATGTAGTATGATCAGAATTGAAAAAGATATCATTGTCTTACTCATAAGAACTCATGTTTGCGGACTCTTGAGCCTCTTTAGTTTCTCTCCTAGATTTTTGAAGACGGGTTTCAACCATGAACTAGGTATTGACCAAGATGTGTGAGACTAGATGAAAAATGGAAAGAGTATGGAAGACCAAGAGTTGAATGGAATGTAAATGAGTCTGAAGTGTACTTGCAATGCCCAAAGTGTAAGACCAAGTATGTATGTAGTAGAGTAGGTGTGACTTCCAAAGAGAGTATAGTTTCTCTTGATGAGGTAAGTTGACCTTGACTCTAAGTAAGACCAAATGAGACCCAAAGGTAAGAAACCTTGATGAGGGACCACTTAGCAAAGTGTTGTTGTATGTAGTGTGTTGACAAAGTATAGTGAGGACAAGCAAGTGACCTTTTGATTCAAGTTTAGACAAATGTAAATTTAATGCATGATGTAAAGCAATGATGGACTTTGTGAGACCCAAAGACAAGTTGAATGCTAGATGAACAAGTTGAATGCTCGTGTAGACAAGTTGAATGTTTAGACTCTTCAAGAAAAGTGTGTTGTTTGATGTAAAAATGTTTTGCATACACTTGAAAACACAAAAGACACAATGTTTTTCTATTTGGTTTTGAATGTTTTGAATGTTTAAAATAAGTCAAGCACAATTCTTATGGCTAGCCAAGACAATAGTTGTTGATCCCACATGGAGTTTTACCCCCGAGGCTACGCTATTCAGAGTGGATACTTAGATGCTTAACCTCACTGGCTCCACCCTCGGCACTCACTTCTCGGGTCAGCCAAGCATCAATCCCCACGAAAACTCCCCGTGGCGAACTTTGTATCTCTACTAAGAACCGTATGTGTGTGGGCCGCTACCAGAGGTCCGACCTCCTGCCCCAACAACTAGAAGGATTTGGGCTTCTAAAATAAAAAGGTGCTAGTAAGGGCATCTGCTCGTGTGGCCATACATGCGGCACTTTCAGCTTTGTAAATACAGAAGGCTCCCAGCCGATAGGGGTTACGCCTTACAAATGATCAAATAAATTTGATCAAATGGGTTTATGGGGAGACATAGTGTCGGTATGAACTAATCAGCACACGTTATCCATAGTTTTCACCATGAATACAGTTGTTTATAGTGGTTCGGAAGAGGTGGGTTTTCCTCTCTACCACTTGGGTCGTTCTCTTCTCACTAGTAGTCCTAATGACCACACGGGAAGACAGGCCCTCTAAAGATTAAACAAAAAGAGCCTATTGCTCAAGACACAAAAGACAATGATTCAATTTTAGTGCACCAATTGAAGTGTTTGCTAGTCTATGAAAACAAGGCACACAATAAAAATCCAAAAACCCTTGCCAAGGACCTACAACAAAGATTTATTAGTAGTTTGGATTGTTTGAAATAATCACCCCTTCCTGCAAGCACACAAGTTAGGTAAATTTTAGATCCAAAAGACTTTGTGAAATAGGGGCCTTCAACAATGCGTTTTGTTGACCAATTCAAAGATTTGATTCATCATAAAAAAAGACCACCTGTAAAATTTCAAGAGATTTCCAGAAATGTAAGAAAATCCAAAAAATTTGGTAATTTGCTCCAAAAATTAATTTTTTTATGAAAAATCATAAAAAATTCATATAAAATGCAAAATCGATCCAAAAAATCTGAAAGTTTTACTGGAGAGACTTGATGGTCTTCCAAACCTGCACAAAAATTTTTCTGCAACAAATCCAAGCAGTTTGTGAGATATGAGTAAAATAATGCAAAACCCTAATTTTCAAAGATCTGATTTTTGAGGAATGATTTTGCATCAAATTTAAAATCACAAAGAATAGATCCTGTGTATAATTCTGAGAGATTTCCAAAAATATAAGAAAATCCAAAAAATTTGCTAATTTTCTCTCAAAATTAATTTTTTATGAAAAATCATAAAAAATTCATATAAAATGAAAAATCTATCCAAAAAATCTTAAATTTTTATTGAATCTTTCCGATACTTTTCCTGACTTGCACAAAAATTTTTATGTCACAATTCGAAGCCGTTTGTGAGATCTGATCAAAATAAAGAAAAACCCTAATTTTTAAAGATCCGATTTTTAAGGAAATATTTTGCATCAAAATTAAAATCCCAAAGAACAGATCCTGTGTATAATTATGAGAGATTTCCAAAAATGTAAGAAAATCCAAAAAATTCTCTCATTTGCTCTCAAAATTAATTTTTTATGAAAAATCATAAAAAATTCATAGAAAATGAAAATGTGCTCCAAAAATCTGAATTTTGGATTGAGAGCTCCTGATACTTTCTTCAACCTGCAAAAAACATTTGGTGCAAAATTTCCTATCCGTTTGTGAGATATGATCGAATCTCTCCAAGATCTTGATTTTGTGTCCAAAACCCTAGCTGCACAAGGTTATTCTCCAAATTGTTTTACAAAATAGCAATATAGGGTTAGAAAAATCTGCAAAAAACATAGATCTAAGAAAAATCCATGTCCCATGGGGCGTGCCAAAATGTATATGGTGAAAATGGATATGGTGAAAATGGATAACAATAATAACAATATTGAAAGGCTAAATGAATTCAACCACAAAACCTTAGCCTAACAATCAACAAAGATCCACCATAACATATGAAGATTACCTAAGACAATGCAAATCACATGAAATCACAAAGATTATACCATTACATGTCCAATAAGGTTTGGATCTCCATTCTTCCTATCTCCATTGATCTTGCTTGATATATTTGCTCTCAGATTTTATGTGCACAAGAGCTCAACAAAGAACGAAATGTGGTTGCAAGTAGGATCGTAGTGTAGTCAATTGCATAAAAGATGATTAGAATGCATAGAACGATTAGCATGCATGATTAGGGTTTGATAATGAAGGAAGCATCTCCTTATATAGAAGACACTATATGAAATGGAGGGATAAGATTGAGAGGTGTAAAAGGAGGTCGGCTATGATTAGAGGGTAGGTAAAAGAAATAATAAAATAATGAAAGGGGTAGGTAGTGTATGAATTAAGAGATGAATGACGTGTCATAGGTAGAAAAGGCTAATGAATTAATTAAATAAATAAAGATGTATTTAATTAATAGAAGAAATGAGATAATTAAATAAATAAGATATTTATTTAATTTAGGAAAAGGATAATTTAAATAAATAAATGTATTTATTTAAAAAGAAATAAGGCTAGAAGAGGATAAATGAATTAATTAAATAAATAAAGATTTATTTAATTAATAGAAGAATTAGGCTTAGATAATTAAATAAATAATATTTATTTAATTAGACTGGACAATTTTAGGTGTCTACACTTCCCGTAAATATTCAATATCTCCTCCACATAAAATAAACCAATCAAATCCCTTATTAATTAAAGATTAAATATATTCCACTTTAGATTAGGCAATAATCATTTTACCCTATGTAAAATACTTATTTACAATAGTTCACTTAAATCAAAGTATTAAACACTTGTAAATATTTATTCCAATAATAGTTTTTATTAAATAACATAAGGTAAAATATAATGTATAGTAAGTAAAAGAAAATACTTCCCTTCCGATAATGTTACAATACTTTCTCACCTTTTGGTAATCTTTAATTTGGGTCAGAAATTTTATATCATATAAAGTAACCTTTGCAAAAACTAATCAAGCATTAAATGACTCACCCTAATGAATATGTTCAAATTATTTACCTAGGGTGAAAATAATATGCATATGGAAGGATCACTTAAATAAATAAATGCTTTTCATCATTTTACTTATGGTAAAAGTACATTTTCTCCAGAATAATAATAATCATTCTTTGATCTTGCATAAAATCAACCCTAATATATACATGTTCCATTTTATTCACTTAGGGTGAAAAATATAAATGATCAAATGATAATATCAGAATGCGAAAATTTATTAGGTCATCAAATTAAAGAATTAACCATGGTAAAATAATTTATAAAATATATCCCTTTATAACCTCTCAAAAGGTAATTTCAAAAGATAATATTGAAAACTATTATTATCCTTTCAAATGTTGTAAACAAGATTTCTTTTGCCAAGGTGCTCCTGAAAATCATCAAATTATAATATCAAAACATTAAATTAAATTTCTTGAGTAAGGGATACTTCCTATTAATATGCACCCAAGAAATATAATTTTTGCCTATAGTATCCTGCACAAAACATAAAAAAAATCAACTAGCTTGATAGGTCATATGTTCCTATTTCATAGGGATATATTTAATGAAATCATTGATAATATTTTCCCCATGGAGATAAAAATATTTTCCCCCTAAAGAGACATATGATCTTTGCACACAATGAGGGTAAAATATTTCTAATAAAATATGATATTAACATAAAACTAAATGGAAACTTCTTGAGTAAACATTCAAATAAGGATATTAAAGATTTGAGAGTGTTTTTACTTTCACTTGAATAATTTCCAAAGTAACAAAGAATTTGCCATAATAACCTCTTGAAATTAATTTTACCTTTAAAATAATAAATCAAAAGCAAATGATTAAAACATACCTACCTCCGCTTGATAAAAATACATTACCTTGGCAAATATTCCAGAATAGATTTTCATCTTGAAGGCAAACTCAATTTGGTTGGAAATAATTTAGCACACTTGTGATTTGAAACATTTCACACCTTTGAAACATTTTTCAAAATAAGATCCATTTATATGAAATAACATTTTACCTTAATATATATTTTACCAATGTTTTAGGGTAACATATTTAAAAATGTATTTCCACATTTCAAGATTACTTTAATAAATTAAAATCTTGTGGAAATATTTGCAAATTATTATCCATAGTAATTTATCTTAATAAACATTTTCAAGTAATATAATAGAGCAATTGGTAAAAGGGGAGGGTAGGTATGGGTAGTTAGGAAGGTTGGGTTGAAAGGTTGAGTGTTCAACTCCCTCTTCCTGCCCTTTTGTAAAAATATATTTTATTTTTAAATCATTTATATGCAAAATATAATCACATTGCAAAAAATATTCTTGGGTAAGATATACTCCCTATAGAATAATTTTTTGATTGTGCAACCTGAGCAATCTGGTTATCAATTACCAAGTTTTTGCCTGTAATTTTAGGTTCCATCAAAACCAACATTCCCAAAAGCCTTATGAGGCCTTACAAGGAGTTTTACCCAATTTTGCTAAATGATGCCATTTTAGTCTTACAAGGGCACATTGGCCAAAACTGAGAAAATAAGCTAACACTAGAGACAATCAAACTACAAATAACCTTAAAACACACTTTTGGACCTTTTAATAGTCCTTTATTTACTCATTGACCCAATGAGGATCATTCACTCCAAAATTGTGAAAATTCATCAAGAAATCTAGGTGCTCCTGCACCATTGGTTTTGTCAATCTACGGGATAAACTTATTGCTCAACCTAAAACTACCCTAGTTTACACAAACCCATAGGAAAACACTTCCATTCAAATTTCACGTAATATATTTAATATGGAAGTTTTTCTACCCCATGAATCAATAGATATCTTATAGTCATATTATAGCATATTATTATTGCACTAAATGAGGAGGATGTCATGACATTAAAGGAACTTATCAAACGTGTGTACACTACAATAGATTTTCTCACGCTTAAGTGACCACGCAATTATATCTCATATTTTTTCCAACTCAAAAAGTTTATCAATCACATATATCCCAGTTTACAAGTACATAACCATTTAGAATTCCCCACAAGAGATGTAATGCTATATTGAATAATGCAAACATGTATATGATAATTATGTATCATCTTATGTTGAGGTCAATAAGATAGTGAGTTGCCTATATAATTACCTCACACACACGCGCGCGCGCGCGTTTCATATCCCACCTCATTTGGTAGAAGTCAAGCTTCATTGTTACTCAATTCATATAATATTTGAAAACATTATCATAATCAAACTATATGTAATAATATACATAACCTCATAATCAACAATATATATTGAACATATTCAAGCACAAGACATAAGTAATCAAAATATGATTTTATTGCAATAATTATGCAAAGCTTCGAATGACTCTATGAAGATGTCCTGCTATAACATGGTTCAATGATATTGATATCATATTTGCACTATGATATGACACTCTTTGAAAGACACTTAATAATATAATCTTACTTCTAGCATGAATAGTTCTTGATTTGAACCAAATTAAATCGATCAAATCACTATTTAAGGATGAACTCTTTCTCATTATATTAATAGAATTCTTATCCTTTTGATTTGTTTATATAAGGATGCACTCTTTCTCATAATATTAATAGCATTCTTATCCTTTGATTTGTTTATCCTAAGGTGTAACACAATAATCCTTTACTAAGTCAACCCATTTGAACAATCCATTTAAAACGTTATCCATTAAAAACATTATCAATAACTTATTATAATGATCATCTTACTATCAATTTGGTAATTTCATTATTGCAGTTGAGTATATTAAGCTTGAGGAACAATACTACCCTAACAAAGGTAAAAGCACGGTGATTGCTCTACTAGATGGATACATTTACATATGCCCTTGTGGGGCTCTTACTCCACCCATAGTTGTAAAGTTAGTGCTTGTACCCTGCTCAACACTATAATTGGAAGAGAGGTTCCCAAGTCAAAACAAGTAGATCACAATTGGTTGATCTATATACATAAATTATTATAGGTCCATGTTTAAATTTCATTTCACATGAATTAACTTTGAACCAACACAAGATGACCTCCACTCATCAAGTACAAATAACCAATATCAACCATAAGGTAGTCAACCCATTCACTTCATTCAAATCAATATTCCAAAACACATTATGTTTTAAATACAAATTATCAACTTTTCTTCTTTCTTTCATAACCATCTAATACCCATTTCAGCATTTGAAACTTACTAAAGAGATATGGTCAAACCAATTAGGAACAACACCACAACTTGGGGTTATCCCCTCTAGACCCTCCCCCCTACAAACTTGAGGTCACAGGAGCATCCTTCACCCAAGGACCACTAACATACCCACTTCCAAACGAATCAAAGTTACATGCAGTTCTCCTTACTACGTCTCTCAAACTTCAAATGAACTAAACACATATTCTCCATAATTAAGGTTTCATTAATTAATCCAACATAATCATAGTTGGGAAATCATGACTAAGTTCATACTTTACCAACCTATACTATAGCACCTCCCTTTAAGGATATTGTGGGTTTCACTCAAAGTCCTTTGGTTATAATTCATACACCAATTTGAACATCCCAAGGTTGGTTTTGTCAACCTACGGGCTAAATTTATTGCTCAACCTAAAACTACCCTAGTTTACACAAACCCATAGGAAAACACTTCCATTCAAATTTTAGGTAACATATTTAATATAGAGGTTTATCTACCCCATGAATCAATTGATATCTTATAATCATATTATACCATATTATTATTGCACTAAATGAGGAGGATGCCATGACATTAAAGGAACTTATCAAATGTGTTTCCACTACAATAGATTTTCTCACGCTTAAGTGACTACATGATTATATCTAATATTTTTTCCAACTCAAATTTTTTATCAATCACATATATCCCAATGTACAAGTATATAACCATTTAGAATTTCCCACAAGAGATGTAATGCTATATTGAATAATGAAAACATGTATATGATAATTATGTATCATCTTATGTTGAGGTCAATAAGGTAGTGAGTTGCATATATAATTACCTCTCTCTCTCTCTCTCTCTCACACACACACACACACACACACACATGTTTCATATCCCACCTCATTCGGTAGAAGTCAAGCTTCATTGTTACTCAATTCATATAATATTTTCTAACATTATCATAATCAAACTATATGTAATAATATACATAACCTCATAATCAACAATATATATTGAACATATCCGAACACAAGACAAAAGTAATCAAAAGATGATTTTATTGAAATAATTATGCAAAGCTTCAAATGGATCTATGAAGATGTCCTGCTATGACATGGTTCAATGATATTGATATCATATTCACACTATGATATAACACTCTTTGAAAGACTCTTAATAATATAATCTTACTTCTAGCATGAATAGTTCTTGATTTGAACCAAATTAAATCCATCAAATCACTATTTAAGGATGAACTCTTTCTCATTATATTAATAGAATTCTTATCCTTTTGATTTGTTTATATAAGGATGCACTCTTTCTCATAATATTAATAGCATTCTTATCCTTTGATTTGTTTATCCTAAGGTGTAACACGACAATCCTTTACTAAGTTAACCCATTTGAACAATCCATTTAAAAAGGTATCCATTAAAAAAATTATCAACAACTTATTATAATTATCATCTTACTATCAATTTGGTAATTTCATCATTGCAGTTGAGTATATTAAGCTTGAGGAACAACACCACCCTAACAAAGGTAAAAGCACAATGATTGCTCTACTAGATGGATAAATTTACATATTTTATGAGACCTCTATTGGAAGGAGTTTTGAGTGAGTATAAATGATATAATATATTTATTTATTACAAAAGATATGTGAGACACATATAATATAAAACTATCCACTCACCTCAAGAGCCTAATTTGAAAAGAAAACCATCTGACTTAATGGTTTACCAAAAGGACCTCTGCATAGCACCACATAATGTTGTACACCAAATGCCAACAATCTCGAGGATGCCCAATAAGAAAATTATAGTTTCATTTTTCTCTAATCACACTATGCTTGTCCTCTACCCTATCCAAAAATATTTGGATACCTCATCCCATGTTCCTACCATACTCAGGGAGAGAGATCTTTCTTCAAAATTACATACATTCGTGCATGACCAATGTTATATAGATCTCGAATGTGCTACATAATTAAAAATGATATTTAATGACATCTAAACTCAAATGGAGAATACTCAACTATGACCCCTTTTATAAATCTTAAGATACCTCATTCCATGTTCCTACCATGCTCAAGGAGATAGATCTTTCTTCAAAATTACATACATTCATGTATGACCAATGTTATATAGATCTTGAATGTGCTACATAAATAAAAATGGCATTTAAAGACATCTAAACTCAAAGGGAGAATACTCAACTATGACCCCTTTTATAAATTTTAAGATAGCTAAGCATTGTTATGTGCTATATTTATGAAAGAAAACTCAAACCTTGTCCCAAATTTCTCTACGAAAAATAGAACTCTTCACTTTGAAAAAAGAAGATCTTGGGGAGAGGACCTAATAGTTGAGCACCCTAACTTCATGCTTCTCAAAATCCTATATGGAAATATCAAATCACTCCCAATTTTTTACAATAGCTTATTTGGCTAGTCCCTTGCTTATAACTAAGATTTCAAGGCCATATCAACAAATATGATGCCACATAGGCTGCTGCGATGGTTTGGGTGAAGTTAAACGCTGTCGTTGCCACTGCGATGCCGCCTGTTTCCCTAAGGCCGAATGTCGCTCTTGCTGTTGCTGTCCAGCCTCGCCCAACGACTGTTGCGAATGGGAGATCTGTGGAGGATGTTGTGGGGGCTAGGAATGGGGGCTCTGGGGAGGTCTCTGTTCGGGCCTTGGCGGGGGGTCTGAGGGGTTCTTCTTCTATGCGGGCCTTACCCTCTTCGGGGTGGGTGTTGGGTCTGCTCTGAAACCCGGGGGCTCCCTTGCCGGCATGATGCTGAAGAATGCTCCTGTGGCTGCTCCTTGCAAGGCCAAGATTGTTCCTGTACCTGTTGCTAACACGAAGGCTAGTGATACGGTGCATTCGGCTATTGCGAATGGGAGATCTGTGGAGGATGTTGTGGGGGCTACGAATGGGGGCTCTGCGGAGGTCTCTGTTCGGGCCTTGGCGGGGGGTTTGAGGGGTTCTTCTTCTATGCGGGCTTTACCCTCTTCGGGGTGGGTGTTGGGTCTGCTCCGAAACCCGGGGGTTGGGTCTGCTCCGAAACCCGGGGGCTCCCTTGCTGGCATGATGCTGAAGGATGCTCCTGTGGCTGCTCCTTGCAAGCCCAAGATCATTCCTGTACCTGTTGCTAACACGAAGGCTAGTGATACGGTGCATTCGACGCCCTTTGATTCAGATCGGGATGCCCGTGGTTTGGGGCCTTTGGCCATTACCATTTGCAAACCATTGGCTTTCAGGGTGTCTATTGATACTGAATAGGAGATCATCCACAAGTCCTCTGTGTTTGAATCTCATGGTCTAATTTGCAGGTTTTGGGGCTTTTGGCCAAGCCTTCCTCAGCTGCACACTTGGATTTCCCAAAGCTGGGAACCGATTTTAAAAGGTTTAGTTAACATTTTTCCTTCAACCAAGGGCTTTTTCATTGCTAAATTTGAATATGCAGAGGATAGATCGAAAATTTTATGTACAAATCCTTTCAGCTGGGAGGACAAATTTGTTTTGATGGTTAAACCCTGGTTCTTGGGTTTTAATCCATCTACTGATTCATTTAATGAGATTCCTATCTGGGTTAGGCTCCCTAACCTTCCCCTTCATCTATGGACAGACTCTCTGCTAGAGGAAGTAGGGGAGGCTTTAGGCAAATTCCTAATGATTGATAAGGACTCTTACCAAATTTATCATTCTACTTATGCTCGGATTTTGGTTAACATTGATGATTCTAAAGGGCTTCCAGCTGAGATAGAAATTGAATCTTCCTTGGGATCTTGGGTCCAACCGCTTGACTTTGAGGGTATCCCCTTTAGATGTCGAAAGTGCTTCTAGACTGGACATGTTGTTGCACGGTGTGAATTAGATAAAAAGGAAAAGAGATTTGCTTCTTGGTGGAAAGGTGCCTCCTCTGAACACTATTTTGTTAAAAAAAAAAGCTTTTCCCAAGTGGCTGCGCAAGTTCCTCAAGTCGAGCCTCTGGCTGTTGCCTCTGTTTTTGGTGCTCAGGAATGTGGGGATGCTTGTGGTGGCATCCCAAATGATAGTTTGAAGAATGCTGGATCTTCCTCTTTGGTGGATGACCTTCCCACTTCCCAGATTGATGCTGGATCTTTGCCTGATTCTTCGATTTCTGCTGTCCTAGCCTCTCCGAAAGTTGGCTATATTCCTCCTGGTGATGGGAGGTCCTCTATTCTGGACCCATCCTCTTGGCAAAAGGTTGTTGCTAGGGTTGAGGAGGGATGGATTACTGTTAAAAGTAAAAAATCTAAATCGTCCTAGTCCTCTTTTGATATGACCCTTCAATCCCATAAGGGTAGCTCAAATTCTTGATCCGTCCTGGTTGGGTTGGGGATGTTGGTCTCTTGCAGCCGGCTGGTTTTTGTTGGGGGTCCTTATTGTGTTGTACCCCATCTTTGGTTTGGCTTTGTTGTGTCTCATTTGTGTTCTGTTTCTTTGAGTGGACTTTCAAGTTTATCTTTCAGTTCGAGTTGCAGGTCCTTCCAAAACCTGTCTTGTATAGGGTTTTGGGTCCCTTAAAACCTGTTTTTCCTTAATCAAAAACAAATATGATGCCACACCGACATGTTTTTTTGCCAAGGTGTCCAAAAAGGCCCTAAAAGAAAGTGGGATCACATGATTTGTTGCTTTTTAGATCTAAGGAATCCATTTCATTCAATTATAGGTAATCATCATCAACACTCATAACTTTAAAGTCACAACTATTGGTGCAACAAGAAGTGCTATAGCAACTATTGGAATTCACTCAACTAGTGGATCCTCTCTTCTAAGCAACACAATAAACTCATTCATACTTGGAATCTATCAAGGTAAAGATTTTAGGCAAATGGTTCCTATTTCAAATGAAACTCTTGTAAATAAATGATGTCAGTGTAAAAGAAATTGCTTTTACAACTAAATCAAATTAAGTGATGAAAATTATACCAAGAAATATGAATCGGAAGGAATGCAAAATACCTTGAATATAAGTCATGTAATTTGTTCTTTTTGTTAGACTTTTGTCTATGTACATTTGACTATTTATTAATTAATTGAAAGTAAAAAAAACTGATTTTTTAATTAATTAATTAATACATTAATACATCAAATGTACAATCCATAACTACATAGATGTTGCCTTTCCATGGTTCTATTTTCATGCCCTTCCTTTATACCTTTTTCTGCAAACATCTATTATTTCTTGCCTTCAAGCTATCCTAAAATCGCCCCTATCCCACCTTCAATATTAGTAGTGAATTTGAGGCTGAACTAATTGTGGACGAGTGGAAACAAGATGTCAATGATAGAGCCACCTCTCTGAAGAATGAATTGACGATCATAAAAGACAATCATGAGCATGCTGTGTAGATCAGCAAATGTTCGATGGGCAACAATATAGCTGGAACTAAATTTCTTACTGATAAGCTTAAGGATCTCCATAAAAGTCATTTATTTCAGGAGATTAACAAAGCTGCTCTGGGGGATACAAGTGGACATGCTGGGTCTAGCACCAGAACCAGAGCTAACAAAAAGAAATCTCTTGAAGAAGAGAAGAAAGACTTGCTGAGGTTTATCGAATTGCATGATAATTTCTTTTTTGGTGAGGTGGTTGTGAAAGTTTTGCTGTTAATCAGCCTCTTGTAAAGAGTTTTATGACCTCTTCAAAACATATTTTATCTCTAATCAACAATTAAATTTTAGTCATCATTGTCATATATTTTAATACGAAATCTAACGATATCTATTGGTTGCTATTTTGAACATATAGTTGAAATACTTTTAACCAGAACAACCTCTAAGTTATTGAAAAAAAGCCTACTAATGATAGCATCTCAGCTTGTTACCCCAGTTTAGACATTGCATTTCTAACATATTTTTGAGCTATAACAACTTAAATAATGCTGAAATGAAACCAAAATCAAGAAAGCATATTTGCATATAAAACAGCATTTCCTTGATCCATAAAAGTTTGTTGCCACCAATAAATGCTGTCTCCAAACATATTACATCCTCACTTTATATCACACCAGAGCTTAAAAGAAATGACTGTTCTTGTAAGTAGCAAATGTTCTATGTGACCTTCAAATTCTAAAGATTAAATCTCTCCATCCCATAATTCTTCAACAGTCTTATAGGGGCCGGTTGTGCTATTAACGAAAGCATCCCCACGAAATATCTTAGCCTGCTTAAGCATGCCAATCTTATCATGATCATCCGGAGTCAAAGACCAATCAAATATTTGAAAATTTGAAAATATTCTGTCTTTGTTATAGCTCTTGGGCAGCACACTCACTCCCTGTTCTACCCCCCACCTTAACATAACCTGCATTTACATGACAGTAACATGAGTTACCAGCCTAGGTTCGTAATCTCAAGAAAAATATCAAAAGATTCAAATATGATCGAGTACCTGGGCTCTAGTCTTTCCATACTTTTGAGAAATTTCATGGATGAGGGGGTCATCCATCACCAGATTTGAGCCCCATGAAGTATTTGGAGATCCCATAGGAGACCATGCACTCACATGAATGTTATGCTTGCTGCAATAATCTCTCAACTTCTTTTGCTGCCATTGTGGATGCATCTCTACCTGTAATTACATTCCATAGACCTCAAAGAACATCTACACATCTTTCTAAGAAGAAACTTACTATGAATATAATTCTGCACTGTACCATGTATTAGCAAAGATTCAATGGGGAATGGAGATCTTAAGGATCTACACAATTTGTTAAGTTTACCCACCGATTCACAAATACAAAGTTATATTAAGGGTGTTTCAGAATACAAAAAGGAAAAAATATATACAACCTAAGAGGCGTATGCCAAGTAACTCATTACCTGATCAACTGCAGGAGGGATCTTAGCATGACTCAATAGGTCTTCAATCTTCTTAGAGGAAAAGTTACTAACCCCAATGGCTTTGGTAAGCCCCATCTCCAAGCACTGCTCCATGCCATTCCAAGTGGACTTCATATCTAAGGGTAAAAAGTAGTCTTCTTCAGGCCCGGAATATGGATTCACATCTGTTCCCAGCTCGGTAGGCTTGCGGTCTAGAGACGCGGACATTGGAACCTCTTTTCTAAATCTGACAGGTAAGTGGATAAGGTAGAGATCAACGTAATCCAGTTGTAAGTTCCTGCATATTAGAAATAATTTGAAACAAGTTCTGCAATACGGAGATAATATAAGATACTGAAATTGTAATGAGGAAATCATACTTCAAACTATTCTTGATTGCAGTGACCGGGTCGTCATGTTGGTTACTCCATAGTTTGGTAGTGACAAATACATCTTCTCGGTTAACAAGTCCATTATGAAAAGCCATGTGCAGAGCTTCCCCCAGTGGACGCTCTGAGTTGTAACAGCTTGCTGTGTCAAAGTGTCGATAACCTACCTACAAATATAATTGTTGAAACAACCAACCCAATTGCATTAACGTTCACAAATTTCATCATAGGCTCATTGTGCTGCAAAAGAATATGTAGGTTAAAATAGAAACTCTTGTCTATGCAGACTGTACATTTGATCGTATTTATTTATAATTGAAAATAAATAAAAAATGTTTTTAATTAATTAATATGATTAAATGTGCAGTCTGACGGCTGTATAGCCGTTGCCCCCTTCACCATAACCCCTATCAATGGTGAGCTATATACAGAAAATAGGAATAGAAAATGTTCATCTATAACATAAACCTAGACTGATATATCAAAATAAACAAGATTATTAAAATGCTAATTATAAATTATATAAAAAAAAATAGAAATAGAAAATGTTCATCTATAACATAAACTGATACATCAAAACAAGCAAGATTACTAAAATGATACTCATGAGCTGCATAAAGAAAATAGGAATAGAAAATGTTCACCTATAACATATATGTGATATATCACTAAAATGATACTTAGTCCTTTAACATCATCAATCACACTACATAACAATGTTCTCAAACAGTCTCAATTTGCAGAAGCTGAATATAATTGAAAACAACATTTGCTCAATGCATGAAGTGTTCAATCACAAGTCAATGCTACTGCGAAAGTATATCTAACATAGAATAGACAAGACAAAGGATCTAATGTTTAAACCCATCTATGAAATACAATTTTACATACAATCTTTCATAAGTTTGTTTTTCTATTTCATTTGGAATCACAATTCTATGCTGATATCTTTTTGGCTAAGATTCAAGACTGGGGTATCTATTTCACAAAAGATGTCTATTTCACCAAAGTTTCCTAAGACACGATCTCATCCTCATCTCTTATATCATACTTCTGAGAGTTCTGAATCTTGATTGATGACATAATCAATGAATATCCCATTACCCTCATCGAGGTGCTCAATCATTGAACTGCAACCCTTGATATCTGTAATTAGCTTTAAAAATTAATAGTACAAAAACATTCACTCACAATTATAACTATAAAATAATATGATAAAAAAATGATCAATGTTTATCTGAATTAGATTGTGTAACAGTTTTTGAATCAATGTTTCAGATATACTCTATGATCTATCATCAGAATGCTAGATAGCTACAGAAGAAATTAATCTGAAACATTAATTCAAAAACTCATGCACAGCCCAACCCAGAAACAATATTGATAATATCATAAATTATGAAACCCTGATATTTTTAAATGATAGAAAAAACTGTACATTTTGTTAACACCAATGTTTTGGATGAGACTGAGCGATCCATCAAAATGAAAGCAAGTGAAATAGTGTACAAACCAATTAGCCAGCCTTCAAAAGCACCAGTCACACTACCTACTAATTTCAATAGGGGTTCCAAACCAACCCAACCCAACACAGAAGCCAGAGTGTACTAATCTATTTTGTTAATTGGTTTAATAGAGGACAATTGTTAAACTTATATTGTGGACAGTGAAATACATCTGGAGAGCTGTAGTCACGGCTGCCTTAATGACCTCCTCATTCTGATCATCAGAAGTAGTCCCCAACCCAATCAATGGAATTTGGGCTCCTGTATTCAGTTGAGCAGTTTTTTTGAAAACTTCCATAATTTCTTCAGAGTACTCTGCAAGCATTCAAAAAGGCAGTACCCTTATGTTTGCATCATGTCCATCAACAACAGATTGAATTGCTACATAATCAGTTTGAAAAATATACAGAAAATTTCTATCCATGTTTAGTAGGTGGGTAAAGTTGAAAAGACGTGAGAGATCAAATGCCACGTGGAAGTGACAAATCCAACAAGCTTAAACGACATACACAGGAAATCTAAATGATTTATCCGCGAAGATATCTTATTATTTTGATTTTTGTGGCGGATCACCCTCATGCTGGACTATCTTGAGACCCAATTTTTCCTTTCCCATTTTAAGTAGGCATTTGATTAATGGCATTTAAAATTATTCTAATTGCAATGATGAAATCTGTATATTTTATTATGTTTTGTTTTTATTTTGAGAGAATGAGTTAATATATTTGTGTATTGTACTTGCAATAATGAAATTTGTATATTTTATTATGTTTTGTGTTTATTTTGAGAGAATGAGTTAATATATTTGTGTATTGATAGGGAAAGGATCTAGTATGCGTTTCAATTGTTATGATAGAAGTTGTTGATTAAATACCTAAACTTTTTGATTTAATGTCTATTTTAAAAAAAAACATTGCACCAATAGCTATGACTTTAAAGTTGTTATTGTTGATGATGACTACCAATAATTGAATGAAATATACCATTAGTTGTAAAAAGCAATCAATCATGTGATACTACATCATCTACACAACTATTGGAGCTTCTTTTGCACAACTATTGGTCCAACCTTTTTTTTTTTGGTTGTTTTGGACACCTTGACAAAAAACATGTTGATGTGGCATCATATTTGATGATGTGGCTCTAAAACCTTAGTTATAAGGGGACTTGCCAACTAAGCTGTTGTAAAAAAGTGGGAGTGATTTGAAATTTCCACGTAGGATTTTGAAAAGCACAAAGTTAGGGTGCACAACTAGTGGGTCCTCTCCCCTAATTGGTAGGTATAATCTTGTATTCAGTTAGATTTCTTCCTTCAAGCTAGAATTTATGTATTTATATATTTCTATACATCTATTGTCATCTTATCTTCTAGACATGCATATTGATATATTCATCCAATGCGTTTATCATACGAATACATGTATTCTATACATTATGTTATCCATCCAATTTTACCATTTTCATGTGCTAGTCATTTTTGCAAGTACAAAGGTGAGCCCATAGTCACAGATTCAACCCTTAAAAATATTAAATTTTAAATTCAATTGTGCATGCCATAGTCATAAATTTTTCTCCTAAAATATGAAATTTAAATATTGGTTGTGTTGATGGGTGTTTTGTGACACTCTCAAACACGGAATAAAATACCAAGTATTGTATCCTCTCTCGAACAAGGAACCCTCGAATGTTAAACAATGTGATCGGTTAAGGTCACCCCAAGGTTCCTACCATCAAGTCTTGACATTAAAATGAATAGACTCAGTGAAATGATGTGATTTGTTGTTTACACAAAGGGACTTATGCTTTTCACTTCCACAAAACAACTAGAAATTGAACATCCGATATAGCAATTTAAGTGATGCTCTCTTCCTAAACTAACTTAAACTCTTTGAACAAAAGGACAAAAGATAAGGGTTTGGGAATCCAATCTAAGACCTATGAACAATGATGATAATGGATAGTGCTTTAGATAGATGGATCTCATAAATCAAGCTTTACTTCGACATGAGGAAACAACTACACAAAACTAATGTGATCTCCAAAGGTAATGAAAGGTTTTCATACTATAAACATCCACCTGAATACCCAATGTTGGCGCAATCCAAATGAACATCCACAATCAAACTATTGCTTAGCAAAGTTCAAACTAGCCATACACTGCAATTTGCAATCAACAAACTACAAATGGTATGAACCGGTATTCCATCAAACATCTTCACATTTTTCCATACAATCAATGAACTTCAACTAATACTTGAGAAGTAGAAACCATGCAAAATGCTGAAACAACACACAAGGATCCGCCCATATCTTCAATGAAAATTATGTATTTATTCCAACATAGTCTTGGCAACAATTTTTGATCTACTACTATCACTATTAACCTTTACAAATGAAAAGGTCAAGCCTTTTATAGACTTTGAGTTACAAAATGAAGGGCCCAAATTGATTCTAAATCAACGGTCAAGATAATTCAATGAAACCCTAAGTGGAGTTGGTTATAACTAACACCTCATACATTTAATGCCATCCAATGAGAAAATTACAAGTCCTTAAATGGACATCCTTTTGAGAAAAAAAAAGACCAATAAAAAATTAGTTGTAACGTCATATTAAATGTAATTCCACATGCCAATTTCACTCTTTGTAGGAGTTAGGCTCAATGAATCTAGACATGATAATCCTTGGATTATTTGATTGGCAGAGGTGAGTAGACACCATGTTAGTTATGATGGTTCATATTCCCAAATTTCATCATCTTGTGAACTTTCTTCTTCTTCAACTAACTTCTTTGGTTCAACTCCACTTCTATATCATCATATAGAAGTCTTTAATTTTTAACTTTGATTAACTCTTCTGAAACTTCAAAATGCTTTTCTTAATCTTCTCTTTTGCACTTCCATCCTCATCTTTGAAATACTTCTTAATGTTTTTTATCTTCGCATCCTCTTGCCTTTCAAGTTGTTCCATCTACTTCTTTGTATTGTTGAGTCCTTCATATTGTAATATCTTTCCTTGACATTTTTTATAACCTTGATCTCCTTTGCATTGTTAAGTCCATCTCCTTTATTCGCCATCATTTTTTTGGATCATTCCTTGCATTACCTAAAAAAGAAAACACCTTGAATCCCGATTATGAATAAAAATGAAATGCAAAAACACTGTGAGAGGAAAATGTTAGTTCAAAGTTTTGCACTTTAAATTCATTTGAAGAACTTAAAATTATTTCATGAAAATATCCCTCAAAACATTATGAAATGAATTGTATCTCAAACCCTCTTTGGATTTGTAAAATATCATCAAATAATGCCTCTCAAAATGACTTAAATACCCTCATCTTGACCTCATTTCCAGAAAAATGAATGTTAAGACCTGATTTCTCCTTTACAATCGGGAAATAACTTTGAAATTCTGGAAATGAAGTTTCAAGTCTAGAATTATTCAGTTTGGTGAGGAATTTGCTCAAATCTGGATGTATATGACTCAAGATTGCTTCCTCTAGCCTTCAATATCAAATTGTTATTGCCTTCCTATTGTGATGTAATCACGCATTGCCCATTGCAAATGGGGACCCCCTCTTTTTGCTTTTTAGATTAGGTTTTGGCATCTTAGCAGTTTTGTCTGCAGTCTCTAAGACTCATAAATTAGTCAAGTTGTGTGAAATTTGGAGGAGTTGTCAAAGTTAGTAAAGTGAAGGAATGGTCGAAAGAATGTTTTGATTCTATAGATGAGCTCAGATAGGTCGAAGGAGTAGAATTGCAATTTCTTAGGGTCAATTCTGACAACTTCCTATTTTTAGGAAATTTTTCTTTTTTGATTTTTCTAAATTTATAAAGTTTTATTTTTGACATTTTGGAACCAATCCAGGGACCTGCTTTTTTCTAATCATAGAAAGTTGCTTTTTACTTTTTTCGGGGCCATGTATGGTTTCGGGGTCAGAAGAGGCGTCAGGTTGGAAGAATTCATCTAGAGCAAACCAAGTATGGAATGACTTTCGAATCTAGAAGATATATTCTTGAAAAGCTAGTTGAAGATCATGACGAAATGGTTAAGTTGGAATCAAAATCAAGAAATTCCTTGTTCAAATCCTTAAGGTCACTTCGGAAAGAGGAAATTTTTCAAGTAAATATCAGGCCATGGTGGAAGTTTCCAGTCAATGATGAGCTCTGCCAAGGCATGAAGAAAGTTCCTCATCTAGACACAAAGTCTGCCTTGGGAAGCATCAAACTTTCCAATGCTACCTTGAAGTCTGCCCATGCCATGGAGAAATCTTCCTTGTGAGCATTGCAAGTCTGCCCTAGGTGATGTGAAATCTTTCTTGGCATTGTGCAAACTCCACCCAAACGTAGTGAAATCTTTCCTGACCTTGTGTGAAGTCTACCCTAGGAAGGGGTAAGAAAAGTGATGAAGTGTTGGGAAAAGGATAAGAATTTTTGATTAAGTAGGGCAATATCATGAAAATTTCCTATTGAGAGGTAAAGTCCACCCTAGGGAGGTTGGCAATATTCCTTGATCACTCACAAAGTCCACCACCTTGGTGTGGAAATTTTCAATTCACCATGGAGTCCAACCAAGGAATGGGTCAAGAAATGGTTAAGTGTTGGCATTTTAAAGGGAAGAGGTCAAAATTTAAGTCTACCTAGCAACATGACAAAATTCCTTGTGCCATCCCCAAGTCCACCCTACCTCATGGGAAAAGTTCCTCAATAGCAAGCAAAGTCCACCCTACCATATGCAAAATCAATTCCAAATCATGTGCAAAGTCCACCCAGAACTAAAATAATGGAGATCCATCAACCATGTGGATTTCATGTTTATTTTTCACTAAGGATTGATGAAGCTACAGGATACTCCTTTGGGGAGCAAGTCTGATTTAAAGTTCTGATTTAATGCTTTGTTATAAATTTTCTGATTTATGTAGCAGAGATGATGAAAGAGGCAACAACAAAATTAAAGACAAGTGATGCATTTACATTTTTGGCATTGTTGTCAAAGGGGGAAAAGAAAATAATAGAAATCAGATATGGCAGGCATGTGAGAAGTTGAAGATCAGATTGAGTGAAGCATTGGTTAAGAGGGAGATGACAAAAGGAAAATCGACAGAGATGTGATATCGACAAGCAAGTTGCAGATGATGATGTTATTCTGATTGTATATCTAATTAGTGTTGCCATCAATGCCAAAGGGGGAGGTTGTTAGCATTTGGCATAGCTGATGCAGATCAGGTGATGTAGTTGAAGTTGGATGACTGCATCGGTAAAGGATAGAAGTCTATTTGTGATGAAGAGATTGAGATTCTATGAATAGATGACATGATCAATTATTTGTGTTGTCATTGCTGGCAACTGATGTTCCTGATGTTTTGTTTTCTCATCTAAGCGATTTGGTTTATCAGAAGACAGGGTTTACCGACAATGAACTAAAGTTTTTGAAATAGGACTTTAACCGGTAAAACATAATTGTTTTGATTGGATCGGTTGATCGGCAATGACTGGTGATTTGTGGTTTGGATGGTGAACTTGTATAATGGAAAGGTGTATATGACCGGAACTAGAACTTGTAATGATTACCGGAAGGCATGTTTCAAATTTTTGATGAAGTTTTGCTAAGGTTTTAGTAGGGTTTAAGGACGGATGAATAAATCATCAAACCGGTAATGATTTTTGTTATGACGGCGATCGACAGCGAGTCTACATGAAGTTGGTAACATGACACAACTTGTGTGAAAGATTTGATAGTTGTTTTGGCGTGATTCAAGGAAGATTTTCTTGGGAATTAGCAAAACGCTTAGTAAAGTGTTTTGAGGATACAAATCGGATTCCCATGATGAGTTAAGATCAACCAACGATTGATATTGCATTGTAATTTGTTGTAATGATATGTATAACAATCTATGATGATCTATTGTGATCTAATTGTAAATTCATGATGTAATTAGGTTTTGTGGCCGACCTAGTTGAGATGGCTATTTAGGTTGACACAGTTGATGTTTATTGTGTCGGTGGTCCTAGAGAATGTGTTAAGCCATCCAAGTGAAGTGTGATATATTCCTGAGAGTTGCAGAGTGTTGTGTATATTTGTATCTGATCAAGCAAGCAGAGAAGTAAACAAATCATTTTCTTACTGTTGTTCCCTAATAGTTGCAACAGGTTAAATCCCTTAACTGGGTAGGTCCTAACATGCCTTAAACATTTAAGTCCCCTAACATGGCAACTCTCAAAAGAGTGTTAAATCCTCTCACGAGGTTGATCCTAATAGATCATCAAGCTCTTAATCGGGCTGCAAGGCAAATCCCCTAACCGGGTGGCTCCTAATAGGGCTAAGCTCCTAACATGGCGTACTTCAAAAGAGTACAAATATTTGTGGGTGCTAACTCCCATCGTGGTTTTTCCCTATTTAGGTTTCCACGTCAAAAACTTATGGTGTTCATGTGTGGAATGTTTTTCATGTGATGTTCCTGTTTATATTTCATTTCATGCATTATTTTTGAGACATCGGTTATGATGTTTTATCATAACTTTATCAGAGGTTACCAGTACTGATAAGAAGTTGTTTGAGAAAGTATTTGATCTTATTGATAAGGTTAATGTGTTGGTAAATGATCAAGTTTATATGATTTCTTTGGTGGTGAAAGTATTGGTAAATGATTCAATTAGTGTGTTGAGCAAATCTGATAAAGAGGTTATTATATTTGATTACAAAAGTTGAGATATTTGTTAAATGGTTTCAGATATGAGATAAGTTTGATTTTGAGTTAAAGTTTGAATTTGTCTTAATACAGATTCACCCCCCCTCTCAGTATTAACCGGATCCTCATAGGATTAACACTTTAAAATAGGTTTGTTTGTCAAACTCGGTCTAATAGCTAATTGCCATCAAGTAGTGTACAAACATACACAATTACACAAGCCTCGTATCCTTTTATAATTCCCCAATTCCTTAGAGAGTGACTCAAGTGCACATCACAACATGAATGGATTGTACATATCACATATCTATAGTGGCTATACCCAGCATACATCACATATACATAGTGACTAGCTCTAAAGCATATGTCACATATACTCAGTGACTACCTCTACCATACGTCACATATACATAGTGACTAGCTCCACTTTGTGTCATATACATAGTGACTAACATATACATAATGAGAGACTAACGCATCCAAAATGGTTGACTATTACTTGCCAATAGTGCATCCTAGATAAAAGGAATGTTAGTGCATTGCACACTACACCATGCTTCACATTATTTTCCCCAATCTTCTACACGAAATGAGCAAGTGAGAATAGGATTTGATGTATCTCATACTACATCAAGTGTCCATCCTCATCCCAACAAGGTCAAGTATACCATTTTCACATTAAGATATGCCCAAATTATACTATGAGGTTGGTCCAATTGTTGCCTACACGTTCTTCATTAAAACTTGTCTTCCCTATAGTCCATCAAATGACTTAGTAACTAAGGACGTTTATTGTTGGCATGCTACTTTCCCTAATGTCCACATACTCCTAGTGAAATTTGTCCTTCTATCTATGTGGTACGGTTAACAATCTGTGGGCACAATATTCTCCTTGACTAGAATCATTCTCCAATGTCACTTCTTGACTATTGTCAATCTCTAGCATCAATATGGTTATCTCTAAATTGGTAATAGGATTTCCATCAGTGATCACCTCGGATTGGGAAGGCTAGCCTACATATTAGACATATACAACCTCTACATATGCCCTTGTAGGGCTCTTATTCCACCCATAGTTGTAAAGTTAGTGCGTGTACCCTGCTCAACACTATAATTGGAAGAGAGGTTCCCAAGTCAAAACAAGTAGATCACAATTGGTTGGTCTATATACATAAATTATTATAGGTCCACGTTTAAATTTCACATCACATGAATTAACTTTACACCCCAGGATGGGAACCCCCTTATTGTTTTTTAACTTAGAAAAATTTCATGATTTTCAGGTGGTAGATGTCAATTGAGGAAGGGATTTCGAGAAAGGTGAAGATGAAACAAAGGAACCAGTTGAAAAGTTTTCCACAATGCAGGGAAGGACAACATTCATGCTTCAAGGTGGAATCCAAAGATGAATGGAACAAAGAAGAAGGACTTACACTCCATCAAGACATTCAAGAAGATTAAGTCATACAAGGATGAAAGACTCTACATTGCCCTTGGATTTCTTTTAAAAATCCAAAATCAAAAGAAAACAAAAAAACTTGTTACCAAGGAGCAATAAGTTCAAGACACAATGAGAATGAAGAAAATGTTCTAATCATCTTGAATTTCCTTCGAAAAACCAAGATTAAGGTATCAACACTTCTTCATGATGGGGAATGCAAGACAAGATGAGGTGGCATCCCAATCATCAATCAACCAATCCAAGGGTTCTAAGTCAAACATGTCCAGTTGCAATGAACCAGACTCAACAAGTGGAAGATATTAAATGGCTCCTATTTTCTCATTGGTTATCTAGTACATTGTAATTTTCTCATTGGCCAAAAGGAGGTTTTTGCAATTAATCCTAATTAGGGTTTTATCTGCTAATCTTGGATCAATCTGGGTCGTTGCTTTGTAATGGGGTGCCTATATAAACCCTCCTCTCATTTGTAAGGGAGAGATTTATGAGAAATTGTTGTAGTGATACTTCAATTGTTGGTGAATTTTGTCTACTTTTGCAAGTTAGCATGGTTTCTTGGCTCTTAATAGAATATATTTCATTTTCAAGTTATTAGATTGAATGAAGGATTTGATAGAATTTCTCAATGTAGAATGATGTATTCGTACTTTTGATAATTGGATGATTTTCAGTTATTGTGCAAAGTTAGCCTGAAGTAGTTAATGAAAACTTAACTTCTATTTCTTTATTCATTGTTCAAAATGTTGGTGAATATGGGTAATATGAAAATATTTTAAATTCCATAGAAGAATGCACCATTCTTGTGTAGCTGTTGAATTTGGTGAAGCAAGGATTGGTTTTGATTCTACGCTTGGAATTTATGTCTCCCAAGTTCATAGGATTAGCTTAAGGTTAGAATTATCTTCCTCAACTCTCATCTTTTGCCTTTTTTTTCAAATCTTAGTAGTAGGATTGAACTAGAAATTGAAAATCGTTCAAAAAAAAAAGTAAGTCAAGAAATCAGTAAAATCTTTAGATTGATTAACTCCTTAAACAATTGTGTAAGTCCCCCTTGAGATTACCAGCATATCACAACAAACCAACTGAGACTATCCGCATGAATCCCATCTATTTAGCCCATAGAAGATTTTGATCAAGAGAAAATAGAATATCTCTAGATGTTTTATTCTGAGTTGAAACACACCAACACTTCCTTATTTCACATGAGTTATAATATGATTTTCCTCTGCATCTCGCCCTTTCTGCTATGGATTCGCTGCTCTTCTTTCTTGAATTCACTTGTCTTCTGGTACTCTGATTTATTCCTTGACAAAATTCGCTTTTGTCTTGTTTAAGACTTGATTTGAATCTAATTTTTTTGGTTCACACTCACCTTCTCTGGAATTTGTCTTCTCTTCTACTGCAAGTTCACTTTGTTTCTGCCCTGCCTTAAATTGATTTTGAATTGGATTACAAAATAATAATGATTTCTCCTTTATACTTTTTAAGACAGTTGAGCATATATTTTTTTGTTATTGGGGATTCAGAATGTTCATGCATGGATTTTTTTGGGGATTTCATGTAATTGTGCATAAATTTTTTTTGCGTATTTTGAGTAGACTTGCATAAACTTTTTTGTGAATTTTGAGTAGTCTTGCATAAACTATTTTGTGAATTTTGAGGAGTCTTGCATTAATTTTTTCGTGGATTTTGAGTACCCATGTATAAACTTGACAAAAATCGCTTTTCCAAACAGATCTTGGACTTGTGTATGTATTCCTTGGCGAGATTAACATCTTTGCATGTATAAAATTTCAATAATGCAAGGTAGGGATATGGGTTATTCATGCATTGGAATTATAGTGTATAGCAGAGATAGCAAAGATATGCATTAACCAAGGATATTGAAACTCAAGATAATCTTGCGATGTCAATTGAAACTTCATCTTTTCTTGCAATCAAAAAAAAAATACAAGGATTTCAACACTTTCAAAGCGAAAAAAATGTAAGGAAGTTACACAATTTTGATGGGAGTTTGTAAAGGTTTCAACATTTTTGAGTGGATTTTTTTCACCTTACTTTGCATTTTAAGGCGTGTTGGTGTTGGAAATAAGCCACACCTGGATCGACAATGGACTGGTCTAAGAGGGGCTAGTAGCTCAGTGGTAGAGCACTCCAGTAGCGTATGGAAGGTCCTAGGTTTGAGTCCTAGCTGGTCCATGTCTCAACATGGTATCAGAGCCAGGTCCAGGCTAGGAGTCCCAAGCACACGAGAGGTGTGGCTTAAGGGGGGTGTTGGTGTTGGAAATAAGCCACACTCGGACCGACGATGGACTGGTCCAAGAGGGCCCAATAGCTCAGTGGTAGAGCACTCCAGCAGCGTATGGAAGGTCCTAGGTTCGAGTCCTAGCTGGTCCATGTCTCAACAAGGCAAACTTTTAACTCAATTTCAAATGAAATTACATGGAGGCTTACATGGTTTGGGGGAATGGCTTATGATCCTTGCAAGGATATCTTACAACTTTAACCAACACTTCATCCATTACTTGCAATTTTCACTTTCATAGTCTTGATTTTGCAATTTCATTCTTGGACTGACCCCTAGACTTGACAAAAAGTAACCCTTCTCATTCTAAGCCATAGACTAAAATTATCACCAATCTAAGCAAAACAAAGCTAAACAACTAAGACTAACAAGCGGAAAAGAGGGGTCCCCATTTGCAATGGGGTGTGTGTGTGTTTACAACACAACAGGTTGACTCATGTCTATTACTTCCCCACCTAGAATTGACTAAGCACATTTTTTGTGCAATTTATTTACATGCCCTTGTATTTAAACACCTTCAATTGCATTCATTTCACATCTCATCTCATTTCATCATTCACATTCTTGGTACACTAAACTACTCTAAATCTGCACTCATCCTGGAGTATTTATATGATTAAAGCTTGCTATCTTCAATTCCTCACACAAACTTTTAGAGATTGACCATGGAGAATATATCCCTTAGCAACATACTAACAATCCTTAACAAATATTTTCAAAAACCTAATCTAAATAGCAAAAGAAATAGAGTCTGTAGTCACACAAATCTGTCCAGATTAATTAAAATAAATATTCGCTATTTATTTGATTAAAAATTCACTAGCCATCAGTTAATTAAATAAATATTTAATTAATTTATTCCCAAACATTCTTCTATTAATTAAATAAATTATTCAATTTATTTTAATTAATTCATTATACCAAATTCACAATCAATTAAATGAATAAATCATATTTATTTAATTAAACCCCCTATTCCTCTTTTAAATAAATTAAATAAAACATTTATTTAAATCATTATCCCCCCCCCACTTGCATTTTCCTACAAATGCAACTTGCACACATTTATTGAAATAAATGAATTTTTATTTTAATAAAATCCCATTTTCCCTCACCCACCAAATCCACTTGCAAAATCTAATCCCCTTCTAGATTCTTCTAACCCCTTCCTAATTAGCCTAATCCATCCCCTAATTATTGTCACATTCCTAAGCAAAATGGAGTCACTTCTCAAAGACTCCAAAGTCTTTGAAAAACATTTAATGTTTTGTGTGTTCAACAAATTAACCCCCAAAGTCTTCAAAAACCACTAATGGCTCTTACATGACCATTTATGACTCTTACATAACCATTTATGGTTATTTCAAACTTGTCTCCCCAAAACATTTATTGTTTTGACCACATTTATCCATTTCACATTTGCACAAGAGTTTATCCATTGGATAAAAGTTTTATTCTTTGAATAAAGAGTTTATTCATTCAACCAACCTTGACTTTAGCTCCCAAGGTCATATCAAACATTTAATGCTTATTCCCTCTCCTCTCAACCTATCTCACATTGACACTTGTCATCCTGGGATTGGGTTGAAAGCCTTCACATGGATTTGAAATCATTCAATCTTGACCTTTGTTGAGATTGTTCAATCTCAACCATCCATTGCTCCATTTTTCCTATAAATAGAGCCCATTTCTTCACAATCTAGATCTTGAAAACTTGTATGCATTTAAGCTATAGGCATTTTTAGAGAGCATTTTAGCATAATTATCTAATATCTTGTCTTTTTGATAAAATAAATCATTTTAGTATCAATAGCATAGTATTAGCTTTTCATTTCACATTTAGAGCCATACTACAATCTCAATCCTCCATAAGCATCCATAGTGCAAAAAGCTGCTAAGAGCTACACTATTTTGGAACTTGGAGAGGAGAGGAACAAGGGAGAAAGAGTTAAGAGCATGTTAGGAGGTATTTGGAGATGCCTCATCATATTTGCTTATTTAGTTACATATGCTTGCATGTTTTTAGTGTCTCTCTTGGTATGCCTATTTAGATTAGTCTTCGATTGATTAACACTAACAGTTTTCTGGTTTCTTGTGTTGTTTGTCTCTTAGACTAACCTTGTGCCATTTAGCAGGGCATCAGAGCCAAATCAAATGAATGAGGAGGCCAAAGTGTTTTGACGGCCATATTGTTTCTATAGTTACATGGCATTTCTATGGGTGCAAATCTAACTCTAATCCATGGGCTTGATGCACAATAATGCAAACTAACAATTTGGATCCCAAGGTCATTTCAACCCTTGGCATTTTAAATTCAACATCTACTATAAATTCCATGTCCTATCTTCATACCTAGATCATTCTATTGCTATCTTCATACCTAGATCTAAGTGCCTTATCTTTCATATTTACTCTTCTAATTTATCATTTAATTTTTAATTTAATTTTATTTTCATTTTACATAGCTCAATTATCTAGAATAGTTTGTACTTTTACTAGTGTAAATAATACGATTAATAAAGAGAAAGTGTTCAAATTGACATTTATATTTTTGGTGAACCATATTGATCTTACACAACCTACTTTTGTTTTAGGATTTCTCATCCATGCTAGAGTTTTCATATCTAACATAGCTTTGATTTTATCGGAATTATGAAGGTTTCGAGTTTCATTTTGATGCAATTATGAGTGTAGAATCGAAGGAAATATTATCCAACCATACAGCCTAATAAACAAAAGCCAAGCTTTAAAAAAAAAACAATGATAACAACAATATGATTCTTATTGATTCACAATCTCAATTACAATTTGTTGCAAGTTCTTACAACATGAGGCCTATACCTTAAGAGATACATATAAAAACAACTATATGTGATTTACAGAAACCTCAAGTGAGATTGCAATATGATGTTCATGGTACTACTCCTATTAATTTAGTTGCTTCCAAATGATCATGTGTAGTGTTTACATACTTAGGGATGTTTTATGTTAGCCACAAGGAGGTGAAAAGCTCGATGCACAATGTAAAGTGTAGTTGGAAAATGTCTTGAGGAAACCTTTTGGAATGAATGTGGTGATGATGGTTCAGTGAATATTGATGTAGTTCATAGAATCTTTTGGGACCAATAAGTATGGAAATCTATTCCTTTATTGTAACACATTCTGGTAATGTATTGCAAGCTTCAAATAGTGAAACATGTCGTGACCCTTTCATGCCTAATGGTTTGTTTAGAATTCGAAAATTAACGGTGAATTTAAGGCTGAACTAATTGCGGTGGAGAAGTGGAAACAAGATGTCAATGATAGAGCCACCTTTCTGAAGAATGAATTGACAATCATGAGCATGCTGTACAGACAGTAAATGTACGATTAGAAACAATGTAGCTGGAATTAAATTTCTTACTGATAAGCTAAAGGATCTCCATAGATGTCATTTATTTCAGGAGATTAACAAAGCTGCTCTGGAGGATACAAGTGAACATGCTGGGTCTAGCACCAGAACCAGAGCTAACAAGAAGAAATCACTTGAAGAAGAGAAGAAAGACTTGCTGAGGTTTATCGAATTGCATGATAATTTCTATTAGCAGGAGCTGAGGGTAGATGAAATCTTAAAACTTTTGTAATTGGAGTTCTGTTTTGTCTTTTTTTTCTTTTGTATTTTATTCTTTTGTTGTTTATTTGGGTTTCTTTTTGGTGGGGTTGTCGTTGTGAATGTTTTGCTGTTAATCAGTCTGTTGTAAAGAGTTTTAAGACTCCTTCAAAACATTTTTTACCTCTAATCAACGATAATACTTTACTCATCATATATTTTTTAATATGAAATGTAACCCTATCTATTGGTTGTTATTTTGAATATATGGTTGAAATACTTTTAACCAGAACAGCTCAACTTGTTAAAAAAAACCTACTACATTATAGCATCTCAACTTGTTACCCCAGTTTAGACACTGCATTTCTAACATATTTTTGAGCTATATTTTTCTATAACTCTATGAGCTTAAATATTGCTGAAATGAAACCACAATCAAGAGCGTATTGCATATAAAACAGCATTTCCTTGATCCATTAAAGTTTGTTGACACCAATAAATGTTGTCTCAATAACATATTAAATCATCACTTTATATCACATCGGAGCTTAAAACAAAGGACTGTTATTGCAAGTAGCAAATGGTCTATGTGACATTCAAATTCCAAAGATTAAATCTCTCCATCCCATAATTCTTCAACAGTCTTGTAGGGGCTGGTTGTGCTATTAACAAAAGCATCCCCACGAACTAACTTAACCTGATTAAGCATGCCAATCTTACCATGATCATCTGGAGTCAAAGACCAATCAAATATTTGAAAATTTGAAAATATTCTGTCTTTGTTATAGCTCTTGGGCAGCACACTCACTCCCTGTTCTATTCCCCACCTTAACATAACCTACAATTACATGACAGTAACATAAGTTGGCAGCCTAGGTTAGTAATCTCAAGAAAAATATCCAAAGATTCAAATATGAATGAGTACCTGGGCTCTAGTCTTTCCATACTTTTGAGAAATCTCATGGATGAAGGGGTCATCCATCACCAGATTTGAGCCCCACGTAGTATTTGGAGCTCCCAAAGGAGACCATGCACTCACATGAATGTTATGCTTGCTGCAATAATCTCTCAACTTCTTTTGCTGCCATTGTGGATGCATCTCTACCTGTAATTCGATTCCATACACATCAAAGAACATCTATACAACTTTCTAAGAAGAAATTTAGTATGAAAGACGTATAATTTTGCACTGTACCATGTATTAGCAAAGATTCAATGGGGAATGGAGATTTGAATGATCTACATTATTTGTTAAGTTTATTCATTGATTCACTAGTGTACAGTTATATTAAGGGTGTTTAAGATAACAAAAAAGAAAAGTATGTAACACAAGAGGCCTATGAAAAGTAACTCATTACCTGATCAACAGCAGGAGGGATCTTAGCATGGCTCAATAGATCTTCAATCTTCTTAGAGGAAAAGTTACTAACTCCAATGGCTTTGGCAAACCCCATCTCCAAGCACTGCTCCATACCCTTCCAAGTAGACTTCATATCTAAGGGCAAAAAGTCTTCTTCTTCAGGCTTGAACATGGAAATTGGAGCTTCTTTTCTTAGTTTGACGGGCCAGTGGATAAGGTACAGATCAACGTAATCCAGTTGTAAATTCCTGAATGTTAGAAATAATTTAGAATAAGAAGTTCTGCAATATGGAGATAATATTTAAGGCTGAAATTGTAACGAGGAAATCATACTTCAAACTACTCTTGATTGCAGTGACAGGGTCGTCATGTTGGGTATCCCATAGTTTGGTGGTGACAAATACATCGTCCCTGTTAACAAGTCCATTTTGAAAAGCCGCGTGCAGAGCTTTCCCAAGTGGACGCTCTGAGTTGTAAAGGCTTGCTGTGTCAAAGTGTCGATAACCTACCTACAAATATAATGGTTTGAAAGTAACAACGCAATTGCATTAATACTCAAAACTTTCGTCATATTTTCATTGTGATGCAAAAGAATATGTAGCTTAGAATCGAAAGGGTACCGTAACCTCATCAATGGTGAGTTATATAGAAGAAATAGTAATAGAAAAATGTTCACCTACAGCATAAAATGATATATCAGAATAACTAAGATTACTAAAATTATACTTAACAATTACCATTTAAAATCATCAATCACACTACCTAGAAATGTTTCCAAACAGTCTCAACTTGTAGAACCTGAATATAACTGTAAAAAAACATTTGCCCAATGTCATAAATGTTCAATCACAAGTCAATCCTACTGCAAAAGTATATCTAACATAGAATAAATAAGGCAAAAAGGCTTTGATGTTGAAACCCATCTGAGAAATACAATTTTGCACCTCTAATTATTATATCAAAGTCGGTGCAGAAAAATCTAATACTAGGGTGGATTTTATATCATTTTCAAGTTTGTTTTGTTATTTGATATGGAAGTGCAAATTTATGTTGATATCTTTTGATTAAAAATCGAAGATTCAAGATATCCTTTCTGTCAAAATTTGCTGGCACACAATCCTAGTCTCATCTATTATATCATATCTCTAGGGGTTTTCAACCCTGATAGATGGCATAATCAAGGAACATGCCATCACCCTCATCAATTATGCTCAACCAATTGAACTCCAACTTTTTGATATCTGTGGTGAGCTTTAAAAATTAATGGTACTAAATTAGTCACCCACAATTACAATTATAAATTAATATTATAGGAAATTGATCAATAGACATTGCAAAAATTGTTGAATCAATATTTAATATCACACTTCAAGATTCATCATCAAAACACTACAGAACAACAAGAAAAATTGATCAGAAATTTTGGTTCAAAAATTGATCAGAAATTTTGGTTCAAAAATTCTTACACGGTCTTAATCCAAAATATTATCCAAAAACAATATTGACTACTATAAATTTTGAAAATCTGATATCTTTAAATAATAAAAATCTATTGTAGAACTGAAAAAACTACAAAACAGAAGCTAGAGTGTACTAATCTATTCTATTAATTGGTTTTATAGAGGGCAATTGTTAAACTTATGTTGTGGACAGTGAAACACACCTCGAGAGCTGTAGTCACGGCTGCCTCAATGACCTCCTCATTCTGATCAACAGCAACAGTCCCCAACCCAATCAATGGAATTTTGGCTCCTGTATTCAGTTGAACAGTTTTTTGGAAAACTTCCATAGTTTCTTCAGAGTACTCTGCAAGCATTCAAAAGGCAGTACCCTAAAGTTTGCATCATGTCCATCAACAACAGATCGAAATGCTACATAATCAGTTTGAAAAAAATTCCGAAAATCGCTATCCAGGTTGAGTGGCTGGGTAAATGCCACGAGGAAGTGATAAATCCAACAAGCTTAAATGACATACATCAGGAGAATTCTAAATGATTTATCCGCGAAGACATTTTATTAGTTTAATTTTTTGGCAGGTCGGCCACCAGCTGTGACCGCTTAGGTGGCTGTGAGCCCAATCCTTTCACATAACAATCCACTCCCATCCTTCCGTCCAAATAAACAGCACAGTTATTGTTCTAATTCGAACTGTTCCCGCGTAGAAGTTTCACCGAATGGAACAATCAGGTTTCCGTCCACATCAGTTTTTATTTGTAGCGTACTCCCTGCCTGTGCCAAAATGGGAGCTTCCTAAAAGGATAGACTTCCATCAAAGCATAACGAAAGGGTATATTACAGTCGGAAATGCTCTGGTAGACATTTATGCAAAATTTTGAAGCATAGACAAGGCACGTGAATTGTTTGACCGGATACCACAAAGAAATCTGGTCTCATTGAATGCTATGAAAGCAGGGGATATGCACAAACAAAGTTGTGATTAGCAGGTGTAAATCTCTGTCAACATTTCCCCGGGCTTTGCCAAAATTGGAACTTTGGAATAGGGTATGGACGTCATCACAAGATAAAAAGTAGAGGTATTTTGTCAGGTGGTGTAGCTGCAATCGCCCTGGTAGACCTGTATGCAAAATGTAAAAGCTTAGACAAGGCACGTGAACTGTTTAACAGAATGCCTAAAAGAAATATGGTCTCATGGAAAGCCCTGATTACAGGATATGAACAAAATGGATTTGATGCAAACGCTTTAGAAACTTCCAATCAGGTCTAAAGCTTTGCCAGCATCCTCCCACCCTGCGCTAAGATGGGAGCTCTGGAACACGGTATGAGCATATATCGTAGGATAAACAGTAGAGGAATTTTGTCATTTGTTGTAGCTGCAACTGCTCTGGTACACATGCATGCAAAATCTGTAAGCTCAGACAAGGCACGTCAACTGTTTGACAGAATGCTTCAAAGCGATGTTTATTCTCCAATTAATAGAGCATCTTTTCTATGTACATAGAATGATCATCATCAAATTGCCCTTAATTATTTTAGTGTTGCATGATTTAAAGTGTTGCATGAGTTAAACAATAAGAAACCAAGTAAAATAACCTCATTCTAAGATCAATTCCAACATTTTTTAGGATTTTTAGGATTTTTATGAGGAATCTTCAACTACTACATCATTTTTTGTGTTAATATCAAGCTTCATTCTCATGTTTTTAATTTGTATTAGAGATTGAGTGATTTATTTCATGTCTAGTGTTGATATTGTAAATTATGGATCTTTCTAAGATTAAGCCACTTTGTTCTTGAGAATTTTAAAAAGGGAGCATTATTTTTAGATGGTTCTTCGCTTAATTTGAGAGGATTTTATAGTGTTACAAAGAGAATTTTAAAAAAAAATCTATAAAAGATTCAAGGGAATAATTTTTTTTTTTGCCCTCTAGCCCTCGTTGAGCCATACACAAGGGCTAGAAGGAAAAAGAAATGTTTTTTTTTCAAGTGGCTAAAATAGACCAAATTTCATGTCAATTTTCATCTCTCAAGCCTCTAGATCCAATGGCAAGGTCCTTTTTTCCAGTGAGGGTCATGTGCGAAACTTCCCATATAAAAACCTCATAATGAACACCAAAGAAAAACATTTTTTCAACTTATATTCATATTCCCATATCTACAAACTCAAAACCTCAAATTTGCAACAAAAAAAACTTACACAAAACCATGATACCTTTCCATGTCTTCATTCTTTCTTGTAAAACCCTAGATTTAACTATGCACCAGATCTACTCATATAAGGGTTATACCAACCAAAACCATGTCTCTAATACCAAATGAAAGGAAATTTGCAACCAACTATGACAATTTCAACACAAGACAAATAGAGAAATCATCGTAAACAAGTATTTAGAATCCATATGCAAAATAACAACCAACATATCATCAAAGGTGACATAAGATATACCCTAAAAAAGCCCTCAAGAGGAAAAATCCTAGCCTCAAAAAGCATCCATCATCCATGTATTATTTAACAATGAAACATTACAATACATCTCCAAAGTCTCCATGAACACTTTTAAAACATCAAGTTCTCGACATGCACTTCATGTGAATAAGAATGTAACTACACATCCCATGCCATGTTTCAAACCCACATATGTGTAATCAAGAGATGCTCTCACAAGCGAACCCCTTAGCCAAAATAGCCAAAATTAGATAACTACTCATGTTTACTTTATAAACATAAGCTTCCGCAAAACACCAAGTGGTATTACATAAACCATGTGACTAATACCATGGGATTACAAAATCATTTTCCCCCTCATTTACTTTTTCATACTAAGTTTTTCTAATATTAAATTTTTATCCCAATGTGCTAACCCACATTAATTATTTAACCTATTATTACATACAACAAACAAATTTGCCCCAAGAATGTTAACCCCATGTGATGCACACATCCTTAAATCCCCTAGGTGCACTACAAATAATAGTAAATTACATTATAACATTATGCAAGGTGTAGAACACCTTTTACTAATATGAATGTGCACCAAAATCTTACCCATTCTAAGGGTTTTGTTAAGGTTTATGTTGTTCATATTGCAAAGTCCTAGGAGGTACTAAATGTGTCCTCAAATGAGACTAAGACATCTAGACCCTAGATTACCACCTGACCACCATTGTTGGTAGCCAAATCCTCCTATATCATTTTGGCTTTCTCAATGAGAACCTCTAACTTTTTTAGTTCTAGCACTTGAACACCACTACTAAAACAAGATTTTAACCCTCTTCGAAATCTCTACACAAGCAAGTCCCCATTCTCCACTAAGATCACATACCACTTAAGTTCAAAAAAGTGATTTTCATCCTAGGCAACAATCAAGCCCAACCTTTAAGATCATTGATCTCATTTGCATGACACTTACTAAACCTCTCCAAGAATGTTTTCCATGGGAATGTAGTAATATTTGACACTCTTTTTCCTCCTTATACAACCAAGCAGAAGAATTTTTTTTTAAGTGCATGATGGTAGATCGAGCCTTGACATTGCTATCATACAAATGCATCACAAAACATCTATTAAGGGTGAAGAGACAATAATTAGCCTCATATCCTTTATTATAATCTTTGAAGGTCAATAGATATTATTGTAGAAGATCTCTTATACAAGCCACTAACACATTATCCTCATCCACAAAATGCATAGCCTCTTAATGAGGTGGTTGCTTCCCTATTTTATATAGCTCAATCATAATTGTTTGATGTAAAAAATTTACAATTTGAACATGACATACAAAAAAATACAAAATTTTATGACACATTATCTAATGATGTATAACTTGAAAATACCAAGAAAGATTTTCTTTCCGCAAATTAAACTATCAAACATGATTTTAAATTTTAAAAATTATTTTTGAAAAAAATTTAAACAATTATAAATCTATAATTAATAATTAATTAATTTAATATGAAACCTTAAATTCCTATCTTCCAAAATTTATAAAATTCCCACATTTTGAGAATACCCTTAGATGCCCAAAATTCCAATGCACAAAAGAATTTTGCGGAAAAAATACCATAACCTTCTCCTTTATTGACATTTTTTCAAATTAAATAATAAATATGAAAATGAAAATTCATTTAAAGCAATCTTATACGAAAGAGGTCACGTGTCTCTTCAATTTTGGATATGAAAAGTGAAAAAACTTTTCTTTAATACATAAAATTAGGAGATTTTTCCTTGAAGCATAAACCTTCAACAACTTTTATAAGACCAAATCTAAGCTTTCTAATTTTCTTAAATCATTCTTTCAAGGAAGGATAGTGTCTTTTTTCAAAACAAAAATCATGAGCAAATGATGATAATTTTCTAAATCCTTTTGCATTTTTCTCTTATTTACCACTTGAAGGATACAACCAATAATGCCCTTTTCAATAATAAATATTTTTCAACTTAAGGTACTTTCATTATTTCATTCTTTAAAAAAAAATTAATAAAATAAATATGATCATATAAATTAAAGTAGAAATGGTTAATTGAAATAGAGAGATTGATTGTTTTTTATTAAAAAAATAATGTTATCTAGGGAGTTGACCTTTCACGTAGCCAAAAGGTTATCAATTAGCATACAACAGCATATAGGCGGCAAAGAGAGACAAACTAAGAAGGGGTACTAACTCCAAACAAACAAGGTCAAACAGACCAAACAAACCTGTCAAACCTGAAACAACTCAAAGCCCAACTCAAGAGTAGGGAGAAACTCCCAAAACTTGAAAAGGAGGGGTTTGGAAAAGGGGGGCAAACTTCCCCTTCGACTACAACAAACAATCGTCCAGGCAACATTGTCATTAAGAACATTCAAAGAACAATCAGGTGGGGAGGGCCCCATAGAGTTATTGCCAGGCTACTGCATAAGATCAACAACGAGTCGTTGCTACAAAACAACAAGAGCAGAATCACCAAGAGTAGAGTATAGTAGAGTAGAGTTACGGGGCAGGAGCAACATAAGTAGGAGCCATGGGGGCAGAAGAGGCCACAACAACAGTAACAAGAGGGTTAGTGAAGACTTCGTCAGTAGTAAGGGGCACCTCATATCAGGAGGAGACATCATCGTCTAGAGAGGAGTCCGCAGAATCAATATTAACCGTCAAGTGATCTTTAGTAGCAGCACCTCTGCAGCGAGAGAGAGAACAATCAAAATCAAAATAGAGAGATTGTTCACTTCTAGATTTTGGGAATTTTGTTGAGTACTTAAATTGGATATAATCTTGAGGTTAGTTAATCATATCATCCAAAGACTACTAAGAAAAGATTGAGTCAATCAAGTAATAGAAGACATGCTTAGAATTATTGTATAGACCACTAGCAAAGTGGGAGTAACTCTTACCACTTAAAGAATTTTCTTATAATAACTCATTTCATGCATCTCTTAAATAGAAATCTTTGTATTGGAGGAAGCATAGAACAATAGTTGGTTGGAATCATCTAAATAAATGGGTTGTGATTGGACTAAATGTGTTTCAAGAGTATGATATATAGATTCAAATTAGCAAGGAGATGCTAAAGAAATCTGTAGATAGAAAAAGAGATGTGCAGATCAAAAGAGAAGTTTTAGACCATTTTAAAGTTAAAGAGTGATTTTGAGAGTTGGACCTTTAAATTTTTAAATTAAGTTAAAAAATACATTATTTGAATTGGCTTCACATTATGTAGGACCTTTTGAGATCTTAGAAAATATCAATTCCATGGCATATTATCTAGCACTTGCACCTTTACTTTCTAGGATTCATGATGTTTTTCATATATCATTACTTACGAAATGCTTATAATCTTTCTCATGTGATTGAGTGGTAGGTTATTTAGATAGATTCACAAGATAAATTATTTTTCAACTAATCAACATTTTGGAAAAAAAAAATCATGCTTAAAAATTAAATATTAAATAAATAAAAATTATATGTGTAGACACCTAAAATTGTCCAGTTTAATTATCTAAGCTTAATTCTTCTATTAATTAAATAAATCTTTATTTATTTAATTAATTCATTTATCCTCTTCTAGCCTTATTTCTCATTTAAATAAATACATTTATTTATTTAAATTATCCTTTTCCTAAATTAAATAAATATCTTATTTATTTAATTGATCCCACTTCTTCTATTAATTAAATAAATCTTTATTTATTTAATTAATTCATTAACCTTTTCTATTCATGACACATGTCATTCATCTCTTAATTCATACACTACCTGCCCCTTTCATTATTTTATTATTTCTTTTACCTACCCTCTAATCATAGCCGACCTCCTTTTACACCTCTCAATCTTATCCCTCCATTTCATATAGTGTCTTCTATATAAGGAGATACTTCCTTCATTATCAAACCCTAATCGTTCTATGCATTCTAATCATCTTTTATGCACTTGACTACACTATGATCTTACTAGCAACCACATTCCATTCTTTGTTGAGCTCTTGTGCATATAAAATCTGAGAGCAAATATATCAAGCAAGATCAATGGAGATAGGGAGAATGGAGATCCAAACCCTATTGGACATGTGATGGTATAATCTTTGTGATTTCATTTGATTTGCATTGTCTTAGGTAATCTTCATATGTTATGGTGGATCTTTGTTGTTGTTAGGCTACGGTTTTGTGGTTGAATTCATTCAGCCTTTCAATATCGTTATTGTTGTTATCCATTTTCACCATATACATTTTGGCACACCCCGTGGGACATGGATTTTTCTTAGATCTATGTTTTTTGCAGATTTTTCTAACCCTATATTGTTGTTTTGTAAAACAATTTGGAGAATAACCTTGTGCAGCTAGGGTTTTGGACACAAAATCAAGATCTTGGAGAGATTCGATCATATCTCACAAACGGCTTGGAAATTTTGCACCAAATGTTTTTTGCAGGTTGAAAAAAGTATCAGGAGCTCTCAATCCAAAATTCAGAATTTTTGAAGTACATTTTCATTTTCTATGAATTTTTTTATGATTTTTCATAAAAAATTAATTTTGAGAGCAAATGAGAGAATTTTTTGGATTTTCTTACATTTTTGGAAATCTCTCATAATTATACATAGGATCTGTTCTTTGTGATTTTAATTTTGATGCAAAATATTTCCCTAAAAATTGGATCTTTAAAAATTAGGGGTTTTCCTTATTTTGATCATATCTCACAAACGGCTTTGAATTTTGGCATCAAATTTTTTGTGCAGGTCAGGAAAAGTATCAGAAGGATCCAGTAAAAATTTCATATTTTTTGGATCATTTTGTCAATTTATATGAATTTTTTATGATTTTTCATAAAAAATTAATTTTGAGAGCAAATTAGCGAATTTTTTCGGATTTTCTTACATTTTTGGAAATCTCTCAGAATTATAAACAGGATCTGTTATTTGTGATTTTAAATTTGATGCAAAATTATTCTTCAAAAATCAGATCTTTGAAAATTAGGGTTTTGCATTATTTTACTCATATCTCACAAACTGCTTGGATTTGTTGCAAAAAATTTTTTACACAGATTTGGAAGACCATCAGGACTCTCCAATAAAAATTTCAGATTTTTTGGATCGATTTTGCATTTTATATGATTTTTTTATGATTTTTCATAAAAAAATTAATTTTTGGAGAAAATTAGCAAATTTTTTGGATTTTCTTACATTTCTGGAAATCTATTGAAATTTTACAGGTGGTTTTCTTTTATGATGAATCAGATCTTTGAATTGGTCAACAAAACGCATTGTTGAAGGCCCCTATTTCACAAAGTTTTTTGGATCTAAAATTTACCTAACTTGTGTGCTTGCAGGAAGGGGTGATCATTTGAAACAATCCAAACTACTAATAAATATTTGTTGCAGGTCCTTGGCAAGGGTTTTTGGATTTTTTTTGTGTGCCTTGTTTTCATAGACTAACAAACACTTCAATTGGTGCACTAAAATTGAATCATTGTCTTTTGTGTCTTGAGCAATAGGCTCTTTTTGTTTAATCTTTAGAGGGCCTGTCTTCCCGTGTGGTCATTAGGACTACTAGTGAGAAGAGAACGACCCAAGTGGTAGCAAAAGAAAAGCCATCTTCTTCCAAACCACTATAAATAACTGTATTCATGGTGAAAACTATGAATAACGTGTGCTGATTAGTTCATACCGACACTATGTCTCCCCATAAACCCGTTTGATCAAATTTATTTGATCAGTTGTAGGGCGTAACCCCTACTGGCTGGGAGCCTTCTGTATTTACAGAGCTGAAAGTGCCGCATGTATGGCCACACGAGCGGATGCCCTTACTAGCACCTTTTTGTTTTAGAAGCCCAAATCCTTCTAGTTGTTGAGGCAGGAGGTCGGACCTTTGGTAGCGGCCCACACACATATGGTTCTTAGTAGAGATACAAAGTTCGCCACAGGGAGTTTTCGTGGGGACTAATGCTTGGCTGACCTGAGAAGTGAGTGCCGAGGGTGGAGCTAGTGAGGTCAAGCATCTAAGTATCTGCTCTGAATAGCGTAGCCTCAAGGGTAAAACCTCATGTGGGATCAACAACTATTGTCTTGGCCAGCCATAAGAATTGTGCTTGACTTATTTTAAACATTCAAACATTCAAGACCAAACAGCAAAACATTGTGTCTTTTGTGTCTTCAAGTGTATGCAAAACATTTTTACATCAAACAACACACTTTTCTTGGAGTCATTTTGAGTCTAAACACTTGCAAACATTGAGTCCTCATCAACATTGTGTCCTCTTGTCATGAAAAATAGTCAAACATTCAGATTTGGTCACAACTTCACAAATTGGAAAATTTTTATAGTCCAGCAAACAAGAGCAATCGGTTTCGGAATTTTTGAGCTTCCTAAGTTGTTTCTCCAGGTTTTCATCTAGCATTCAACTTGTCTTTGGGTCTCACAAAATCCATCATTGCTTTACACCTTACATTACATTCACATTTGTCTAAACTTGAGTCAAAAGGTCACTTGCTTGTCCTCATCATACTTTGTCAACACACTACATACAACAACATTTTGCTAAGTGGTCCCTCATCAAGGTCTATCACCTTTGAGTCTCATTTGGTCTTACTTAGAGTCAAGGTCAACTTACCTCATCAAGAGAAACTATCCTCTCTTTGGAAGCCACACCTACTCTACTACATACATACTTGGTCTTACACTTTGGACATTGCAAGTACACTTTAGATTCATTTACATTCCATCCAACTCTTAGTCTTCCATACTCTTTCCATTTTCATCTAGTCTCACACATCTCGGTCAATACCTAGTTCATGGTTGAAACCTGCCTTCAAAAATCTAGGAGAGAAACTAAAGAGGCTCAGGAGTCCGCAAACATGAGTTCTTATGAGTATGACAATGATATCTTTTTCAATTCTGATCATACTATATTACCTGACATGGATGCCTATAGAAACATTCCAAATGTTGAGAACATGGACACTACAAACAACAATGATACACACAATGATGATATGGACAACTTTTCAGTACATTCAGCAGATGTGGAAGAATCCATAATGGATCCCCTCTTCAATCGATTGATTGAGGAAATAATGAGGAGGGATAGACAATACTTCTTACAAATGATGGCACAAAGTGGAGCCAAGATACCTCATGATTTTGACATGTCTCAAATAATGGAAAATCGACCTTTGCAACAAACTCACTCCAACATGGATCAAAGGAGACCTAATAGTGGAGGCAATAGAAGACCACATGTTGTGCCTGAATCACCATCATCTTTGTTTCAAAAACCAGAGGTCCCACATACACATGGTCAAGCATATGATACTCACCTTCACAGACCATTATGGAAGTCTTATGCAGAAAGATATGCTCAATCACATACCAATGCTAAGGATCAACCACCAAAGCAATTGGATATTCAAAGGCATGCTCAAAATTTGGACACAAGGAAACCCCGTGTCAAATTTGGGGGTAACACATTAGAACACGACATGCCTGTGGAGTATGGTATACATGGACAAAATAGATATGGCGTTTCTCAACATGAATCTATACCAAGTGGTCCATATATGCAGCATCACTATAGACCTCCTCCATATGAACATGTGTATGATCAATATCATCCATATATGCAACATGCTCCTCCTCCAATTGGTGCCTCAAGCATGGGGTATGGTCCAAGAAGTCGATCTCCACCTAAGAGCAATTTGGAGCAACAAATCAAGGACTTACAAAAGAAAATGGAGGACATAAATACACCAAAGCTAACATACACAATGAGAGACATATGGCCTTATCCATTTGACAAGAGTATTCCAATGCCTCCATTTCCTACACACTTTGTGACGCCTAAGTTTGATAGGTACAGAGGAAAAGGGGATCCTAAGGCACACATAAGATAGTTTTTCACAGCTTGCATTGAGGTAGGAGCAGAAGAGACATATTTGATGAGATTATTCCCACAAAGCATAGGTGATCAAGCTATGGAATGGTTCTCCCAACTTCCACTTGGTATTAAGTCACGGGGTGACTTAGTAGAGGCATTTATCCAACATTTCTCCTACAACATAGAGACAGACATATCAGTCACTACTTTGTGCAACACCAAGCAAAAAGAGGGAGAATCTTTTGCATCATTCTTACAAAGATGGAGAAATCTAGCAAGTAGATGCTCTTGTGAAATTCCACAAAAACAAATGGTAGAAATGTTCACCCAGAATGTTAACAAAGACATTGGCTATGATCTAAGAAAAGCTTGTTTGTCCACCTTCAAGGACGTTATTGAAAAAGGCTTAGCAACAGAGAAGGTCCTAATTGAACAAGGAGTCATTAAGATATTCAAGGAAAACAAAGATGACTTTAAAGGAAAAGACAAGCCAAGATTTTGGAATAAAAACAAGAACACAGTCAATGATGGTGTTGTTGATGCCAATACAGTGCGACCCAAATTCATTTTTTCTGGATCAAGTTCTACAAACAATCAAATGAATACTCAAACAATTTCCAGATCATGAAGGAAGTACACCCCATTGGGAGAACCACTTGAGTTAGTCTTCAAGAAGCTAGTGGCAAACAAGGTAATCACAGTTCCAGATTTTCCTCCATTTGAACCAAAGGTTAAACCAAATTGGTGGAACGATGATGAGTATTGTGAATTTCATAAGAGCAAGGGTCATAAGACAGGAAATTGTCATCGACTGAAGAACATCATACAAGATCTCATTGATAGAGGTGACATTGAGATTGAGGGACATTCCTCCAATCAAGAACATGAGATGTTTAAGGAACCATTCCCAAAACATGACAAGGGAAAAGCTAAAGCCACAAAGGATCAAACCAACTATACCAGAGCATCCTACAACTATGATTCAACTATCAATCACATCTCGATGGACAATTATGTCTCTACCATTATCATCAAGGACAAAACGTCTGAGAATTCTACCTGGAGACCCTGGATTGTCCTAAAAGGTGTTGGATCTTCTTCCGAACCTACCTCTGAATGTCATGTCACAACCCATCGAGGTAAAATCACTTTGCAAGGTGCTCCAGCCAAGAACACCACTTCCTCATCAACCAAACCTGAGTATGACCTTGTAGAACAATTAGGGAAGACACCTGCGCTCATCTCCATCCTTGAGCTCTTACGCATATCCCCCACACATAAATCCATTCTTGACAAAATCTTGAGAGAAATTGTTGTTCCTACTGATCTAAACGTGGACCAGTTTCAAGCCATGGTGGGATACCTTTCCATTCCACACTCCCTTACATTCATAGAAGTCGATAACGCCTCCGTAAGTCAGCCACATAATGCACCATTACACATTGAAGCCTTCATACACAAACATAGAATCAAACGAGTCATGATAGATGGAGGAGCAGGTCTAAACATTTGTACATTGAGCACTATTAAACAATTGGGATATTCTGATAAAGCTGTGAATTCTACAAACAAAATCACCATCAAGGCATATGATGATGAAGAGCGTTCATCCAAAGGCACAGTCACCTTGCCTCTCAGAGTTGGGCCAGTTACGAAAGATGTGGTTCAGTTACGAAAGATGTGGTTTGTCAAGTCCTAGACCTGGATCTCACATACAATATACTCTTGGGACGCCCATGGATTGATGAGATAAACACACTCCCATCTACATATCATCAATGTATCAAGTTTCCTCACAATGGAGTTGAAGTGACTGTCAAAGCTGATCCAAATCCATTCATATATTGCAACAATCTGCAACCTCGATCAGAAATAACAATCCCAGTCAATCGAGAAGCTATTCCTTCATCAGCATATGTTGATCCAGAATCGTTGAAAGCTTCTACATCAAAACAATCAGAGCTAAAAGAAAAGTTCAAGATTAAAGACCTAGGATGTGGTGAGTATATCTTTCATGTTGATCAACTCCCACTATCTCCTAACACATTTTGTCAACAAGAACAATCTACAAACAATTTGCAATACCAAGGAATTGGGTATGAACCACCTAGTGTTGTGGCTACTAAGTCTGAATGCAAATCTCCTTTAGTGGTGCAAACATCTCTTGATATCAATAGTCCTAAGAGTGGTTCCTGTAAAGAATCTATTGAGTCTATCGCCAACCCTCTTGATAACTCACATAGCCTTACCATTTCATCCACTCATTCCATTTCCACTCCGCTCCCAGACTTGGATCAACAAGAATTACAAAAGCCCTTACTCATTGGAGATCAAAAATCAAGCTATGAACAAAAAAATTTAAAAGTCAAAAATAAAGAAAAGTCCTTTAGTCCAGATCAAAATCAAAAGCTACTGGACTCTGCAAAAATCAAAGTCAAGGATAAAACTCCTATGAAGCAAAAAGAGCAAGAGTTGATCTCCCCTAATATCAAAATAACTGGGGGCAAAAGTTCTAAAATTTTTAATCAAAAAGCATACTTGTTGATCCTAAGTCTCCATCATGCTATCCTACTTTCACTTCTTTTCACAATCATAAGCCTTCATAACTCATCCACTTGTTCCACACATCCATCCTCTTTTAGTGATACATCATAGACCTTTAATGGAGCTTCCTTGAAGGACTTTGTTATCAGGGATGCCCAAACTTCTTTAGGTGACACGCATATGGGCCTATGTAGTCCACACACTAGTAATTCTATCTCAGTTCCTTTATCAAGGAAGATAGTCACTCAAGCTACACATCATTTTGTCAAGGAATAATGCAGCTACAATCATAAAGTCAAGCCTCGCACATTTGAGGTAGGTGATTTGGGTCTCAGAGAAAACCCCAAATATCAGCAAGACAGAGAGAAGAAGGGCAAGTTCGAACCAAACTGGCTTGGTCCTTACATCATCACAACAGCATATGGATCTGGGGCATATCAGCTCCAAACTACAAAAGGTGAACCTTTGAAGGATCCTATCAACAACATGCACCTTCGCAGGTTCTACACAGAGTTCTTTGGAATATCCTAATTCAAAAATACAAAAAAATTCAAAAATTTCAAAAATACAAAAAAAATTCAAAAATTTCAAAAATACAAAAAAAATCATAAAAATAAAAAATCGTTACTTGGTGAAAACCTGGCAAACAGGCGCCTTGTGACACAAAAAACATTGAAAAATAAAAAAAGTAAAGAAAAAACATTTCGTCCAACAGTGAAAACCACTTCGGTGGCGCCCTGGGCAAGTACCATGGTGAAAACTGGGTCACCAGCGCCATGCGTAAAGACATTGCTCCTCCCTCCTTCAGGATTCTCTTTCATCACTTCACTTTGCACACACTCACGACCAATTCATCCATAATAAACTTACCCATTCCCATCATGGTTTGCTATTGATCTCCCTAAGATTGGTTAGCCATTCATAATAAACCTCCCTTTTCACCTCCCTTTCCATCCATAATAAACCAGATCCTATCTGTGGCTAAGGAAAATCCTACGTCTAGTAATGGGTGTGGAACTAAGAACATCACATGTTTCGAGGAGTATAGTTTCTTCCAACTTCCTTCAGTCTATCTGCGCACAATCCACAATAAAGCAGCATTTGCATCGCCAATCCGCAATAAAGTTTCATCTTCTCCGCAATAAAGTATCGGTTTCATGGATTCAGACAGTTTCAGATGAGACATAGCAACAACAATGGGCTTCAACAAATCAAATCTTTCAACAGACTCAGACAATATATGGTTTAGTGCTATCTATCCTCTTTGTGAAAGTAAACATTGTGACCACAATCAAATAAGACTTATACAAGTGACAAGAGACACTAAACTTGAGGACTATAGTGGATGTTGGTGTCAAGTCTTAGTTTTCTTTTGATTTTATTTTTTGGTGACATGTCTTTTGGCTTTTCCGGGATGTCTCTGACTAGAGATTCTATCTCCAGGATGTCTTTGACTAGAAAGGCGAGGATGGAGTATCATCACCTATTTGTATTTTCTATCTGTGGATTGTTTCTTAGTAATGCTTTGACTTGTCCAAGGATATGAGGACACTGTGAGTCTAGTGTGAACTGGGGCATTCCTTGTTTGTGACTGTCTTATCTCCATGCAAACGGGTACAATGACTTTCTGGGTTGAACATATGCCTCGATTGTCATAACCTACTTGCCATAATAAAGCTCAATGATGATAACGCACAAGAAGCTCTTTCACTTTCATATCTTCTGTCTTCCATCCCCCTTTCTTGATTGACTTTCATCATCCTTCTCGAGTCCGTGTAGCCTGCTATCACATGACTAAGTATAATGACACACCAAAAACATTTGCATTTCATGTAGTTGCACCTGCATTACCACATATAAGCATTTCATACATACATATAGATATCACAACTGCATCACATCCTACACACAACACCTGTTAGCACAATTTACATTTGCATTGTCATATTCATCCACATTTCATACATTCACATTTGCATCATGCATACACATATAAAACATAAAAGAACAAAAAAAAATATATTGCATTGCATCATATACATATTTGCATCCATATCATAAGCATCACATAAGAACATCTCATCACATAGGTACACATGCATATAGCTGCCGCAAAGATGAATCATCTCATATATATATCATAAGTGTCAAAATACAATGATGTCAAAACAATCATATGGCTACAAAGCACCCGTAGGTGTCTACATCATCATACAAAAATGGTACAATACTGATACATAGGGAGCCCTCTATGGCTATGATGAACTCCCTCCCTCGGAGCTGCCTGGCCTCGATGGAATCTGAGCCCCTGAAGGACCCGCCCCACGATCATCCTGCCTGTCCCCTCTATCTGGTGGTGGTGGAGGACCCATAACCCCACCACTCAATGCTTGTCTCCTCCGACTCCCTCTCGTAGCTGTCGCTATACGCGACGGTCTATGGAAGCTCCTCGTCCGCTGATCTGTTGGCACTGCACCATAATAGAGATCCCGCCAGTACGCAATCTCCTCCCCTGCTCATAAGACATAAGCATATCCTGCCCCTGTGTCCTCCGTTACCTGTCTCCCCGCCCTCAATGCTGTCTCAGCCTCTGTATAACGATGAATAGCCTGATCCCGCTCCCGCTCAGTATCTCTGAGCCTCCTCCTGAGCCGATCCCTCTCCCTCTCCAACTCCTGGATCTCATCTGCCTGTCCCTGGCAGATCTCCCTCAGCTCTATGAGCTCATCCTCCTCTGCGTCAGCCCCCTCCGCCTCTACCTGTGGCACCCCCTGTACGGGTGCCTGCCCCTGTGCCTGTACCTATACTGGTACCTGTCCCTGTATCTGTCCCTATCCCTGTACCTGTACCTATCTGAGACCCTGTGCTACTGGCACCTGTAGCGGCAAACCATCGCGACCCCTCACCACCCGAGCCTGTCTCTCATCTCCACCCTCCCTCTATGGTGCAACCCTCCTCTCTCCAACTACTCCCCTCCTCCTCCGTCGACCTCTGCCCCCATCACCTCCACCATCATCATCATCATCCCCACCACCATCCCCATCTAATGGCTCCCGGATCCGTCAGGCATGGGAATGGATGCTCTGCCCAGTATGCTGTGTACTCAGCATCCATGTCGGCATCCTCAATCTCTGGCCACATGTCCCAGGGTAGGGGCATCATCTCTACCAGCTGCGTAACTGCCTGATCATATGACAAAAGGGGCCCAAACTGTGCCTGATCTCTGACAGTCCGTGCATACATGCCTAAGCCCCAGGGCATCCTCTGGATTCTGCCAAACTATCGGCCAACTCTGTCCACTAGCTGCCTCTCCAGCACATAGGGCATCCGCCCAATCAAGTACCTACTTCGAAAAGTGTAGGGAAGCTCAACTGCATCATCCTCCCACTACTCGCATCCCAGGTATGGTCTCCATATGACCATGTCAATGTCATCTATCACTCGCCGCCAGTGCTCCAACCTGCCAATCCGTGGCTGCGACGTGATCATATCATACAAATGAACAAAACTACGTCCATGACCCCTGCCTCTGAAGTGTATCAGCCTCGTCACTGGCAGATGCTCATAAGCCCACACCTGCAGCAATGTCACCCCGTAGCCCAATCCCACTGATCCGTGGTATACAAACTGATGCAGCTCACAGTAGAGGTGTGCCAGCACACACGGTCCCCAAGCATATCTAGTGTGTTGTGTCACCAGTGTCTCCAGTGCTCCTCCCCAACCCATAGCCAACCCCCGTGTCGCCCTATTCGGACACAGGAACCCATTGATCGCTCCTCCTACCACTGCTGGTAGCGCTAGCCCTGTGGCTGTCATAGTGTCCCACACCACATGTCCTGCCCTCATCTCCAGTCCTGGGTCCTGGAATACTCGTCTCAGGGCCTCCCTATCTCCATCTCGATCGTATGGGATCAACTCCCCATCGATCGGTATCCGCAGAATCTTGTATACATCCTCAAGGGTGACTGTCATCTCACCCATCGGCAAAAGAAATGTACATGTCTCGGAGTGCCATCTCTCCGCCAGCGCAGTCAACAGTCCCATGTTCGCCCGAAACTCAGGCACATATAGAACATGTCTCAATCCCATCTCCTCAATAGCCGCTCGGTCCTCGAAGGTCAGATTAGGTCACAACCTCTGAGTCGACGGGAATCTCTCCCGTGACTCCAGCATCGACAAATACTCCTGCAATCAAGCAAATCAATTATCTCAGTCCTAGTGACACTCACTGTTCATCACAAAGTGTTGCTTCTATCCTAGTGGTACTCCCTGTTCATCACAAAGTACTACATGTTTGGCACTCCCTGTTCATCACAAAGTGCTGCTCACATTTGCACTCACTGTTCATCACAAAGTGCTGCTCATATTTTAGTACTCCATGTTCATCAAAAAGTACTATGTCTTGGTACTCACTGTTCATCACAAAGTGCCTTGATCTATCCTATCGTAGGGCCTCTTCTTGAGTGAATCCTCTTGAGAAGTTTCCTAATTGGCAACATATGTTCTATCACAGAATTGTCAATCCTAGCCCTATTTGCTATCCTAGTCTTCCCTAAAGGACCTGCTTGAGTGTATCCTCTCAGCGGCTTATCCAATTGATAGCGTATGTTCATCACAGAACTGTCGATTTGACCTAGAAGACACAAATTCATATTTTTGGACACAAACGCGTTTTCCTGACATAAACATGCATTTATTACATTACCTAGCATGCATTAATGACAACAATAAATGCATCAAAGGACGAGGAGGTTTTGTGGTACTCACTGACTCTCCTGCCTCTGCTGGCCTCTGGAATCGGCGAACGCGGTTGAATCTGTGAACAAAAGCCATCGCTGCTGACTGCTGCTCTTTTCTCTCTCTGCACTCTAATCTCGTGGATGTGTAGATGACAATGAGGATGTATTTCCCCCCGTGGTCTATCTTATAGACTACCCTAGCCCTAGCCCTCGCCTCCCGAGTCAGTCTTCATTATCCCATGACTCTGTCACTTTATCCGGTTAGTCCATTCTATCCCGTCTTTCTTATCGAGAGATTGTCTGCAATTTTTTCAAACATTTTCATCCAATCTCTCAAGGGGGCATATCATTCCCATCTTGGGGCAAATTTGTATCAGTTCATCTTATCTTCTTTGAAACAATGTGACAAGCCGCATTGTCTCAAAGAGGGGCAAAATGTAGACACCTAAAATTGTCCAGTCTAATTAAATAAATATTTATTTATTTAATTATCTAAGCTTAATTCTTCTATTAATTAAATAAATCTTTATTTATTTAATTAATTCATTTATCCTCTTCTAGCCTTATTTCTCATTTAAATAAATACATTTATTTATTTAAATTATCCTTTTCCTAAATTAAATAAATATCTTATTTATTTAATTGATCCCACTTCTTCTATTAATTAAATAAATCTTTATTTATTTAATTAATTCATTAACCTTTTCTACCCATGACACATGTCATTCATCTCTTAATTCATACACTACCTACCCCTTTCATTATTTTATTATTTCTTTTACCTACCCTCTAATCATAGCCGACCTCCTTTTACACCTCTCAATCTTATTCCTCCATTTCATATAGTGTCTTCTATATAAGGAGATATTTCCTTCACTATCAAACCCTAATCGTTCTATGCATTTTAATCATCTTTTATGCACTTGACTACATTACGATCCTACTAGCAACCACATTCCATTCTTTGTTGAGCTCTTGTGCACATAAAATCTGAGAGCAAATATATCAAGCAAGATCAATGGAGATAGGAAGAATGGAGATCCAAACCCTATTGGACATGTGATGGTATAATCTTTGTGATTTCATTTGATTTGCATTGTCTTAGGTAATCTTCATATGTTATGGTGGATCTTTGTTGTTGTTAGGCTAGGGTTTTGTGGTTGAAATCATTTAGCCTTTCAATATCGTTATTATTGATATCCATTTTCACCATATACAATATGAAAATAATTTGATAAAAATAGGTGCTACTTGAAAAAATGAAGCCCTTATCTTTCACAAGGACTATCTTTATTTATTTGATGTTTGGGTCTACCTTTTTTAAGAGAAGATTATGCAATATCCCAAAGTGTTGACCTCTTTGAGTTATTATTCTTTGGTTCATTTGATTATCATTTAGACATAGATCCTTATTATGTTATGCATGGATATTGTGTGGATTTATTGTTTATTTATATGATTGTATTTTATTGATCATGTATTTTAGTGTATTAATTAAATTATTTATTACTTGATGAATAGAAGTCTACTAATGATAGATTTGAGTGTGTGATATTTCAAACATAAATAATGTTGAGGTTGGTTGGAATTAAATTTCATTATAGGTGACAAACATTTGATCCTGGTTCAAGAAATAATATTTCAAAAACTTATAATTTAATATAATTTAAATAATAAAATTTATACATGATAATTTTAAATAAAATAAATATAATATAATATAATATTTGACATAGCTAAATTAAGTAATTAATTAAAGAGAAGTAAAGAGATAAATGCATTTCTATTTATCGAGAATTGCAAGAATATTAATTAAATATGTAAATGAGCATCTATATAAAAGAAATAAGAAAATATTGGGATGATTGCAAATATATTTTTTAGAAAATTGGAAATTATTAAACTATTAATAATTGAATATAAATGTTATATCTTTAGTTAGAAATTTTTGGAATGGACAATTTTTTTTATATATTAGATATCAAGAACTAAAGAGATCAAAGAGTAGATACAATATAAGGTGCCTACACTTAGCCATTATCCAAAATCAGTCCAGGAAGACTTATACTATCTACATAAATATCAAGTTATAGCCCAAAAGCTACTCAAAACACATAAAGCTAATAGTTAATCATACTTAGTTACAAAAAAGACAACAAATAATATCTAGCATTTAACTCCTAGCAACATTTCTAGTTGCTATTATTTTCATAGTAGTCCATTTCATAAAACAAGATTAACTTTCTCATATTTATTCAAAGTCTTTGACAATTTATTCATACATAATTGGTTTCTTGAACAATCTACTAAAATCCAACGAAAACTTTAGTGGCGAATATTTTGTATCGACCATTTCAAAATTGGTGAATAAGTTGGACCAAAAGGGGTGGTTAGATCGCCCTGACTTTATCGATTTTCAGTCAAATACATTTCAATTCGCCTTCATTTTTATTAATTATTTGTCATATTATGTCCTAATAGGTCTTATTATGTCATAAGACCCCTTAAGAAGACCTATTATGTCACACGACCCCTTAAGAGGACCTATTATGACATTATACCCCTTAGTAGAACCTGTTAAGGGGCATTATCTCATAACAGGACCTACTATGAGATAATAGGACCAATTATCACATAATAGGACCTATTATGACATGATAGGTCCTCTTAAGGGGTATTATGTCATAATAGGTCCCATTATGTCATAAGACCCCTTAAGAGGACCTATCATGTCATAATAGGTCCTATTATGTCAAAAGACCCCTTAAGAGGGCCTATTATGACATTATACCCCTTAGTAGGACCTGTTAAGGGGTATTATGTCATAATAGGACCTATGATGACATAATAGGACTTATTATGACATAATAAACCTATTATGTCATATTAGGACCTATTATGTCCTATTATGTCATCATAGGTCCTATTATGTCATAAGACCCCTTAAGAAGACCTATTATGACATTATACCCCTTAGTAGGACCTATTAAGGGGTATTATGCCATAAGACCCCCTTAAGAGGACCTATTATGACATAAGACCCCTTAGTAGGACCTATTATGACATATGTAGAGAAAGATAAGTTGGTAGGGAGAGAGAGAAGGTACATTTAGAGACATATAGAGAGGTCTATATAGAGAAATATAGGTAGGGAGGGAGGGAGTGAGGGGAGATGTGTAGAGAGAGAGGAGATAAAGAGTAGAGAGTTAAGGATGTGAGAGAGAGGTAAAGATATAGTTCTACATTTTGGGAGAGAGGGGACAAAGTGAGATAGAGGTAGAGAGGGGATAGAAAGGAAATAAAAATAGAGAGGGAATGAGGGAGGGGTGGAGACAAAGAGATGTTGGTAGGGAGGGAGAGAAAGGTATGTAGAGAGAGATAGGTAGGTATATGTAGAGAAATAAAGGTAGGTAGGCAATGAGGGGATGTGTAGAGAGATGAGATAGAGATTAGAAAGTTAAGGATGAGAGAGAGAGGTAGAGATAGGTCTAGATTTTAGGAGAGCAAGGAGAGATTGAGAGAGAGAGAGAGAGAGAGAGAGAGAGAGAGAGAGAGAGAGAGAGAGAGAGGCTGGTAGGGAGGGTGAGAAAGATACATAAAGAGAGAGGTATATATGTATAAAAATAGAGGTAGGTAAGGAGTGAGGAGAGGTGTGTAAAGAGAGGAGACAAAGAGTAGAGAGTTAGGGATGTGTGTGTGTGTGTGTGTGTGTGTGTGTGTGTGTGTGAGAGAGAGAGAGAGAGAGAGAGAGAGAGAGAGAGAGAGAGAGAGAGAGAGAACATAGTGAGATATAGAGGTAGAGAGGGGATAGAGGAAGAGTGCTATGTAGAGAGATGAAGAGCTCAAGGAAGATAAAGAGATCTAGAAAATGTTGATAGGAGCCTACCGATTACTGAAAATTGATTGTCTGAAAATTTATAAGATCTTCTAAAGTCTAGAATTTGCATTATAACTCCTAGAGATTTGAAACCACTTTCAAACATCTTATGAATATAGATATGGAGAGAGATGAGTCTAGAGCTCAAGGAAGATAAAGAGATTGACATGAAGAGGGCTAGAAAATGTTGAACTGTTGATTATTGAAATTTGACTAAGTCTGAAAATTTATAAGATCTAAAATCTAGAATTTGTATTATAACTCCTAGAGATCTGAAACCACTCTCAAACATCCTACCAATATATACATGAATTTTCCTTTGTCCTTTTACTTTCTCATACTTAAATGCTATATTTCATGTATATGAATGTTATTTTTAATAAAAAAAAGAAACGCAATCCTATTTAGTTTTCGAAACGGGACCCCGTTTTGTTTTCGAAATGAGATCTCATTTCCTAGATATAGGCTCAAGATCTCTACAAGAAGCTAGACTATGTTTCAAATTTTGGCTCAGGACCCTGAACCATAACAAGATCTCATTTTGTTTCTCATCTGCTTCGCGCAATTTGCCATTTTTTCTAAGTGTAAAATTTCCACACTAAGTGGACTCAACTTCTTGCACTTACCCTCTTGTTCAAAGAAGATAATTTCTTTAAGAGGAAATTAAAGGAGGCCATTGAAATCACCAACCACCCCTCTAACCTTAATCCTGATGAGGGGTGGAGTTTACGCATGTCTTGACAACCATTTCTTTCTAGCATCAGAAAGCTTCGTCATCTCCATCCTTGACCTTCTCCCTAGTTGGCTTTCATGTATCTCTTTCCTCCCCCTCTCCTCTCTCTCCCTTGTGTTTCCTTATCTCTAGGTTACCTTGCCCCTTAGGTTCCTGACTTCCCCTCCCCCCTTGGTTGTCAATATCTCCTAGCATTCAAGTTGGTATCCTCGACCTGCCCTTGCTCTTCGTTCTTGCTTTCTTTTTTGTGCTCTTGTTCTTATTATCCTATGGAGTCCCCCTCTACATTTGTTCCTTTCTCTTACCTTTTCTTTTTGCTTCGTGGTCGTTCTCCTTCCCCAGTTTCTTGGTTTCTCCTTTATTTTTTTCCTTTTTTTCTTTTCCTCTCAAATTTTCCCCTTCCCTTGTTGCTTTTGCTTCTCACTTTGTTATTGTTTTTCTTCATCTCATTCCTTATATTTTTTGTCACTGTGTGTGTGTGTGTACATACATATACATATACATATAATTTTCTTTTATTTTTAGTATTGTTGGCTCTTTTTAGCCTCTTCTTTTATTTCTTTGTGTGTTTCGATTTTTGACCTTTTTTATTCCTTTGTTCCTTTTTATTGGGTTTTGCTTGAGTGTGATTTTATTTTTTTGTTTTGAGTTATTTTTATTCTCTTGTTTATATGTATGTATGTATGTATACACACACACCCTTTCTTTAGTTTTACTGGTTTGATTTTTGTTTTTGTTTGTATATATGTTTGTGTGTGTGTCTGTTTATGTACATATATGTACACACACACACCCTTTCTTTAGTTTTGCTGATTTGATTTTTCCTTTTGTTCACACACACACACACACACACACACACACACACACACACACACGGATACATGGATACACATATATATACACATCCATGCATGCATACATACATACATACATACATACATACATACATACATATGTATCTTTAGTTTTTATATTCTTTTTCATCGTAGTCTTACTTTTAGCTTTTGAATTATTCATTAGTTTTGTGTTTTTCTCTTTACTTTCCTTGTTCATTTAGTTTATTTTCTTGCCTTAATTTTTAATTTAATTTAAATTATTTTTATTTTTATTTATTTATTTAATTTATTTTTATTTTTTCTATTATTTTTGGGCTTCTTGTCTTTTCTCTTTGTATTTTCTTCATTTCCTCTTTTTGGTGATCTATTTAATTTGATTCTCTTTCTTTTGTTGTTTTCTTTTTTTGATCCTTGTTGTCTCTTATTATTTTTATTGTATTATTTATTGATGTGATCTTTTTTATTTTTAACTTGTTTTTTGTTTTCATTGTCTTATTTTATTCATTTACTTGAATCCCCCTATCCTAAGTTGCCACTTGGCCTATCCTGATACCCTCACTCTCTCTCTCCAACTCTCTCACTCTTTTTAATGTGTCCAGGTCTGCAACATTATCTATATTCTTCTCCTTGTGGTCTCTACTATCATCCCGATTGTGGATCACAGAGTGTGATCCAAAACGTTGATGCAAAAAAACTCACACAATCAAATCCAAAAGCATTACAAACAGTAAAATACTAGTGAGCTAATTTTATAAATGAGCAAATAAATTAGGTTTTGGGTTTCATTAATAAATAAAGAAATAATTTCTACAATTGAACTTAAAATATCAAACTTAGAAGTAAATCTTGTATTGGAGAAATTTACTAAGAAAAAGGCATAAACTCTTGTTGGGAGATTAAAGATTCAAAATGATTGAAAACTAAAATAAAATTGGATTGTTGGATTTACAATTGGTCATCTTATATATGTTATATACATTATTTAATGCATGTTGGGTTAGTCAATTTTGGTCTTGTGACTTAAAATTGATTAATCTTTCGTTGTACTTGATTTTCTCACTTCATCATGATGTATATAAATTGGAATAACTAAAACCCTATCATTTTTATGGAATATTTGTGCCTGGTTAACATTATACTTTGTTCCCTGGAATTTATGATTGTCGCTTTTATAATTTTTTTTTCTTACTCCTATTATTTTTTAGGTCAAATTAAAATTATGGTATAAAGCCTAGTGAAAAGCCTAATGAATATATTGGGTAGAAATTTTCTAAATTTTTTTATTTCAAGACACTATCAAACTACACCGATCAACAATGAAATGATTGAGTTGCAACCAAAAACACTTAAGAATGATCAAAAGCTATCAAAATGACATGTCTCTTAATGAGTAATGCTATCACATTATATATGTCATCTATGATATTGGAATATTTTTGAATTGTATGATTTGAAGTCATTAGTGATTGTCTTTTCATTTGTAATGTTACCTCTGTTGGTGTAAATAATTATTCATCATGGATATTATTACACTTTACTTAAGTTTACTTAGGATAATGCATTTCATAGTGGTTTGGGTATGAGACACTTGGGTGTTTGTGCCACATTGGGATAGTGTGTGTAGGAGAAATTCCACCTTTTATGGTGTTGATCTTGTTACACTCCACATTTAGTTGGTGATCCACCTCATGTGGACTATTATATTATTTCTCCTACCTACCCACACCTATTTCCTACCTACCCTTGTTTCTTATTGAGCCACATGTCATGTTTGTGTGCTCACATATCCCTAGCCTTGCCTATATAAGCAAGCTCATCTACATTGTATGTAACTATGTAATTTGATATTATCGATCATTTTCTATTGATGAGAATACAGTTTATTCTTGTTCCATATTATGTCTCTATTTTGTACATTTCATTGAGCTCTTGATCTTGGCAAAATCTCACAACCTCTATCATAAAATAATGGGTGATTCCCATAATGGAATGTTAAAAATATACGAGGATGAAGTTAATATTCTTATTTTTTGGAATAAGGGGTAAAAATTTATCAATCAGAATAAATCATCATTACAAAAGAACATAAACCACCAACCAACAAAGAATACCAACAAACCCCCAAATACCAATTCCCATCTGACCCCAACCAACACATCCAACAAGAAACCATCAACAACTAGTCCTCAAACATCCAACAATCATTGGTTATCATAAAGAAGCAACCTTTCAAGCCTTTGAGAACACTTAGGAGGGAGTAGTTAGCATCCACCAACATTTCAATCGCCTATGTGTTTTGGCACCCATTTCACCAAACAATTAGCAACATTGTTCCATTCTCTCGAAATATGAACAAAAGTGTCTTAATAATATGACAGAAGACCAAAAAAAATAAAAATAAAGATCTCCTCATTAAACTTAAGTAAACTAGTGTGAATAGAACCTAAGAGGTAAACCAATTGCACAATTTTAGATTTAAATAATTTCATTACATATCAATAAGTTGAAATGAAGTCATTTCATATATAAATATTAATTAATTTATTTTTAAATCAAGTACCAAAATGTATAAGTAATCAACCAGAATGCATATATGTAATGAACACAATAAAAAATACCTAATAGCAATTCTAGAAAAAGTGTATAGATGGTGTTGGCATTGCATGAAGATTGCATTGATGTCAATAGTAACTGGTAATGAAGTTGTATTGCAACTAGTAATGATGCAGTAATGCAACCGATAGTAAAGCAGTGAAGGCAACTGATATTGGTATTGTTATTGAAGCAGAGTGATCAACCGGTAACCCTAACCTGTTGATAAGCAGAACCCTAACCGATGGAGCTTGGTGAATCGGTTGTGATGATCTATGGCCGCATGATGATCGGAGATGAAGATGCCATGTAAGCATGATGCACGTGATGAGTTTCAAAGTGGATTTGGCGCATGAAGATAACCGTTTATCTTGGGATTGATCAAATGCATAGCATGAAGTGGAAAATGCGCGGTGAGATACAAGATCCAATATGCGGTGATCCAGGGGAAGTTGAAGTTGTCTAGAACAATGTGTAGTTGATTGCTATGTAATCCAATAATTATAATTGAACCCATATGTTTGTAATCTCTATGAGATTTGTAGGTTTTGTGTTGTGTTACCAACCTATTGTATTTGTATTTAAGGGCGATGAGTTGTTTGTAATTGTGTTGGCAATTTGGTTAAGTGTGGTAGTGTGATTGTTGCCGAACCCAAAGGAGTGTCTACAGAATGTTGTGAAGGTAGATAGGAGAAGAAAAGGATTCGACTAAGAAAGGAAGTGCTATTTCCAGATCAGCAAAGAACCTGTTGTTCTCTAACTATTACAACAGTCAGATCCATTAACCGAGTAAGCTTTAACATAATTGGCGTTGTTTAAATCCTCTAACCAAGTGATCCTTCAGCTTGGATTTGAAATCATCTACCGAGGTTACTCCTAATAGGGTATTACCTTTAACAGGGTATTGTAGTCAATCCCTTGGTTGGGTGGTCTTTAACCGGATCTGTTCTTAATAGGACATTATTGTATAAGCTTCTAACAAGGCTTGGCTCCTAACAGGGAGAACTTCAGAAGAGTTCAAAATATTTGTGGGTATTCATCTCCACCGTGGTTTTTTCCATTTGGGTTTCCACGTGAAAAATTATTGCGTTAAGTGATGAATGATGTTGTGGATGTATTTTGATATGGTTGATATGATTAACTGGCAAAGCCACTTAGATATGTTTAGATGACCGCAAGTGATCTGAAATGAGCTATTATTGATGTTAGTAAAGTGATTTAATGTTTTGGTTAAATGGTATGTGAGTTTTAGATCTGTTGCATTGTATCATTGATGTTTTGGTCAATCGGTAAAGTTTGTCAGTGCAGTTCCAATTTTTGATACAGTGTCTAAATCGGTTAGTTTAGCAAGTTGTTTCTGAGTTGGAATTAAGTTTGCTGAAAGTTTAGTTTGTTTTCTATCTACTGATTCACCCCCCCCTCTCAATAGTTGACAAGATCCCTGTAGTTTCATCATATTATCAATTGGTATCAGAGCATTTCAGGTCCTCTTGTGTTTAAGCCTAACAACTTGAGGAAAAGATCTAGGAGAACATGATGAAGAAATAAGGTCTGAAGTTCAATAGGGAGAACTACTTAATCTGGAGTGATAGGATGAAGATCAATATCAAGAGATGAGGAAGTCAATAATGGGAACATGTTGTTACTAAATATAACTTGCCTACTGTGATTCTGTCAGATGATCAAAAGAAGGAGCAACATGAGAACAATCAAGCATTGGAGGCCATTATCAGTTCCTTGTCTGATTTAGAATATGTTGATGTTCATGGATTGAAGACTACTTATTAAGTATAGAAGAAACATGAAGATATCCATAGCGGTGATGAGCATGTTAAAATTTACCAAAGAAGAGAGTCTGAAAGGTAAATTTGATGGTATGTGGATGGCTGAAGGAGAAAACATTCAAGAGTATGGTCAGAGGATCAAGAAGATAGTCAAAGAGATCAAAAGTGTTGGAGGTACAGTGGAGGATACCACAGTGGTTAGCAAGGTGTTGAGAACCCTTCTACTGGTCTACACTATCCGAGTTGCAGCCATTCAAGAACTCAAGTCTATCAATAAAACAAAGGTAACTATTGACTCCATCATTGGTAAATTAACTGCATTTGAATTAAATGGTTTTGATGGAAGTGTTTAGAGATTAGAATCTACATTTAGAGACTCAATTTCTACCCCACCGGTAAGGAAAAGCAGAGAAGTGAGTCACAGTCATGAGTCTAGATCCAATAGAGAGGTAGATGATGAAGATAGTTTGATTGAGCTTGAAGCATTGTTGGCCAAGCGGTTACCCAGAGGTACCGGTAAGTACAAAGGTAAATTACCTTTGAAGTGTTTTGCATGTAACCAGATTGGACATATTGCTGCTAATTGTCCAAATGGACATAATGAGAAAAACATGAGAAGTATAAGAAGTATAAAGGCAAAGGTAAAAGTGATTGTCTCATTGCAGTTGATGGAGGAATTACAGATGAAGAATCTGAAGAAGATGCAAATGAGGACATTGTCTTTATTGCTATTAAAGAAGAGACATCGAATCAGAAGGCATTGGTCTCTTGCATGGATAGTTTAGATGACTGGATTATAGACAGTGGTTGTTCACAACACATGAACAGAGTAATTTTCTTACTTTGAGAGATTTTAATGGAGGTGTTGTGAGATCTAGGAATGACTCACCCTGCATGGTGAAAGAAAAAGAATCCATCTCTCTGAATGGTAAGAGTAGTGTAGATGATGTCTATTGGGTTGAAGGACTGAAACACAATCTTTTGAGCGTTGCTCAACTCAATGACAAAGGTTACCCATTGGAATTCAAGAATGGAGTTTGCAAGATTTATGGAAGCAAAGGTGAACTGATTGCAACTGGAAAACAAACCAGAGGTAACTTGTTTCATTTAAGCTCTAAAGTCAATAGTTGTTTAATTGCAAAAGTAGAAGATAGTTGGCTTTGGCATCGAAGATTCTGTCATGTAAATTCTGATAACATTGTAAAAGTCAGTAAGTCCAAATCAATAAGAGGTTTGCCACAATTAGACAAACCAGTGAATGCTTTGTGCAAGGAATGTCAGTTAGGGAAAATGACATCCTCAACCTTCAAGAGGAGATCTTTCTTAGCTAAACATTTGCTAGATTTGGTTCATACCGACCTTTGTGGACCAATGAGGACTAGGAGTATTCAAGGTGATCGGTACTTCATGATATTTTTTGATGATTGCTCAAGGATGATGTGGGTCACATTCTTGAAAGATAAGACATAAGCATTGAGCAAGTTTAAGGCATTCAGAGCCTTAGCTGAAAATGAAAGTGGAAAGAAGATAAAGTGCTTAAGAATTGATCAAGGTGGTGAATTTACTTCAGAGGAATTCACTAGATACTATGAAGACAGTGAAATTAAGAGGCAACTTTCTACACCTAGGACACCACAACAAAATGGTATTGCAAAAAGGAACAACCAGTCAGTTGTTGAAGCTACTAGGACTATGCTAATTCAAGAAGGTGTAGCTAAGACATTCTGGATAGAAGCTATCAGCACAACTGTTTACACAATGAACCAGATACTGGTTAGAAGAGGTAAGGATAAAACTCCCTATACTGGTATGGTAGATCACCTAATGTTAGTCACTTTAAGATTTTTGGTAGCAGATATTTTATCAAAAGAGTGATTATGTTGGTAAGTTTGATGTCAAGAGTGAAGAAGGCATATTTCTTGGTTACTCCACCAAGAGCAAAGCTTACAAGTGTTACATCAACCGGACCAAGAAGATCATTGAAAGTGTTAATGTCCGAGTTGATGAGTTTCTTGATAAATCAGGGGAAACCAGTAAAGAGAAGGATGAAGAAGAACCTTACACACTATTTTTTGAACCGGAACCGGTGAAGCGAGAAGTTGGTGAACAAATTAGAGAAGCCCCAGTTCAACTGGAACAAGAAGGTCCTGCAGAAGAAGAAGAAAGTGAAGAAGAAGTAGAACCTGGAAATCAAGATCATGTCATTCCAAGGTATGTTAGACTCAATCATAGCCCCAATCAGATTATTGGAGTCATGAATGTGGGTGTGTTAACAAGAACAAGCTTAGAGAGAACTCTTGTACGATTTCCACCATTCAGCCTAGAACTACTAAAGAAGCATTTGCAGATGAAGATTAGATCAAGGCAATAGAAGAAGAACTTGACCAAATAAAGAAGAATAATACTTGGTCATTGGTACCCAGACCGGAGAAAAAGAATGTAATAGGTACAAAATGGGTATTTAGAAATATATTGAATGAAGATGGAGTAGTGGTCAGAAATAAAGTCAAACTGGTATGCAAAGGATATGCACAAGAAGAAGGTGAAGACTATGGTGAGACATTTGCACCAATTGCAAGATTGGAAGGAGTAAGGACTTTACTTGCATTTGCAGCATACATAGGATTCAAATTATATGAGATGGATGTTAAGTCAACCTTCCTAAATAGAATATTGGAAGAGGAAGTCTACATTGAACAACCAGATGGTTATGCTTTAATTGTAGAAAAGGACATGGTGTGCAAATTACATAAGGCATTATATGGACTGAAGCAAGCACCTAGAGCATGGTATGAAAGATTGCACTCTCACTTGGTGAAGATAGGTTTTCAGAGAACCAATGAAGACAGTAACATATATCTCAAGCCAGAAGGAGATAAGATACTGGTAAGTCAGGTATTTGTTGATGATATCATTTTTGGAGTAAATGATGATATGTGTCATGATTTTGCTAATGAGATGAAGAATGAGTTTGAGATGTCACTGGTAGGTGACATAAAAAATTCATAGGTCTGCAAATCCAACATATGAAGGAAGGTATTTTCATCACACAGTCCAAATATGTAAAAGAAGTATTGAAGAAGTTTAGAATGGGAGACTGTAAACTAGTTGGAACACCAATGGTTATAGGCTGTAAATTGTCTAAGGATGATGATTCTACATCAGTGGATGAAAAGGAGTACAGGTCCATGATAGGAAAGCTACATTACGTTTTCCACAATAGACTGGGCATTGCTCATGCAGTAGGATTGGTTGCCAAATTTCAGAAAAGCCCGAAGGAGACACACATGGTAGCAACCAAAATAATTTTTAGATATCTGAAAGGCACAATTGATTATGGATTATGGTATCCATATGTAGGAGACTTTGATTTAAAAGTCTAAATAGATGCAGACTGGGCAGACAATGTTGATGATAGGAAGAGTACAACCGGAGGAGCATTCTTTCTTGGAGGAAGACTAGTGTCTTGGAGCAGCAAGAAATAAAGTTGTATCTCTCAATCAACTACAGAAGCTGAATATGTTGCAACATATATGAATTGTACCCAAGCAATCTAGAAGAAACACATTTTGGAAGGTTTCAAGTTGAAGATATCAGAACCGGTAAGGATTTTCTATGATAACACTAGTGTAATAAATATTTCTAAGAACCCTGTGTTGCATGCTAGGACAAAGCATATTGAGCCGAAGTATCATTTCTTGAGAGAGAAAGTGCAAAGTAAAGATGTGTCACTGGACCATGTATCTACTAAAGAACAACTAGCATATATCTTTACTAAACCTCTACCTAAGGCTACATTTGAGTATCTTAGAGGCAAGCTAGGGATTGTACCCCTACATGAAGTCAATTAAGTAGATGTGGAAGACATCAGTCCTGGAGCTTATTGAAAATCTTGAAGCAGGATTGGTGTAGAGTGGAGCTACTCCACAAGGGGAGCAACTAGTTGCAGATCGGTGAAGCATGGAATGGTTAACCTTCACTCTGACATTGTTGTCAAAGGGGGAGAAGAACTGTATATGATTGAATAGACTGTTACCAGCTAAAGACATGGAGATACAGTTGAAGGAGAGTATATGGGAAAAATGTAAACCAGGATTCTTATACCTGTGTATGTGTTTTACTCTTAATCATCACAATCAAAGGGTATTGATATGTGTATTGCCATCAATGCCAAAGGGGAAGATTGTTGGCATTGCATGGAGATTGCATTGATGAAGTATAGTGTTGTCATTGATGTCAATAGTAATTGGTAATGAAGTTGTATTGCAACCGGTAATGATGTAGTAATGCAACCGGTAGTAAAGTAGTGAAGGCAACCGATATTGGTATTGTTATTGAAGCAGAGTGATCAACCGGTAACCCTAACCTGTTGATAAGCATAACACTAACCAATGGAGCTTGGTGAATCGGTTGTGATGATCTATGACCGAATAATGATCAGAGATGAAGATGCCATGTAAGCATGATGCACGTGATGAGTTACAAAGTGGATTTGGCATGTGAAGATAACTGTTTATCTTGAGATTGATCAAATGTGTAGCATGAAGTGGAAATTGCGTGATGAGCTACAAGATCCAATGTGCGGTGATCCAAGAGTGGTTGAAGTTGTCTAGAACAATGTGTAGTTGATTGCTATGTAATCCAACGGTTATGATTGAACCAATATGTTTGTAATCTCTATGAGATTTGTAGGTTTTGTGTTGTGTTACCGACCTATTGTATTTGTAAATAAGGTCAATGAGTTGTTTATAATTGTGTTAGCAATTTGGTTAAGTGTCGTAGTGTGATTATTGCCGAACCAGAAGGAGTGTCTACAGAATTTTGTTAAGGCAGATATGAGAAGAAAAAGATCCGACTAAGCAAGGAAGTGTTATTTCCAGATCAACAAAGAACCTGTTGTTCTCTAACCATTACAACAGTTAAATCCCTTAGCCAGGTAAGCTTTAATAGGCTTGGTGTTGTTTAAATCCTCTAACCACGTGATCCATTAGCTTGGATTTGAAATCCTCTACCGAGATTACTCCTAAAAAGGTATTACCTTTAACAGGGTATTGTAGTCAATCCCTTAACCGGGTGGTCTTTAACCAGATATGTTCTTAACAAGACATTATTGTATAAGCTTCTAACAAGGCTTGACTCCTAACAGGGTGAACTTTAGAAGAGTTCAAAATATTTATGGGTATTCATCCCCACCATGGTTTTTCCCATTTGGATTTCCATGTGAAAAATCATTGTGTCAAGTGGTGAATGATTTTGTGGATGTGATTTGATATGGTTGATATGATTAACTCGTAAAGCCACTTAGATATGTTTAGATCACCAAAAGTGATATGAAATGAGCTATTCCGATGTTAGTAAAGTGATTTAATGTTTTGGTTAAATGGTATGTGAGTTTCAGATTTGTTGCATTCTATCATTGATGTTTTGGTCAACCGGTAAAGTTTGACGGTGCAGTTCCAGTTTTTGATACAATGTCTAAACCAGTTAGTTTAGAAAGTTGTTTCTAATTTGGAATTAAGTTTGGTGAAAGTTTAGTTTGTTTTCTATCTATTGATTCACCCCCCCTCCCCCTCTCAGTAGTTGACCGGATCCTTATAGTTTCATCATATTATCGGATGGCTAGGAAGATCTTCTCAATTCCTTTCCAACACCTATTCATTTTCTAAAAATGACATTCTAGGTCAAAGTTATGAGCTTGGATGCCAAAACGACAATATGAACTCCAATCAACAATATTAGACATTTGCAACAAAATCTAGAAAAATAACTTAAACCACTACAACATGTTGTTCAACAAATATAAGAAGCCTAAAATTCGACATGCTAACAAAAAGTTGTGGCTCCTAAAAAAACTACCCCTTTAGCAATGAAAATGGCCCCAACATTGCTCTAGTGGAATGATTGGGTGGCAACACCCTATTGGTGGTGGATTTATGCAATTCATTGGTGGCATGGTCACAACAAAGCAATGCATGAGTATGATAATGTTGGAGTATTAAAGTAGTTGGTAGATGTGTAGATATCCAATGAAGGAGTTGAGCATTACAAGATTAGTGGCAAACCTTGTTGTGCCACTCAAGGGTTGAGCCCCATAGAACTAGGAGTGACCATTCCCTTTAGTTACCAATGTTCAAGGCTAATCACTAAATAAAATCTCTAGTCTTAAACAATATTTTTTTATTAAAAAATGGTGTACCTTATATAATGCAAATAGTAGATGACATTAACGGGTATAAATTGTACATAATCTGTACAAGTGTGTGGAAAAAAAATGGTAATTTTTTTAACCCTCCATTGATATCCAGAAGAAATTGGCTCCCAAATATACTTTTTCAAACTATAGTGTTCAAATAGGAGTTTTTTCTTAGGTACATTTTTGGGTAAAAGAGATCTTATTGGACCTTCTAAACTCAATGATATTGATAAGATCACTTTTGCCCAAAATGCACCTAGAAAAAATATCTATATGAATCACACTCACATTTGAAAAAGGACTTGCAAATCTGAACCTTTGATATTATGTAAAAATCATTTAATAGACTCAAGCTCCTAGAATCACCTATATAACTAGAGATAATCTTTGGCAAGAGAGTAGCAAAATGATGAATTTTTCTGATTATGAATACAAATTGATATAATGATACCATAGATATATAATAGATACAAAAAATACATGGTGAACTTTGCTTCTATAAACAAAGTAACAAGATAGGACAACATAAGATTATGACAAGTGTCTTAATCATATGACATAAGACACAATAAATAACCAATGATGCCCTAAGTAAAGTTAAGTAAACTAGTATGAATAGAACCTAATATGTAAATCAATTAGGTAAATATACCCTATTCACACCAACAATTGCAAGTTATAGACCATGTTTTTGCTTTGTATTGATTTGATTATCTAATATTTTGCTTATTCTACATGTTGTCTTGAATTGTTATTTGTTGTCGCATGTTGCTCTATTGGATCAATTGTGATTTCTTATGTGATTATACAATATGTTTGATAATAAAAAGAATTATAATCTAAGCTAGATAAAAACTTTATAAATATTAGATGTTGTAACATTGATCACCTATTGATGGTTGGATGGATCAAGTTTCTATCAATTGTTGGTTCATATTACCTACTCACACAAAAAATTACTCAAAACAAATGGAAAACTTTTAAATAAATAAACACTTTAATATACTTAACATGCTACCATGATGCTACGTCTACAATATACTTTAATATACAAGCAATGGATCACACTATGATATGTTTGCAATGGATCACACTACCTTTGCTCACATCTTAGTGGATATTGACATCTCCTCGCCTCAACCTGAAGATTTGATTCTCATGGTTGGGGATTGGCCTTGGACACAACCATTGGATTTTGAGGGCCTCCCCTTTCGTTGCTAGAAATGTTTTTCTATAGGTCATCTTTCTTCAAACTGCTCCATTTCACGCCACAAAGGTGTTGCTACTTGGTGGAAGGATGCTACTGTTGATCATCTGACCATCCATGTTGCTGATCCTGGTTCGGATAGCTCTTCTCGGGGGGCTAAAGTGCCTCCTACTATTGATAATGTTGTGGTCGATGCCCCTGACTTGCAGCTATGCTCTACACCTATTGGTTCTGCTCTTGATGCCGCTATGCATCAGCTTGTTGTCTTGCAACAAACCCCTCGTGTTCGACAACAGCCTGCTGTTTTGCAACAAACCCCTCTTGTTCTACTACAACCGACTACGACCCCGCAACAACCTCATGTTGGCTCTACTTATAATTTCCAAACAGGATCTGAACTGCTTGGTCTTTCCCTTGATGGTCCCAATGACAATATCACCTGGATTGTTGTTTGTCGCACGCGAAAGAGGAAGTCCCCGCCCCCCAAGGCTCAGCTGTCCTTACCCCTCCTTGTGTTCGGTTTGAGTTGTTGAAGGTTGGATAGTTCTTTTTCCTTTATCCAACCTTGCTTGTACGAGGCTTGCTCCAATGTGTTTTTATTGCCTATGGGCTTTTTTCTCTGATATTCTTTGACTATGTAAAGGGTCAATGCCTTAGTTATCGCTATTTTTTTAATAAAAAACATACTACCATCGATGTTGTACTTAGTATAACTATATTGTATGTTGAATATTAATATTTATATAATCATACTGATTTATAATATATCTGTATAAAATGAAATTTATTATAGTATTTATATTTAATTTCTTTAAAATTTATATTGTAAAAATATTGCTTAATTATATTAAATAAGAAAAACATTAATTTTTACACTCAGACTAACTAAAGGAACATAGCTGACAGATTTGATCAATACCTAGTAGGTCAATAATGGATGATATAACACTATCTTTTGCAATCCTTCCTTTTACCGCATCCGATCATTTTCTTGTGACATTGGAATTTGAGAGAGGAACTTCGTCAGATAAGGGATGCATTAAGTTTGAGAATATGTGATGGAGGAGTAAAACATTGATATTAAAATTAAAAGAATGGTGGGAGGAGAGTAATATACACAATGGAATGCCCAACTTTTGGTCTTATGAAAAGATTGGCGTTTTTTAAAGATAAGTTAAAAATATGGAACAAATAAATATTTGGGAACATCTTTAAAGAAAAGGAGATAATCAAATCCCAGTTGGTAGCTTTGAATGAAAGAATCATAAGTAACATAATGTATCAAGTAAATGACCTACTAGAAAAGGATCTGAAAGAAAAACTAGAACTGCTAGCTTAGGAGGAAATATTTTGGAGGGACAAAGCCAAAGAGAATTGGATAAAGAAAGGAGATTCAAATACTAGATTTTTTCATGCATTAGTAAAATATAGTAGAAATGAAAAGAATAGAATCAATGGTATGAAATTGGAGGATGGATCATGGTGGAAGAACATCGTGAATATAGGAGACAGGGCAGTAGAATATTATCAGAACTTGTTGGGAGGAGGCAAGAAGACAAACAAAGATCTATGGGATTCAATGTTGGCATCAATACCAAAATGTTTAGATGATGTGGATTATTAGATGTTGACAACAACAATCACATTAGAAGAGATACAAGTGGTGACCTTTCAATTGCATCCTAAGAAACGCCAAGGACTAGACGAGTTCCACACTAAATTATACTAGGCATGTTGTAATTTTAAGGGAAAGGATACACAGTCTTGTGGAGGATGTAAGATGGAGTGGGAAGTTTGTCAAAAACTTGAATAATACAGTAATAGTGCTGATACCAAAAAAGAGTGACTGAGACCATGGCAAATTATCGCCCAACCTCTTTGTGCAACACTGTTTATAAAATAATTACCAAAACATTGGCAAATAGACTAAAGAAAGTCATAAATAAACTGATCTTGGAAGAGCAAAATGGATTTACACCACGAAGAAATATAGCAAACAACATCATTCTGGTGTTAAAGACCATACATTCGATCATGACAAACAAAGATCTAGGCATGATGATGAAATTAGATGTAAGAAAAGCATATGACAGAGTAGACTTGGATTTCTTAATGGAAGTTTAAGAAGATTTGGTTTCAAGGAAAATTGGATCAAGATTATTGAGGCTTGTATCTCTTCCCTGATATTTTCAGTTTCGGTTAATGGTTCTTTATTTAGATTTGTTAAGTCTACTAAGCAAGGTGACCCAATTTCCCCTTTCTTGTTTGTGTTTATGGATGAAGCAATGGGAAGGTACATAAAGAATCTCAAAGCTTACAAGATATGGAAAATAATTATTATAGACGACTCTTTGGAACCTATTACCCACACACAAATTGCAAATGATACAATCCTATTTGGAGAAGCATTGGTTAGGAAAGCAAAGATTATTAATAAAACTCTCAGCAATTAGACATGAGCATCAAGACAAGAATTGAACCAAAAAAAATTACAAACATTATTCCTCAATACTAAGAAAATGTTATAGACAAGAATTAAGAGGATTTTGGGGTTCCAAATTTTGCAGTTACCCTCAAAATACTTAGGGGCACCCCTCTTCACAGGAGCAAGTAGGATGACACATTGGGAGGAAGTTATTAATAAGTTTTGAACAAAGGTAGGGGCATGGAAGAATACATGGCTATCACAAGCAAGAAGGATAGCAATGATAAAAAGTGGCATTATCAACAATACCGATCTATATAATGTCTTGTTTCAGAATGTGAAGAAAATTTATATCAACACTGGAGGGTTATCTCAAGAAGTTCTTATGGGAAGGAGTGAAATAGGATAGAAGAATCTCCTTAATTCATTGGGATAGGGTGTTCTTGAAGAAAATGGATGGAGGTGCAAGATTAAGGAAAATGGATTTACAAAATTTAGCCTTGGGAGCTAAGTTAACATGGAAACTTAGTTGTGGTGTAGAGTAATGTAGAAGAAATATTTAGAAGAGGACGAGTCTAGTAGAATCCTCACAATGACAAATTCATCGGGTGGATCTACAATTTGAAAGTTCATTTGGGAAAGTAGGAAGATCATCACCAGTTACTTAACTTGGAAGATTATGAATGGAAAGAGGGCAAAATTCTAGCACGATTCTTAGAATGGGGAGAAAGCAATCATCAAACTAGTAAATGCATTGGAATGGTTGACAGAAGTGGAGCATAATTGCGGGGAGGTAGTGGCAGACTATGTAAAGGCTTCTCACAATAAAAAAAAATTACTCCGAATGGCGATCACTTGCGGGAACAAATATTCCAAAGGAGACAAGATAGAGAATATCAAAGATATTAAAAATAAGGAAAATCATGTTGTCAGAAGAAGATGAGATTATATGGTGTGCATCAAAGTTAGGAGAATACTTAGTCAAACTTGGATATGAAATTCAGAGACAAGTACAAAGCAAGGAATGACCATTGGAAATATTTTGGAACAAAAATATTGCTCCTTGAGCAGGAGCATTCCTGTGGATTGTTTTACATGGCCCCATTCTCACTAGAGATAGGCTCAAGTCAATTGGAATCGAAGGTCCTAGCATATGTCCAATGTGCTTTTCAGAGGAAGAATTAGCCAATTATTTATTTTATTGCTGCCCAAATGCAATACAATGCTGGGATTGGATACTGAATTCATTAGGGTGGTGTACGGTAAGGCAAAAGACCTGTTGGTGTTTGTTTTATCATCTACCAAACATTAGAATAGGATGCCCAAGGGCATTCTATCCTCTCCTGAAAAATCACTACTGATTCCAAGGTCTATATGTGCGAACAAGCGACTTTAGTAGAATAGCTTCTTGGGTAGTGTATGCTGAAAATCTAAAGGGGGACTGCTGGACTTAGATGGATTTAGCAATTTTAGGCTCTTCTTTTTTTTGGATTTTCTGGGAATTTAGACTTTCAAAAGAAAAGGAAAAAGAGATAGGGTTAAGAAGGCTAATCTAATCCTACGAATTCTGGAGACAGTATCAATTGGATTTTCTCAAGAAGCCAAACCTTGCTTCGCCACACTAGGGACAACTACACAAAGCTGATGCAACCTTCGATGGATTGTGCTTATAATTAAGATGTTGGGATGCACAGAGGGTGGGCTCAGACTAACTTTGCACGGTAAAAATGGAAATCATCCATTTACCAAAAGTATGAGTAGAGATACACCATCAATTGACACTTATCAAATCCTTCATTCAAATTAACAACACTGAAAGCAAATCTAGATTAATTTTAACTAAGTGTTGAGGAAATTGAAACCATGCAAATCATTCAAACAATAGGGATTACAAAGCAGCGCACATGCAATATATTATCTGGAAATGACCTTACGCAACAATACATCAAAAACCTCACCCTCTCCAAATGAGAGGAGGCAACCTCATATAGTTTTTCAAAATAAATGAATGGCCGAGATTAAACAGTGATCAAGGGCCAAGATTGAAAGTCCTAAACCCTAATTAGGGTTTCCCAAAACACCATCAGTTCGAGTGAATAAGAAAGTGACACATGACACAATTGCTAATCTCACTGGGGTGAGCGCCTACTTTCCTCCTTCGTAGATTCGATGTACCTGGACACAATGAGCTTGACCTCCTCCATGGTGACACTTGGCAAACTGCCAATCTGGAAGTCGATGATGTCCAGATCATCGGTACAGGTGGCGAGGATGCCTTCCCACTCAACTGCCTGGGCAAGAAAAATTTCATTGATGAAGAGAAAGTTTGTGATCTTTGAAAGATCGCCCTTGTCAATCATCCCTGAATCCTTGAAGAAGCTTGACTGAATCCTGGCTCTCAGGTTCTATGCCTGCAAGTGTTTCTCCCTTATACTCTCTTTCTTCCAAATCTCAGATGCTACACGGAACACTTTGCTCAAAGTCTCCCTGACACTCTCCTCTGTTTTAAAGCACTTGGTCTCGGATTTCTTGAAAACCTCAATCCGGGTAACCAAGGTGTAATACCAGGTGCTAAAGTCATACCTATCTTCGGTCTGTATGATACCTGCATCCACCAAACTTCTCTTGGACAAACCTCGGATAACCTTCAGATGAGGAAGTATTTCATCTTGAATCTCCTCCACGTCCTCCCAATTGGTGGCTAGATCCTGGATACGGTTGACAAGTGAAGAAGTCGACTCATGCGCTGACACTAAATTCTCTACTAGTATATCTGCACGTACTGAGGCATCTGAAAGCCATTCCTTAGCCTGTGTGAATGTACCCTTCATATCCTCATAATCCTTCATTGATCCCTACTGAAGAGGCTATGGCGAAGTAACCGGGATCTCACGGTTGAGTGGACTGGTAAGATGGAGAACATACTTTCTCCACTGTTGGTTTTCTTCTTCGACCTTCTTCCTCTTTTCTTTCTCCTGGGTGAGACTTGTCTTCAGAGCATTGTAAGAGTCATCAAAATACAGGACCTCTTGGTCTTGGGTGGGCTTACCCAGCTCTATGGTAGTGATCTCGTAATCATCCGCAGCGACATTGTCCCTAGTCTTTCCTTCTTTGGGCACCGCTATCTGGACTGTCCTGAACCCTACACTGTCTCTCTGAATTAGGGAAAAATTTCTGGCGAGCTTGGGTGGTTTAGTTATAGTGGGCTCATTCACCTTCTCCAGAAATGCAGCAGTGACCTCTACGGAACAGGCCTCCTTGGGGACCTTGGCCTTTATTCTTTCCCTCAGCCAATCCAGAATGGTTGATTTCTCTACAATATTCTGGTCAAACTCATCATCTGCCTCTCCTGGGTTTGCTGGTATGCCATCCAAGAAGACTGTAGGTGCTTCAACTTGCTTTTTGTCTGGACTTTGGATGACCTCTTCCACTACTTCCTTAACTAGATGAGAAGGCACTCTTACTTCATCATCAATCATGCAGATGTTCATCTCTTGCTCCCCAATTGCATTTTGATCGGGCACAATGGAAGCAACACTCAGGATGGAGTGGCCTTCGCTGGACTCCCTTCTTTCACCTACAACCCTTTTCCCTGTGACCTTTGTGGAGCTTCCAACCAACTCCTTCCTCTTTCGAGACCCAACACTTTCTGGATTTCAAGCATCACCAATAGAGGTACAAGGATTGATGGAGAGAGTATCATCTACTCCCATCAATTCATAGGTCAAGGTCACACCTTTGGCCTTTAACTGCCTTGTCTTTTCAGACATCCACCACCTCGAATACTCAACCACCAATCTCATGAGGTTTGCTAGATCTAACTTCTCCCCCTCTGTCCAATCTATTAAAACCAAGGGTTCATTTTTCATTTTTTCAAAGCCTGGCTACTAAAGCTCTAAGCTTTCCTCCACTTGATCGACAACTTTGAATACCTCTATTGCTCTCACCATGCTCAAAGGAATTCTTGACCAAAATCTCTTCTTGATTTCGAAGCTATCGGCTGCATTAGCCCAGTAATCTTCTAGGTCTGGTCTATGCTCAAACGTTGTTCCTTCGACCTTCTTTATCCTGTGGAATGGATTGCAATTCCTTCTTGCCTTGTATTGATAGAAGGGATACCAGGCTAGCTCCTTCTCAACGGTTGCAACAACTTGTGATGATGGACATGTTTCTAGCCCATCGCCAATTGTAAGTGAGGACGTTCCTACCTTCTTTTGCTTATCCCTTTGAATCACTATATACTCCTCCAATTGTCTTACAACCTTGAGCAACACCACTCGATTGGTAGGGTAAGTTGGAAGCTTGTATGGAGGTCCGGAGAATCCTTGAATTCGGAGGTAAGTGAACTTTGGATATTGGATGTACCAATATCCGAACCAACTGATGAAGTCCATAGACTCTTGAGAGAGTCTCTAGTGTAGCCCACCTTGCAGTGTCCGAGTGATGTGCATAAGGAAAGTATCATTCACTCTTTTGAAATGGAATTTCTCTTCCATGTGGAGTTGGGGATAGCAATCATACATTGGTAACTGGTTCTCCTTGTTCCCTTCTTCTCCTCTACAAGTAAGACCTCTATATTTGCAGGTCCTGGCCAAGGAATAAAACAGGTAAGAACTCATGAAGAAAGTCCTATTCGTCTTCAGGTTCCTCAGCTGGCTGCTGTCTAGGTTGTCGCTGATCATCCTGGCCTAGTCTATCATTTTTTACTCCATTGATTATTTCATTAATGAAATAATACATCCAGGTTTCGAATGGAGCTCCCTGAGGGTTTCCCATCATTCTATTGAGCAGGGCAATCATGTCCCCAATGTCTTCCTTGAAGTATGCTCGCACTAGGCTCTTCCTCTGAAGTTTGGAGGCACCCTTCCTTGGCTTGTCTAGCTAGGAATGGTTAACTATGACATCATATTCCTCTAGGTGGTCCTGATATAGATCGTCAACTTTGTCCTTTGTCATATACACTGTGTTGTGATACTCTGGGATCCTGAAGGCCTCTCTGATGGCCTCATCACTGATGTTCGCTAGTACCCTTCCATCAGGTGCAACAATGTCTTTACTGATGGGGTTGTAATGTTTGACACATTTGACTACTAGCTCATTGCATTGCATGGTGGGGACGAAGCCAACAACATGCACGATGCCACTCTTCATCATCTTTCACGCAATGGTGGTAGGCACAAGGTTGTCCAGACCAAACATTCACTTCTTAAATTCCCTCAGATTGATGTGTCTGAGGTTGGTGTCGTTGATGTTCTTCCATTTTGAAGTCATCCTCAACTCCGGAGGAGCATCTTTATCCACTTGAAATTTCATAATGTCCACAACTTGTAGATAAACAATGAAATTTTAAGTTAGAAAATAATTTGCAAAGTTTCGGAAATAACGGGGTTGCGAAATGGTTAAGTGTTGGAAAATTTTCATTTTTGTTCCCATACTTAGCCAAAAAAATTGAATTTTCACGTCAAAAACCCTCAATCTTAAGGTTGGTTGTGGTTACCACCAAGTGTCAAAACTTTCAAAAAATTTCATACTTAGCCAAAAAAAAATGATTTTCTTTCTCCAAAATTTTCGAAAAAATCATTTATTAAATTTTGGAAAATATTCAGAAAAAATCCATAAATCTACATCATGAATTTAGTTTCACCTTCGAATGGGTAGACGTAGGGCTAGAACTCTCTCAAAAACACTCAGAAAAATCAGAAAATAATTCTTCCTCATACTAGTTGCCCTTCTCCAAAAATCTGTGAAACTTTTGTCAAAAATGTTATCCAACTTCCAGCAATATCAAAATTTTCCCCAGATGATCTTCAAACTCAAATACTTTACTAAGCTCTCCTTAGTAACTTCGAACTTCTTGGTGTAGAAATGAAGTTTGTAATGAAGTATTTGTAAACAAGGTTAAATCCTCAAGTAGAAACCCTTAAAATCTTCCAACTCATATTTCTAATTTTAACTTCATTCTTTAGGAAAGTGTTGTCATGTTTCCAAGTTTAAAGAAAATATCTTTTAAAAAAACTTTCCATTATAGGTTTGAAATATTTACTAATCTTCCAATATTCTTTTTCAAAATAAACTTTCTATGTTGATTTAAGTTGGAAAATATTCAATAATCGTCAAATATTCTCCCAAAAAAAACTTTCCATTTTGGTTTTAAGTTCAAAATCTTGAAGGATTTTCATGACATCACTTGCATTCTTATTGATTTTGTTTGACTTTCATGTGTAGGCGGACTTTTGGTGACTCCTCTATCATCTCCTTGGATAGGGCAGAGTTTTAGCGTTACTTCCACATATGGCATGGTGGAGTTTTGGAGGCCTTCCTATCTTGGGCGAACTTCTATGATGTCTCCTTTGGGCTCCCTAATTTGCATGGAGGACTTCCTTGAAGGCTCCCCTTGGCATAGGGCAGAGTTTGTTGATACCTCCACCAAGGCGGACTTTTGTGTTACCTTCCCCTAGAGTGGACTTTGGAGGCTCTTCCTACCTTGGGCGGACTTTGGTGAGTCCTCTATCAAGCATGGCGGACTTCTATGACATCTCCCCAACATTTGAAGACCTTGGGTGGAGATTTGAATGTCTTCCATGTGGCTATAGCGGAGTTTGAAGACCACTATCAAGGCTTCTCCAAGATAATGGCAGACTTTGGAGTGTTGGCTATCATGGCGGACTTTGGTGACTTCTCCACCAAGGCGGACTTTGAAGGCACCTCCTTCATGGGCGGACTTCTAGCAAGGCTCCTCAAGGCGGAGTTTGAAGATTTTCCCTTGGATGGCAGACTTTTGATTGCACCCCTTGGGCAGACTTCGGAGGGTTCTCCTTCATGGCATGGCGGAGTTTGAACCTACCACAATATTTGAAGACCTTGGGCGGAGTTTTGAATGTCTTCCATGTGGCTATAGTAGAGTTTGAAGACCACTATCAAGGCTTCTCCAAGACAATGGCGGACTTTGGAGTGTTGGCTATATCATGGCGGACTTTGGTGACTTCTCCACCAAGGTGGACTTTGAAGGCACCTCCTTCATGGGTGGACTTCTAGCAAGGCTCCTCAAGGCGGAGTTTGAAGACTTTCCCTTGGGTGGCGGACTTTTGATTGCACCCCTTGGGCAGACTTTGGAGGGTTCTCCTTCATGGCATGGCGGAGTTTGAACCTACCACAATACTTTAAAACCCTTGTTAGCCAGACTTAGAAGAATTTTTAGAAAAATTTCAAAAATTTCACAACTTAATCAAATTTAACCGGATTAACTTGAAATTTGAAATCCATGCCTAGGTGGATCATCTGAGACATCATGCCCCCTAAAATCTAGGGATTTGGCTTTTTAGGTCAAAACTTGGAATTTTTGAGTCTCGGTCAAAGCTGGTCAGTGGTGTAAGTGCAAACCCTAGATTCCCATCCCGAAAAAGAAAAAAAGCAGGTATCCCTAAAAAATAGGAAAAACTTTCTAAAAATAGCCATACCAGGGATCGGGCCGAAAATGCCAAAAACAAAACTTCCTAAAAAATAGGAAAAAAAAACTTTCTAAAAATAGAAAGTTGTCCAAATTTGTTCAAATCAATTGAGATTTTCATCCCTTGGCCTTTCTAGGCACTATGGTGGTGTTCGTATTTTAGAATCACATAATTTGCAAAAACTAACTTTCAATCATCAGGGCCTGAATTGTTCAAAACTGGACAAGGCTTTGTGAAACTGAAGCAGAAGGCCATAGGACACTAACAAAACCATAGAAAGCAAGAAAAGAGAGGGTTCCCATTTGCAATGGGGTGATGTGTGAAAAAGGTCACAACAAGACCTTACTAGAGTTTCTGAAAATTTGGCCAATCTCAAGTAGAAGATCATTATAGGGGGCCATTTGGTTAGCCGCACCTTCAATGATTATGTGGCAGATTTGGAAAGAGAGGAACATAAGAACATTCAATTATCAAAGTCAAGAAGTTATAGATATTATCTTGAGGATAGAAGAAGGAATATGTGAAGTAGTGAATACAAAATTTACTAATAGGAGAATTGGATACATTTCAAAGTGGGATAACGAAATTAAGAAGAAATGGATAAGGATCAAACCTCTTGTGATAAATATAAATGGCAAGCAAAAAGCAAGGAAGGATGCAAATTGGATAACACCTAAATAAGAGAGATTCAAGCTGAAATTTGATGGAGTTGTGGAAGGCAATCCGAGAAAGGCAGGAATAGGATGTGTTAATAGAATTAGTGAGGGCAATTGTGTTTGGTATTTATACAAGGCCATGGGGATAGCCACGAATAATGAAGTGGAATTGGAAGCTTTGTACAAAGGCATCAAATTGTGCAAAGAAAAAGACATTTGATATGTAGAAATTGAAGTAGACTCGCAAATCATTGTAAATGCAGTGGTGAAAGAGCAAATAACAAACTGGAAACTAAAAGGACGGGTCAACAAGATAAGACGAAGTTTAAAGGAATTAAAAGACTATACCATTACCCATGTCTTCTGTGAAGCAAACAAGGCAACCGATTATATTGCCAATCAAGGAGTGGAATCAGAGTAGCAAGAAACAATTAGAGATTTTTTTTCATGATATTGCCTGAATTAGAAGAAATATTAAATAAAGATAAAGGGGAATCCACATAAGACAAAAGACAGGGTATTGGTTGAAGGGGAGAATTACTAATTTAAAGAGTGAGAACTAATGACGGTATCGAGGTTTTTACTCAAAATGAAACAGACTAAAGGATCAAAGACAACTCAATCTAGGAAACATCTACAAAAAGAAGACATTGATGACAAGAAAAGAAAAGATAGAAGAGCAAAATTGAAAATACGAGAGAGGGAGGAAAGGGAGGAAATCCCTAGGAGTAATAATGGGTGATGACTCAAATAAGGAGGTAATGATATAACTAGAAAACATGTTTCAAAGAGAGAAAAAGGAAAGATTTTTGGAATCGAAGAGGAACGGAGACTGTTCTTAGTCTCTTGAGTTTCAATGGCCATTAAGAAGGTAATAGGTTTGAATGCTGCAACTAGCAGTCACATGCACGATGGAGTGCTATTAGAAAGGTTCTTTGTTAATGAGACATAAGCCACTGTACTGAATTGTCGTGTGTGCAGAATTGCACACAGACTGGTGAAACAAGAGATCAAGAACGATGTTCTTTCGACCATTACAAACATTAATCCCACTCCTAAGAAAGGGTTCACAGTTGGAATCTTTGATGCCGAAGCTGTGGGAAAGAAAATGAAGGTTGTTGAGGCTCTCTCATTGTTTAGAGAAGGGTTTGCAAAGCATGATCTGCCTCCTTTTGCCAGCTATGTGGGCATTTATGGACATTTATTCTCTTCCTCTCAACTGGAGAGGATTATTGTAATGGCTGATGGAATCCTTGCTATTTTTCCCTGGATGTATTAAATTTTCTTATAGCAATATAAGGGATCTACCCCCTATAGTAGAAGCTTATATATCAAAAAAAAAAGAAAGAGATTAATTTAATTTTAAATTATTAATTGTCTTTTACAAAGTTCATCATAATATTATGTTGTACAAATTCTTTAAATCAACTTATGCTATGTACTAATTTCAATAAATACACATCAAAGAATAGTTGGATGTTATTGTAGAAGTATAAAAATGAACATATTCCTAAATGAATATTTAATGTTCATTTTATTTTCATTCCTCTATTTAGTTAAATCTAATTTAATTAAATCACTCACATTCTTTTATTTAATTAAATAAATTATTCTATTTATTTATTTAAATTCACTTAAGCCCTTTACATCATTTAATTGAATAAATCATTTTATTTAATTAAATCCCTTCTCCCTACTTTTTTAATTAAATTTACTTTTAATTGAATAACTTTACCCCAATTAAATAAATCTAGTTTATTTAATCCCCAACTTGCAACCAAATTAAAATAAAACAATTTATTTTAATTAAATCCTATTATCCCTCATCCACTTGCAAAATCCTACATCTCCCACTTGCATCCTAACCCTATTCCTAATTTCTTCTAGAATCCATCTAATCCTAATCAATTAGCCTAAACCCATCCATTATCCCTTTTCCCTAAATTTGAGGAGGTCACTTCTCAAATTTGGAGTAAAGTCTTCTAAAAGCATTAAAGCCTTTATGCCTTCAACAAGCTAACTTGTTGAATAACCCCAAATTTGGAAGGACTCTTACAAATTTTTCCCCAAAGTCTTCAAACCATTAATGGTTAACTAACCCTTAGTGGCATGGTTAGATACTTTTTGACTAACTTAACCCTCATCTAACCCAGGGGTCTCATCAAGAATTCATTGCTTTGACCATTATTATCCCTTTAACCTTTGCACGAGAATTAATCCTTTGGGTAAAAGCTTTATCCATTGGATAGCCCTAACCTAACCTTAACCCTTACCTTCTAAGGTAACCATGAGGTCTTCTCAAGCATTTAATGCTTCTTACATCTCCTCTCAAGCAGTCTTATATTGACAATTGGACAACCCTAACCTAACCTTAACCCTTACCTTCTAAGGTAACCATGAGGTCTTCTCAAGCATTTAATGCTTTTTACATCTCCTCTCAAGCAGTCTTATATTGACAATTGTCACCATTTCATTGGTGAAAATTGTAAACATAGATTGATAACTTTCAATCCCGACCCTTGATTAACTCTTTCAATCTTGACCTTCCATTGCCCTATTTTCCCTATAAAGAGAGCTCTCATTCCTACATTTCAAAGATCATCCAAGCTTTTAGTATCTCACTTATGCTCAATTTTATCAATACATCTAGCCTCTTTTTATAATAGGAATTAATCTAATAAGCATTTTAGAGTATTTATATTGTCATTAGCTTAAATCATTAATTAGTATATCATGTTAGGATAGTATTGCTACTAATCTTGTCATCTTTTAATCTAGTTTAACTCATTCATAGGATCATGCATAAATAGGATGCATTTCATGTTAAAATCAATCTAAAGCATCCCTCGTTCTTGCATTCGTCATCCCTAAGTCACTTTGCTCAGTGATTTGAGAGAAAAGGCATTGGCTTGAGGGATCTTGTGAGATAGAGAACCATAGAACCTACCTTGGGAAGTTGAGTCATTCTTCATGACTCCATAATTTGTACCAAGAAGTCATGTGGGTGTGTGGACAAGTCCCTTTGAACAATATTTTCATATTTTAAGTTTCATCGACCCGCTTTTCACGCACACATTTCTGATGCCCACCGTGGGGCTCAACCCCATTAATAAAATTGGTTTTTAAATCTAATCACTTTTGCAGGTTCGCGGGAAATAAGAATCGGCATGTAGGGAACATCCCTTAGCGCATCTGGTTAACAGTCCAGTGCATTCGGCTCACTGTTCGGCGTGTGGGACTCATTCCCTAGCACGTGCAGACCATCACTTAGCGCATAAAATTTATTAACATTTTTCCTGTAGGTATGGCGGGAGAAAATAACAGAGCAGCGCATTTAGAAAATAGTTCAGCGCATCACAGATAGAAAGCAAAAATAAAAATTATAACCAAGCTTAAATTTAGACTTGTAGAAGTCCACAAAATCCAAGACTTTTTTCTAACTGTTTTGATTGGTATTTTGCAGGATTTTTGACAGTTTGTTGCAGATGGAGCTTAGTTTTATTTACAGAATTACAAATAGTTTAAATTTTTACTTAGTTAAGTTAGTTAAAATTTAGAGTCTTTTTAATTCTTATTGGATAAAATTGAACTCACCTTATTTTGGGCAAATAAAAAGAACCACAAAAACAATCTTTTTTGCTTTTTCTAGGAGAAATTTTTTCACTTTGGGCTCTAAAAGGAACAAGGCAATCTTTCCATTTTTGCAAACAAAGGGGTTTAAAAAGAACTTCACCATCCTTTGGTGCATAAAGGATCCACTTAAAATTTTTACAAAGTAAAAGAATCACACATGTCCAAAGTCATTTAAAGAGGGAAGATCTTCCCCTTTTGATTGATTTCTTTCGTTGACCAAACATCGAATTTGTTTTGTTGACTAGGTTCTTTTCCTAGATCAGGAAATCATTGCTTTAAAGGGATAAAATAAACACCATGTTTTTGTGGAGCAAAATCTCCATATAGATTTTAACAAATCATTGCAATGAATAGCTAAAAAGAACACTTGTTTGCTTTGCTACGAAAGTGGAAGGAATATGCTCTCCCCTTAACTGGGTGATCAAAAGGCCAGGCCACTCTTACGCTTTTCGTGTTATTGTATTAAATCCTTTAGAAGGTCTGCCTTCCCGAGGGGTTGAAAAACTCTTAAAGGCATTCTTTGGTCGGTGTGAAGGGAACGACCTAAGTGGGGAACGACTTTGAAGCCAAGTGTTCCAACCCACTATAATCAAAAGTGGAAAGTGATGAAAGTCCTTTTCAACGGTTGCGCGCAGCGATTAGCCTTCCCCCAGTATCCTTGAGATACGTAAAGCCTTTGTTCTAAAGGTTGGGAAGCCTCCTGAGGGATTTTATCACTAATGGCCGAACAGGAAGCCTGATTATGAACTTTAGCATAGAAGCTTTGAGCCGAGTCAGTATCCAGACATTTGTAATATCATAGTGCAAGGGTGGGGAAGAATTCGCTCCCAAGATTGCTCACCATATATCTCCCAAGATAATTACTCAATTGTGAAGCAATTCACTTTGGGTTAATTTCTAGCAAAAGGCAAAAAAAGGGGCACCCCCTAAGGGGTGACATGGCTATTTGAGCTGACGGAGTATGGAGACTAGTGGGCTATGATATTACTTATGACCCTTGAATAAAGAGTTTGACTAAATTGCATGTTGTATCTAAACCTGTTAAAACATTGAGGATTTGAACACATCCTCGTAGAACATACACTCATTATTTAGATTAAGCAAAATGGTTGTCTCTTTTGTGTTGTTCTTTCATTTGTTACTTCAGAAAATCATCCATCATATTGAAAACTAAAAACAAAGTTCCAAAAATTGTAGAAAAATGACCAAGTCAAACTATCATGGCAGTTTAGTGCGTAAGAGCAACTTCTTAGCGCGTGGAAACCATCCTTTAGCGCATTTGACCTTCACCTTAGCGCTTTAAGTTTGAACATTAGCGCTTCATAAAATCCAACACTAGCAGTTTAAAAGTAGCACTTTTTGAAAACATCCTGGCGCGTTGAAACAACAACTTAGTGCGTGGGGATCAAGAATTAGCGCGTGGAGACCAACAGTTAGCGCATTAAAAACCCATATTAGCGCATAACTTTTTAAACCAAGACAAATCCAAGGCAAACCAGTTAGTGTGTCACTGATGACAGCTTAGTGCGTGGAATCTGTTCTCTAGCGCGTTGAGGAAATTCTATAGCGCATTGCGTTTCTGTTTTAGCCCGTGGCAAAAACTAAGAAAACAGGGGGCAAAATAGAGGCTATTTTTGAAAAATCTGAAAACAATTTAGGAAGCTTTCCTTCCTCAGCCTGACCTTCATCAAACAAAAAATCAAAATAGAGTATCAAAACTTATTCTCAAAGCAAGTTTTCCATAAAATAGAGTTGTCAAAATCTGAAAACTAGTCGCAAGATAAAACGCATCTCTCCTATAAAAAATCAGGAAACCTCATCGCAAGTATCAAACAGGTCCTTCAATCAAAAGGATTTCTATCCAAAACACACTTATTTCTAACACTCCAAGTTGTCAAATCGAGTTTCCATATCGCGAAAGCTCGTATTCCATATCATTTGACACGCTTTGTCATGAGGGGGCATCTAAACCTTCATTTGATAAAGTAAAACTTGAGTTTCCAAAATAAGCTAAACTAAATCCAAAACAAATCAAAGGAAACCATTGATCGCTTGTGCATGACTAATCCTCATATTCTGAGAAGAAAGAGTATTTATCATAACACTAAGTTGAGGAAACGATAACCCAATTCTCTAAAACTTGCCAAATGGAATAAATTTTTATACGTCAATCACCAACTCTTCAAATCTCATCGAACATTCCTTTGTCATATCCGCTTGTATCTTCAAGACAAAACCAATGAATTTGACAAAGAACCATTGAGGAGTAGAGCATTCTATCAAAAATCAGCATTCAGTCAATGCCTGAATCAGGGAGGAAAGATCAATCCGACCTTATTCCCCGAAGAGTGTATCACTTACAACATACCTCGATTTGAACCACCAACCCCTGAACAAAACATCGAAGAGGAGTTCGTTCCCTTTGTCACAGAAAGCTTCTACTAGATGCCTATTGTTACTCGCTCTCAATGAAACAAACAAAACAAAATGCAACTAGAGTCCAGCATGAATCGAAGATTATCAAATCCTTTCGAGTGTCCAAATCTAGAGGACACCAAAATTTCTGAGGAACTCCTCCAAGAGTGCCAAGAAAGTGCTTCATTTCAAAAACTTGTGGAAAGACTCATGGAAAACGACAAAGAAAAATATTTGCTCGTGCTCACAAGCAAAGGATTTAAACTCCATGAAGACTTTGACACTGACATATTTAGAACAAGATCTCAACATTATGACTATCAAGAACAACAAAGAGAGGAGGAAGCACGTGACCCTGAACAAAACATACCTGAGCAAAATCTACCAGAACAGAACTTGCCCGAGTAAAACATACCCCTGCACACCCCATTTCAGCTTAGAAATAATGCAAGGGAAGAACTCTTCCCTCGACAAAATAATGCACCTTTTATTGCTCTCACTCAACAAATGCAAATGTTACAAAGACAAATGCAAGACATGCAACAAGGGAAAACAGTACGGTACTCCTTAATTGAAATTTGTCCTTATCCTTTTGGCAGACGATTAAACATGGTGCCTTTTCCCCCAAACTCAGATATTCCCACATTTGACAAATATGATGGGAAAAGTGATCCTCGTGATCATGTTCAAGAATTTTGTACCATGAGCCTAGAATTTGCCCGTGATGACACCTATTTGATGAGGTTATTCCCAAGAAGCTTGGGAGGACAAACAATGGAATGGTTATCCAAAATCACACCTCCTGTCAGATCATTCGATGAATTAGTCAACAAATTCATAACTCAATATTCTTATAACATTCGACATGCTATCACTATGCTAGATGTCTGTAACACCAAGCAGAAAAAAAATGAAACATTCATGGTATTCCTTCAACGTTGGCGACGTATGGTTTCGAGATATCCTCGAGATGTGCCTGAAAAAGAAAAGATGAAAATTTTCATTGATAACTTGAATAGTGAGATGAGTTACATACTCAAGCTTCAATGCATACCATATTTTGCCAAATTAATTGAAAATGGCATCCAAGTAGAGGAAGCATGTGTCAAGAAAGGAACATTGAAATTGTTCAAAGAAGGAACAAGTTCATCCAATTACAACAACCAAAACAACAACAACTTAAACAAATTCAGATTCTGGACCAGAAACAAAAACACTGGAAATGAAGGAGGAAACAAATCAAATGATCCAAAATCCAAACAACCAGTGCTAGCGTTATCAGGTAATCCTCAAGCTACAAAGAATCCAAAAGGTGCTAACCAAGGCACTAACACTTATGCACCAAATACCAATCAAGATCAACTCAACACAAACAACGCCAACAATACCCAAAGCAATAACACCAATCGAGGACCTAATCCAAATTCACGAGGTAATGCAAACAACTTTCCAAAACGCATTTACACACCACTAGGACAATCCTTGGAGTTAGCATTCAGAGAACTCCCAGCAAACAAAATTATCTCCTTACCAGCAATCAACAAATTTGAACCACAAATCAAACCACCCTAGTGGAATGACTCACACTTTTGTGATTTTCATCACAACAAAGGTCATCAAACAAATGATTGTATGAGATTGAAAAACATTGTTCAAAACATGATTGATAGAGGCGATTTAACAATCGATGGTCTCAAGACAAATGGTGACCATCGAGCCTTTAAGAATCCTCTTCCAAACTACAACAAGGATGGAGCTTCAACCTCAAATGATAAACGTAGAGCTTGTATCAATCACATATACAATAACACCATCAATCATATATCAGCTGAGGACAATCAAGTAAACATCATCACCATGAAGGACAAGCGTGAACATGAATCCATCAATGTAACAACCAGAGCTCAAAAATATGTCTTGAAGGGGCATACGTCAACAACAAACACCATACCCAAAATTCAATATGATCTAGTCAGTCAACTATGTAAAACTCGTGCTCAAATATCTATACTGGAGTTGCTGAAACTTTCGCCAAAACACAAAGACATCTTGGAACAAGTGCTATTGGAAACAAATGTACCTCAAGATCTGGATGCTGACAAATTCCAAGCCATGGTCGCTCATATGACAAGACCTCATAACCTCACCTTTTCTGCACATGATAATATCTCATTAAGCCATCCACATAATACTCCACTCCACATTGAAGTCTTGGTCTACAAGCATCGAGTCAAAAGAGTATTAATAGATAGAGGAGCTGGACTCAATATCTGTACCTTGAAACTCATCCGTGCATTAGGTTTCTCTGAGCAATCTATTGATCCACGCAAAAAGATCACTATCAAAGCATATGATGATGAAGAAATATCATCTAAAGGAACAATAATGTTGCCAATTCAAGTAGGAGCAATACAAAAGGACACTATGTGCCAAGTCTTAGACATAGACCTCACATACAATATCTTATTGGGTTGACCTTGGATACATGAAATGCAAGCAGTACCTTCTACTTATCATCAGTGTGTTAAGTTCCCTTACAATGGACATGACATTTCTATATCAGCATATCATAACCCTTTTCAACATTGTAATGCTATGGAGGCAGCCCAAGACAGCTTGGTTCCACATAATAGAGAAAAACAAAGTTACCCAGCACCAGATCTTCAACACAAAAAGTCTAAATCACTATCTATGGATTTCAAGCAGAAAATGAAAATCAAAGAGCAAGGCATGGGAGAATACTCTTTGGAACCTTTGTGTTTAGCCCACTTACCAACATCGCCTAAATCTCAAGGATTACCTACAACATCAACACATCAAGCAACCCAGCCAATCACCAAGTTTGATGGCAAATTTATCCAACTAGGCACTCTAGCACATGAATCAGAGGAGAAATACATCCTTAATTGGATATACAAGGATGAGGAGGAAGACAGAGCGGCTACTATGGAGGTAGCTATACCAACATACCTATATGGAAAAGGCTACTTGATCATGCAACAAATGGGATACAATGGCAAAGGAACTATCGGAAAATGTCAGGAAGGCGTCACGAAACCATTAGACCCTCCTTCACAATTCAGCAAAGACAAAACAGGATTGGGCTATGAACACACTCTACCACCAAGGAAGACACTAAGCAAATAAAAAAAACCTCAATGGAAGGCAAAGAAGAAATACAAGGAGGACTCCTGGCAGGAGGCACTATTTGAGTCAGTAGAGACAATACGCAAAGAACGTGAATATCATGAACGAAAGCAACATCAAGAGAAGCCCATCGAACAAAAGAAGGACACATCTACTGCAGAAGCACATCATATTCAAGAACCAGTATTCGAGAAAGAGGAATCACCTCCTAGTAACATCATTCCTCCCCGAGGAGAGATAGTATATGAACAAATGCAAAGAGTGGAAGCAGGATCTGACACAGAATCAGAGAAAACTATCAAACTTATATCAATCATCAAAGACCTGTTTTCACCCTACAACATACCAGTCCATAGCACTGCTAGAATCTGGGATAATACCTCTGAAACTGAATCCAATGAATATGAATGGGGCAGTTGTTCTAATGTTACTGAAGATATTGGTGCAAATGATAGGCATACACCCATCTCTCGAGAAGAACACGACACAGAACCTAAATCATGATGATACGAGCAACGATGTTACGAGCAATTCTACACAGAAGACGATACCATCGAAGACCTCGATGAAATCCTTAACTTCTTTAACACCCCGGCCAACTACGATGATACCTCCATCCTGACACTTACAACAACTAAACTTGATCTGCCTAATGACTCCTTACCACTTGTCTTTCCTTACCTCATAGACCGAGACGAACCTGAAACTCATGACATACCAATTTTCCCAAATGATGAATTCGTTATCCATTACTTGTGTACCGTTAACCTGGAAACAGACTCTACCAGTGAACAAAGTAACGATATCTGCAATCAAGGGAGTGCCAAGTCTCTCAGTCGCAAAAATGAACAACATAAAGGATCTACTGCTGAAAACCAGTCAATGGCAACAATAGATCACACAAAAGTAAAAATAAAGGATGCATCTGAAGGTGAAAACCTTTTTAAGGCACCTAAAGATGGGAGACTTGACACTCTTCCTGAAAATTATCAAGAGCGATCACCCATATTGATTGAGCCCAATCAATCAATCAATATTGGTACAACAGAAGCAGCCAAAAACATACACCTTGCAGAATCTTTGACAGATGAAGAAAAATCAGAGTTTATCCAATTTTTCAAAGAAAAGCAAATCAACTTTGCTTGGTCACATGCAGATATGCCTGGGATTGATCCACAATTAATCATGCATCATTTGTCCATTGCTCGAGGAGCTAAGACAATCAAGCAAAAACTACGAAAGATGAACCCACATGTGGCACTCATGGTTAAAGCTGAGTTGAAGAAACTATTAGATGTCGGATTTATTCGACCTATTGACTATGTTGAATCAACATTGTACCAGTTTCCAAACTAGATGGCAGTATCAGAATATGCACCGATTTTAGAGATGTCAACAAAGCCTGCCCAAAGGATGACTTTCCTTTGCCCAGTATCGACATAATTGTAGACCTCACAGCAGGCCATGCAATTCTATCACTAATGGATGGTTTTTCAGGCTATAATCAAATCAAGATAGCCCCAGAGGATCAAGATAGAACAACGTTCACCTGTCCTTAGGGAACCTATTGTTGGAATGTCATGCCATTTGGCTTAAAAAATGCTGGGGCAACTTATCAACGAGCGATGACTACAATCTTTCATGACATGATGCATACCTTCATGGAGGATTATGTGGATGATTTACTAGCTAAATCAGGTACCAGGGCAGAACATTTAAGCATCTTAGAGAAAAATTTTGACAGATTGGAGAAATTCCAAGTCAGGCTCCACCCTAAGAAGTGTGTCTTTGGGATTACATTAGGCAAGTTACTAGGCTACATAGTTTCAGCTAAGGGTATTGAAGTAGATCCAGCAAAAGGTACAAGCCATAATGGAGATGCCACCACCAAAGAACATCAGCCGGCTCAGATCTCTACAAGGACGACTCCAATCAATCAGGTGATTCATCACTCAAATAGCAGATAAAAGTCTACCATTCAATCATTTGCTACATAAAAATGTATCATTTAGATGGGAAGCCAAATGTGCAGAATCATTCTATCAAATCAAGCAATATCTAATGAACCCACTAGTTCTAGTACCACCAATAGCAGGGAAGCCACTCATTCTCTACATTTCAACAACAGATATATCACTGGGGGCATTATTAGCACAAGAAGATCAACAAGGCAAGGAACAAGCTATATATTACATCAGCTGGACATTAAATGGATATGAACTCAGCTATACATTCATTGAGAAAGCTTGTCTAACGGTGGTATTCGCTTCTCAAAAGTTCTGACACTACATGCTAGCTCACACTATCAAGCTCGTAGCAAAAATTGATACTCTCAAATGTTTACTCAGCAATGCAGCTCTTACAGGTAGATTGGCCAAATGGGTCATGATTCTCAGTGAATTTGATATCCACTACACAGAGTGACAAGCTATCAAAGGACAAACAATTGCAGATCAACTAGCTGAAGCACCACTACTTGGAAAACAACCAATGGAGATCGAATTTCTAGATAGGGATGTTCTTTCTATTTCCACCAAACAATGGACCCTGTAATTTGATGGATCCTCTACTCAACATGGCTCAGGTGCTGGCATTCTGTTCATCACTCATGAAGGACACACCATACCAAGATCATATAGGCTCATGTTTCCATGCACAAATAATGTTGCTGAATATGAGGCACTAGTCATAGGCATCAAAATGGCCGTGGAATGGAGAATCACAGAATTAAAAGTCTATGGAGATTCACTACTAGTCATCAGTCAAATCAACAATGACTATCAAACAAAGGATGACAAGCTGCTACCATACAAAAGAATGGTGGATGATTTCAAATAATATTTTGTACACATCACCTTCAAACAAATACCAAGGTTGGACAACAGAGCAGCCGATGCAATGGATACTATCGCCTCACTATTGCAAATTCCAAAACAACAAAGTCGTTATGAGTTTCCGGTAGAGAAACTGTTCTCCTCAGCCTTTGACCATTCTGATTCCCATGTTATTTATGCCTTGATCGGTTCTGACTCTGTTATACGGATCGATATACGACTATCTTAAAAGCAATATCCTACCCATTGACCTATCTCGAAACCAAAAAAGCAACTTTATCCAGCAAGCCGCCTGTTATACTCTCACTGCTGATACTTTGTACTGTCGAGGTCTAGATGGTACTCTTCTTCGTTGCCTTGATCGTAATGAATCTAACTCCGCTTTACAAGAGCTTCACGAAGGTATCTATGACACACATTCAAGTGGACCTACTCTTGCTAAAAAGCTTCTAATAATGGGATATTATTGGCTGACAATGGAAAAAGACTTATCATTTTGCAAAGAAGTGTCCTAAATGCCAAATCCATGGCAATCTTATACATGCACCAGCACAGGAACTGCAACCATTCACAACATCCTGGCCCTTTTGCAAGTGGGGATTGGATTTAGTCGGCAAAATTCATCCTTCATCTTCAAATGGACACAAGTTCATTATAATTGCAACAGAATACTTTACCAAATGGATTGAAGCGGTCCCCATGACCACAGTGACTGGGAAACAAATAGCCTCTTTTATCCTTAATTATCTAATCTACAAATATGACATTCCAAGTTCCATCATCATAGATAATGGACGACCTTTCAAGAACCAAGATGTGCGAGAACTATGTGAAAAATTCAAAATCTAACATTGTTTCTCTACACCTTACTACCCACAGGGGAATGGTTAGGCAGAAGCATCCAACAAGACAATATTGAAAATCCTAAAGAAAACAATGAATGATGTCGGCAAAGATTGGCATGTACAACTCAATCCAGCACTTTGGGGCATACAGAACTAGCATCCGCACACCTACAGGAGCTACACCATATTCATTGGTATATGGATCAGAAGCAATTTTACCCCTGGAGGTAGCAATTCCATCTCTTAGAGTCTCTTTGAAAGGCCTAATTCCAGATGAAGAGTATCGAGTCAACCAACTGCAAGAGCTAGAACTTCTAGATGAAAGATGTCAACATGCCTACTTTCACCTCAAAGCATATCAGCAACACATGTGCAAAAGCTACAACCACAAGGTCATTCCCATAATTTTTTTAATTGGTGATTTAGTACTCAAGGAAAATCCTAGAAATCAACAAGACGAGAAAAGAAAGGGAAATTTGAACCTAACTAGTTAGGTCCCTATGTCATCATATCAGCCTATGGATCAGGTGCTTATCAGCTAGCAACTTCAGAAGGAGATGTGCTCGATGAACCAACTAACAACATCCATCTAAAGAAATACTACACCTAAGCAGTCTAATGCACGAAAAAGTCAAAAATATCAAAAATATCAAAAATCAAGAAAAAACAAATAAAAAGGTACAATAAAAGCAACTGGTGAAAACCTGGCAACGGGCGTTATTGTGAGAGGAGAGTTCCTCTCATTATATCCATAGCCTAGCACTATCGGCCATCGCCCGACATTTTTATCACATTATCCAAGACATACTTAGCGTAGTCACTATTTTGGTTTATCTACATATCCTTACACCGCATCTCACCATGGCTTCGTAATCACTGTACATATCCACATTAAGAGGAAAACTCAGCTAGGGGCATCATTGATCAGAACTTGCAGCAAATTCAAGACATCAAAACTGGCAGCAAACTCAGACAATCATATTAAACAAACAGATCAACAATCACAAAACCAAACATTGATCACTTAAAGGATTCACAAAACATGATGGATGATTTTCTGAAGTATCAAATGTTTGCATCTTGCATTAAGTTTGACTATTTTGCACTTAAACTTTTGAACTATTAAATCCTCTACATTTTCTCCACAATGCATTTGTAGGATTTTGCCAAGATCAAGGGCACAATGAAAAGCATAAAAAGAGACACAATAGAATGACAAGAACAAACTGTATTCTCATCAATATGCAAATGATCAACTGGATTAACAAATACAATGAATATAGGCCTTCTTATATAGGCAAGGCCATATGGATGTACAAGCACACAATCATGACATGTGGCTCAATGAGAAACAAGGGTAGGTAAGAAATACTAGGGGTAGGTAGGATAAATAATATAATATTCCACAAGCGGTGGATGACCCACCAAATGTGGAAAGTAACAACAAAACAAGACCACAAAAGGTGGAATTTCTCCTACAAGCTCTATCCCTATGTGCACACTTCCCTAAGTGTCTCAAATCCAAACTACAAACAGATACATTATCCTAAGTTAACTTAAGTAAAGTGTAATAATATCCATAATGAATATTTATTTACACCAACACCACCCCTTAAGTGCAACTTAGGGGAATGAAGACTCAAGTCAACAATGCAAGATGGGTCCCGGCTACTAGGCCATGATAGGTGCCCATGTACAATATGCAAATGCAAGCAAAACTATGCAAAGCAATCTCTCACAAACGGAGAAAGGGAGAAAACCCAATGCGAAAAAACTCCCCCCCAAAAGAGAGATGAATGTACAAAAGACTCTCAAAGAAGAAGGACAAAACCTCAAAGAGGAAAAAGTCCCCCCATAAGAGAGGAAGGAGAAGTCAGCTGACCCCCCCTAATGACACATCCTGCATCCCCAAGAGAGCTTGCAACTGCTGGAACTTACTCTCAGTGAAAGGTTTGGTGAATATGTCAGCAACCTGCTCCGTTGTAGGACAATATTGCAAATCACTGACCTTCTTCTGAATCAGCTCTTGGATATAGTGCATATGAATCTCGATGTGTTTGGTCCACTGGTGTTGGATCGGGTTCTTTGACATTGCAATAGCACTCTGATTGTCGCAATGTAGAATTGTCGACCGTGGAGTGGTGAACCCAAACTCTGTGAGAATCTGCTGAAGCCAAATGGTCTCACTTGCTGCATTAACAATGCCTCGATACTCAGCCTCAGTCGAAGAGAGAGCAATAGCATGTTGCTTCTTTCTCTGCCAACAAATGGGGCCTGAAACAAGGTGAAAACTATAACCTAAAGTAGACTTACAATCATCAAGATCGCCAAACCAATTGGAGTCTGTGTAACCAACCAAGCGAAGTCCTATGGCTATAGTGAATCCAATAATGATGTGTACCCTAGATGTAATGAAGGATGCATTTGGCGGCTTTCCAATGAAGCTCATGTGGTTCCTACATGAAGCAGGAAACCATGCCAACAGCAAATGAAATATCAAGGCGTGTATGAGTCAAGTAGACGAGACTACCCACAAGCTAACAATACAAAGTGGCATCAACTGGTGGAGAAGAACATTGAGCCTCAAGCTTGACTCCTGAAAGAAAGGGAGTCGATGCAGGCTTACAATCAGCCATATGAAAGCGTGCAAGTAGATCAAGAGCATACTTGGGATGCGATAGTGTAATCCCGGAAGGTGACTGTGAAATCTCTATCCCCAGAAAGTATTGCAAAAGACCCAAGTCAGTCATACCAAATCTGTCATGCAAAGCATATTTGACCTTGCTAATGATGGATGCGGTACTCCTTGTAATGATCAAATCATCAACATTGAGCAGAAGTATCAAGTGAGAGTCATCCTGTCGCAAAATGTAGACATTCGGATCAGAATGACACCTAGTGAACCCTGCTGAGAGAAGAAAGGAATCCATCTTGGCGTACCAAGCCCTGGGGGCTTGCTTAAGGCCATAGAGAGATTTCCTTAGTCTGCAAACCAAGGAAGTATCCTGGATGAAACCCCGTGGCTGCTCCATATAAATCTCCTCATCAAGATCACCATGAAGAAAAGAACTCTTCACGTCCATATGATGTACAACCCAACCATGAGTTGCAGCAATAGCAAGTCTCAAGCAAAAGGAGTTCATCTTGGCTACAGGCACAAAGGTCTCAGTATAGTCAACACCTGCAACCTGAGAGAAACCTTTCACAACAAGCCAAGCCTTATACTTATCCACACTACCATCCACTGCATACTTGGTCCGATAGATCCACTTACATCGAACCATCATTATCCCCTTAGGGAGATGGACTAAATCCCATGTGTTGTTCCTCATCAAGGAACTATACTCTTCCTCCATAGCTTGGTCCCACTCAGGAACCCCTGATGCTTCCCTAAATGTCTGTGGATCGGAAGCGGCAGAAATGAATGCATGTTGAAGATCCTGATCCTGTGATCAAGTTCTCCGTGTATCTAAAGGATCCCCAACAAGAGAGCCCGCGGACTCAAGTGTCTGTCGAGCCCAATGAGGTCTAGGTGGAGGTGGAGAACGAGGCTCCTCGACTACAAGTGGACCCTGCAGAGGTGTAATTCTGCGAGTCGAAGTTGAAGGAGTCTCATCATTTAATCACTAGCATCACTATCCACAATGGAGGAAGGTGGAGGAGTAAGAGAGGCTAAGCTAGGAGAGTTTTCCTCAAAGTGAACACTCCTCTCAATGAACACCTCATGTGTCTCAGAATCCATCAATCTATATGCCTTAACACCCTCAGATTATCCAACAAATACGCAAGGCCGACTCTGTTATTCCAATGCCTTGCGTTTCTGCAGAGGGATGCGAGCCCATGCTGGACACCCAAAGACTCTGAAATGTCTCACAGTCGGTTTCCTACCAGCCCAAGCTTCCAAAGGAGTAATACCTTGCAAAGCTTTGTGAGGAACCCGATTTTGGGTGTGTGGCACAACTGATAGCCTCTGCCCAAAAGGCGGCATCAAGAGATCGTGCATGAATCATATAGCTAGCCATTTCTTTGAGAGTTCTATTCTTGCGTTCTGCAACTCCATTCTGTTGTGGAGTGTATGCTACAAAATGCTGAAGATCAATCCCCTCAAAGGTACAAAAATCCTCAAGTCTCTTGTTCACATATTCCCTTCCATTATCTGTGCAAAGAATCTTGACCACTTTCCCGGATTGCTTCTCCACACGAGTCTTGAAGTCCTGAAATCTATCAAATACTTCACTCTTATGAATAAGAAAGTAGACCCAAGTGAAGCGGGAGTAGTCATCAATGAAGGTGAGGAGATAGCGGGCTTTGCTAAATGAAGGTGTTGGAAATGGACTTGCTACATCGTTGTGAACAAGTTGAAGAACTTCCAAAGCTCTCCAAGCTTTCCCTTTATCAAACTTCTCCTCGGGATGCTTGCCCATGGAACAACCTGAACATACAGCCTCTGAAAAACTGATTTAAGGTAGACCTGTGACCATGTCTTTAGTGCTTAGCTGTTGAAGATAGCGGTAGTTGAGGTGACCAAACCGCTCATGCCATAGCTTACTTTTAGGATTTGAATGAGTAAGCAAGGCCCTAGAAGGTGAACTTGGCAAAAAGTGGGAGAATGAATAAACCCTTGAGTTGTCACTGACTTGTCCCACTACTACCAAGGCATCATCATCAAGTTCTTTTACCACAACTGAATCTAGTGTACACTCAACCTTTTTCCCATTCCCATAGTGAGTGATTTGGTAGATAGAGAGAAGGTTGGTAGACAAGTTAGGAACATAGAGAACATTCTCAAAAGTTCCATCACTCATGTCAACTGAACCTTTCCCTTCAACGTCTACTTGTGTATCATCACCTATGTAAATATGTGGTACCTTAAATGGCTACAATGAGGAAAAATGCTCCTTTGTAGAACCCATGTGATATGAGGCACCTGAGTCAGGTATCCATTGCTGTGAAGAACTTGTTGTAGCCACAAATGCTTGCCCTTTTCCCTTAGATTGTGAGGAAGAGGAAGGAGATGAATCCTTCTTTGTGTAGGTGGATGGCAAGTTGATGTTGTTTTTCTTGAGAAGATTTGTCAACTCATCAACTTGCTTGGTGTGGCATCGATGCTTATCATGACCATACTTTTTGCAATATGCACAAGTTGGTTTATCCTTCTTAGGTGGTGTCCCCTTCTTGGAAGAGGATGAAAAATCAACTTGTGATGGAGAGGATGATTGTCCTTTTTCCTGTTGTGGCTTTGACTTAGATTGCTTCTCCTTCTCATTGGAATCTTTGCCTTGACCTCCTTGATTCCTTTGATTAGCCACCAAAGCCTTGGACTTTGAAGACTTGGGAAGCCGCACGTTCAACAACTTAGATTGTTCCAATATCAACATTTCTGTGAAAGCATAAAATGAAGGCATAACATAGGAACTCCCCACTGTCAAACGATGAGTTTCGAAGCTAGACACAAATGCTGCATATTCTGGTGCAAGCTTGTCCAATAAGTTGAATATCAACTATGCATCCTTTTTGTCAATACCACAATCCTTAAGCTTTTCTCTTAGCTGATTTTCTTTGGTGACATAATCTTGGATTGTATCAAAACTCTTGGGATCTAGTTGATCATTATTTTCATCTTGATAGAATACCATTTATTCCTATCATATATTTTGTCTCTCTTATTTGTGTTTTCCATTGCCTCTTCATGGTGACATAATCTTGGATTGTATCAAAACTCTTGGGATCCAAGTTGGTGAGATCATTGTCAATTTTGTAACCTCCGATTTCATCAACTTGAGCATACAATTTCTGAAACATATCACAAGCCTCTTTAATTATTGTACACTTCTCAATGTGAAAAATGAGGCCATCTGATACATATTTGCGCAAAGTTCCAAGAGCCATGCAAGTCTTAGTGAGCCATTCTAACTGAGCATTAGGATCAGCCTTAGGATCAGGTGGTGCTGCTATTGTTCCATCTATGTAATGTGTGAGACCTTTTTCCATTAATTTGCTCCATACTTTAATTTTCCATGATGCATAATTATGTGGAGTTAAAGGTGGAAATTTATGAGGACTCATTGCAACAAAAATGATAGAGCACAAGGAAAGAGAGGCACAATCACACAAGACACCCCCAAATTCACTCAATCAAAGAACCCCCCCCCCCCCAAAGTGATGATTTGGCACTTTATACTTAGTGCATATACAATGGGCCACTTGCAAAAAATGGCAAAGTGGGCTTCTGATTTCAATTTTACAACTACCTCAATAAGGCCAAAAGAGACTCAAACTAATAATGCAAGAGATCTAAACGAAGATCCAAGCACTTTACAACTACCAAATAGGCCAAATAAGACCAATATCTGATAGTACAACTTCTACTCAAAATCTTTGAAATCTAATCATAGATTATGAAAGTAGACAAAAAAACATGCTCTTTAAAAAAAACGGCACCTGAAAAGGAGGTCGTATGAGCTCAAACGAGGCCTTTGAAGTTGCAAAATTGAAAATTGGACAGGAACAACTGAGAGAATCTGAAAATTCTAAAAAACCTATGCACCAAAACGAGAAAATAATCACACCACTGCGAAGAGCACAAAAAATTAGCCCAAATTAAAAAAAATAGCACCCAAAAAGGAGCAAAATTGAGCAAGTTATGAACCTCCAAAGTTGGCCCAAAAAACCAAATAGCTCAACGGAGAGGGGTCTGTGAATTTCCAAAAAAAATTGACTAGGTGCTGACAGTGCAAAAAAAGCCAGGTGGTGCTGACTGGGCACTCCTGTTGGCAGTCACCGAAAAGCAGACGGTTGGTGGCCGGAAAAATTTCCGGCGGCAGCCAGAAGGCTGTGACTGGAGGGTCGTTTGGGAGACGACAGCAACAGCGAGGTCTAGAGGGGCTGGAAGTGGCGTGGGCAGCGACGGCGGCAATGGAGGTGCCTGGCAGGCTGCGCAGAGGTGTCTGGGCGGTGAAGTGTGCATCAGAGGTGCCGAGGTGGCGGCGAGGACAGTTGGCGGGGCCGGAAGGCAGGGGCCACTGAGGTCGGAGCTTCCGGTGGCCGGTGGTCACGGGGTTGTCGGAGCCAGTGGCTTCGGGGCTGCCGAAGCCTGTGGGAGCCACCGGTGGATTGAGCTGGTGCTGCACGGTGGCCTGAGCGGTCTGACAAACCTGCAAGAAAGGTATGGTGGGCAGGGGGGTTGCGGATTCTCAGTGAATTTGTTATCCACTACATAGAGCGACGAGCTATCAAAGGACAAACAATTGCAGATCAACTGGCTAAAACACCACTACCTGGAAAACAACCAATGGAGATCGAATTTCTGGACAAGGATGTTCTTGCTATTTCCACCAAACAATGGACCGTGTACTTTGATGGATCCTCTACTCAACATGGCTCAGGTGCTGGCATTCTATTCATCACTCATGAAGTACACACCATACCAAGATCATATAGGCTTATGTTTCCATGCACAAATAACATTTCTTAATATGAGGCACTAGTCATAGGCATCAAAATGGTCATGGAATGGAGAATCACAGAATTAAAAGTCTACAAAGATTCACAACTAGTCATCAGTCAAATCAACAATAACTATCAGACAAAGGACGACAAGTTGCTACCATACAAACGAATGGTGGATGATTTCAAACAATATTTTGTACACATCACCTTCGAACAAATACCAAGGTTAGTGTTGTCTTCAAAATCTGATTCACTTCAACATCATTAAAATAATATGATAACTCTGTACATAAGAGATATTAAAGAGAAGGAAACTTCCAGGACAACATATGACAAGGTTTGATTTAACCTTCTACACTTCGGACCTACTCTAAGTCTAGGCGGGTATACCTTTGTGAACTAAATTTACACCTTTTAAAAGACAAATCCACAACAAACCAGTCCAGAAAACCAGTGGATCTAATCACCTTAAACTTATTGAAACAAAGGAATGAAAATTGTACTCATATTCAGTATTTGACCTACAAAATATGTAATAAACAACCTTGATCTATACCAGTGCCTTATCCAAGGTCACAGAGTCACCACCCACTTCTATGGGATTTATGAAAACAAGCTTAGAATGAAATGCTGCAATTCCACAAACACAACGATTTTCTTTATAAATTTAAGCACAAAATCTGCTTCTGGATTCTTAATGTGACTTATCCCATACGGGTCACCACAATATGAATTAAATCTTTCTTAACCAGTGACTTTTAACAATTCATTTATTCCCCAGCAGAGTCGCCACTTTTGTTGTCTTCAAAATCTGATTCACTTCAACATCCTTATAATAATATGATAACTTTGTGCAGAAGAGATATTAAAGAGAAGGAAACTTCCATGACAACATATGACAAGGTTTGATTTAACCTTCTACACTTCAGACCTACTCTAAGTCCAGGCGGGTATACCTTTGTGAACTAAATTCACACCTTTTAATAAGATAAATCCACAGCAAACCAGTCCAGAAAACCAGTGGATCTAATCACCTTAAAACTTACTGAAACAAAGGAATGAAAATTGTACTCATATTCAGTATTTGACCTACAAAATATGTAATAAACAACCTTGATCTATACCAATGCCTTATCTAAGGTCACAGAGTCATCTAAATTCAAACAATACTCCCCCAAACAAAATATCTCTACACATCCCATTGGCTCGGCTTCTGTAGATCCCTATATATACCTGACACACATAAGAATTTATTCATATTACATCAAACTACTCTCATCAAGATTCAAAGTATCCTTCAAAGAATTTACTTGTAGAAATAATTCCTGCATATTTAATTCCCCTCCTGAAGAGAAAAGTTAAAAAAAATACCAACTGAAAGTTGCCTTACAACCTTATTCAAACAAAATAACCCTTGATTATTCAAAATGAAACAGTAAACACTTGCAAACACATTTGAAGACGACACAAAGTTTAAACTCAAAACTGATGGTCTGTATATTGATATAATCTTCAAGAAAGTATTACAAAAACTTTCAAATATTCTCCATTAAAACTTGGAAAAGCTCAGATAAATTTCTGTAGTGTTTTCTTACAATTCTTTGCGATCATTTTTCTACTAGTCCTGATGTCCATTTATAACAATATGGATGCACATAGCTTCAGAATTTCCTAGGAGAATTTGTTACAATCATTTCTTCTCAAGAAGAAGTTACAAAGATCTTTTACAAAAACGGTTACAAGTCTTTTTCAACCTCCACGACTTCTTCTACTTGTTGTCCCGTTGCAACCTCTTTTGACGGTTCTGCATCCTGAATGGCATATTTTCTTGTCCACTCATTGTATACATCATCAGTTGGCCACGCAAAGTTAATCATTTTGGCTTTTGCCTTGGCTAACCTTTTCCAGGAATTTCTCATCTTGTTAACCTCTAAATTGAGAAAACCGTAATGAGATTTGATTCTCTCTATCTCCTGAATTGTTACAACAAAAAAAGAAGCATCATCTAAGTCAACAATTCCTTTTATTCTAGCTGACAATTTGGCCTCTAATTCCTTAAGCCACACTTGTTTGTCCTTCAATTGATTTGGGCTGACAAAAACTCCTAGAATCAATTCAAAAACCTGATCAATGTACTCCTTTTTGTACAAGTTGATCTTCCTGTCAGCATTGTCTATCCCTTCTGCTAATTTTATTAGATCCTTTGTGGTGTCACAAGTGGATTTGATGATAGGATCAGCCCCTGATTCATCATAAGATACACAAATAAGCTCCAAATCCTGCTCTCTAGGCTTCTACTTGTCAAAAGTAGGCATCAAAATGGCCTTATCTCCATTAAGCTCATTCCCCATATCTAAAATAACGCTTGTGTTGTTATATAATAGTGAGGCCCCCATGGTGTCTGCAAAACTTGAAACGGTAGCCCTTACTCTTTCTTCATACTTTTTTGCATACAAGGCCTGAGCCTGTTTTAAATTCTCCAATTCTTGGGGAGTGATCTCAACCATTTGAGAACTAGAAGGTGCTGGAGATGGTGGGAACTCAATAATGAGACTGGTAGGTGGAGGTCTTGTAGGAGAAGAGGAGATCATCAGTGTTGAAGACTCACCTTGATGGTATTGTCCTGTCAACTGGCTTTGCAGCTTAGCAATGATGCTATCTTTACCCCTTACCTCTTCCTTAGCTCTGTTGTAAGCTTTCAAAATTGTCTCCAACTTAACTTGGAGGTTTTCTTTTTCCTTAGCCTCCCTTTCTGCTACTGCAACACTAAACTTTGCAGTCTCTAGCACCGTGCTAGCAGCTTCCACTACCTCTATGTTCTACACTCTTTTCACTATCATTCCACCGAGGTAACTTGACCCTGGGGTGTCCTTATTTCTCTTATTCTCATCTCTCTTAAGAGACCACATGACTAGTGCAGCATTGTCTTTGCTAAAAGTGACTCCCTCCATGGGTTTGGTTTCTTTTCTCACTGCCTCCAATACCAAGGCATCTGCTATGTCCCACTCAGGGAGAATGAGTACTCCAGCTTGTGCCATCATATCTCTTCCTTGCTCAGGAGTGATAGTCTTAAACTCATCTATCATTTCTTGCTTTATTTCCTCCTCAACCACAGCTGGATCTTTATCAGGCTGCTCACCTTTTCTCTTTTCACACCTTGCATTATATTTGTCAATGTTCTGCTTCCACACAAATTGCATGAATGCTCCTGATGTAACAAAGTTGTTGTCAGCCAAGAAGTCCTCACTGGCCTGTTTGATCTCAGGATCCCACTCCTGGCCCTTAAATTCATTGGTAGTGATGTTCATCTCAGCAGCAAGGGGCTCTTCTGGCATTCCCTCTTCTACTTCATCATATGTGTAATCTATTTCTCCCAGACTGCCTAACTATATCAGTTGTTCAGCTGCTGCCTGTTCATCTCCTATATGAATAGGGGATTGAGATGGAGAGTACAAGGGTTCATCAGATTGTATTTCTTTTCCTACTCTCTACTTCTTTGGGCTATCTTGGATGTTAATGACATCTTGTATCTTCCTCTTTCCTTTAGGGGTAGAGGGCTCCCCTGTTGTAGGCATCAACACACTATAATTAGACTTCTTGTGCAACGTATAGTCACCAGGAGGGATTGCTCTAGTGGAGGCAGACCTACTTAGAACCATTCTTGCATTTTCAGGGTTGTTTTTAATTACAACCTCCCTCTTTTCTTTCAAAGTCTGCATTACATCCTCAAAACAAAGAATTAGGAACTTTATTTTCTCCTCAAAAGGGTGAAAGCTAGACAATGGGTCATAGTTGGTATCAAACTAATGTACAAAGTCTAAGGCCTTTTTATAATAAGCCACCCACTTTTCTTTCCTCAGCTCCTGCTCATCTAGATCAAACTCATTTCTAATGAGGTCTTTAGAAAACTAAAATTGATGGGTCTACCTCTGCATATTGCCCTCTTTCTAAACATGCCATTGAAGAAATCTTCAGGATTGGCACACCTGGACACAACAATTGACAAATGATAAGGGTTAAGAAAATCCTCAAAACAGTTCCAACCTCCCTTGGTTATTACAAATTGGTAGGCTATAGTAACTGTAGGGAAAATAGTCCCTTTACCCTTGCCTGTTAGCTCTGCTTCTTGCACACTACCAATTTGTCTGAGGATTTCTGCAGTTCCCACTTTGAGAGGGACCTGATAGGGCAATAAAAATGGAGTACCTCTAAAACAAAATACTCTGAAAACTGTGGAGACAGGGTATAAGTAAATATCACCCCAATTATGGACAATTTTTATATTTTCTGCAAATTCTTTTGGTCTAATAAATTCCAAAAGAACCTTGGGGACTCTCGGATTTTCTGAACATAGGAGAGTTATAATCTTTGATGCAAAACATTTATCAAACTTTAAGAAACTAGCATCATCTCTGTCCCATGACAGCACTGTACTCCATTATTGCACTGACATTTTTTCTCCATCTTTCTCTTTTATAAGATCCATTCCACTTGCAAAATAATCACCATCCTTGAATAAAAATAGATGCATGAGGAGGGAATACCATCCAAAAGGTCTATCCACTTTCCCATTCTTTATTCCTATCAATCCTTCATGGATAGCATCAGTAATAAAGGAAGCATAATCAAAGGTTACTGCAAGAGAAGGATTCAAAATCTGAGCAATCATTAGCATGTAATGATTGGGCATATTTGCCTCAGCATCCTCTCCTAAAATCTGGCAAAGTGACCAATACAATCCCTTAGCCCTAAGGGTGAACAGATTCAATGAGAAGGGCTCTTCAGTGTTGGGTACTACAACTGTCAACCCACCTATCTTCACAAATAATTCTTTAAGAGGCCCATTTCTAAGGTGGTTCCTCTGCACACTGTATACCTGAGCTAATGATTTGAAATTAATAGGTTCTAGAAAATTAGTAAACTCATTAAGCCCAACAGCACTTCTGAATTCCTCATTATTTATTTCAATGAGGGCTTTCCCATTTATATCCCTAATGCTCCTTGTGACTAGATCATAATTATGTGCGATCTGAGTCAGGAGATCCATATCCATGAATACTCCTGGAACTACCAATTTTCCCACATCTAACTCCCAGATGCTATTCTGCGGGGCTGGGGAATTTCTCATGCCAAATCCAACTTTGAACAACCCCAACCCAGACAACCCAACCTGTGGGTCTCTCAACCAGTTACCCTTATCATTTAATCTCTCTCCTATTTTCAAGTGAGGAGCTCTTGGCACTAGTTCTTTCACCTTTCATGCTAGATTAGTTGACAATGTCAATTGTTCAAGAAAATCATCACAAATGGCCCTTTCCTGGTAATTAACTTTTCCTGAGAACTCTCTCTTAGGTGTCATCTTAAAATATGCAAGCAATTTAACTATTACCCCCAACTGGTTCTGTGACAAATCAAGACCTCAATTAAAACACACTGCTAAGAAATTGTCACACAAGAGTACAAGAAAACCTATTTTAGCTTGAGGAAATCTGCTCTGCAACTGAATAAGTTTGCTCTGTATTTGAAGAAAATAGCTCTGCAACTGCTTTCTCTGCAACAATTCTTTAGAATGATACCTTCATCCGATTGATATGAAATCATATATGATACTCAGGCTCTTAACTGCGACATTGATACCGCATGCTTCGGCCATCCCTTCAGAATTGAATTCATGAGAGAATTCGAAATTTTCGCTCCAACGGGTCACAACATGCCTACACATTTTTCCTTTTCGCTCTTTCACTCTTTTGCAGAGCATAACCTTCGAGCAATTTCATCAAACAAAATCACGCCAATCGTTCGATCAAATGAAACTTGATCGGTCTTTACACTGACTTAACAACTTTGCCTTAACAGCGGGCCCTACCTCCTTTTCGCCATTTCGCGGGCTTTATCCTCCGAGCACTTTTCTTTTGCGAAGCTCCGCCAGGAGTTAGATGGAACTTTAACTGCTCGGCGTTTAACTCTTACCGAGACCATCAGCTTCTTCATTAACCGCACCTCTATCTTGACGGCTAACGGTCTTTCGCTATTTCGCATAGCTTAAACCGCTTTCAACTTAGGGCCACGAAACAACGTGAAGTGTTGGATCAAATCGGAGATGACCATCCTTTAAGGGAGACCTTTATGCTTGCTTCACCTACGCAACTCTTTCACTGGTTACCGAATACCATGTGGCACTCAACCATTAGCTTAGGAAAACTCTTTGAGTTCAGTTCAAAGTCAGCCACGTGTCTTTCCCTTATAACCACCGGTTACACCTTGGCGGGCACTCAATTTCTTCTGAAACCATGTGTCAATCAACACGTCACCATGTAGCATTACACCTGGACGAACCTTCTCTTCCTTTCGCTATTTCGCGAAGCATATCCCTTGGTTGGTTCATAGCCACGAAACAACGCGAGCCCTTAGATTGAATTGGAGTTGTTCCCCTTTTAACTTCATGCTTTATATGTCCTTGGAGCCCCAAAACCTTTTCGTTGTTTCGCTGGTTTTAAAACACAAGCACTTTACCTTTGTGAACTCACGCGGGCCGTTAGATTATATTTGACTTGCTCGATGCTTAACAACATAATTGAATTCGGCAGACGTGGGCCCTCTGACTAAACTTCATCCACCTGGCATCTAGTCACTTTCGAACTGACATGTCAACCTTTCATTTGTTGAGAGAAAACATCGGATTCCACCTCATCCTTGCCACCTGTATTTGTCAGGTCACTTCTTATCCCACGACATGACTCACCTCTAGGACCCACTTTTTAATCCTTAGATCTGACTTGCTGACTATTTTGACCTTATGCCACATGCCATCATCTTACTCGCCATCTCGACCAACTGGACTGCTTACTTGGAACACCATGTCATTTCACTACTTCGCGAAAGCTAACTGTCGAGCATCTTCCTCCTGCGAAGCTGCGCTAACCGTCAAATCAAATGAGACTTGCGCATCTATTATGCTCTTATTAAAACTCCTTTTTCGTGGGCCGAAAAACCTTTTCGCTATTTCGCAGGGTATAACCTTCGAGCATCTACCAGCCACGAAACAACACAAACCGTCAATCTCTCTTGAACCTGATCACCTTTTAGCCATTTGAAAAGTCTTCGTTGTCGGGTCCCACCAAGCATTTTCACCATTTCACGAAAGGTATTTCACTTGCTAGTTTCGACTGTGAACTAACGCCAGCCGTTAGATCTTGAACGAGATGGAGCCCTTTTAAACCAGACCAAATGCGCACCATTGAACACGCTTTTCCCTTTCGCCATTTCACGAGTCTTAAACCACGCACAACTTCGCCTAACGAAATAGCGAAAACTATAGATCCATCTGAGAGCTGCATGCAACTTACTGGACCCAACAACATTAGGAAGAAAAGACATAAGGCATAAATTTTTACGATTAATTCAACAACCGCCTAGGCAAATGACATGGGGGGACACCTCATACGACCCTAAGACCCATTACTTAAGTGGATAAAGTAATGCAGGAATAGAAACCAGAGGGTTTTTGATCAAACATTGAGTGATTTAAAATTGATACCCTAAACCCTTAAGACCTAACACAGACTTGAAGCAGTTGATAGTGTGTCTGACTCAAAATTTCAAAAACTTAGCCAATTATGGGAAAAGAAAACCCATTTCTTAAACAGTGATAACAGTTAGCCAACAGAGCAGTCGATGCAATGGCTACTATCGCTTCACTACTGCAAATTCCAGAGTAACAAAGTCGTTACGAGTTTCTGGTAGAGCAACCGTTCTCCCCAGCCTTTGACCATTCTGATTCCCATGTTATCTATGCCTTGACCGGTTCCGACTCTCCGTTATACGGCTCGATATACGACTATCTTAAAAGCAATATCCTACCCATTGAACTATCTCGAAACAAAAAACGCAACTTTATCTGGCAAGCCCCCTGTTATACTCTCACTGCTGATACTTTGTACCGTCGAGGTCTAGATGGTACTCTTCTTCGTTGCCTTGATCGTAATGAATCTGACTACTCTTTGCAAGAGCTTCACGAAGGTATCTATGACACACATTCAAGTGGTCCTACTCTTGCTAAAAAGCTTCTAATAATGGGATATTATTGGCCGACAATGGAAAAAGACTTATCATTTTGCAAAGAAGTGTCCTAAATGCCAAATCCATGGCAATCTTATACATGCACCAGCACAGGAACTGCAACCATTCACAACATCCTGGCCCTTTTGCAAGTGGGGATTGGATTTAGTCGGCAAAATTCATCCTTCATCTTCAAATGGACACAAGTTCATTATAATTGCAACAGAATACTTTACCAAATGGATTGAAGCGGTCCCCATGACCACAGTGACTGGGAAACAAATAGCCTCTTTTATCCTTAATTATCTAATCTACAAATATGACATTCCAAGTTCCATCATCACAGATAATGGACGACCTTTCAAGAACCAAGATGTGCGAGAACTATGTGAAAAATTCAAAATCCAACATTGTTTCTCTACACCTTACTACCCACAAGGGAATGGTCAGGCAAAAGCATCCAACAAGACAATATTGAAAATCCTAAAGAAAACAGTGAATGATGCCGACAAAGATTGGCATGTACAACTCAATCCAGCACTTTGGGCATACAGAACTAGCATCCGCACACCTACAGGAGCTACACCATATTCATTGGTATATGGATCAGAAGCAATTTTACTCCTAGAGGTAGAAATTTCATCTCTCAGAGTCTCTTTGAAAGGCCTAATTCCAGATGAAGAGTATCGAGTCAACCGACTGCAAGAGCTAGAAATTCTAGATGAAAGACGCCAACGTGCCCACACTCACCTCAAAGCATATCAGCAACGCATGTGCAGAAGCTACAACCATAAGATCACTCTCGGAATTTTTTAAATTGGTGATTTAGTACTCAAGGAAAATCCTAGAAATCAGCAAGATCAGGAAAAGAAAGGGAAATTTGAACCTAACTGGTTAGGTCCCTATGTCATCATATCATCCTATGGATCAGGTGCTTATCAGCTAACAACTTTAGAAGGAGATTTGCTCGACAAACCAACTAACAACGTCCATCTAAAGAAATACTACACCTAAGCAGTCTAATGCATGAAAAAGTCAAAAATATCAAAAATATCAAAAATCAAGAAAAAACAAATAAAAAGGTACAATAAAAGCAACTGGTGAATACCTGGCAACGGGCGCTATTGTGAGAGGAGAGCTCCTCTATCTATCTTTACTACCAAGTCGTTATATCCACAATCCAACACTATCGGCCATCGCCTGACATTTTTATCACATTATCCAGAACATACTTAGCGAAGTCACTATTTTGGTTTATCTACATATCCATTCACTACATCTCACCATGGCTTGGTAATCACTCTACATATCCACATTAAGAGGAAAACATAGCTAGGGGCAGCATTGATGAGAACTTGCAGCAAATTCAAGACATCAAAACTGGCAGCAAACTCAGACAATCATATCCAACAAATAGATCAACAATCACAAAACCAAACATTGTTCACTTAAAGGATTCACAAAACATGATGGATGTTTTTCTGAAGTATCAAATGTTTGCATCTTGCATGAAGTTTGACTATTTTGCACTTAAACTTTTTGAACTATTGGATCCTCTACATTTTCTCCACAATGCATCTTTAGGATTTTGCCAAGATCAAGAGCACAATGAAAAGCACAAAAAGAGAGAATAGAATGACAAGAACAAACTGTATTCTCATCAATATGCAAATGATCAACTGGATTAACAAATACAATGAATATATGCCTTCTTATATAGGCAAGGCCATATGGATGTACGAGCACACAATCATGACATGTGGCTCAATGAGAAACAAGGGTAGGTAAGAAATACTAGGGGTAGGTAGGAGAAATAATATAATATTCTACAAGTGGTGGATGACCCACCGAATGTGCAATGTAACAACAAAACAAGACAACAAAAGGTGGAATTTATCCTACAAGCTCTATCCCTATGTGCATACTTCTCTAAGTGTCTCAAATCCAAACTACGAAGAGATGCATTATCCTAAGTTAACTTAAGTAAAGTGTAATAATATCCATAATCAATATTTATTTACACCAACACCCCCCTTTAGGTGCAACTGAGGCCAATGAAGACTCAAGTCAACAATGTAAGATGGGTCCTAGCTACTAGGCCATGATAGGTACCCATGTACAATATGCAAATGCAAGCAAAACTATGCAAAGTAATCTCTCACAAACGGAGAAAGGGAGAAAACCCAGTGGGAAAAAACTCCACCCCAAAAGAGAGATGAATGTACAAAAGACTCTCAAAGAAGAAGGACAAAACCTCAAACAGGAAAAAGTCCCCCCATAAGAGAGGAAGGAGAAGTCAGCTGACCCCTCCTAGTGACACATCC